>NC_134571.1:36107616-36707616 GCF_050947875.1 Dermacentor variabilis
AATTTCATCACGCCACCTAAAACTTGCATGCACATGCTCAAGGGAAGGCCACGGCAACCCATAAGTCATGAACAGGTGTGAGCCCTCACGAGAGACAACTATTTAGGCATAAAAATTACTGTTCCTGCAAGATAATCGACGGCTGACTTGCGCATGTGATACCGCTATTGGTGATACGTCACGCCTAGAGGATCATAAGGCTTATTTCGTTCTAATGAGTTTATTAAATTATGGGGTTTTACGTGCCAAAACCACGATCTTATTGTGAAGTACGCCGTATAGGGAGACTCCAGAAATTTGGACTGCCTGGGGTTCTTTAACGTGCATCTAAATGTGAGTACACGGATGTTTTCGCATTTCGCACTCATCGAAATGCGGACGCCCGGGCCGAAATTCGATCCCGTGACCTGGTGCTTAGCAGCCCAACGCCACAGCCACTAAGCAACCACGGCGGGCGTTCTTATGTGCGCACTGAACTAAACTGCCTGCAAATTTTGGAGCACGCTTTCAATTGCGACAAGTTTGACCACTTTGGGCTCCTCCTTGACGTGCACTCAATGCACGGTTCACAAGCGCTTGGGCATTCCGGCGCCCATTGGAATGCGGCGGCCAGGATCCAACCCGCGACCTCGTGGTCAGCGGTGCAACGCCATAGCCGCTATAAGCTACCACGGAGAGTTTTCAAAGATATCACAGCAAGGAAAGGAAAGAAAAGCAAAACAAACGCATTAGAAATGACGTGAACTAGCAATAAAGTGTGTCATACATTTTTGCGCCTGACTTATGCACAGCTTAGAATTGTTCCCGCAGGTGCCAACGAACACCATGAGTCCAGTCGGTGTAAACATATTTCTAGAATGAGCCTAATCTGAAATCCACACAGATGCATTCGCACGTCGATGAAGTCAGAAGAGAGGGTGATGACACGATGCGTGGTCCCATTTATCCATATATATATATATATATATATATATATATATATATATATATATATATATATATATATCAAGAAGTGGCCTTGTTTCATTTCATCGACAAGTAGTGCCCGTGCAATATAGTTTCCTACAGTAACTACTACAGAGAACTCTGGCGCTGCAATCTTCAGCCACCATAGAAACACTGGCTAGTACATGGATTTGTCTGATATTCGGGCTTGTGGCTTGAGACGTGTTTGTGGCTTTGTTTATTACGCTTTATCTTCCTTCATTGTCCTGAATTTCCAACTATTCGATATCTATATATATGCACAAGGCCCTACGAACACGCATAATCGCTACTGATTGCAGTGGTTCAGTCTGTCTAGGTTTCCAAGTCAAAACGGGAGAAGCGTCTCAACGCACTCACTTGCCTTCGACGAATTCACTAAGGTTGTTCAATGCCTCTTGTCGATGCATGCGTCCATGACGTAATGGTTTCAATATCAGGCTTCCGTACTAGACGTCCTGTGTTCGAATGCTGCCGTTGGACAACCTAATGGTGCCAATTTAATTTGTTATAACACACTAGTTTGTTTAAAATGATAACTTTACAAAGTCGCAAGAGCGTTAGAATCCAGAAGGGCGAAGTTTAGGCAAATCTATGCACTAACCAGTATTCCCACTCTGGCTGAAATACCCCGCTTGCAAATCCCGTAGACAGGAACGCCAGAGTTCCCTCTAGTAATTATTGTACGAAACTCTATGGGACACACAGGATCCCTCCATGAACAACACGTACTGTCTAAATGGCAGTATGTACGGCAGTAGGCATGTTCTAACGCAAGTTTGTAAATAACGCGAAATGACTACCCTTGAAGCATATGTAGAAGAACTTCTTGTCGGGCGAGTTGGTGCATATTAGCAAGCAGTTTTATTACTGCACAAACAAACGACCACAGAGAGAAAGCACGCAAGGACTGCGCCTGTCCTTGTGATCTCTCTCTCTCTCTCTGTGGTCATTTGTTTGCGCATTTATAAAACTGTTTGCCTTGAGACATGTTGGCAGGTGCGCATGAAATCCACGTGGCTAAATGTAGAAGCCGGGAATAAAACAAGCTTCTGAAACAAAGTCCTCTGTTACCTCAGCAGTTTGATTTATACTGACTGCATTTATGATTTACTCTTTCTCAACATAAACATGGTTGGTAATGGACATTGGTTCACTCTCAAAAAAAGTTTACTTCATGTGCAAACACCTCCGTTCTTGTGCCACAGTTTCATACGGTCAAGTAGCGTCTGAAAGGTGCCAGTGAGCAGACGTTTATTAAACCGGCGGCAATTCGGCGCGAGATCTTAAGTTCGAGCCATGCATGTGTATTTGCAAGTCTGGTTCGCAAGATGAGAAAAATTAAACGGCACACGTGTGCGACACATTTCTCAAGGCATCGAAAAAGTGCGGTGGTTTAACTGTAGAAATTACTATTTAAACATCAGTGTAGAAGTAGAACGTTACAGAAGTTGTCGAGTGGAGAGCAAGTTATGATCACCCACATAGGACCGTACTATCAGATGACGCACCTGATCATGCAACCACATGCTTTGAACATGAATAAGCGGTGCTTGTACATCAGTTAAAAATCGATATTTATGACAGCAAGCGTGAGATAAAGTTAAGAATGAAAACAAATTAATTTCCATCGCGCGAAGCGAACGGGCTGTATACGTTATGAGATACGCAGTAGCGCATCGGCTTTCAATCGATTAGTGTACCACGTGAAACCACTGACAGCGAAGCAGTCAAATTGTACGTGTCTTTTTGGGATCGCTTGGCAGACCGAACGTGCCACACATTATAAATTGTACGCGTGCGGTTGGAATTAGGTCGGGGAATATCATTATAAATCATGCACATGGATTCGCATCGCTTTCTTATCAGTCATTCGTACCGAGTGGGTGGCCAGCACGCTCAGCGGACGACGATCGATTACCGAAACAAGCAGTGCACTTCATGAGGGGAAGCAAGCTGATGCGGCAGAGTCGACATGATAGCGAAATGCATTTACTTTCCTTTTTGTTTTTCGTACGCGACTTCACTTTTCACGCTGTTGCTACGGAAAACATCAGTAATCCTCGCGTGATAATCAAGGAACTTTCTTATGGCTATGGCAATGGCATTATTATTTTGTAATCACTTATGTCAATCTGCCGCATCAGCGGCTACCTCGTGCGCTTTGCAAGCCAGTGGGTACAGATGTAAAAAAAAAGCGATTCAATATTCTGAGAAAAACTGACGATGGTTCATTACGCTGAATTTTATCATTGATTTCGGGCCCCAACCCGGTGCCTAGCGCTGCGCACTCAGCAGTATGTTCAAGACTATTTTCAAACGGTAACGCACTTTTAGCGCGTTTGCTCCGCCACTTTGATAGGCATCTGACACACGCTTTCGACACACAAGCAGAATTTGGCTCGAACAAGCAACATCGGCAAATACTCCTCTTTTCTAACCACTTCATAACAAAGCTCCACGTGACACTCCTATGACCGGAAAACCTTCATTACGCTGAAGTTTACGAATTCAGCTTCATGGCAAGAACGCGTAAGTGTCGGTAATGTAACAACGAGCTTCGTTGTGCGTGCGAGGGCTCATAACTTCGGATGGCAGCCCGAGATTCCGCTGCGATGATGAGAGACCCGTAAATAGAGTCATGCCCCAACGTTCCTCGGGGAAGCAGCCGGACAGACAGCGAACGGAGGAAGCGAGCGCGCGGGGTTGTCGCACTCACCGGTCGGCGTGTAGAAGCCGAAGCGGTTCACGATGCTAAGCAGCATCATCTAGCTAGGCCTCGCTGGCGGGCTTCCCGCTGGGTGAATCGGCGGGCGAGCCCCGCACGCCCCGTCGAGGCATCCCGGCTCCAGCGACTCTCGAAATATCCGCACTCTTACGGTGGTCGCCGCCATTCCTGCCTGCTCCTCCTCTGCCGGTTATCTCGCAGCAAGTGGCAAAATCGCGGGCGAAAAACGGTGAAACCCTTCGCGTCCGACCGTTCGCGCCGTTCGCTTGCGGAGGCATTCTTCTCGAAGGAAGGGCAACGGCTCGGCGGATTTCGGACCGGGAAGCTCGGAGCCTCGACATGGTGGCAGTCCGCCGAGAACGAGGGAAGGGAACTGGGCGGGAGGTGGTTGTCATGGCGACGGCGGTTGCCGGGCAACGCGCGCGAGTAAAAAAGGGGCGAATAAAGGCGTGGTAGGGAAAAAAAGAAGAGAGAAAAAGGGAGAGGATATCGCCACATGATGAGACCGTTGGCCCCTGGCGTGTGCGCGGGGCCGCGTGGTCGCCGGCTGAGTTATGCCGATGACTGGAAAGCTGCGTAACAGCGGTGTCGCGTGGCGGCCACGGTTTTCACTCTCGACGGGCTTGATGAAACAAAATGCTTCCGGGTGTGAATTAGCGGGCACAACTGAGCACTGCGCTTCCGAGGACGTAGAAGCCAGTGCCCGACTTTGTCTCCTTCGCTTCCGGAATGACTGACGTTTTCTTTTTCCTTTTTAATCATGGGGTTTCACGTGCCAGAACCACGATCTGATTATGAAACCCATCGTAGTGGGGGACTCCGGAAATTAGCACCATCCGAGGTTCTTTAGCGTGCACATAAATCTTAGTAAACACGGTTGTTGTCGCATTTCGCCCCAAACGAAATGCGACCGACGTGGCCGGGAATTTCTCTGGGTGCTGTCTTTATTATTATTATTATTATTATTATTATTATTATTATTATTATTATTATTATTATTATTATTATTATTATTATTATTATTATTATTATTATTATTATTATTTACTCATTTATTTATTTACAATGAAGAAGTTCCTTGGTGACTCTACTGTCGGTGAACATTTTCTTTAATTCAAGGAAGCTTTAATTCAAGGTGTAGCTTTAAAGTGGCTGAGTGGTGTGTGATAGTCAAGTAACTGTCAGGCCAGAATGAAATGCGAACAGGGAACGTCTGCTTTTGGGTACGTGCTGCACCGCCTAACCAAGCCCACTGTACACTGCTGCACAAGCGCAGTTAAGTTATGAAGTTCGCAAGTTTATGTCCTACTCTTATATTCTCGACTGTCGCTCACTTTATAATTGCGACTTGACGGCGGCGAAGCGCTGTAAGCCTCTGCTTTTCTGCTGTGTTAGCCGGTGGATCGGCGTGCTGTTCCGAGCAGTGTAGGAAACCGAACGCTTGCAGCGCTCCGTCAGCATCGTATCGAAATTATGATAACGTGAGTGACGGTCAGGAAGATACGAGCTCGACACGAACTCGTCATTTCCGTAACTTAACTGAGCATGTGCAGCAGTTTGCAGTGCATGCTCTGCTGCACATGCTAAGTGCAAACTGCGCCGTCTAAGTGCAGCAGTTTGCACTTAGACGGCGCAGCATGTTCCAATAACGACGCGCTCGCTGTTCGCACTTCATTACATTGTGATAGTACAATTTGATATTAGAAATTGTGTTGTAGCGTCGTTGAGTGCTTTCTCGTGAGCATGCGATGCTCTACGTGGAACTTCTTGCCGTGTGTGCCGCATTCAATTCTACGAGTCTAGACAAAGTCAGGCCGACATGATAAGGGAGGTTTCCCATAGGCTCAAAAAAAAGAAAAAAAGAAACACTTGTGGAAAAGTATCTTAAATATGGTGCAAGAAGCCCTTAAAGTGTTTTCGATAGAAACAAGAGAGAATATGCTCAGAAAGAGACTAGTCCTCTCATTAAACACCATCATGATAAAAACTTATTTCCTTCCTTTCGTATGCCAAATGTTCGGTAAATTATTCTTCCCGCCAGCGCCACGTTGAGTCTCTAAAACCTTTTGCACTTACTGCATGTACAACTCGACCCACTTATACTTTTTAGAGCAGCTGCTTGTCACGTACGAAATCATCTTCCAGAACAAACACTCGTGAAATAAGCTTATCTGTGTTTTAAGTTTGCACCTAACACGCTCGAATATAGATTTCTTTCTTTTTTACAGAGACTATTAGAAAGTGACACAGAACGTGTCTTACTGTCAAACCACACTAAATAGTTTTTGAATACCGCATAGAAGTGATTTCTAAAATTTATTTGTGTTTTAAATTTTATAACTATATTAACTTACTAAAGCGAAGCTTTCTTCACCTGCTATCCTGTGTCTACCATCCTAGTCGTCTTTTCACCGAGTAGATTCTTCGACACTCTTAGAAAAAAAGACGGAACAAAAAGCACGTCCGGCGGTGGGATTTGAATCGGGCCTCCCAGGACAACACTGCGGTGCTCTAACCATTAGGTCACACTTTGGTTCCCTTCGTGGTATTTATTTCAGCCCCACGTGACTCTTGCAGAAAACAAACAGATCAACAAGCTAAGAACTATCTTCCTGTTGGACGGCAACGAAGCCACAGACACAGCAGCATTTAGTTCCTATTCATCATCAAATTGTGCTGCTCAAGTCACGGTACGTCTTCACAAGGAACACTATAATGGCGGTAAAAATAAGCCGCTTACCAATACGAAATACCAATCTGGACAAAAATTCAATTCGTCCCTACAGATATTTCATCTGGATGATCCTTCGGACGAAATGAGCTGCTGATGAAAACATCAGCAACTCATTGCGTTCGGTTCGGCCTTTTGATTCAGCATGCATGTTCTCCACAGGCTATGCATTCAAATGAGTTGAAACATATCAAAAGGTGTACATCGTCCCAGCAAGTTGACACCGGATAACGCACGGAAGGAAGATTTAGATGAAGGTGTTTTTGAGCAGTTCGTTGAAGCACATCCCAAAATAAGATGGCATCTGTGCAGCTTATAACGGAATCTTCAATTGTGTCGGCTACATATCACAAAGGCGAAAATTGATGGACGTCATGAAAATGTATCTTGAACGTAGCCAAGTCCAGGAAGGCAAGGTTTCGGAATGTAATTCAGAAAGGAACGTTAAGCCGACGCATTTGACGCTCAATAGCCAGTATATGCTGTCCTGGCAGGTCGAAGTATTTTGCCCGGTAAAGTAGTGGCGGGAACAACATAGATAGTAAATCACCGTAAGGTGCTTTTTTTTTCGTAATGCACAGTACAAATATTCATTTGGAAACCAAACTGTTAAAAATCTAACCAAGAAATGAACTTCACTCATAAACCCTCAAAGACATGGTCATAAAGAAAAATTCAATGAAACTAGCATGCTATATAGGTAGAACAACCACCAGGTAGACCTGAAGAAAGTTTGACCTATAGGGCGAGAACGGTCACGAAAAAAAGAAGTAGCGAGAGGCCAACTGCCACCAACACAAATGTACTAGGTCCAGCCCACCCGAGCTAACCGGCATTAAAAGATTATCTCGTCTCATAGCTTCGTAACTAGGTCGCAATCGTACCAACTACCTCTTTCGTATGATAGCCATGTGTTGATTATGATGGTGATTTGCCTACTACGGCGCATACCCCAGGAAATTGGCCGGGAAGTGGCCTGATAATTTGAAATTAATAGGAAGAAATGACGACATGCATGCTAATATGTGAGTTGTCACATTGCGTATGTCGCGGGCGTGCGAAAGCACATGCGCGCACGACTGTTTCCCTGATGATAAAGGCGAAGCAAGCAAACGTCCAAACTTATAGCATTTCATTAACCATTTCGTCGCGAACGAAATCTTTCGTCACGAACGAAAGCCAGCGCCACCACTGACAAACCTTGGCGGCGGATGTGGAACATCCTTTCTGCCGCAGTCGTCACGAGTACCTTTCTGGGTGAAGGTAACTGCTCAATAAACACACACGTGCTACCTGAAGGCATTAATGTTGCCGGATTCTAGACCCTCATTATGTATGTATATGCAGGTGTATATGTACAGGTTGTCCCACATAACTTGAGCCGAAGTTTTAAAAATTAAATGCACTCAGTACGCGAGTTGAACCGAATGCATACTGTTGGCAGTGGCCTAGAATTACTCAGGCTATTTTTTTTTATTTTCCCCTTAACTAACGCATCAGTTATGTTTAATTAATCAACTTTTTAAGTATTGGCTGCAGACCCCAAGTGTGATACGCAAAGTTGTAGAGCACCTTGAGAAACCTCTCAATAAATTGTTTCCAACACGATATATCTCACGTGATCCTTTTTTCCGAATTCCAAAGAAAGCCCGCGAAATTTGTAAAAAAATACCATGTGACGGAGCGCTTGCGCGCTTTTATTTTGCTGCTCTCAAGCGTGCGATGGATGAACAAGGTCGGCTGCAGCGAGACTGGCCCGCCCGCGACAGGGCGATATGCCTGATGGAGGTATCTGGGCGTGCGGCTCTCATCGCATGACGGTGCAAATGCATGCTGCTGGCCGAACGTTTCCGAAGCGATAAAGTTTTGAACTGCCGATTCAGGAAAGTTATGAGCAGCGTCGCGCACCGCCAGATTCCAGCCTAACAGGCACAACATGATCACAGAATGCTTTTTCTGAACTGAAAAAAAGTTCGTTATGCTCAATTTCAGAAAACTTTTGCATGGTTCAAACGATATTTGATAAACATAAGCGTTTCCGAAAACGTTAAAGGGAATTATGATAATTTCTTTATATCAGTTAGTTTGTTATAACCCTTTTCCTACTATACCCAGAAATGTAGGAGATGAGGCGCGCGAGAGGCCTATTGCCCTCTCTCGGTGGGCACCTGCTCGAAGCTGCTTAAGCGAATGGCACTGCAGTTTAAAAAATCGGAGCTCCCTAACAAACTCAATTATCAATTAAAGTTTGAGTGACAAATGAAAAAGACCCATATGGTCACGTACTCGGAAACCTTGAACTCAGTGGTAAGAGAGCTCTAGGCTCCTGAGCTTTATAGATAGATTTCACAATAGATTTCACTGAGGTTCCTCAAGTGAAATCTATTGACGGTCACCGGCGGACATTAAAATGACTGAGGGAGTGAGTTCATACATGCTATCGCTGCAAAGAATGCGCACAAATGTATGCAAAGACCCGGGTAAAATGCGAAAGGCAGGATATAAAATAGGAGGAAGAGATAGCTGTGTCCCTCCACTTCCCGTCCAGGGAGGGCAACCTCCAGTGAATTGAAGGGACCATTTGAACTCCAGTGCCTCAACATAAATCAGTGTGAGGGCATTGGGTCGTGTTGTCAGCATACTAGCTGACCCCAGCCCGCCTCGTCTCGCCCGGCCATCACCTACAGTCCCCCCCCCCCGCTTTTTCTTTCTCTTACTTTTTTTACGTGGAAACAATATTTCCTCTTTAAAGCTTGCTACCTGTTACAAATTAAAAGGGTTAGCCGGAATTCACCATCATCATCCTGCGCTTTCCTTCCCGGCAGCAGATTTCTCCATGCACGTCTCTGAACATTTGCTCCAATCGATAAGGCGAAACAGTGCACGGCTTACTACGTGTAACATTGTTCCAGCTCTCACTTCACTGCTTCTCATTATGGGAGAAAAGGAAACGTTCAATTCGTCGCACCTTCCTTCACGATATGTGTCTGTGTTATCGAGAACACGTTCTTTGCGATTTTCTGAATGAGGTGACTGTGCTCCTGGACAGAGAAGACTTTTGCCGAGTGTTAAGCGCTGTGTTTTGTGTATGTTATGTATTCGTGTTGTGAACTGTGCCCATCACTTCATTTTTTATCCTGTCCATCTGAAGTCATCATCATGATCATCAGCCTGGATACGCCCACAGCAGAGCAAAGGCCTCTCCCATACTTCTCCAACTACCCCGGTCATGTGCCAATTGTGGCCATGTTGTCCCTGCAAACTTCTTAATCTCATCCGTCCATCTGAAGTAGCATTCCAGAAATGCCGCCAGGCAAACCTCTCCAGAATCAATTAAAGAGCCTCTCTACTTCTCTCTCTCTCTCTCTCTCTCTCTCTTTGTTACGGTGAATTATTTTTAAGGTTAATCACGGAAAACAAGCCCGACTATCATTTCTTCTATCCTTTTTTGTAGTTGCGCGTCACACCAGAATGCGTATCCCACGCCTCCCACTAGGCCCACGTGCCCATATTCTAATACACTCCAATCAGAAGCACGCGCCTTCTAGGTGGTGCCGGCGCCCGCAGCAAAAACGCCTCTTCTCAGTCAGTGCCTTGGTGGCGCCATCTGTTGTCAAAGAGGTGAAACTGCCCCGCGTTGTGTCGTTTCAATGGCAGACGTTCTATTCTCTTAGGAGAGAAGGCTCGCCCGGTCTTAATTCGTTGTTAAAAAGTTTTGGGCTCCGGTTATCGGCGCAATTCACAAAGATTTTCGGTCATAAGGGTTTCTTTCTTCTTTTTTTTTTTTGCCGTTACATGGCAGCCTTGTAATTTGTCCGGCATCATGATTTGCTGGCCACATCTCTTAAGAACAAATTTAGCGTAAGAACTTTATTCGCGAATATGGGCCGTGTACTATAAGCCCAATATCACTGCTGATTCCACGTATGTCTGCTTTATTCGGAACCAGTCCTGTTGCCGTTGTGCTTGCGCTGAAATTGCCTGGTTGAGCGTCTGAAGCTAGTGGCCGTTAAAGAAAAGGTCAATAAATGAAGGACACTTCGCATTCCATAAAATGGACCTCAGCAAATCGCTATGTTGGCTGTGCTCTCCACAAGGAACATATTGGCGGCGTTCGGGAAGGCGCCTATTTGTGTTCGACGTAACGGTGTGTTTTCTTTCTTACCGTGTCACGTTAAGCGCTGCGCAAGTTATTCCTATTACCACAAGCAAACCTTCCTGACGAGAAATATCAGTTTAACGATCACTGCCACAATGAGATCTCCACAGTAGGGCAACTCATCTTTGGAATTTACTTCTTGGAACGCCCTAACTAGCATGGCGAGCTCTTTGCTGGCTTTAGACGCCTGGCAGAATGCTCAAAAAGGCTAACCGCAAGTTGAAAACGACGAAAATTGTGCAAAGGCAAATGTCATATCCCGAAAAAGAAAAAAAAGAGGACGTTTGCTGCTTATGACGCGCCAGCTTTTGAAACTTATTTTTGATTCTGTTATTTTTTTTCACCTTCACATCATTCGCTACATTGAACGCAAAGTAAATGATTGCATGTCTCATTCTAACTGCCAGGCTCCCAGGGAGCCATTTCGCTTATGGGATACAAGCCGGGAGGCATTCACCAGTAATTTGCTCTGCATGCAGAGAAATAATACCAAAGTCAGTCGATCAGTTCGCTTATGGGCCGAACACGGTTCTTCGATTTCCGCCGCGCGCCAAGAAAAAAAAAAGAAAGCAATGTGACGAAACGCACGGCTGCATCGTTCGTCGCAAGCGTGAAACGCAGTCGCGCACAGGCATGGGTCCATTACGGTGCCATTTCTAACACACCACCTTTCAAACTGTAGCAGTGGCGGACCATGGCGCAGAGCGTCTGCCTGCTAGAGCCGCCGCGAATTGTTCTGATATTAAGGTCCGTCTTCGGTGTCGGCTGTGTTAGATCCTAGACTGTACCTCAAGGGAGCCTGTGATACTTTTGTGCAGCTGGCAAGGGCATGTTATTTAGATTATTTTAACTTTGCTTATATAAGCCCACCTGGATTTGTACGTCTCTTAAGGGACTCGAGGGACCTGGAGAGAGATGACCTTATTACGAAGGAGGAACTGAGAGGGTGGACATGAAGTGGAACCTTCTTGCTGTCCAATATTCCTCTGTGCTTTTAGCTTTCTAGTTTCAGTGAAAGGGTGTGTGACTTTTTGTGACCGTAAGCACTCTTATCAATGGCTCTTAGTTGCGTAATAGTGCTTGTTATCTTACTCATTTCCATTACTCCCATTATTCCTACCAATATTACTGTTATAGAGTAACTGACTAGAACCACATTCTTGGTCTTCCTCAAAGGTATTGTTTTCGTCTATTCAACTATAAGTATTTTCGTCGGCTTCTATTCATTCCTTATCGCCAATGCTGTCGAGGGGCTGATTCTGGCGATAAAGGGTGCGCTGATACTGGTTAGCGAATGAAGCAGGGCAAGATGAAATTCGTAAGCCACGTATGATGTGACCTCATATAATCTCATATGAGCATACGTGGGTCCCCAATTGGAACCCGTATGTTCCCAGATATCGTATACTGCGTGCCCCCATATCAAGTATGGAAACACACGGGTGTATGGGATCTTTTTTGTTCGATAGAGATATAATAGGGAATCTTTAAAAATGGCGCCACAAACCGTATTTCTCAGAATTCGCAGAATTCCTTGTATCGGGCTTCGGGGCGCGGCCATGTGACATGACGTCACGTCACGTCACGGCCCGCGCCTCGTCTGCGGACCACAGGGCAGAATATACCGAGCTATATTTTCACTCCGCATTCTGGTGGCCGAACGCTGCAGATTTAACTGGGAATGCTTTGTAAGTTTCGCAATAAACACTACGCAATTTAACAGTGTCTAGAATAGGACCCCAGGGCACTGTAAAATTTATCCACTGTTGTATCGTGTGAAAAGAAGCAAAACTTATGAATATGAATTGCGATAACTTTTTACTGCTAATTGCGATTGTTACAACCGTGACTATTATTGTTCTTCCCCATAGTTTCTTAATGTGTCGTCATTAACTTTTTATGATTACTTTGCCCCCCCTAGGCTGACATTATTTCACATTGTAATGGACCATAGATTTGCCTTTTAGGCTTATGGCCCAATTACATGTTATTTTTGTCAAACAGTTCTATCGGCGACTCAGGCGTCAGTCTTGGTTAGCCTCCCTGCCTTTCACTTGTCTGTTCTTCTTTTCTTTCCCACTTTTATCTGGGCATCGTTGTGTGCGAGATCGATCTGAACTCCTGCTTTCTCTCTCCCTTTCACTCGTCCTTCTACCTCCCACGTGTAGGGTAGCAAACTAAACAAAGTACGGCTTAAGCTCCCTGCCTTTCCTTGCCCCCGCCATCTCTTTCTCCCTCCCTCCATCCCTCCCTTCCTCTTTCCTTCTCTCTCTCTCTCTCTCTCTCTCTCTCTCCTCCTTATTGTCGTATTCGACATCTTGTCGACTCTTATCGCCCGACGGGACTGCACCGCCCTCTCTGACTGGCTCGAAAAGGAAGCATGGAGGAATTGGAGTGTCCATATTAGTACTATCTGTGCGTGCGTGCGCACGCACTTTGCTTCGCCGCCATAGCTTTGCTAGCTTGTTTGCAACGCTCGCTGCTTCAGTGCGGAGAGTAAGGAGCCGAAAGTCGCATTTTGCCTCTGGTGTCGACCGCTCGCCTCGCACCCATCGCGAGGATCATCTTCGCAGCCGGACGGGCCGAGTAATTACCGCCGATGGAAGCGTTCATCGTGTGGGCGCACAATGCCCAATAGCTGCTCGTGGCACCGAAGACCAATTGCAGCACGTAACGTAAGGATAGTCTAGCAACCTGCCAATGTGAACATAGAGGTATTGTTTCCTTCCCATCCTTGTTATAATTCATCACCCACGTTCGTCTCCACTTATATTGTTCACTGAACCTTCGTTTCACTTCTTTTCTATGTAATCATCCATTAGTGTGGTCTGAATTATTAAATAAACAATATACTTTGACTCCCAGTTTTATCTTCTCTATACTTGTTTGGACCATTCCTGTACTTGCAATATTTATTTATTTATTTATTTATTTATTTATTTATTTATTTATTTATTTATTTATTTCGAATACCCTGAGGGCCGTAGCATCAAAGAGAGGAGTGGGAATAAAAAATGCAATAAAAATACGTAATTATACATATAACAAAAAGCAAGAAAAAAAGTAAATCCTGTTTATAGAATGCTAGCTAGGGCAGTTATGCGCGTATAACCACCCGATTTATGGCCCGTCGTATATTGTAAGTACGTTCCATGACTTAAAGGGTCTAAATCATCATCACCATCACCATCAATTCAAGATTGAGCAATTCTTTTCGTGGCAGGCGGTGCAGATGTTATACTAATGAAGTTTCAATCTTCAGTTTGCAGAGCTTCGTAGCATGTTGCGGTTTGGGAGAGGAAAGGCGCATCAACAATGCTGACTCCATTCAATGTTTCGGGAAGCATTACGCGAGTCGACCGTATAACGTCAGCGAACGCAACCCGACCACACGCCTTGCAAAACGAATTGCTGCTTTTGCGTACCAGGCAAAAGAAATGAGCAACCTGAACCCAGCAGCTCCCCGAAAGGCAAAGAAACAAAAGAAAGGACCTAATTACATACCCGGAATCCGGGCAGCTTTCACGTCGGGCGCCACAAAAGGAATCGATTTCGTCTGCGTCTGACGTCAGAGAAGTGGTTTCGGCTTCTCTCTGGGCGACCAAAGTGATGGACTTCTTTCAAAGCCAGAAGTGTTGATAGCCTCCGCGGAGTGCTTTATATTCTGGGCAGATATTGCGACTGAGTCGCAATAACTCCGGGTTAAAGCGAGCCAAAGAGAGCCAGCCGGTATGTGAAACGATCTTGCCGGCGAGGCCTCCTTTCAGCTATTCGGACGAGCTTTGTGGTGTACTCGGTGCTCCCATGTTGCTCTACTTTATCTTCCGGCTACGCCTCTGCATTCTCGAACAACCCCATCTTTCGGTATTCTTCTTTTCAGTGCACAAGTTTCATATGCACATGTTTCGTTTTTAGAAATACCGAAAAGAAAAAGAAAAGGAAGGTACAGTTAGTTGTTATGGAAGGCATATCGTACTTTGGTTTTCTATGTTCCTTAGATATATGTATACCTTTTTCTTGTTTTAATACGGGAGAGCATGGAGGGTGTGGGGGAGGGTGCGCCAATTTCGACCGTGTCTATACTTAAAAATGAAAAATGCGGCACTCCTGGGTGGAAGCTTCTGTACTTTGTGCTTGTTTCTCTTCTGTTGTCGTTTATTTGGGTATTTAGAGCAAAGCTTTTTTTTCTGTGTGTGTGATTCTTCCCAGACTTTTCTTGCCGGGCTGGCTGGATTCTGCTGGGTGCTGCTGCTGTCTTGCTGAAAATCTCACACTTGCAAAAAAGAAACTGGCTTACGCTGGCCGGTGGGATGCAACCTCGATCACACAGCATAACAGAACAATGCCCTGACTCTTGCGCCACAATCGCACGTACACTTCTGCGGTGACAGCGCGAACTCGCTGTTTGAGAATATCGCTGCATCTGTCACATTGCATAGCCGGGTGCTTGAGATCACAGGCACGCGTGCTGGTTTCCTTCACGCCAAAGACGCAAGTATGAAATGGGCAAACCCGCAGAATTTGAGTCACGGCTTCATGAAAGCTTGACTTCACTTTGATTCAAAGATGTGCGCTGGATTGGCATAATTGTTTCTTCTTTTTATGCACCCCTCTGCGATTTATTTTAAAGCGTCGAGAAGCAGACTGCGAAGAGCTCTTATATATATAGGGGAGATACTTCGATCTAATGACTCAATGTCTTCGTTTATCCGTGCAGCTTAGTATTGGCATGTGAGTGAACTCCGTGGAATTTATTTTCGGCTGATCAGTGCACTTTCATCCAAACCTTTTTTACCCTAATTACAGGTTTCCTCGCGAAATACGTCTTGTCGTGCATGTTTACCTAGTTTTCAGCTTTAGTGCAAGCATTTCTAGCTTGCCAGCACAAAAAAGAAAAGAAAACAGAAAAATTAGAAATGGAGAAGCACTAACCAGCCCAAATATTCCCATTACTCATTGTGACCAGCTTTTACGTTCTCCATAGAGGCATGAACCAAAAGTGAACACATAACTTGTGTCGAATTTTGGCATATTCCGGCTGGTGAAACAGCTTTGATGGCTGGAGAGCTGTTCCGTCTAAGGCACCACGAAAAACTGGAACATGCGATTGCGTTATGTCAACAGCGAGAAAGTTCTATGCATCGGTTTCGTACGTATTCCGCTACAGAAAACTTTTAAAAATTATTTCTCCGCGCTCCTCTTTCAGGTACTCAGGCACATTCTTCGTAACACTTACAGCCGAGACCGTCGTTGTTATCTAGAGCTTAAAATACATATTATTACCTAAAGTCAGTACAGCTTTAAGTATAACAGATTAGGCAACACCGCTCTATTACCACTGGTAGTTATTGAAATCTCGCACCTGAATGGAAACATGTGGTAGTTTACAACCAAGCATTTGGCTTTCTTTGGCATTGAAGTGCTGAAGAATGAAGCCTATATTCCTGAAAATTCCCGTAGAACCACAAAACACGCACCTTGAGAAAGTGTGTGGATAGCAGCTTCCTCTACAGATATTTTTCATGTCGAATCCCGTATTTGCACGTTGAATTGAATCTTTATTTTTATGTGTCGCCCATGAAAGGTGGCGGGAGTAGAAGGTTCACAAATGCAGCTCGACTAGCTCCCACTACCTACAAAAGGGCTCCAAAGCATTGACATCTAATCGTAAACATAAGATATCAAGCATCAGATATGATATTTATTACAATAACAAAAATTCAGAACTATTAAAAAAACATGAAGTTTAACAGGATACAATAGTTGTTGTTAAAGCATCCCAACATAGAAGGGTAAAGGTACACCCATCTTTAAAGTACATATAATTGCATTAGAGTTATACAGTTGGGTAAATCACACTTATGATGAATAGCTCGTATAAATTAGCATTAAAATTAGAATTAAAGTAGGGGTATGGGTTATTCTCGCTTTCAAAGCGCTGCGTTTCCACGAATACCAAGCAGTGTGCTCGGTAGAATGGTTCCTGTTACTTTAGCACGATAGGTATCCAGAGGTATTTCCTTTTCACTTGGCACACAAGCGGTGGGTTTTCTGCAAACAAGGCAGCCTACGGTTAGACAGAAGCAGCAGGCGACTTAGCTGATGCCATGTAAGAAATACTTTGTAAGGAGCCCGTGAGAAATCCGAAAGCACCACGAACCGCGGCGCATAAGGCAATGGAACCTCTTTATGTATAAGAAATATTTCGTGGATTATTATTATTATTATTATTATTATTATTATTATTATTATTATTATTATTATTATTATTATTATTATTATTATTATTATTGGAAACATACAAGTGCACAAAGGAAACAGAGAGGGAGCAAGCTGACAACTGCCACCGACAGGGGCACAACGCCTGCCTAGTCTTTCGGGGGGAGGGAATTAAAAGAGTAGAAGAGGATTCTCAGCCCGTAGACAACTACCTAGACTGATTTTAGTAAAATGCTAGGTTCACTGAAGCTCTGAAGTCCTGAATTTACTTTAGGTAGAGACAAGCTGCCCCAGAAGGCTGAAGCTGTTGTAATTGCTCCACATAGGCCCCTGACTGACAGATGAGAACATTGACGTCTATGTTTTTCGGGGTCAATGCGTGTTACCCCACAAAAAAAGTCCATCATCATCATCATCATCATCATCATCATCATCATCATCATCATCATCATCATCATCATCATCACCACTAAGCTAACTAAGTAGGAGTTACAGATGTAAGGCGCTGTGCGCAGCAGTTCTAAATGGGCTCAAGAGAAATGTACGCAAGAGCTCGTACAGAAGTGTTCGTGTTCTTTTTTTTTTTAATCTTCTGGGTAGGGAACCGCACTACCAATTGATTCGTTCGTTCGCAAGGTTGATCCGAATTGCGACTTTCACCTCAGTAAGCGTGATCTTGTATTTTAAAATAGCATTTGGTGAAATGTCGCTTTACCATATCGCCTTTTACATAAAGTGCAGAATTATAGTCTAATGTACCACACCTGCATACAGTGTTCGCTAAGGCTTTCGCACAAATTATTTGTGCTCGTAAGGAAGGAAGGAAAACAAGACGTGAACAGCAGAGAGGTTAACCAGATTAAGTGTCCGGTTGGCTACTCTGCCCAGGGGGATGGGGTAAGGGGCAGAAAAGATAAGAAAACAAGAGAAGATTAAAAGAATAAAAAAAGGAAAGCATTAGTTCGCACAATCTATAGTTCTTCAATGAGCTCTGTTTCCTTTAAAGAGCACACTAGCGCTTTTAAAGCAGTTCGTGCCGACGCCGGCTGGGATATTTCACAGCTTCAAGGATATGAAAGAGTTCGTTGAACCGCTTCGGCAATTGGCCAATAAATTACGTTCTCGGAGTTTGTAAAGCCGCTGCGTCTTCTTCTGCGTGCACTACAAGTGCGCTGCTGAGTATCGATTTTTACTTGGATTAATTTTTTGCATGACGGAAAGTCATGCAAAATTCATTTCATTCAACTGCATTTCTTTTATTTTGGTGTATTATGAATCAAGCAATCAATTTATTTTCGCGTAAGCAAGGGAAATATTACAACATTTATGCAGGTGACCCAAGAGAACTCACTGAAGAGAGAGAGAGATAGATAAAGCAAGGATAGGAAATGCAGGGAGGTCAACCAGAACAGCATCCGGCTTGCTACCCAACACTGGGGGTGGGGAGAAGGGGAACTCACTGAAGAGTTGTTGGATGGGCTCAATACGAACAACAATAAAAAGAGCAGTGCAAAATATGTAACAATCCTATTATCGAAGGAAAGTCACACAAAACATGTCATTGTTTACACTTCAGTGCAAGAACTGAAGACCTATGAAATTATTCAACACAAAGGTACCTTTAATTATATTCTATGGGAACGAAAACGTAATTAGGCTCCAAAGGAATTAATGGTTTTTTTGCTTGATATGATTTCAGGGAACGAATTAGATAGTTTAGAATCGCTATAAACGAATGAAAATGCTGCGCAGTTTGTCCGAATAGCTGACACTTCACCGATGACACCGATGACAACTGATTCTTTCGTCGGACGACGTGATGCTGCGAACCTATGGCCCTACAGCGTAGGATGTTGCGAAGCATCTTATACGTTAGATTAATTTTCCGATCTTCATTAAATTTACTTAGTATTAGAATGTTTGTTTCGTAAAGAAAGCGATACGGATACAGTCACACCTGCTTAGAAACGGGATAATACGTAAGGCGGTGTTTTGGGCGTCCTTCAGGGGAAGTACTTCGAAGGCTTAATTGAACTGTATGCAGCACTGGCGTAAATTATATATGGCAGTATCAATGGATAAAGCAGTAATAAAGGGGTAGTAGCATTTTCAGGGAGAAAACGTGTCACAATTTGTATAGTATCGGGGTCTTCTTTTATACCTTTTTACTCGCTCGTTCCACATATGCCCGTGCCATGACAGCGTGCTGTCGAATGTTACACCACGAAACTTGGTTTTATGTGCGCAGTGTAGGAATTCATTGTTCACGTATAAAATGCATTCGAACTTCAGGCGCGTTTTTTTTTTTGCCTAAAAACAAGGATGTCACTAAATTTGAAGGTGCAAGAAAGAATAAGTAACAAAGATACCTAGTCGTAATGTTTTGTCTGCTGTTTCATGCAAGAGTTTTTTTTTTTCAGATGTAATGAGTTCCTTAGTATCATCAGCGCATAACACGCACTCCTGAGACAGATATGATAGCAGATCATTTGCGGAGACCATAAATAAGAATGCGTTAAGAAAGAACCCTGCGGGACACCAACATTGATCGTGATTATGTTGAACTTTTGACCATTACCTTCTACGTACAAATTGCATGGAATATCTCGTATTCCGTAATCACTATACTCATTCAGCGTTTTTTATGAGCCAGGTATGACTCAGCAAGTCGAAAGCGTTGATTAGACCGTCGCTTCTTAACACTACATTTCAATGCGAATCACACTTTGCCTATTTCTTGGCACTTCGCGGTACGTGAAGACAGGTAGGTTCCTATCTCGCCTCGCTTTACTAAAGAGAAAGTATTGTCTAACTGATGAAAGAAATAAACCTCTGCCATCGAACACAGCAGCTCCGTGCTCTAGCCACTAGGCCACGCGATCGCTTTTTATACTTTAATACCTTGCTTTTAAGTTCCCTCATCATCAACACGTGAGTTCTGAGAACACGCATGTGAAAAACATAGGTAACGTGTACCAATTAGCGTAATTGTAACCACATCGAAATCCTCTTGCCTTTGTCAAGAGCTCTAACCTCGACAACTATTCCGGAGGGCATTCTTGCGCTGTTTGCACCTCCAGAGAGGCGTTTATACTTTCTCAGAAACGCATCCGGGTGGCCAACTCTAGAAGACGCACATTTGAAGAGGTAGACAATATGACGAGGGCAATAAAAGGACTCACAGCTAGTGCACAAGCTTGCATAGCTTCCTCATTTTCCCATTAAGAAGTGGCATGTGGGGCTGCTGGCAGGATGCTCAAGATTTGAGGGAGTGAATTCCATAGTTTGGAATCGATAGGAACGAATGAAAACGTTCTGTAGTTTGGTTGAATAGCTGGCACTGTCCTTTCTAAAACATCCCAAAAATACCCCCGTTCCGAACAATGGAGGAAAACGCGATGTATTGTCTCGGGTCGATTACAGATTAAACGAAGGGTGCCACTAGGTACAGAAGACAAAAGAAAAGAAAAAACTTTTCTTTCTAACCTGTCTTTACTGAAAGCGTTACTGTATGAATTATAAAAAAGAAAGATATTTGACTCCTCGGGAAATATGCATCTTCTTTACCTTCCTAGCATATTCTGGCATTGGCTGCCACAGCATAGGGGTCTATACAAAGGCACAGGAAATTAAGTATCGCATACATCTCTATACAACTTTTTCTTTGGGCACAATTTAGGTTCTTCTGAAGAACACGCTTAAGAAGCGCACAGTGGAGACAACCTCCTTAAAAAGCCCGTAAGGGTTCCGAGATTGCTGTATGTGGCAACAATAAAATTTGGTAGCAGTTCGCTCGTTCTCATCTGACACACAGCGCGCAAGAAAGGGTCCCTGACGTCCCGAAATAGTAGCAATATGTTTGCGAGCTGACGCACAAAGAGGTGTGCCAGACCTGCTCATTTGACGCGCCTTAAATGTTTCGTCCGATTGCACCGCTCACAGCTCGAGGCCCACACGGCGGTGAAATTCCCGAATTTTTAAGCGAGAACGATACAACATCTTCATTGCACGCCAACTCTCACTGCTAAAGAACAAATTGCACGCTCTTGATGGACAGATTAGCCACTTTTCTTCTGTCCACTATTTCACGCATCTCTTGTACTTGTTGCCAGTACTGATCGCTATGTTTGTAAAATTCAAGTGACACACCAAGATATTTTACTGAGGTACTTTTCCACCTAATTTTTGCAAAAGCGTCCGGGGTCGAAGGCCATTCTCCGCGCCGAAGCCCCAGGCACTTTCTCCAATTCACAGGATCACACGCATACTTCCCTCGTTAAAAAAGGCAAGCCAGCTCTTTGAAACGCTCAGCGGCAGAAGAGGCGGCTATTGCGCTTGCCGCCCTCATTTCCACGCCTGTCACCAAATTATCTCCGACTCTAACTCCGCCATATCAAATTATGCCAAAGGCTATATCTCCCAAGCTACTGCTCATCTGCTATACGTCTGGCACTCCAAACACCCGTAACCCTAATCTGGACCTCAGAACACGCTGACCTCCCCGGAAACGAGGAGGTCCACTCCCTAGCCCGAGGTCTCACATTCTGGGTAGGAGCTGGACCAGCTCCACTAACCGGATAACACCTGCTAACCTTTAGAGATATTCTCACTCACTATCGGAGCAACCGACGAAAGCACGCCACCCCCAGCAACCTCCCTTACTATTCCGTAAGCCGCACATTGGCGCCGACTACAGACTCTCACGACTCCCTACCCATCATCCTTCATGCTCGGTACCCCGATGAACTCCGCTCATCCTGTAAACTCTGTGGCCAGTCAGGCGAATTTCTTCACAACCTCCTCACGTGTCCCCTCTCCCCCTTCCCTCATCCCCCATCCCCGGCCACGGCGGAGTCTTGCTGGGAAACGGTACTCACCAGCACGACAGCTAAAGATCGGCGCTGGATCATTGCCAGCGCGATTAAAAAGATAGCTTTGCAAGGACGATCCTTTGTTATGTAAGAGCGCTTTCCCCACGGAGACCGCCACGTCATATATTTTGGCAATAAATTTTTCTAAGACCACTAATTTGAAACGCTTTGCGCGTGCGCCACGGGCTCCTTTCTCGGCTTAATTTTCTCGTGACAGATCGCGCTTTGAGGCACCGTGTTAGGCTGCGCTATCTCCAGGACCGGTCGACTTTTCCACGCACACTCCTCGTAGCTATTTAAGCTACTTAGAAAGTGTGCGACATTGTACCATTCTTATTATTGGCCCAGGTGAATCATGTTTTACCATTTCTTCGCTGGAGTAAGAATTCCATTGTCGTTTTAGTATACACCGCATGATATAGCCATATGTGTATAGCACGTAGTTGGGGATGACGTCACATTTCCCCCCCCCCCATTTTTTTTACTCTCTTGCCCTAAGAACGTTATATACAGTGAGGCGCTGGGCTAGACTAATTACTCCCGCACGCGGCAGAGCCTACCTCTCGGAGAAATCAGTCAGGTTGAAGATATATTTACGAATCGTTTACAGACTGTCAAATATAAACGCGCCTGAACATGTTTAAACTTGCATATACCGTCGGTGACAATTCTCCGTGCTCTGCGTAAGCGGGAAGTAGGGTTGATGATGCGACAAGAGTTGTGTCTAACGGAATAAAGGCGGCATTTCAACTAATTTGAATGCTTACATTATCAGGCGTACCTCCTTGGGCCCATTCCAGTAACAGAAAATCCTGGGGCCATGACATCGTGCGTTTGTGAAGCGCAGGCCGCGGAAGCGGTTCTTGAGTTGTACCACGGTACACCGGGGTATATGACCGCCTGTGGTAGATTTAACGACCACTTGTGCATGTCTATGTGTGTCTAGATTTAACGTTTCTTCTCTCCTTCTTCTCCTCTCTCGCTTTCCTTTACTCCTACTCCATTGCAGGGTAGCCAAGCCCGCTCAGCCGAGTTAACCTTCTTGCCTTTCCCTTGTCACTTCTAATTACCTCTCAACATCTCCTTACCTTTACCTGCGTTTCCTCTGCAAATTCTCCTTTCTCTCTCATTCTGTCTCTTTTCGCCACAGCATAAACAGAGCCTCGATTCACTCCGAAGAGCAAGAAAAAATTACGCTTTTTATTGGTCCAGAAGTAGAACGCAGTGGTGTCCGAAAAAATGCTCTTGCAATGACTCTCGCAGGCTTCAATGGTTTCCGCGGAGACCGGCGCCAGCTACTGAGACAGTATTTTTCGAGCAAGCTTGAACGCTCATCTTCGCAAACTCCGACCTTCTCCCCCTCGCTCACTTCCCGCTAAAGATCGCTGGAATGTCCCAAAGTGTCGCTTACCCTCGTCTCCATCTTCCCGTTCGAATATTCGATAAGTAACTTTTGCAAATGACCACTTGTTCCAGAAAACTGGAGCTCCGGGAACGTCGCAGGATGTTTCAACACACAATAAGTTTGTGAAAACTTAAGCTCACGAAAAACAAATTGCCAACAAATTTTGAAAGATTTGGCACATTTTTAGAGCCAGGAAGCGCAGTGAAATCCACACAAGAGCAAACGAATAGTGAGCTGGACACACTGAATTCTAACTCACAGCTTACCCGCCCTGGTTCTTAGCGGCTACGGCGTTGCGCTGCTAAGCACGAGGTCGCGGGATCAAATCCCCGCCACTGCGGCACACTTCAATGGGGGCGAAATGCAAAAGAAAATGACACCCATTCCACTCTATGAAGATGGAATGGCAGCGAAAGCTGACAACAGTCAAAGCTCTCAAACGAAAAGCAAAGGGCTTTCGCCGCCATTCCATCTTCACATGTAGTGGAATCGTTGTCATTTGTTCGTTCAACATCGCGGGAACGTTCTTCGTCGGTGGTGGTTTCGCGCCGGCTCCGTTTACATTCTCGTTTCTGTTATCTCCGGCACTCCTCGTACGCATGTTGTTCTTCGGTTGTACTAACTATACGTGTCCGCCCCATCGATAACGCAGCTGTTTTTAGCGCCGATACCTCTCCTGCTTATATTCTGCGATAACCTTGACGTCACGCTATTTTTCACGGCGAGCGTTCTAATCTGTCCCGCATTTTGACATCTGCGGCGCCGCACTGCACCCGTACGTGATCACACATAAAGCAAACAATAAAAGCCATTGTGTATGGGTTTGTTAGAAATCACTAAATCTGTTTCTGTTGCCAGACGCCGAAAAAGCTACGGAAGGTTAGTCATATATAGCCTTTGCTGTAAAACGTCCGTGTGCTATGAATTGGGTGCACTTTAAAGGCTCCCAGGTGGTCAAGATTTCTGGAGTGCACCACTTCAGCGTGCCTCATGATCAGATCGGGGTTATGGCACTCATAACCTCAGCATATATTTTTAATTTTAATTCACAGCTTGCGAATTACAGACCAGTCTGTCCAGTTCTTTTTGTTTCTTTTGATCATGTCTGCAACGTGCTGCGCTTTATGCTAGGGTGAATTACCAACAAGTCGCAACAGCAAAATTAGTCAAATATCTTCTACGATAGATCGTTCTACATTATTCTAGATTGTGTCAAGAGAAATACTGTACCGGTACCAAAGCCATGTTGGAAGCCGGGTTGTTTTAGGGTAAGATATCGGAAACGCCACTTTTAAATGCACTGCGCGAAGCCACAACATATGTTTCCGCCCAACTTCGATCCGTATATACCGATGCAGGACTCCCCTGCCTGGGAGGTATGCCGTGCGGAAGGCCCACGAAGCTAACGACCCATTAGTGGCAGCCGGTGCCGTGCTTTGCATACCGTCCAACACAAGGGAGGCGCGCCCTCGTTGCCCAACAATGCAGAGGCCTGGTCGCTGTTCATTTAGCGCTGTTGGCAGAGAGGCTTTGCAGACCTTGCTGCAATTTCGCTACGAACCTGACTCCATTTAATTTAGATTATCCTGCCCGGACCGCGAACGCGGTGGCGGTGACGGGACGGCTAATCTGCGGCTGTCGTGCAGCAAGCTTGTCAAATGACTCGCGTCAAAAACAACTTACGCTGAATCGAATATAGCGAGAGAAAGCGTTAGTGCCCGGTTGAGGCACAGCGTTGCGTTTTCTTCGTACCGTGGAACCATGCAGTAACTGCTGTCTTTGCATGGGCGCCTTAGAAAGCGAGAAAAAGAAATGTATGAATTTACGTAAACGACCACTGGTTAAGGTTTAGTACAGCATGGCCCCTTATTACGGTGACTGCTGCAAAGTATGAGCGCAGATTTGCCTGCTAACACACCTTAAATATGGACTTTACAACGCTTACTTATTTTGTTAAAGCATCAAACGTACTTATTTAATTGTTGTTTTCTATACGAGACTCTACATACGTAGCTGGAATGTCTTCGTAATTGTTATTGGCGGCCACATCATAGATTATTTAAAACGCTAGTATGGTGCTAAGAGTTTTCAAAGTGCTTTCAGCCTTATCTTCTCTCTTTCTTAATATTGTGTTCTCGCAGGTAATACGGTATTGCGGAGCGGTGTGACACCCAAGTACGGCACTTTCTATGTTCTTGATCAGAATAAATTGTTATGGAGACAAAATTCACATGGTTTGTAGTTACAAACAAAACACGAGGCAGGAAAAGTGTGAGATTGGCGAACTTAAAACAATTCTGGGAGTACACTACCTATGCTGCACGAAACTTTTCAATTTACTAAGTTTGCCCGTGCGTGCATGCGGTTGCAGCTTAAAATTCGCGTGGGCGCACCCGTTTAGTTAAAGAGAGATTCTAGCATGCGCATACCGAATTAATAATGCCATCCGTTCACTATCAAAACCGAACATAACAAGCTGTTTTATATATTTCTGAAGACAAACAAAAACAATGGCAGAGGTTGTGGCGCAGGCATCCGGCCATAACGGAATAAAGGCAGATCAAAAGAAAAACTATTGTCTTAAGAGCAAAAGCGAGTCAGAATCTCTGTTTTCCACCACGCGTTTGTGAACAATTTTTTCTGCTGATCCTCATGCAAGTTTTAAATTAGTGTATTCTGAACACGGTACATTGAACAAAAACTACGTGGAATTTCTGGCTGCATTGTGGCACATAAGGGCACACGCCGCAACACCAGCGTCAATCTTCTTGAAGCACGCCACAATCATAGTTGAATCAAACCCGCTCCAATTCAAAGGCTCATAATGCGCCGCAAGACAACATGCTTGTATACATAATAAAATACTCCTTTCACCACTAAAACTGACGATATGCTTGCTGAGAAAAATATCTTATTACGTTGACAAAAGCGGTTTTGGCCAAACGGAAATCAGTATGGTTAACCTCTCCGCCTTTCTTCGCTTCCTCTCTCTCTCTTAATCTATAGGCGATCTCTGACTAAATGCTTTACAAAATAAAGACCATCCTAAGAATAAATACACAGAAAGACAGTCGATGAGGGTCTCTATCGGAATATAAATTGAAAAGAATAATGTAACACTCCAAAGCAACGTTCTCAGCAAGACGGTGAGCGCCACCGCAGCTGTAGCTGTCTTCTTCAAGACACGTTGACAGTGGCAGTCGCGAATTCGCTCCCCCCCCCCCCCCCACTACCACCACCGCAACATTCATTAAAAGCCCATATGGAGATCCCTTCTTAGATATCATTCCGCGCGATCCAAGTTCGTCGCCACCTCCTGCACCACACAGCTAAACAACAGGTGAATCCCTGGCGCTTCACTGTCTTCCTTTCTTCCGTCCCTTTTCAAGAAATGTATTTTGCGCCACAGAGTATACCCTCCCTCGGAGATTTGACTCAACTCCTTCTTTAGCCTCAGTTCACGTCACTCTCTCACTCACCGTAACGGCTGTCGAACGAGTCTCCTCCGAAAAGGTAGCTGATCTCGGACGGGCCTCGTGACAGCGGCGGCGCGTGGCTCTGTGCGGAGTCCATGTCTTGGTCCGTGCCGACGAGACAGGGGGAAGCGTTCGACGACGACGGCCGCGGCAAGGACGCGGCAGCGTCGCGACGATGTCGGGCAAGTTTCCCGCGAGGAGTCGGTTGCCTGCCGTCAGGCGGCGGGCCGGCGATGCGCGGCCAGCCGCGCGCGCCACAGACCGCGGTGTCCGGTGCGCGCGCGTTTTGGGCACGGCGGGCTCCCCGTACGCATGATTAACAGCGACAACGTCAGCCCACGCAAGGAGGAGGAGCAGGGACGTAGACGACGACGCGCTGGCGCATCGATTCGGGAAGTTGTCGCCCCCCGTGGCCGCTCTCTCTTCCTCTTTTCCCGAATCCAGGCGTGCGAGCGAAGGGTCACCGCTGTGCCGCCACCGCCGCCGTATAGCTGCACGCTGTTCGCCCTTCGCGGGCCGCGCGCATGCGGTGTGCTATACCTGAAGGCTCCGCTGGTGTGGCGCACGGCGGCGACAAGCAGCACACCAAGACGCGAGAGACGTCAGCGCGTTTGGGATAAGGAGGAGGGAGAGGGAGTGCGCGCTTGGGAATTGGTGAGGGCGAGGAGGTTAAGCCCAGTCCCTACCCGCCCCGAGAGAAACGACCGCCGCGCGGGAACGGTGCGTGTGGAGGAGAGGGGAGTCTATAGCGAGAGAAGACACGCCTGAGCCAGGTCTGGGTTGTGCTGGCGTGAAAGTGTATTTCTTTCGTATTCTCTGTTTTTTTTTCCTCTCTCTCTCTCGGCGCAGCAAGGAAGTCGATAGCTGGGCGTTTCGCCCAGTGCAGTGAAGTTACTTGCAAACGTCTCTCTGGAATACAACTTTCGTTCTTTGCTTTATGGTTCCTTCGCTTCTTTGTTTCTTTCCTCTTTTGTAGGCAGGAAACAGTTCAAAGCGCCGAGAGAGGAACCAGAATGCGCCGGGATGGAAAAGCGGCGCATGCGTGACAACAAATATGTGTGGAATCTGAAGTCAGTGCCTGCCATTTCGAAAAGCAGAGCGCTTGAGGGAAAAGAGAAAATACCGGGCTGTGTTTTCGAATATGTTGCTACTGTTCAGAACACGACGTCACCTAGACAACGCCTGCCTTTTGATCTACGAAATTAGGTTCAAGCGGCACTTAAGACACCGTTTCATAGACACGATGTTATACGCGTTATGTCATTGGCGGAGGATAATTGGAATAATTAATTGTAAAGTGTTGTAATTGCAGGTGATATGTGATTAGTCATGTACTCTTGATGTTAGATTTCTCTCCGTAGTTATGATTACTTTTCAATGCAATGTTAGAAATTCTTGCAGGGATAAGAAGTACTTTCGATTGGTGGTGGTTCTGTTCCCTTTTTGAAAAATATTGCGATGCATGAGCATGCCTTCGCGTAGCTGCAAAAGTGCGTGACCATCTGCAGATCTGCAAATGAGTGTGCAGATGAGTGTGTTGGGAAGAAAATTAATTTGAGCGCCATGCCGGGACAGGATAGCACATACAAAAGATAGAGATACAAAGAGTAACATAAGTATCACAGCCTTTTTTCCATGCCCCTGCAATGTTCAGCAGTGCAGCAAACGGGGATAATTGGTGCACGTCCATATTGGCCTTGCGGAGCGTTTTAGATGGAACAATAAAGAGATGGCACGTGTAAAAAATGTTTTGTCGTTTAAAACGCAGCGCAGGAATACCATAAGTCCAGTAAAGTTACAAAACACGTGCGCCTTTGTATGTGCGCCTCGCGAAGTTTACGACGACTTAAGGTGGAGCGAGATGTAGGAATTGGTGTCACTGAAAATGGCCAGAAACGGTCCGTGCGACAAGTAAATTCTTTTCTCAATGAATGAACGGATGAATGAAACAATTAATGAATTAATTAATTAATTAACTAATTAATTAATTAATTGATTTGTTATTTATTTATTTATTTATTTATTTATTTATCACTTTACTTAAGACAAGCATGCCAACACGGGCACAAGAAATAAACGAAAAACGACAACACAAACGTTGGCTATCGACAGAACGGTCGCTGAGATGCTCAGAGGCAGAAAAGGAGGAAGACACAAAGCTTGTCTGCGCATGCGCAAGAGAATGCAGCGCCATTCTGTTCATCATGGACCCGCATGGGCACTAGCGACACTTTGTAGCCAGTTCAATTTAATCAATGAACATCTAGTATCCTACGTGCCAAAAGAGAAACGATGTGATTATGAGGCACGCCGTAGTGGGGGACTCCGGATCAATTTTGGCCACCTGGAGTTCTTTAACGGGCACCAATGCACAGTACGCGGTAGCTTTTGTATTTCGCCCCCACTGAAATGCTACCGCCGCGGCCGGGATTTGAACTCGCGCCCTCAGGCTTAAGAGAAGGCTTTAGCACGGGCCCGATTCCGTTGCCGCCTATTCAAATACATGTAAAACGCAGAGACACTTTTCTGAGATAACCACTGGGCCGATTGTAATGTATTATGTTCCATTTGACAGAAAAAGTTAAATTATGGTGACTTTTGTGAGTGGAAATTTTATTTAGGGCCGGAACTTCTTAAAAGTAATCTTCAAAAATTGGTAAGTTTGAAAAAGATTCAGAAACAAGAAGTTTACAAATTAGTAGCTCTGCACCAAGAACAGAGATCGAAGTTCTGTAAATTGCATCCGTTAGAGCATCAAAAGTGGAAAATTTTTGTATATCAATCTATCTCTTATGTTAATTAGTTACCCCCGCCGCGGTGGCTTACCTGCTATGGTTTTACGCTGCTAAGCACAAGGTGGCGGCGGCCGCATCTCGACGCAAAAAAAAAATGCAGAAAAGCCTGTGTCCCGAGAATTGGGGCACGCTAAATATCCACCGGCGATCAAAATTAATCCGTAGTCCTCCACTACGGCTTACCTCATAATCACATCGTGGTTTTGGCACGTAAGACCCCAGAATTCAATTCAACTTAGCCCGTGCGTAAATCAGCCCTGAATTATCTTTCACAAACATGAGTTGTCGTGCTTAACGGTAATCTTTCACGTGGTGCCGCACGTTTCTATTAGAGACGGTGTGTCGTTGCCTTCCCTTGAGCATGCGCAGGTGAGTTCTGCGCCTTCTTTCTTTTCCTCCACAACGCGCCCTTTCAGTTAATAGTTGACGGTCCACGTTTCTGTAGTAGTTTTCGTCGCTACTACAACACCGGTCATCCCTAGACAAGTGCATTCAGCATACTTTACTGGCTCACATAATTACGCTCCGTGGGCTTTCACCATCGCTTTTAATGCTAAAGCATGATATGGCTTACGAGGCGGAAAATCCGGCGTTGTTGGCGTGACCACTGAAGGTGAGAAGAGGCTACGAACCCTCGACCTTTGGTGCGTGTCGAACCTACGACCTTTGGTGTTAAGGCGAAGTTATTTATTCACAGTTAATTACGGTAGAATTAATTAAGGCACACGAACCGACGACCTTTGGTGTGAATCGAACCCACGACCTTTGGAGTTAATTAAGGCGAAGTGAAATTAAGACGTCTGAAAGAACGTAGGCATCGAGCGGAATGTTTTCGCATTCATCCACGTAGGGCTAACTAAGACCCCCCCCCCCTTTTTTTTTTTTTTCTGTGGCTATTCTCACGCATCAGAGGTAGCAGGCAACCAGACTGCTGATAGTTTTGCGCGCTCAGAGTTGGTATTGTGGACAACAAGAAAGGTTCTCCGAGACGAAAAAGAAAATGTAATGAAGCAGGCCGTCTTAGGTCACTTCCGTTTTTCGTAGTCTACACCTCACCAACATTGTGCGACAAAGTAATTACAGAGAGCTAAATATACCCTACCGTGGCCCATCCACAGATGGTTATAGCAAACTCCAGCATGATCGTGCACGATTATATAGGCCTCAGCGCATCATCATCGCGTGCTCACTGCCAAGCTGTTGGTGACACTGACTATTATTTGTTATGGCATCCTCAATGTGACACTGTAGGAACGGCTCACGAGGACAACTAACTCGTTTGTTTTCCGAAACCTATCAGCCAGCTGTATCGTGCTCGTGCGCACGCTACGCCGTAGCGCATCTTTATTCTCTTCTTGCTCTTACGCGTGCTGATCCTTCACGCCTCCGTAAACTGTCGGAAGAGCACGCTACAAACGTAAAAAATCCTAATACGTTGAATCAAGAGTGCAATGACTTGGCACATAAGCGCGAGGCACATTTTGTTCCCGCGAGGGCATTGTTATAATTAGGAGAGGGGCGTTTAGGCACCTCCTCCAATGCTTCCACGATACCCAAAAGGCCGGAGTGCGAAAGGTGGGTCGTATTGGCGGGCTATCAGGACGAAGGGGAATGTATGTCGCGCCCGCAGTGGATAGTGCGCTCCGGTTCAAACCGCGCTCGCCATTAGTCTTCTTTCCGTGCATCATGACGGGCTCTATAGACTATACTTCACTTGATTAATGGCGGTAAGGTGGAACAATTGCCGAAAGCATATGCAACGTTATGTCCACCTTTAGCTAGCAACACTCCTCCTCTTTCTTTCTTTTTTAGAATGCCAAGGCAAAAAATTTAATATACAAATTTGCCATCCTGTCGGTTGTCATTATCGGCTTTGCTTGTACGCGGCTTTTATAAAGCGACGTAGTGCTTGTATTATTCTTACTCCCTCGTTAGCTTTCCTGAACGCACAACAGGGCGCAGGATCCGGTGCAGCAGCATGGGCACGGAGAGACGTCGTGCCAAGCCACTTCATCTGCTGCAGTGTGCAAGTTACCTCGGTGCAAAAACTAAACCAAGGAAAATCGAGCGCTTGACTTTTCTCTCCATCCTCATTACGCTCCGATTTCCTCCCCCCTCCCCTCTTTTTTTCTTTCCTTTCCTCTAGAGCAGTAGAGCTGGGCACATGAATGCATGGCAAATTGAACCTCTCGGCCCTTGCGTTAAAAAAGAAAAGCTTTCCTCTCCCTTTCTTTTTGAGGAACTCTACATCTACCCTCCACCGAACTGCTTAATAAATCCGTCGCCTCGACGTTCATAAATTATTCGGTGATGAGTTCCAGACTGCCCGCTTAATACTTTAGAAGCACTCCGTTCTTTAGCCTGCTGCGTTGTACCAGATAAGTGGGTGATTGTTCGTTCTCCTGTTCGCATTTCGACGGAATACGGAAAACTAATTAGCCGTAATCTTTTTCATTTTTTTTTCTTTGTGACAGTGTAGCTGTGCTAAGCAGCGAATGAAAGGCAAGCCAAAGCTTCACGTTGCATTTTAGAAGTAAGATTCGGCTTACTGGAACATCTGAAAACTTAAGGAGCTCGCTCAAATTTCCGAGAGAAGTAGGAATCTTTCCATTGCGTTCGTTACGGGCGCTCCCAGAATTCCTCAAGTATCCGGGAAGCTGTCGTGCACGTGGGTGCGATGCGAAAGGCTGTCGCGGTGTTTTCGCTCGTAGCTATGCATACACATGGGTTATTCGTAAGAAAACAAACAATATTTGCTTTCTGTTATTCGTTTTTCGAGGCTTTAAAATTAAGTTAGTCTCATCGAGCAGAACGCTCCCCATTCCGCTGAGATTCAGCCTGGAGCTATGTTTGCATAGCGTAAAGTTTGCGCGCGCAAAACTTTCCGGGCGGTGTAGTCTTTCTCTCGTGTTCATCCTTTGTCTCTTTCTCTTCTTTGTTATCTGTGCATTAAAATTTGCTTCTAATTTATGTCTCGTCGGGAAGCATTTTTCACACATAAGACGTAGACGCGAGAGAAGCTGGCGAATAAATGAAGACAATGGAGTATTCAGCGTATAATTTTACTTTCACCGAGATTTGTTCAACAAGAAAAAAAAAAGCGTGAGAATTTCATAAGGAGATGCGCTTTCCTTTACTGTTCACGTCATGTCGAGCATCATTACAGGGACTCTAAATATCAACGGCCAATTATTTTAGAGTACTAAAATAGTGTTTTCATTTGTTGGGAAAACGTTGATATTATTACAAGGCAAAATGAGACCAATACTGCCATTTCTTGAATGTCGCGCCGAAACCTCGGCGCCAATACCTTAGGGTGACGTCACGAATTTCAAGGTATCTACCGCAGGAATATTTCAGGGGCCGAATCTACAAAGCTGCTCGGTCGGTAAGTGCCCTTTGTCATTGGTCAGCCGCCTTCGCTAACAACACAAGCAGCATCAGAGATAGAAATAACATTTATGTATTCCCAAAGAAACTCAGGACTCAGCCCGGACCTCCCGATTTAAGTAGCCTGCCTCCCGGCCTCCCGGCCCAGCACTATCATGAGGCACTGCGCCAAAAGCGGCCAACAGAGTTGTTTTCTTATTTTCATGGCGAAGCGTAAGAGCCTTTTTGTAAAGACGAAACCCCGGAAACTTGATAAGTTGTGTTTCTGCTTCCTTTAAAGCACAATGACGTCCTTCTTTGTGGGCGAACAATTCACCACACGTGAACGCAAGCTGTCAGTTCTGATGGCGTCACTGCGAACTTGTGTGCAAACTATTGGGCTGCATCGCCACTAGTACTTGTTTGCTCTGGCTTTCTTTCTTTCTTTCTTTCTTTCTTTCTTTCTTTCTTTCTTTCTTTCTTTCTTAGCTGGCTGCGATGGCGTTATTATTAGCTCAAGTTAATATTTCTATATACGTATAGTGCTCTTTGAATGGAGTGGTCGTCATGGCACTCCTGGTTTCAAAAGCTGCTTCTGGAAGTTTAAGTCAGCGCTCGTCATTGTTTCCTTTCTTACCGTCTCTCTGTCTAACAATGTACGGTGGGTTGGTACATGTTCTATTGTTATTATTTGTTTTGAACACATATATACAATTAACAGGAAAGCGAAAGTGAGGAGCAGGCTTGGAACAGGTTTGGCAGATATGAAAAAGAAATCAATGTACTCTCCATCTGCCGAAGTTGGATATCCGGAATATTATAGAACAAGTGTCGACACACTGTTCTGAGTAGAAGTGGCTCGTCAATGATAGAGCGAAATGGTCATCGTTTTATGAAAAGCACAAACAACAAATTTATACAAAAAGTGACCATAGCAGCATTACCAAATACCTCCCGTGACTAACAGGTACATTATTTTACAAGATTCCACTGAAAGTGGGGTATGACCATGAAATTAAGAAATTTTGTCACATTTTTCTTGAATGTTCAAAATAGGCAGCGGTAAGTAGACCGTTAGTCAAAAAAAAAAAACAGAACTATGAAGTTTGGACAAGCGTCCTTTTTAATGCGAGAATTACTAAAGTATATATATATATATATATATATATATATATATATATATATATATATATATATATATATATATATATATATATATATATATATATATATATATATATATATATATATATATATATGTATATATATATATATATATATATATATATAAACTATATAACTGGCACACATTGCAATGTACAAATTTTAGCCGAGGAATTCGCAAGGCGGATCCAATTGCAACGAATTCTCAGGATGACACCACTTTCGAGATATTTAATTCCTAAACTTTGCAGAGAAATACATTGGCGTTCCATTTACTCTTGTGCTTCAGTGCATAAAACGGTGTTTTGTTAAGAAAGTAAGTGGAACGACAATGTATTTTTACCACAAGTTTGACGGTGTATATCTCGTAAGTGGTGTCATCCCCAGAATTTTTTTTTTTTTAAGTGGATATGCCCTGCAGTCTCGCCAGCCGGAATTTGTAAATTGCAATATTTGCCGCACGGTAATAAGTTTAAAACTTAAGTACTTAATTTTTGTTAATTGGTCGATTATGCATTTCAACATTTTTTTTTGCAAGTAATGTGCGCCTCTTCGAGTAGACCAGCATATGGAGCATAATTGTGCTGTCTGCCACAGGCAACCTTTAAAAATTTTTGAAAGTGTTCACTCAAAACACCCTGTATGTGTGAAGTGACGCGCTCGTGCTCTTTACTTTAGACGAGACTGGTACAGAGACGTATGTTTGAACCTACCAACCATTTAGTGAGTGAAGGACCCTTGCACTAATGTATAAGGACTTCGAAGTATCTATATTGTTTGTTTAGGGACATGGACAGACGTCAGTGAACTCCCCGTTGCCATGTTTGTTATCTCTTTCATTCCACTCTTATCTTTTATTTCTGTTTATTTATCTTCTCTGTTTATTTATTTCAGCATTATCGTTTACGTTTTTATTTCTGACTCCATAAGATAGGGAAGTTGAGCAGCCGAGGTACTCTTCCCATGTCTGCAACTTCAGCCTCCACCTGGACTATCCCGACCCGGGACAACGATACTTTAGCAATTGTGGCTTGGCGCCGCGCTTACGAAGTTGTTCAGTTTCCGTATCGAATGGGAGGATAGTGCTGCGTGTTACCACTGCGGCGGCGAGGAAACTATCGAACACGTTCTTTGTCATTGTCCCCGATACAGCGCACGCAGGCAGCCACTCACGACCGCGCTGGCGCGTCTTGACGACCGGCCGTTGTCGGAGCAGACAGTCCTGTAACGCTGACGTATACGGTCGTCACACCACAAGGCAGTGAAGGCACTCTTGAAATTTTTTACGTTCGAGTGGCCAATTGGAGAGACTGTAGCCTTCCCCAGACACAATTTTCCCTAGATTTATTTCCATTAGTTTGCTTTTCTCTCTGCTGTTTTCTTCCGTATTTCATTTCCGTTTCCCTTTCCACCAGTGCAGGGTAGCAAACCGGAATCGCATCCGGTTAACCTCGCAGCTTTTATTTACCCATCCCGTTTATCTCTCTTACTCATGTATAACAGAACAGACAAGCCGAAAATTATCAGGCACGAGGAAGGACACGAGAGGCACTCATTACAACTGAGGTTTATTGGAACCATCTCGTCAATATGTACGATATCCCCCCTGGTTGTGAGACATGGGAATAGTGTCGCGTTCACCAATGCCTACGTGTTCGGCATAGCGATGGTCGACACCGCAGTATGTGGGGACTGCGGCGACGCGGAAACAATTGGTCATGTCCTTTCTCGGTGCCCGCAGTAGTGTGCAGAGACAATCACTTTCCGTTGTGCCGAACCAGTTGTAGGACCAGCCTCTGACGCAAGGCAGAATTTTGCAACATAGACATGACTTAACATCGCATCAGAAGGCCCTGCAAGCGCTACTGCACTTCTTGAGGTCGACCACCTGTGTGAACGCCTATGATTGGAACGCCTTTTCTGTTGACTTCAATGCAAAATGCGGCATGAGCTGCGCAGCATGAACGTCGCATACGCACAAGGACGCATATACGCGATCCTGCTAGTGTGTGTGTGCGTGTTCGTGCTTGCGCTCTTTCCCTCGCATGCGGTGAAGAAGAGCAGCGTACTCGAAAAGGTCACATACCAGTCATCAGCGGTCGAAATACGCTGAAGGAGAAGGAACGCAACAGACACAATGACGGGGGCGGGGAACGGCACACTCTCAGAGCCCCATAGCGTCGTTCTTCGAGTATGACGTAACTGGAGCACGGCACGCAGAACGGCCGCCGTCGTCGTGCCCTGTCTCTTTCGTCACCTCTGCTCCGTCTCTGAGGAGGCGGCGATGAGCGAGGCATCTCGCAATGAGCGTGGGCGCGAGTTCAAACACCCTCTCTGTCACCGCGCCCTTTCCTCTCGTGCTGAATATCCCGAGCCGAAGGATGGATGGAGCGTCGGACGTGCACGGGAAACAAGCCACGCCCCGTCACGACCAACCATCGCCGGTTTCCCGACGCCATTTCTCTTACCCTCTTCCCCCGTCCGAAGTAGCAGAGCTCGCGAGTACCTGCACCGATACTGTGTTGCTAAATCCATGCAGCGTTGTGGAGCACATAGTTGTGAATCCTAGGACCTCGCCGGTGCTGCGACGCTGACTAGACCTTAGTCCTTGCGTCCTTAAAGAAGCAAGCTGTTGCGAGTCCTCACCGCTATTGGCTATAGCCAGAGCCAATAACGGTGAGAACTCACGAACCCTTGTTTGCGTAAGGACAGAAAGATTAATGTCTGGCCAGTGTATACCAGCGCCGGCTATATCCTAGGGAACAAGTTGCTGACTAAGCGATGTCCGAGGCTAGGCGGAACACGTACCGAAATCACTATACTTTTCTTTCCCAAGAACGTGTTGCTGGAGTGAAGGCTACAGTGCATGCTTATGAGTTTGAGGGTGAAACCGAAACTCGGCGTATGACGCTCAGTGCGAAGGGACAGAGACGTGCATTCGCACATGCTCACTGTCGTGGCTAGGCAACACCAACTTCAGCTTACAATGAAACGCTCCATTATAGTGAAACAGTATGAGATCAGTAAATGCGAGGCACGTAGTGCAAGCGCATTGTTTTGCTCAGTGTGTTCGTTTGCTTGTTTGTCTTTCTTTCTTTCTTTCTTTCTTTGCTAGCTCGTCTGTCTGTCTGTCTGTCTGTCTGTCTGTCTGTCTGTCTGTATGTATGTATGTATGTATGTATGTATGTATGTATGTATGTATGTATGTATGTATGTATGTATGTATGTATGTATGTTTGTTTGTTTGTTTGTTTGTTTGTTTGTTTGTTTGTTTGTTTGTTTGTTTGTTTGTTTGTTTGTTTGTTTGTTTGTTTGTTTGTTTGTTTGTTGCCAGCGATGGCACCTATCTAATACGGGATATTTGCCGAAACGAAGGCGGTTTTCATGCATCTCCACGCTGCTTCTACACATGACCGCATAGTCTTCCACGGTAAGCGCACAGGAATCGTCAAGTCAAGATATACGCTTTATTTGTATGTAAATTGTATGTATTGTATTTGTAAATATCTATGAAGAAAGTTTCAGTAAAGAAGATGGCATATTGAGAACACGGTCCAAGCAATGCACACATAATGGCTTCAGAAACGCTTTACTATTCATGCGATATTATACAATGCTTCCCATTGCGCCACCGCACCGTGCTCTGTCCACTATGAACGAGTTTCCGTTCAGCCAGCGAGCGACGGAATCCGAAACACAAGCACTTTTTCATATCCGTGCCTCACATCTTTGTAAATCACGTTGAGCAGCGCGCCGGTATTCATGTTGTGCCTTCCTGTGCAGGAAGCGCGCAGTCACGGTTCTGAACCATCACGGTCAATTAATCGACCAATCAAACAATGAATCAAATAATTATTCGGCATATCCATCAATTAGAAAGTCCTACAACCAACGCATTTGAGGTTTCGCAAAAAAGCCAGTTGTATCGATAGCTGCTTATCACTCTATCAGCGCTGACATTCAGAAACTTTGACTGTTGCTAACAGGCGGAAATATTTCATTTTTCCAGGGGAAGGGAGGCGACCAGTTTCCCGAACCCCATATATATATATTTATTCATTTATTATTTATATGATACTGTCAACCCCGTTCTTGGGGTCATTACAGGAAGGGTGATGTGTCAAGAATACATGATACATAATTTTCTTTCTATGCAACATACAAATTCACTGGCGCTTTTGGTAGTTAACAGCAACAACGAGCAAAAAAAGGAGCAAAGAACAGTAGTTATACAAAGAAAAGTCAACAAAAATGCTCGTTGTAAAAATTCAGTATACACCCTCGCAAAAGAAAGTATCTAACGCATTTTCAAATTCGGCAGAGCCCTCGTTGCTCACAACTGCATTAGGCAATCTGTTCCACATTTCAATCGTGTCAGGAAAAAGAGAGAAACGAAAAGCATCAGTACGTGTTAGATAAGGTTGAATAGCTCTGCTATTGTTGAGACGAACGCATCTCCGTCCCGGAGGTTGTAGATATAGATCCTTGTTTATTTTTGTTCGCCCACTCATGATTTTAAAAAGAAACTTTAGCCTATGCTTCTACGTTTCTACGTTTGTCTCCGCTTTTTCGCTTTGTTTTCCTGCATTTCTGGGAGCTGCCGCTCCCTCCTTGCGGCAATGGATGAAGAAATCTCCGAGGACTTTCCTGATGTGCAGCCGTCAGGTCGGCTAGCGTCCAGGAAACGTGGAAGTGCGTCAAGCGCTACAGACAGCGAGGCCACTGAGATATGTTCGGACAGCTACGACTCATCGGACGATGACTTCCAGGTCGTGATGAGTAGATCAGCGAAAAGAAGACTACTGCAGGCATCTTCGTCGCCAAGTGCTTCTACCGTGAAGAGTGCACCGCTGCGCTGGCCGCACACTGTGCTCTTCATGCCCGTGGACCCGGCGACCAATTTGCGGCTCCTCAACAGGCAGGTCCTCTCTTCCTTACTTGAGAGAATCGCACCAAACGAGATTAAAGACGTGCGAATAAACTCGCGGAAGAATGTCCTGGCAGTTGATGTTTTACATCGCAGCGCCCTACAACACCTACGTAATATAATTGATATCGACAATGTAAAGGTGCGATCACTGATCCCCACAGGCGGCGATGGTACTGCGGGCGTCATTTATGACGTCGACGTTGCCATTTCTAATGACGACTTGCCAACGTTGATAAAGCCAACGACAGAAGGCACTTTCATTACAAGGATTTCCAGATTGGGAAACACACGCTGTGTGAAGATTTTGTTTGAAGGAGACAGCCTTCCTTCCCACGTCAAAGTAGGACATGTCCGCCATCCAGTACGACCATTCGTACCGAAGCCCCTCCAGTGTTTCAAATGTTGCAAGATTGGCCACGTGAAGGGTGTCTGTGTGAACAACGTCGTGTGCCCGCGGTGCTCTGAGTCTCATTCAGAAGACGCCTGCAACGCACATGTTCTAAAATGCCCTAACTGCAGTGGTCCTCACAAGGCCTCATCAAAGGATTGCCCGCGGATGCGGACGGAATTCACCATTCTAAAACGAATGGTGCGGGACAATTCAACGCATCGAGAGGCTGCTACCGCTGTACGGCGACGTCGGCATCGACACAGAAAACGTTCGCGAAATTCCGGAACTGCAGATAGGTACACGCCAGCTACCGTCAGAAGGACTGCCGCATCACCACACTGCGCCACCAAGACAGATACAAGGAAAGAAAACAAAGCGGGGAGGCTCGCCCGTCCTGAAGAATGGCCTGGTCTACCGAGCGCACATCTCCCTGCTAAGTTACCTCAAAACGCACCGACTTCCACGGCTTCTGCACCTGTTGAAGCGACGCTGATTGATGATCTCCAGGTCATCAACATTCTGCGGTCGCTCATGAATGCCATTCGCGTTATGCTTACCAACATGAAGTCTTCGTCTGCGCAAAGCGCACTACAGGTGCTGGACACTTTGAGTCCAGTACTTGCAGCTCTTGGTTAAAATCATGGCTCTCCAGAAGCCGTCGTTTCGTGACGAAGTCCGAAACGCGTCGATATTTCAGTGGAACGCCAGAGGACTGAAGTCGCGCATGTCGGACTTTCGACAGTTTGTGTTCACGAATAAGTTCCCGATCATCGTCATCTGCGAGCCCTTATCGGATAACATCAGACTGTCCGGGTATGAGTGTTTCATGTCAGCCACCCACGGAGATTGCAGCAAGATCATCGTATTCATGCGACGTGATCTTACGTATGTCCATCACCCAGTGTCGCCTGACCAAGAAAACCAATACGTATGTCTGACAGTAAAGAAAGGCAAGCTCACTTTCACATTAATTGGAGCCTACATATCGCCCTCAAGTAGGCTGGACTGCGAGAGATTACGGCGAATCATGACGGCGACTCCGCAGCCTTTGGTGATTACTGGAGATTTTAATGCCCACCACCATCTCTGGGGAAGTTCGAAGATAAACTCGAGAGGCAGAAAATTAGTGTCATTTGCCTCCGAACAAGAACTGTGCTTGTTAAATGATGGAAGCCCCACCTTCCTGCGTGGAACTGCCTACTGTAGCTGCCTGGACCTGACCTTTGTTTCACGCTCTTTCACTAGAAAGGTCAGGTGGTTTCCGGATATTGAAACGCGGGGAAGTGACCACCTACCCACTTATCTTAGGGTTGAAGGGTTGACGGACTCCAGGTTAGCCGGCGTCACGCACTGTATCGACTGGCCAATGTTCAAGTCAATTGTCGAAGACGGCTGTCGTGATGACTTGTCCTCTAGCCTAGAGGACATCATAAAAGGTGCCCTAGAGGTTGCGAAACATTCGCTTCTGAGTACGTATACACGCACCGAATACGACATCGAGCTAGAGAAGCTTCGTGCAATTCGTCGTCGTGCAGAGCGAAGATACAGGCGCACGAAGTCTGTACATGACTTGAGGTTGGCCAGAAGAACTCAAAAGAAGATTCAGCGTCGCATGGACAAACTCGCATCGCAAAGATGGAAATCATTCTGCGAATCTTTGGATCCACGAAAACCTTTGTCTCACATATGGAGAACTGTTCGTGGTCTCCGTGGAACCCCTCAGCAGCGCCACCCTTTTAAGTCTTTGGCCCTTCACCAACAATGCAGCGAGATTGACGTAGCGGAAGCTTTCTGCAGGAGGATTGCTGGCGAAACTAGTTCCGCTGGAACATCGACGCTCCACCACTCACCGGTTTCACGCGACCCCCGCATGGATAGGCCTTTCTCCATGGACGAGCTCGAAGCTGCACTGGCCTTGTGCAAGCGTTCATCTTCACCAGGACCCGACGGTATAACCTACCGTGCCCTATGTAATCTTGGCGAAGAGGCTCGCAAAGAGCTCCTGCTCTTGTTCAACAGCTCCTGGCAGACAGGTACGGTTCCGCAGGAATGGAAGACCAGTCGCCTAATTCCACTACTCAAGCCTGGCAAGTCGCCTGTAGACATTGCATCATACCGACCAATTGCGCTTGCCAGTTGCATCGGAAAACTAATGGAGAGGATGGTTCTAGCACGGCTAGAATGGTACCTCGAACATTACCAGGTATATCCAGATGCAGTGGCCGGCTTCAGGCGTGGCCGTTCTTCCATAGACAACGTTATCGACTTAGTGACGTACGTCGAGCACCAAAAGTCCTGCAAAAGATTATCTGCTGCCCTGTTTCTGGATGTTAAAGGAGCGTACGATAACGTAACGCACGAAGCGATTTTCAACGCGTTAGCGGCAGTAGGACTTGGCGGCAAAGTCTATCTCTGGATAAGTAGCTATCTACATAAGAGATCCTTTTTCGTGCTTACCGAGGATGGCCCGACCTCACAGCATTACAGTAACCGTGGGGTGCCTCAGGGCGGAGTACTCAGCCCAACGCTCTTCAGTCTAACACTCATTGGACTCTCCGACATCCTGCCAGGCACCGTTAGGCTCTCCATCTATGCCGACGACATTTGCATTTGGACGTCGGCTGTGACGCGACTGCAGCTTCGCGCGCGGCTTCAAAAGTCAGCCACTTTAACATCATCCTACCTTAGAGAACAAGGACTTCGTATATCATACGAAAAGTGCGCAGCGGTGGCATTTACCAGGAAATCAATGTCTCCATACATGATATCCGTCGACAGACACATGATCTCGTACAACACGAGTCACAGATTTTTGGGGGTGGTCCTTGATAAAAATCTCTCCTGGACCCCTCATGTGAATTATGTGAAAAAGCGCCTGACAGGAATTTGTCATATGTTTAAGTTCCTTGCAGGAAAGACCTGGGGAGTACCAATACACTCTATGCTGCAACTGTACAGGGTCCTCTTTATTGGATTCCTACGGTACAGTCTACCGGTCATGTCCAACACCTGCAGAACTAACCTGAATATAATTCAAAGCATCCAAGCCCAAGCCCTCAAGATATGTCTCGGTCTACCGCGGAGTGCGTCAACGACTGAGGTTATTGCAGTCGCTCAAGATTTCACTGTTAAAACGCACATTATCATTGAAACAATGCGTGTGCACATACGACACTTTGCCCGGACCCCTACCCACCACCTAGCAAGTCTCCCAGTAGATAGGCCCCACACGACATTCAGTGCGACTGTCTTCGCGCACTGTGCCTCTTTCAGGTCAGGTTACACACCTGCGGCAAGGCCTTCCATTCCTCCATGGTGTATGCGCCGTACGCAAGTGAACCTTACAATCCCAGGCCTTCAGAAGAAGTCGGACTTACCATCATCAGCGCTCAAGCAACTAACTTTACTTCTCTTGTCCGAGAAATACAGCGACTGCACACACGTCTACACTGATGGATCAACTACATCAACCAGTTCCGGCGGCGCTCTAGTTATACCAGCAATGAGAATAACCAAGCGGTTCAAGACTTCCCATGTCACTACGTCCACAGCTGCAGAGCTCGCGGCTCTCCGCGACGCGCTTCAAGTGATAAACGCTGAAAGTCCTAGAAAATGGGCAGTCTTCTGCGATTCAAGGCCGGCCTTGCAATGTGTGCAGTCGTTTCTCCGACATGGAACTCACGATCAGCTCACGTGCGAAATCGCGGAACTTGTTCATCACTTAATAGCAAAAGGACATGATATCTCTTTTCAGTGGATACCAGGTCATTGCGGTATCCTTGGAAATGATGACGCCGATAAGGCAGCTCGGACTTCAAACCAAGAAGACCGCTGCGTCCCCATTCCTCTCTCAAGGACCGACGCTGCGAGGCAACTTGGCATTCTAGCACGCACGATCTCCTTGGCAGAGTGGAACACCGCACATACAAGGCGCACAAGACTGCACAGACTAAACCCGTCACTTCAACTCAAACCTCCAGCGGGTCGACACCGACGTGAAGCGTCTCTTCTGTGTCGGTTATGGCTTGGAGTTGCCTTCACGAATGCCTACTCAGCACTAATTGGAATGGCTAATACTCCTGCATGTGATGTTTGCGGATGCGAGGAGAACATTGACCACTTATTGTGCCATTGTCCACAATTTCAAGCACAAAGACAGTCTTTGTCCAACACATTGAGGAAACTAGACGATCGTCCTCTGAGTGAACAGTCCATATTAGAGCATCGTCCCGACCGATCATCGGCTCAGAAGGCAGTGAAGGCACTTTTGTGTTTTCTCAGAACTTCTGGTTTGCTCGAGCGACTCTAACTGAAGTGCTGTCCGTACGCATATCTACACCTTCTCTCTCCCTTCTTTCTCTTCCCCTTCTCCCATCCCCCAGTGTAGGGTAGCCAACCAGACTATTGACTGGTTAACATCCCTGCCTTTCCTGAATTCTCCTCTCTCTCTCTCTCTCTCTCCAGAGGCTCTAGTTCACAAGATTTTAACAAGGCTGTAACAGATTCCATGCGTCGGTATTTTCCACATATGAAACGGAGTGCCAATCTTTGTATTCTTTCTATTTTTGCTTTCAGTACTTTCTGATGAGGGGATCACACAACACAAGTGTACTCCAAGACTGGTCGTACAAAAGTTTTGTAGGCTGTTAATTTCACGTCCCGTGTAGCGCATTCCAGTTTTTTTTCTTTAAAAAGTATAGTTTTTGGTTTGCCTTGGAACATATATTATCAATGTGTGAATGCCATTGCAATGTGTGCATAATACTGACTCCTAAGTATTTGAAAGAAGCTGCATCATTCAGAGGATGGTTTCCGATGTGGTATATTGGTACGGGATAGCTCTGCATTTTCGGTTCTAATCGACCTTCTCACAACGCCTCCCGTTTTGGCCCATTTCGATCCTTCTGCGCCTACCGAAGTCCGTACTGATGCCAGCGGTCACGGAATTGGCGCAGTACTGGCACAACGCCAGCGTGGCCACGACCGTGTTATGGCTTACGCCAGCAGGCTCCTCTCGCCCGCGGAGCGCAACTATTCCATCACTGAGCGTGAGTGTCTGGCCCTAGTTGGCGCGGTTGCGAAGTTCCGCCCATACTTATATGGCCGACCTTTTTCCGTTGTCACAGACCATCACGCGCTTTGCTGGTTATGCTCATTGAAAGACCCTACAGGAAGACTTGGTCGCTGGGCCGTATACGCCTCCAAGAATATTCGTTCTCTGTCACCTACAAATCTGGCCGACTACACAAGGACGCTGACTGCCTGTCTCGCTACCCGGTAGACGAGCCTGACGACGCCGACAGTAGTACCGACAGTAGTACCGCCGACGGCATTTTCTCTGTGTCTGCCTTCGCTAACATCGCCGATGAGCAGTACCGAGACCTATCGCTGCGAGTACTTATCGAGCGTCTGCGCTCTACACCTACCGACGCATCCGTTCGCCGATATGTCCTCCAGGGCGGCATTCTGTACCGAAGAACTTCCATCCTGATGGCCCTGATCTTCTTCTTGTCGTGCCAAAACATCTACGACAGACTGTGCTCTTTGAGATGCATGACGCACCCACTGCAGGACATCTTGGGGTAACCCGCACGTACGACCGCGTCCGCCGCCGCTTCTATTGGCCTGGTCTCGTTCGCTCCGTCCGACGCTATGTTGCTGCCTGTGATCCCTGCCAGCGTCGGAAAACACCTCAGGTGCTACCTGCCGGTCATCTCCAGCCGATCACCGTCCTTGTGGAACCGTTCTTTCGTGTTGGATTAGACCTCCTCGGTCCTTTTCCCACGTCATCCTCTGGGTAGCCGTCGCAACTGATTGCGCCACCCGATACGCTATCACGCGGGCTCTCCCTACCAGTTGCGCCACTGAAGTCGCGAACTTTCTCTTGCGTGGCATTATCTTAGTGCATGGCGCCCCGCGACAGCTGCTTACTGACCCTGGTCGTAACTTCCTCTCGAAAGTTATCGCCGACATTGTGCGTTCCTGCTCTATTCAACACAAGCTGACTACCTCATACCATTTTTAAACCAATGGCCTGACAGAGCGGTTAAACCGTACTCTTACCGACATGCTGTCCAAGTACGTTTCGAAGGACCACCACGACTGGGACGTTCCCCTTCCTTACGTCACATTTGCTTATAATTCTTCCCGGCACGACACCGCCGGATTTTCTCCATTTTATCTACTCTACGGTCGCGAACCGACCTTGCCCCCTTGACACGGTACTCTTCCTCCTGCTGCGACCTCAACAACCGCGTATGCGCGCGACGCCATCGCCCTCGCCGACCATGCGCGCCAGCTTGCCCGTGCTCGACTGACGGACTCGCAAACCACGCAGCAGCGTCAATACAACGCCCGCCACCGTGACGTACAGTTTTCGCCTGGTGCACTCGTGCTCCTGTGGTCACCCTCTCGTCACGTCGGACTTTCAGAAAAGCTTCTTTCGCGATACACAGGGCCCTACCGCGTGCTGCGCCAGGTGACGCCTGTGACGTACGAAATTGCTCCTGTGAGCTCAACCTCGTCATCTACTCTGGCATCTAGTGATGTCGTGCACTTCAGTAGGCTCAAGACCTACTACGCTGCTTCGGAGTCCGGCCTTTAGTCGCTCCGGGACGGCGCTTTTGCCGCCGGGGGTAGTGCTACGAGATAGTATTTCCAATGACGAAGAGCCGAGCAGTAAGAAGACGACGACGACGATTGGAAGCTAGCGGGGGCTGTTGCCTCTTGGCCAACTGCGGCGTATTGCCTTGTAAATATACTTGTAAATAGCTTTTCGTCGGTGTCTTCCTACGTAACAATATGAAGGAGAGTTCGCTCCTACTTGAGCGAATATGCGTAAATTTTGTTTTGCTGTAGTTTATTTCCATGTCCCATTTTAAACACCACTCGTCTAAGGCCTGTAAACTTCTGTTCAGATTAATTTGGTCACCTTCGCAACCTCTTGGGGAATAAATCAAAAAATCATCGGCAAAAAGTTTCATTTTAACAGGCGGTTCAACTAGTGCACAGACATCATTAACAAACAACAAGAACAGTATTGGTCCCAAAACAGAACCTTGGGGAACCCCAGAGTACACACGCAATGGATTTGAAATGCAATCCTCAATCCTTACAGCCTGCTGACGCATAGATAAATAGGCCTCTATCCATTGTATTACTTCTTTACCAATTCCTATTTTATCGAGTTTAAAAGCAATTTACGGTGAGAAACCTTATCGAAAGCTTTCCTAAAATCAACACTTATTACGTCTGTTTGAAGGTGTGCATCCATGTTCAAGTAGAAATCATAGAGTGTTTCTGTTAACTGTGTCACCGTAGAAAGACCGCTCCTAAATCCGTGCTGGATTGTGTAAAGGAACTCGTTAGTGTCAAGAAAACTGATAATATGTTTTGCAATAACGTGTTCTAGGGCCTTGCAGCAAACTGACGTCAATGATATGGGTCGGTAATTGTTTACTTGCGTACGGTTGCCATTTTTAAAAACAGGGATTACTATTGCATTGCGCCAGTCTTGTGGAAGTGAATGAGATTCAAGTGACTTCGCGAATATTTTCTCTAAGTAAAAAGAAACACATTCGGCATATCGTTTAAAAAATTCAGTTGGTAGACCATCCGGTCCGCTTCCCTTCTTCGCGTCTACTTCAAGCAGCAATTGTAAAACACCTTCACGGCTGATAATAACTAATTTTATTGTGGTCCTCATGTCGCCGTTCATGTATTCGCCTATCTTATCACCTCTGTCTGTTGTATAAACTGACTGAAAGAAGCGATTGAAAGTATCAGCTAAGTCTTCAACTCATGTCAGGACTTTTCCTTAATGTTCGATCTGTTCATTTTTTTCCTTTCTTTCACTGAAGTAACGCCAAAATTTGTGTGGTGAACTTTTAAGAAAGCTGGCAAGCGTGTGATCAAAGAACTGTTTTTTCGATTTCACAAGAGCTTCTTTCATTTCAATTTTTATAGCTGCAACTTCCATCGTTCTCACTTTCTGTTTTCGTAGTCTTTTAATTTTCTGTTTCATATGGATAATGCTGCGTGTTATCCAGGGGTTTCGTTTGCGCGTTTTCTTAATACGAGTTGGAACAAAGCGCTCGACGCAAGTTGTCATGCCACTTTTAAATCTTTGCCACAGTTGCTCCAGAGACTCGCACTTCGATGCCTGCTCGAAGTAACTAAACTCCAATTCAAAAAAATCGATGATATATATATATATATATATATATATATATATATATGTGTGTGTGTGTGTGTGTGTGTGTGTGAACTTATATATTTTTTTACATGTACTCTTCATTTGTCAGGAGTGCAAGCTCCTTACAGCAACAATGTGTCCTGGCGGTGGATAAGCGCATGGAAGGGCCCGCTATGACATGCAGGAATTTAAGGGGTGGGCAGCGGAACCCGGACGAAGGACAAAAGGCAGTACACGACACGGACGCTCGCATCGTGTACTTCCTTTTGTCATTCGTCCGGTTTTCGCTTCAACTTTACAAGTGCCGCTTCATACATATATGTATTTGTGTGTGTTAAAACTTACATTCTGGGGTTTTACGAGCCAAAACCACTTTCTGATTATGAGGCACGTCGTAGTGGAGGACTCCGTATATTTCGACCACCTGGGTTTCTTTAACCTGCACCTAAATCTAAGCACAGGGGCGTTTTCGCATTTCGCCCCCATCTAAATGCGGCCGCCGTGGCCGGGATTCAATCCCGCGACCTCGTGCTCAGCAGCCCAACACCATAACCACTGAGCAACCACGGCGGGTGTGCGTGCGTGCGTGCGTGCGTGCGTGCGTGTGCGTGGCGCAGATTGCGTGCGCAGTTTTTTTTTTTTGCTGTGAGTCTGAGCATAAGCACTGCTGCCCATGGCTGCTATTGATTCTGATTTCGAATGAATCCGGCTTGCCCTCATTTCAGTTATTAAGTGAATTGTATAGGGTGTTTCAGCTAATGCCCCATGTCTTTAAAAAAGGAAAATTGCATTACTCGAAGAAAACCTAGGGTATATGGTTTGCAGTACAGGGGAGTAGCCGCCAGTAATTGTTTGTTAATGAGATTTAATTAGGTAATTGTAATTAATTATCCAACTCGAGAAGTACTGTCCTAATTATGAAAGTATCAATGCGGCATTTGCAGGCATAGCCAAGGCACATCTAACTGCGGTATCTTTTAGCGACGTAGTGATCGCGTACTAAATTTTTCCGATTGGTAAAGAAACTCCACGAAATATAAAAAATACCACGTGACTGCGCTGCCACCAGTATCATACAGCAGCGCCCTCAAATAGGCTGATTATAAGTAACAGCTTTCCCAGGTCTCAAACCCGAAGAGACAACACATAACTTTGATAATGATACAGAAAGAGCACCAACAGCAGTTTCGCGGCTTCGCAGCTATTCCTTCCTCTCATTTCCATGTCACACTTATTATTCGTCTCTCAAGGCCGACTGATCGCATTGATAACAAAAGGCCCTTGATAACACGGCCGAAGCACCGCTCTGATCCCGCACGAAACGCGAAAAGCAATGGGATAGGCATGGAATGTTTCAGAATCCCGGCTCTGCTCGTACTGCATCGAAAGAGTGCGTGCGCAGCTATATTTCGTGCCAGAAATTTGCTTCGGACCAAAGCCAAATTAAAGTGACCGTTTATTTCTCATGAGAGCGCATGCGTGCTGTAATAACAGCTTCATATAGCAAAAAAAAAAAAGCGAAATCAAGAGACAGGGAAGCGACACACGTATAGAGAAATGGCAAAACCGTTGCGTTCAAATAAATAAATGTACCACTTCTAAATGAGCCGAATTGAGAATCAGGACGTCTGCACAAAAAACAACAGAAAAAAGACATCAGATTTTAGCGGCCCTGATTATCTGTGAATTTGTAAACACCGTTGAACACCAGCTGCTGCCTAGCGGGCCTGTTCGAACAGGTCTCCTTCTGCAGCTACGCAGCACTGAGTCCGCTTTATCACATCTTCAGTGGCGTTCTTGATGATCGACGCTGGAATTACGCGGCAGACATCTATTATCCTTGCCTTGAGCTCATCACCCGTCGTTGTCTCTATCATATAAGCCCGATCTTTCACATAATCCCACAGAAAGAAAACGAGTGAAGAAAAATCAGGTGACTTAACCGGCCAATTTACAGGCCCATGCCTTCCAACCTATTGCGCCTGAAAAGTAGCTTCGTGCTATTCGTGCTCCTATGTCCTGGTGCCCCATCTTGCTGATACCACAGAAGTAGAAGGCGTGACAGCGGGATTTCACTGAGAAAACAATCCACCACTCCCAGCGCAGGGTAGCCAACCGGATTCTTGACGGGTTAACATCCGTGCCTTTCTTTTTTCTCTCTCTCTCTCTCTCTCTCTCTCTCTCTCTCTCTCTCTCTCTCTCTATGTCATTCACCACTTCTTCAAGGATTTCGTCCACGTAACGCTGTCCAGTCAGTTTGCGGTCGAAGATGGGACCAATTATAGCACCAGCGTAAATTCCACACCACACATTGAACTACCCAGTGTGAATTGGAGTCGCTCCAATAGTGTGCGTTATGCAACTTCACTCGGGCGTTTCTACAAAGATAGGATCCATCTGTGGGCATGATGTTGCTCACAAAGTACGGTGATCCATCGGCTTTTGTGAGGACCCAGTTCAAGAAATCTAGATGATTTTGCAGGTCCCTATCTTCCAAGCATTGCTGCTGGCTAAGGTGGTACAAGCGAAAGGTCGAGTGATTTAGAATCCTCTAAACTGATGACTTGGAAATTGGTACTTGGACGGCCACGTTTCGCTCGCTAGTATGAAGGTTTGAGGCCATAAATGCTAGAACATCCGTGCGTAGGCTAGGACTCAAAGATGGAGTCCTACGCCCCTGTTTCTTGAAGCTGCCCGTTTGTCTCAGGTTTTCATCATTTCCGATGATAGTCGATGCGTTTGATATACCGCTAACTTCCATTACTGATATATATTTGCGGCCTTCCTCTTGTTGCCATTTGCAGCTCCCAAGGCAATGATGATGTTTTCCTTCTGCTCATTAGAGAAAGACATGGCGACTAGGACGATACAAAATGCACCTTTAAACCTTTCTACTGACGTTGTCAATTCGCTTTCGTGGTGACAAGTTTCGTGGCAAAAATAAAGAACCATCCGGGCACTTTATCTACATTAAGACAACAGCTATCACAGTCTGTTCCCAACTAACACCAAACGCGACGTGTTACTTTAGCCAGGGCGCGGCAGATAAGGCACTAGCGCGATCACGATGTTTTTCTTTATTTCCTTTATTTCATTCTCGCTAACTCAGAGGGAGGGAGCCTGTTCGAGGGCGCTGCTTTATGATGAGGGTGGGAGCGCCCCCAGTCACGTGGTATTTTTCATATTTCGCGGGGGTTTATTTATTAGTCGGGAAAAACTTAGTACTCAATTAGTACGTCGCTGAAAATACTGCAGTTAGATGCCCCTTGACTGTGCCTACAAATGCCTCGTCGGCACTTTTATATTTAGGATAGTACTTCTCGTGTTAGATAATTATTTACAATTACCTAAATAAATTTCAGTAACGAAAGAATTACTGGCGGCTACTACACTGGACAGGAAACAATATTCGCTAGATTTTCTTCGACTAATGCAAATGCAATTTTTTTAGAATCCTGGGGCATCAATTGTTAATTGGGACGTCCTGTATATATCTATGAACTCTGGACGCAAGCAACGATGTTTCCATACCCAATAAATGTTGTAACTTATTGAAAGAGTTTTTCCTTCTTTTTTTCATGAGTCTTTAACATTGCTTATTGGAAAGAGAAGCAATACCGAAACACATATCGTTCACGTGCCTTTCACACGCCATTTTCTGTCGATTCTGCCGAAGAGGTGACTGAAGTCTACAGGTTCTTTTTTTTATTTTTCAGGGTCAAAATAGCACGCGGAGCAATTTCAGACGAGGTGAGCATAGAGCACCATACTGATTCATTAGGTTAGGCTATCCATACCTTTAGAAATAATTGTTCATTGCCCACCTAATCATCTTTCAAAAATACAAACTTTGCCCTGCGTATATATTTAAATATATTGTGTATACAAGTGCATGGTGTTAACAGTCAAAAGTTAAACAATGTTGAAGTGAGAAAATACGGATGAGTCATCCGCCACTGATGATTCTAATGTGCTTGTTATCCTATTGTCATGGTTTGAAGAAATACAGCGAAATTATGGATTAGAAGCCGGGCACGTCCGCGCCAACAATTATGCAGTAAGCTATTAGCCCCAGTGAAATTTTAGGTGAAACGGTAGAGGCAAGTCAAAAGAAACCTCAAATGACGTGGGCGACAAAACTCTGGTAATGACGCTTTCGGTTGGATGGGGGGGGGGGGGGGGGGAGGCTTCGGCATCGTCGGGAGAGGGGGGCGAGAGCTCCGGAGGGGGCTCTCGTAGCCCCATGTAGTCGGCGCCTATGGTTGCAGATATAGTGACATCCAGCTAACACTCTCGCGTCAATGGAACTGCTCTCTAATCAGGGCGGGCAAAACAAAGAGGAACCTTAAATATAACGATTACAAGGTATATATATATATATATATATATATATATATATATATATATATATATATATATATATATATATATATATATATATATATATATATATAAGATGCAAAGATAATGTACAAGCCCTTCCATGTGTGTGTTATATTAGATTCAGCAACAGTTACAAATAGCATGAGAATTCCTGTAAAGCTTTCGAAAATAGTTTGCAAATCTGAGCTGATGAGAGTTTATTCTAGTCCTGAAATGTTCGTAGATAATAAGCATGCTTCTCTAGCTCGGGCGAAAAAAGGTATCAATATTAAGTTTCTTTTATGAAGTGTTTGTGTGCGTTTAGATGGTTTGCCTAAAGTAAATGTGAAAGTCCTAACATTTCATTGACTAAACAGTGTAAAGTGCTTATCGGGCTATCATGTGTCATGCTTGTATGGGTCTGATTTGATTGCCTGACATCAGAATAGACCTGTAAAAGATTCTTCCTAAATATGAATTGAACTGCTGGCCTGTGGCCTTCTTCGATATGCGAGATATCTGAGGATTAAGGGCTCGATCCTTGCCTCTGACCTTTTTCTGTTTGCATGATACCTTTTCAGTAGAAAGGTTCCGATACAGTGGCTGCGCATCCCAATAATTCATTTCACTCACTCGATTATATTCCTTTCTTCTCTTGCACCACTAACGATTGACCGATCGTGTCCATAACGCAAGTGGAGTGTCACTCGTTCCACTGGCGAAGCTAGAAAATAAACCGTTAAATTATTCCCGCTCTGTTGTCTCTAAACCGGCCTCAGAAACATCGTTTTCGCGCGTCTGAGGCAGCACTGTATGTAGATCCGTATTTACGTTCCACACATAGTGAAGCCACTTTGGCTCGGATAAAATGTTCCCCCATGCACGAACGTTCTATACAAGCGTGCTCACTATACCACCGCAAAGCGATAGTATACCCCGGGTGGTTCGCACGACACCTTCGACGTCCCAGGGCGCGGTCGGTCCGCACTTTTGTGTTCCTATCCTCGCGATCGCTAGCAATGCACGCAACCGGTGATGCTCCTCCTTCCTCCACCGCCGCCGCCTGCTGCGCCAACCTGCCCGACCAACCCCGGGCTTGAGCGGTGGACGCGTCCGACCTGCTGGCTTTGTTTTCTTGCCATCGTTCGGGACCGAACGCTCAGGTGCGACGGGCGAGGCCAGCGCCGGACATCGGCCTATAAAAATACGCTCGACGAGACGAGGCCGTGCGACGTGTTTGCCGCCGTCGAAACGCCCTCTTTCTTTCTCGTCCGCCTCACGACATCCCCGTTTCCCCTGCCTTCCATACTTTTTGTCGCGCCTTCCGTTGGGGTTCCTTTCCTTCTTCCTTTATTACCCCTTCGTCCTTCGTTCTTCTTACGTGGGGGGGAGGGGGTGCGGGGGGTAGAAGGAGTCACGCCAGCGCATTAAAGCCTGTAGTTTTCCGTGCAAGCGCCGTGGATTATCATTCGTGCCACAACTTGCTTATCGTAAAGGGAAGAGGAGTGTTTGTTGGGATTTATTTGGATTTTTTTAAGAGAGAATCTTGGCAACCATTTCTTTTCCTCCGGCTTCTCCGCAAATAATAATTTGGTAAATGAGCGAGAGGGATAATGTGAGGAGATATGAGGGTATTGCGGCGATAATGCAGTTTTCTCAAACGTGCGTGGACAGTCAATTGAATATAGAATATATATAATGTAATATGTATAAAATATATATCCCTCGCCACAGACGACGTGAAACGCCAACCCCGCGGGACGATCCTTTCGTCGTACTTCCGGCTTGACGTCGCCAGGCATCGGGGTGTTCATTTTAGACAGCACGATTACCGCTCTGTACTTCCGGCTGAATTCTACAATACGAGCTTGCGAATTTGAAATACAATGGCATACATATCGGCCACGACAACAATGCATGTAATTATGGTGAAGCGCGCAATCAACTCGCTCGTGTCGAGCGGTGCCAAGTGGAATGTGCGTCGTGAATGCGTTTCATGTGGCCAATGAACAATAATTGGCACCGAAAACAAACGTCACGTCTCTTCATCATTAGCTTCAGGCATATGCTGTATCGTACAAATGCTCCGGTAGGTCGATACCAACGGTCGTTTTGGGAGTTGACACGTTACTGCGAATGCCTTTGACGATTCGATTCGGCACAACAAGCTCGGCTTCTGGGTGCATTTCAGGCTCGTGCGCAGCACAGCGTGTGCAGCCTGTCTGAGGCCGAGCCGTCACATCGCACAGTGTACCTAAACGACGGCCTCCGGGAATATGGCACCACCCGCTGTCGCAATGTGCAAGAACGCCAACATCTCGGGGGTCCATGCGTCACCACCAGGCTTTCCCTATCCCGTGTCTCTTTCCCCTCGGAGCCGATAGGCTGCAGACATGCAGCTGAAAGCCTCAATTAATGTAATGGTAACTATAAGCGAACCGCAAGGATACAGTGTTCACGTCCTGTCTGGAGCCTTTATTGCGGCTATGTTTAGAAGCAGGTGCGGTGTTTCATACCGCCTATTCGCCGCTGTCGTCCGTGACAGGACGTTGGTCAGCGTATCGCGCACTATTCAAATAACGAACAATAAAATGTGTCACCGAGCATTGCTTTTATAGTTCACAATTTTATTTCGCCGCCTTTTTTTATTTTTTTTCTTCCTGTCTCCAACGTCAACTTTGGTCTGCTTTGCTGTCAGGGGCGGTATCTTCGTCGCTAAAAATACAGTGACGTTCTGTTCAGTTTGTTATTGCATTGCGTCGTTTTTTTTTTTATTGTATGAGAACTTTCACGGCGACTGCCCTCGAGGCCATTAGCGTGGCTTTTCAGCCAGCTCGGCGGTTGAAAAAAAAATATTGAGGGTTTCTTTGACGACCTGATCCTGCTGAACGCTCTTCGAAGATTTATGAAGTGGCTGCGAGGATAGGTTCAGATAAGATATATTTCTTATAAGGAGCATCCCAGAAGATGTTTTTAACTCTTCAAGGCTTTAAAGCTCAAGAATTGCATGTATGTATACCTATCGTTATTTTTTTCCAAGCCCTTTGAATACAACTAATTTCACAAACATAAGCGTTTTTCTCCGTACAAAGATCTTAAGGATCATAAGATCGTCAATCTGATTTTTACAATCACCGTACATGTACATGTTTTTTTCTCGCAGACTCGTTAAGATCGCATACAACCCGCGCAGTAACTCGGTGGCTATGGCATCGCGCTGCTGAGCACGAGGTCTCGGGTTCGGTGCTGGCCGCGGCGGCCGCGTGTTCGTGCGCCGCTCGTGTACGATAGGGCGCACACGAAAACAACCCTGGTGGTCAAAATTATTCTTTAGTTCATCACTACGGTGTGCCTCGTTATCACATTGCGGCTTTGACACGTTAAATGTCAAAATATAATTTAATTTTAAGATCGCGTGCACTCTAAAATAATTTTGCACGATTTTGAACGTACTTCATCCCCAACAATAATTATCAATTATCTTTCGTGCCTTCTTTTTTTTTCTTTATCGATTTTAACACTGCGAGCCCGGTACTTTTGAGGTCAACGACCGACATGCGCGCGTATCAGCGTGATATCTTGTTCTTGTCAGAGAAGCTGCAAGCGCAGAGTGACAAAGACCGGAAATTGTGCAAAATTGATAGCGATTACGCCTTGGGAACGAGCTAACATAAACGCGAATGTGTGGAGCAAGCGGAGTTTTCTTCCGACCTATTTTTGTTTTTAAGAACTCCAGGCAAATGCGCCTACAAGCTACATTGGAGCCTGCTGCCCCAGGACAAATTTAAGAAATTGAAACTACACATTTACCCATAACCACGCCCGTACACATGCTACAAACACACAAACATACTAAGTCTACAAAAATAATGTAAATGTAAACAAGGCACACGCAATAAAATGGGGTTATCAAAGACTCTTACGCACCCGCGTTAATTAGGAAAGGTTCGTGTCCACTGTGCGTAACAAACGAATATAATTGTTCAAAGTGCCTTGGCATCAAACGCTCTTATGAACCTAGAGCTCATAAGAGTCTGCCAATCAAATCAGATCACTGAACCTGTGGGTGACAGGAAGATCTATTCTTCTAGGAAAACACGTTAATAATACTCGCGAAAGATGTGACAAGAGCATATACACGCTCTGCCATGACGACAACTTGAAGCACCCTGAACATCTTTTAACCTAAAAGATGGCTGGCAGCCATGCAGTCGGAAGCCCGGCTTAGAGAATAAGTAGTCGTAAGGCGGGACTCAGCCGACTGAAGGGCTGATGCGTCGGTAGCTGCCTCAAGGTCGGAGCGCTCCACACATGTCGATGCTCAATGTAAGACCGATGGGTGCTTGCTGTTTATGCCGCTTATCTGTATAGCCGCCTTCCGATGCATTTATTCAATTAGAAAAAATACGCAAAATAACATTCTAGTGTAATTGCCAGATCCGAACGTGCCCAGCGCTTTCTGAAATTAACGGCGAAAAACAGAAGAACGCGATAGACGCAGCGGAGTGGCAGCTCGGTGTACGCTGAAAGCGGGTGCCGCGAGACTGGCCACGTGACACGGACCGCACCCTATCCGCCGAAGCGATTACGCTCGCAGACACGCGTCGAGCCCTGCAGCCGGCAAAAATGTAAGCGTCACACGCCACGCCGCCATCTCTACTGCCGACACTGTTCGCGAGAAGCGATGACGTTTGGGTCGTTTGCTTAGAACAACTTCTCTGAACAAGCTTCACTAATTTGAATGCCTTGCGTACAGAGAAATTCGCTCTAAGCCGTTATCCTCCTGTTGGAGATTACAAGAGTCACACTATGGAAGAAAAAAAATCGTAGTCATTCCGCGAAGTCGCGTCCCAGACTTCAATAATAAATTACGGTAGTTCCAGCGGCGCATAAGGCACCTTTGGCGGGAAGCCTGGTAACGTATATGGTTTCTGCTTATTCGGCAATACATGTTACGTTGGAACCATCGTATATCAAGAACCATCCTGGCTACTCTCGGCGGCGCTTTGGCAGCTTGAGGCTCTCATCTCCATTTAGCAAGATCACGTGTGCACATCCTTCGCTAAAACAAACGCAGTCACTGTGAGCGCTATTGCTACTGACTCATGGTCGTCTAGCCAGCTCGATTCGAGAGAGAAAGAGAGAGAGAGAGAAAGAGAGATAGCAAAGAGAGCAAGGGCATGGAGGTCAACCAGACGAGCGTCTGGTTGGATATCCCGCACTGGGGGTGAGCGAAAAAGGGAATAGAAAAATCTAGAGAGAAAGGGTCATTCTCGTCCTCACGTTTCAGGCCCTTCTGGCACTAGTCGAGCAAACGTTCCATGAACGAGTCAAAACTGACAAAAACAAAACTTTTTTTACGCAGATTTTTTTTGTCTTTTTTTCTGGGTTTGGCGCGGCTGCTGGATGCTGGGTTGGTCAGTAGCTTGGCGGATACATACATGAGGGTTATACGTGCGCAGAATGAGTGAACTAGCTTATGTGACCCTTGTATGAAAACCGATAATGTAGTCCCAGTGCGCGCACCTCAGTTCTGCGCTATGAAAAAAAATTGTTTCTTACATAAAACATCAACTTATATAATGTCGGCCCTTTTGTACGCCGGCCTGTTAGTGATTATGGAGCATTAAATTCAACAATTATTTTATTTACTTGATTTTCCGTGATTAAGCCGTTCGGTAGGTGCGCGTTCGTTCTTGGCCAACCCTCCAGAATGGGCATGTCCCACTGTGACACAAGAGGTGCAGGAGGAGGAGGAAGTAAACTTTATTACTCTAGAAAGAGTAATTCAGCGGTCGTGCCGGATGTCTTGATCTTCTATTGGTTGATGACGATCTCCGGCCTGCATGGTTGGCGCCCCTATTCCAGGGCACCACTGAGCGTGGCTGCTCGTCGGGCACAATCCACCAGCTTCCGTTGGAGGCTAGGGTCGCCGCTGGAGAGCACGCTCTCCCACTGCTCCGCACTCGGATTTTCTATTTTGTGGAATTCCTTATTTGTATTGCACTCCCATGTGACGTGATAAAGTGTGGGTATTGCACCGCACCACGGGCATGTGTCCCTGTATTGACTTGGGAACATTTTGCATAGTATATGTTGTTGCTTGATACGTGTCGTACTTTTCCGTACGCACACTTGTCATCACCATTCTTCCGTCAACAAGCATCGAGATTGAAATACACTTTCGTCCTTGTAACACCGTTGCGTAGACATCCGACACTGTGCGTCCGCCTAACTTCCGAGCGATGTAGTACATAAACTTAAACACTGCACGAAAGTAAAAGTTGTGACCGTTGTGATCGATAAACATAAACATAGCACGTCATTTCACTTTGCATAGAACGAAATAAAAAGAAATCGTACGCATCGCCATTAGTTTTGAAGCATTCAGGGCCAAACAATGAAATCTTCCTTACCTCAGTAAGGAAGCCTTCATTGCGGTGAGGCTACCTTATGTCACTCTGAAGGCTTCTTTGGTGCTTCCTCAGCATAAGGTATGCTCCAAAGCTACCTTCATGCGTCCTTACGCCGCTCCTGGCCCTGAAGGAGCGCTTCACCTCACTGCTTAACCACGTGACGTTTGCTTGCGCATGTGCGCATGCAGTTGCCCACCTATATACGGAGAAGCACGAGCACGGTACCATAGAGTTTTCTACAAAAATTACTAGGGAGAACTCTGGCGCTAGTGTCTGCGGGAGCTGCAATGGGAGCGGTTGTCCCAGCATGGGAATTATGGGAAGAACATGGATTTGCCTAAACTTCGTCTTTTTGGTTTCAAACGACTTCGTGACTTTGTAAACTTGTCATTCTCAACAGTATATTGCGCAACAAATAATTAAATGAACATCATTAAAATTGCCCTACGGCAGGATTCGAACACAGGGACTCTAGCACAGAAGCCTGATATTGAAACCATTAAGCCACGAACGGATGTATCGACAAACGAATGAAACGCCCTTATGAATTTATCGTGGGCATGCCAGTGCCTTGAGACGCTTGGCGCGTTTCGATTTGGCTACCTGGACAAGCTCAATCGTTACAATTAATAGCAATTGTACGCGTTCCCGGCGTCTTCTGCATTTCGAAGAATATAGATTGCGCTGAAATATACGACAATATGATTTATATAGCGTAATATACAAAGCCACAAGAACGTCTGAATCCACAAGCACGAAGATCAGACAAATCCATGTACTTCCCATCATTCCCATTGTAGGACAACGGCTGCAGCGCAAGAGTTCCCTCTAGTAATTTTTGTGGGAAACTCTATGCACGGTACGTCTTGCCAGGCATGTTCGTTTCAGTCACGCGTGCGGCATGAAAGCGTTGCTAGGCGTTGCACGACGCCGGCGTGGCAGCGTTGATGGAGCACATCAAGTTCTGCACTGTAATGCGCTACATTTTTTAAGTTTAGTAAACAAAACTACAAGAAAGAGTCTACGCTTCTCTATATTAGCTCTTCAATTTAAAGATTGTGCGACGATACATTTTTTTATTGAATAATGGTGTTCGCGCAAAGCTTTATGAGATAATCTCGACCCCAGGCATGCGGCAACCGCTTCTTACGTGAAGACGGGTGAAGGGAGCTTTCAGAGTACGCTTGCTTCCTCCATCGGTCCTTCGCTGAAGGAGGCCTCACGTAAGGTTAGGAAGCGCTCGAAGGAAAGGAACGTTTCATTGTTTGGGCCTTAGTCAGCCACTCCGCTAGAGCTTGGCTAGATTCCAACATGCGCGTTGGATCTGCATGTATTTTTACAACAAAAGGTTTCGTTTCTTTTGGTAATGAGTGTACTGCACTGCCATGTGAGCAATCACTGCCGTTCCACTCAGTCGGCAGCTATAGACTCTTTACAGAACTGCCGCGTGAAAGCGACACTGTTTGATCACGTGTGCGCCCTGTCATCAGTGGGCCATGTTTGATAACGCCGATTGCGGAGTGACCGGCTGAGAGAGCAATCAATTTCGGAAGCGTCAGCAAATAGACGACGGCTGGATCATCGCTATGCGAGTCCGGCGCTGGTAATTAAATTGACAATTAAAAATTGACAATTCACAAAACAAAAAGTGTCGCACGCCTTGCACTTCGGTGTTCGTGCACACACACTTCTTAACGTTCTTTCAGACGACGTGAGCTGAAGCCTAGGCCGTTCTGTGCAAGACCCGCTCGTGGCGTTAGTTTCTTCATATTTATTTATTTATTTATTTATTTATTTATTTATTTACAAATTCCTCAGAGGCTCCAAATAAGAGCGTTATGTGAAGGGAGACAGTACGTATTAAATCTAAAAAGAAGGAAACGCAGAAAATATGAAAAGGGACAAGAACAATACTTTATCCAAGTGCTAAATGTAGTAAAGGTGATGTAACTATGATTAAAGCAATATTGAAAATACGTAGTGTTTATTATACAATTTCGTTTTGTGCCGAAATATGTCATTATGCAACGGGTAAATATGATTACAGGCAATGATAAATTTAGCGATCACTAAACACAGTCACAGATGGTTGCTATCGCGTTTCTAATCGCCACGGAATCGGGAATATCAGCAACACCATCAGGCAGGTCGTTCCCATAGCTGATTGCACACGGCAGCGCAGGTGCATTGAAGGCTTTGGCCGAATAGACGAGGAAGGTTGATTATGAAGCCGGTGAGACGTGCGGGGATGTGGTTGCCATAAAGGTAATATATTTCCGTGTGTGCTGCAAATTATTTTATGGAACAAACACACAAGGGGGCTATCTTGCAATACGTTATTCCAAGGATGGTAGTGCTCGCAAGGCCTATTAGCTTGTCACACTAGGGTGGCGGTTATAATCTCGAGCGATGAAACGTGCTGCGCAGTTTTGTTCCGATTCTAGTAACTGGTCACCAGGTGGACGAGGCAAAGTCTAGATGTGGACTAACGAATGTCAAGTAAGCTAGTCTACGTGTCAAAGAAGGCGCCACATCAAGATTTCATTTTAAGTATCCTAATGCGCGTGGCGCATTATCAGCAATATTTTCAATATGCGCTGAACAGGAAAGATTACATGTAAACTTAATGTCTAAGTGCTTGGAGGCAGACGTTATCGGTATAGGGTTGCTGTTAAGAGAGTAGCTGTAAATTTAGTTAGATTACTTTTGGTTGAACTGCATTTGTTCATACAAGGATAGAAAATTTCGAAGTCAAGATATAGTTAGAGAATCAAGGTATGTGACGAGTTTAGCTATTAAACGGGAATTTGCGCCACGGTGAAACGTCTTGAAGTCAATATACATATGTAGTCAGTCGGAGCGGTATCGTCCATATCTGAAGATACATAACGTATGAACTCTAGTAGCTGGGCCTCGCGTGATAAGCCTTTTCTAAAACTTTTGCTTAGGATAAAAGAAACGAATATTTTCTACACGCTGTGCGATGTTAGATGCAATGATGTGTTCAAGTATTTTGCAGGGTATGGTTGTCAGGGATATAGGGTGGTAGTTATCGATTGCTTTTTTTTTTATTTCCGTATTTAAAGCTAGGAAAGACCTTGTCAATTTTTCAATCGTACAGAAGTGTGCCACCATATAACGATTGCTGGAAGATATGGCAGAGGTTTAAACTACTAGGAACTACCGTTAGTTCGAAAATTTTTATATTTATGCCATCAAGACCGGAGCGTGTTGATACTTTTAGATCCTTTATTACAGATGCGATGTCTTCCAGAGTTAATTCGATAAGATTCATGTATCTATAGTCTACGTCAGCAACTCTAGGAATATTTGAGTAGTCTTCCCTAGTAAACACGGATGTAAAGAATTTGTTGAAAATATCGGCACATTTATCCTCATCAATCGGATTTCCGGTTTAATCCTGCATTGCTATATTATATATAGCAGTGCTATATATAAGTCTAGGAAATAGTACGCCAGAATATATATATATATATATATATATATATATATATATATATACATTCTTTTTTTTGCGGGGCAGGGGAGTTGTTAGTCACAAGGAACTGCAGGCCATGTGATAAAAACGTGTTTTGTTTTACGGTCAGCATGGTGATCTTATGTTTAGCAAGATTTCTGTTTAAACTATGGCACACACATGTTCAATCGTTTTTATATTGTATGGCGCATAGTGAGCTATGTTATCATGGTTTTTGACATGTTAAGAAGCAATGATATAAACGGTGTATCAGTATGCATTATAGCATCTGCAATTTCTCTTTGAACATAATCCAATTTTCATCCACAGTACGGGAGGAAAGCGTAGGAAAGCATACGCATTGCAGAAGGTCTCAAGACTAGTATAAGTGGCTGTGGTGTCAGGCTTTTCTGTAATTAAAGATGCGCTTGCAGGTAAGTGTTCATAAAAGCGATGGGATAGTAATGGTTAAGTCCAGAATCTTGTGATCGCTGAATCCATTAGTAACGGGAACGGCGCTAATAATCTCTGCTCTTGATGCTAGAAGCAGGTCGAGAGTTTTCGCACCTCGTGTTGGTTGCTCGACTAACTCTCAACTAAGGAAAAGTCAAGGGTGAAATCAATGAATTTCTTGGAGGAGCGACGTGCAGGTGTGAAAAAGGACCAGCTAATGTCACAATAGTTAAAATTACCTGTTATGAAGAATGTATTTATTTGACACGCTGCGTTCTCCGTGATTCCATGATGACGTACATTCAATAAACTACGATGTCTATATCGCGCCTAGACGCGAAGTTTTCCTATCTGCTCGAGCACAATTAAGGTTCGCCTCGACTGACCTGTAGGATAGTGTGTGAGTAGCTTACCCATTCATACAGTGACCCTGCATACCCCTGAACTGCATGCAGTGATTAAACATCGAAAAAAAAGTCATGTTTTAGCAGAAGTTTAATACGCTGTAGTCCTGGTATTAGTTTACTATACACGCTAATGCTGTTGGATGCCACTGTCAGAGCTGGTATATCAATAGAACTACACGTAGTTGACATCTACAGAGTGCATTTGATTGACTGTCAGAATGAGATCGCGCAAGACATGAATAATAGAATGACATGCGTTCTTTCTTTTTCCATTATTAGCTGTATTTAAGAAGAGGCTGTGGTCGACTACTCCTTTGACACGGTAGTGGTACTCATAACGTTCGCAACAAGAACAATTGGGAATTTTACCGATTCTGGAACGTACAAGATTGCTCCTGGGCTATATGTGCGTTCCCGGTTAGTATTGGAAGGCAAAGGCGAGCTGTTCCATGCTGCGAACGAGCCACGCCATTGATGCGCTCTGTTTGACGTTTCTCGAGCCGCTACGAATGTCTGAAGTAAGAGGAATGTCCCCTTTCCTTCCTACGCATAAGATTCCATGAATATAAAATTTCTACAATATAACTGCATTTCAAATATTTACGAGATCTTATGTGTATTATTATACGGGAATACAGGCACTAGTAGTGAAGATCTATGCGAGAGTAGATGGAGCTCAGCCAAACCACTTTTCCCAATTAGGCTGTATACAGCAATAAAATATTTACGATGCGCGGTGATAAATATAAGAAAATCGGTCATTATGACTGCGTCCAGCACTGCTGCATGGACTTTTTCCCACTTAAACTACGCAAGAGCCCTCTTTATGCAGAGACAAGCTCTGTGCCTTTCCTTATTAATAACTGTTTTCAAGGAGACATTTGTACCTGTCAGACGGCACCAGCCACTCCTCTTCTCTTAATTAACAGACCTGCTAAAAAAATACTCGATTAAAAAAAAGAAAGCACTATAGTGACAACAGCTCTAGAGTTCGCATCAAAACACTGAACTTCGTATACATGTGTAGATCTTGTGACACGTGTAGGAAGTTCTGTGCTCTTATATAGGCTCATAAAAGCTTCCGCACCCAATTGCGCTGCCTAACTACGGTACTAACTCTTGTACCCCAGGCCTAGCTTCGATCCTATCATCGGGGTCGTAATTAAGCTCTCTCTTTCTTTGTTTTTTTTTCTTTAGGTGTGAGCTATTTAGCAGGACAGCAGAACCCAGCCACAGTCAGGAAAGTCCGGATTAGTTCTAAAAATGTGGATACTTGGAACATTGCAGGCAACAACGCGCGACGCAGATATCAGGCCACGAACATGTTCCTTGTGCGAAAAAAAAATGTGCGTTATATTTCTGTGGTGTTCTTAAGACTACAAAAGTAATTATTTTCATTTTTTATTTCTTTTTTTTTTATTTAATTTCGAGGCACGCAAGCGCAAGGAGCACGATCGAACAACTGCAATGATAAAGAAAGCGTTTTGTTTAGTGGAATGAGAGAGGTGGAATTAGGTGGAATGGTTCAACTCCACCACTAACCGGGAGCGATAAAGGTCCAAGTCTCACCTCGTAAAGGAGCGGAAATAACGGGGGTTTCCACTCTCGGGAATGGAGTGGTACTGGAGTGGTGGGCCCAACTGCGCGAGTCTGATGCGCACCACTTACAGGCAAGCATAGGCAGACACAAGTAAAAATGTACAGGGTGTTCTTTATTTTTCTTATTTTTTCTTTTTTTTTGTACCGTACAGAATTTTTAAGTCGTCGGTGGTAGATAGCGTAATTGTAGTTTTAATTGAGCTGGATTACTCGAAGCCACGGACATTACTCATGCGATAAATCAACGAGCATATTCGTCCAATTAAAAAATGAGCTAATTAACTGAGTATCACTCAGTGGTGCATGCTGCCATTTGTTAATTGCAGCCGCTGAGTTTGAAAGGCATGTCCACTTAGAAGGAAGTCTCACAATTGCACGCGTTTCGAGATGGGCGCGTTAAGAATGCACTATTGTTCGATTTACTTTTTTAGAAACCACCATTTGATGCATTGAAGCAGAAAAGTAACGGAAATGCCCACGTATTTTGTCGAGCACTTTGGGAAGGAATACTTCAAAACTGGTGTCATACTGAAATTTGTTCCAAGTGGACAGGCCTTGCGAACTCGCCGCCTGCTATTAGAGAAGTGCAATATGGGCCATAAGGTTAATAATCAAAGAAGTTAATCAGTGTACTTTGTTAATTATTCACGTACTATTATCTATTTTGATTTCTCGTGCAGCTATCTCCGCCTCTTTGAGTAATCCAGTTTAATGTCTAGATTTATGTTATGCAGGCGATTTTTCAACATTATGTATGGTTTAAAAAAAACATTTGGTATATGCAAGCTTGCTCCTTAGCGAGAGAGTGAGTGCTGATTCTCATACAAGCACGAAGCAATAGCGAGCATCAATATTACAAAATTCTTAAGTTTGGGTTCTGGTCGAGATTATCCCATCAATATTCCAACGTTAGATCACAATAGACCGTTTAGTCATCAAATCTCGTGGGACGTTCTTCGAACGCGTCCACTGGTTGGCTATCTCCGGAAAATTCCATTCCAAACGTCTTTCGTCGACAATGAAACACTGCTGAGCGCTAGGCTATGTGTATCTCGTACCTCCAAACGCAATTAAACTTGAATGCGGAGAGAGCTTCGATCGATGTGGACCTCTGTGTCGTTGTACTCCGAGATATATATAGTGGCTCCGACGCCAAGTATATCCCTGAGATAGGTGTCGGAGAGAGAATCGGAAAATCAATATTTTGCAATGTTTTCACACTATATTATCTTCAGAATCAAGCAATAAATGCAATCTTCACAAGAATGTTCACCGTTTAAAAGCATTTTATTTGCTCATTTAAACATCTGAACGGAGAAATGACCGCTCGAGGTAACCGAGCCGCTCGCTACTTGTTGTTTTCTTTTTCGTTATAGTGTTCATAATTATGCGTAATATTGAATTTAAAATGAGCTAAACTTTTCAATATCCGCCATTAAACGAACCCATATGCAGAGGTAGTGCAATAAACCCATCCTATAGCGGCATTCACCATAGCGGCACGTAAGGAAAAATTAGACAAAGAGAAAATGACCGTCATTTCTACTTTAAGCGCGTCCCGCCACCTGGCAACGGAAAACCGAACGATCAATTCATGTCTTGTGGACTCCGAGCCTCCAACACCGCCGCCGAAGCGTTGTGGGGAGCTGACAATCTCGGAGGTTACGCTTTGAAAAAGGCAGTACCGCGCGGCGCATGAGGTGGCGCATTGACCGTCTCAAGGGCTAGAGGGTTTCAATGTTTGTTTCACCGCTTCCCGGCAGATGGCAACGCTACTACATGTTCGAAAAGTAGGGAAACGACAAAAAACGGAGACGTACAAAAGCACAGTTCGCAATCGGGGATCAGAAAGTTTGGTTGTGGAAGTTCATAGTGTTTTTTTTTTCTCTTTTTCATTTTTTAACCTAGGTAGGACATTAAGCACTGTAATAGCAAGAGCTTTGTGGCGCGACCCACCGCCCCGTTTCAAAGGGTGCTCATAACATCCATCCATTCGTATTTTTGAACTAACTCTGTGCATAGAAATTTCAATAGCTCAGACTATACCTCTATAAATAGAATTTCTAACTATTAAGGGAAATTACGACAACGTAGGCAGGGAATTGTTATGGTATATCTCAAAGAAGGTTGGAAATGCAATGAAGTCCATGTTGGAAATTCATCGAGGACCGAAGCAAGGATGCCCTCTGTCTGGATTGATATTGCTCACGGCTGGAAAACATTGAAGTATGGTTCGATTTATCTTACATTCGGAATGGACAAAGGATGCAAAAGAAGGTCCCTGGACTGATGTATGGGGATGACAAAGTGCTACTAGCGGGAAATGCGCGAGAAATACATAAACTTGCGAATATATGTATGGCAGCGCAGCGACAAATCTAGGACTTAATTTAGCACAGACAACTCGGGAATTGTGATCTTTAATGTAGAGACGAGCAATTACGCGACATCAATTCAAAAACAAATCCTACCAACGATCAAGCAAAATAAATACCTGGGCGTATACATAAACGAAGGAAAGACTTATTCAAGCACTCAGCAGTTAAGGCAATATGAATATGGAGGGGAGGCGGAATGCAGCAATATTGAAACACAGATCACTTTGGGGCTGCGATTAAATATGAGGTGGTGCGGGAAATCTGTAAAGGGAGTAATGGTACTAATGGTACCAGCCAGGCACGTACCCAGGATATTTTTTTGGGGGGTGTGTGTGGGGCGGGGGGTACCTTTACTAATTCAAATGTGAATAATGCCCACCATTCGCCATAAAGACGCGTAAACCTGCAAAAGAGAAATGAAAAAAAAAATGGAAGACGCTTAAGCTTCGACTTTAAGAGTGGAACGCGATAGCATTCAGACTCCTGACTGCTTTTGATGCTTGTGTCTACGCTCCTTCCTTTCCTTATCTCTACTTTGTTACCACTTTACCTCCCCTCCCCTCTCTCCCCAGTGTAGGGTAGCCAACCGGATCTTTTTCTCTGGTTAACCTCCCTGCCTTTCCTCTTTCCTCTCTCTCTCTCTCTCTCTCTCTCTCCCGGCAACTGCAGCTTATGAAAACGTAACGTTTACTGGGGAACGCTGGCGGGGAACACTATGCACGAACGCAAGCTTTCTGGTGGAAACGCGGCTTCTTGTGCGGAGCGATTTCCCGTTATTGTTTTCGTACTTTTAATATTTTAGTCTGAGAATAGCTAACATGAAAGATATGCGCTTTCGGTGTTTTCTTTTTATTTTCATTACACTTGTTTGTGTAACGTTGTAAAGAATGAAAGACGAGGTATGAGCAACTTTAGCGGTAGAAGAATGGTTGGATATGCGTGGTTCGGAATTTGGTTCGAAATTCTTTTTTGCCGGAGCGATGGCGGACGCCGATGCCGAGGCCAGATTTTCTGCGACACGGAGCCCTTAAAGGGACACTAAAGGTTGCTATGAAGTCAAGGTAAAGTGATAAAGCAATGCTGTAGAACGTCTAAGGCGTCAATATGATCGCGAACAGAGCTTTAGTAACCGAGAAATTGAGGTAATTGCATGACACGATTTGAGACCCCCCCCAGCGACATTCCGGTACTAGCCCGATGACGAAGGCACTCCTCATCATAGTTTATGTCACTAGTACTCAATTACTCGAGTAGTATTAAAAAGATCATTTCATTAGATTATAAGACGGAAGAAAATGCTACTTGTCTACTTCTATTCGATTCTAAGAGAAAAATAACATTTTCGCAGTTGCAGCGGCGAATCCAACATTACTTATCACTGTGCGCCAACGAGTGAACCTCTCCGTTAGAAGTGGTTAAGTGCCGTACCTCTGCCACAGCGCGTTGACAAAAAGAGCCGAAAAATCGCATAGTGTGCTCGCTGCACTTTCGTACAGAGAATTACAAGTTCAACGCCGACTTACTGAAGTCGTGTGGAGTGCCTTTCAAAGCAATGCTTTCCCGTAGCGCTGTTCCGTCGGTCTTGCCTGCATTCTCCGAAGCGCAAGAACTGCAGGTCGAAGACGGGGCGGTGAGTGCGGCATTCGGTTTTCACGAAGGAAAAGCTACAAATGTACGAATATGTATAGCCATGATATACAGTTGCCGTCGTAGTAGTAGTACGCAATGACGCCGGCAGCGCGAGCCCTCAGCAGCAGGTCACGTTCATCAGTGCTTAAATCGCTGAAGTCGAGCCCAGCATCGCGAGCCAATGTGTCGTTGTCAGGGTTGTCCATTGCAACGAGCGTCGAAGTTGGCGTCATACAATAAGAACCAGTTTATCGTCGCGCGCTTACCCTCCCGCTAGCCACCATATTTCCGCTTTCGCACTACTGTCGGCTCTGTCTTGGCTCTGTTTCTGGCCGCCCGTTTGCATTTTGTGCAGAAAAGTCGTAGCGGCACAACGTCACTATGAGACCATGACGTAACCACGTCTCAATCGAAGGGCGGGCGATTTGAACTGCGCTGGAGGTACGCGGATGCTTCAGAACGCATTTTCTCTTAAAATAAGTCTATTCTGCGCATGAAACAAACGTTTCGAGGTTTCTGGGATGGTATTTCAACAGTCCACGTTCACTTAATATAGCCTTTAGTGTCCCTTTGACGCTGTCGCGTTAGAAGACCATGGAGATTTTTAAAAATGCCAGGAAATACAAAAGGTAGTGCCTTGCTATGAAAGCTGGTTGCCTAAAGACAAAAACATACAGGAACAAATGTTCGCAACAAGCTGAGGCATGTGTCTGCTGCTGCAAAAATCCTGAAACCACTCAGTACATCGTAATGGAATGTGAAGGGATTCACCCAGTGAGACCCGTAAGTAACGTACACCTTCTAGATGCGCTTGAACTTAAAGTGCACGGGGGCGTCAACCGGCCAGCAGTCAATATAAGCAAGAAACGTTTGAGTATTGATGGAAAAAAAGCAGGGAAGATATCGATACGACTTGATCCATTGCAGGGACAGGTAACGCAACAGGGTAGATACCGAGGTTTTAAGGAAGAGAGAACATACATAGGAGATGTAGAGAAAGTGTTAGACTGAAAAGCTTGCATAACATACCTCATTAGCTCAAGCAGTCTGGGTGCCTATTTGTCACCGCCACGTTTCTACGCTAACGCCAATAAACCAACATCATATTATCATCGCATCTGGTACACAGCGGTCGACAAAATGGCGTTAAGCGTAAAATTCGACTTGTGGATATACAAGGTAGCTGTGTGATCTTTGTATATATTTCTCAAAATATTCACGTATGCCTCCTGTACCGTTTTCCTACGCAATGCCTTCATAACTAGCGGTATCTCTACTGAATCAAATGCTTTCTTTAATAATCTATGAAACCCACATTGATTGTACTCCGCAGATTTCTCAGTTACCTGATCGTTGAGACGAACGTGATCCATTGCAGAATATCCCTTCCTGAAGCTAGCCTACTCTCTTGACTGATTGAAGTCAAGTGTTGCCCCAATGTTAGTGGAAATTGATGAGTACATTATACAATACTGCAAGCAAGCTAATGGGCCTATAGTTCTTCAATTCATTCACGTCTCCCGTTTAACACACACAGGTACATCTGCTTTCTACAAGGCATGCAGGTCGCTGCATTTTCTGCGATCACATGCTTATTATTATTTAAAAAACTAGCCAAGTGTTCGAAAGGGACAGGACAGCAAGGGGAAGAAATTGTGGGCAGGAACCATAACTTTCCAATCGTAGCGCATCATGAGTTAACCCACAACGAAAACTACATAAACAATTTGTAACCTCTTTCTTTATTTTTCTTTCCCTCTTTTTGTGCGTTGAACTCTGGCGAAAGCAGGCCAACCATTTGCGACGGCTAGTAGTTTCCAAGGTTCCGGGCTATAAGCCCGTAAATCACGAAGGTCACAGATCACTTCTAGCCTCGGAAACCTAAACCTTCCATGTGACCACTGTTGCAAAAGGATGAACTTGCTCTCGAAGGCAGCGGACGACTTCATATAGTTTTGGCGGCTGCCTCCAGTCGGCGCCTGTTGGCTTATCGACCAAAGTTTGTAGCCTCCACAGCACGCGCATCCGCTTCGGCGCGCGTTCAAACGCCAGCGTTCCACTTGCTTCCTCGAAATTCTAATTTTACGCAGTAAATATTCTATTGGGCTGCATTTTTTTCCTTAAATTGTAGTAAGGAGTTGTACGCGCTAAGCGAAGTACCATGCTGCGTTTATAACACAACTTACTTACCTTAAGAAAGACGGAAGTGAACTGACAAGTGCTTCTCATGCAGCCATAAATACAACGGAGTTTTATAATATAAACATTGTTCGCATTGTACCATTCCTGCGTGTTATTTCACTTACAGTGAGGAACCTTACGCACAGTGGCAGCATGTAGTCTACGAAACGAGCATGAAATAACGCTACAAGAATGTGTGTAACCAGCTTTTTCTCTTTAGTATATTTGTATTATTTATACAGACGCTCGAGACACATGCACGCCGTCGGCGTCGGCGATGTTGTGCTGTCTCGCACACGCAGGATGCGCGGCTCGCGTGCGGCGAGCTAGAGGGCATGCAGAGACGCGCAGTGCGTTCGGCTGCGCAAACGACGAAGCCAAGTTGACGTGCACCGTCAACGGCTGTGCTCAATCACGTGGGTGGCGCAGCGAGAGCAGCAGTCCGACTTCCGCTGCTGCCATGAGCGCTGTGCGCACATTAGCGTTCCCGGCGTTCCTGCTGAGCTGCTGCCTGTATGCTCCGGTGCGAGCAGTAAAAGCCAAGCTAACGTTGTCTATTATTTCGGTGGGCGCTGACTCACGCCGACGGTTTTCCCTCGGCCTCACCTCCTGCAACATCGCGATGCGGCGCCTGCAACGCCGTGCACTGGCCGAGCCCCTCCTGACACCAGCGTCGTGAGATGCCTGGTAGCTGCCGGGGTGCTGTTCCTCCACGCCAACACGAGTTGCCTTAGGTGCTGCGTCGCGCCAACACGTCGCCCCCGCGTATGCATGGTTGAAACACCGTCCAAGAAGTTCGACGCCAACACTATACCTTGGTATCGCTGTCAATGCTTCGCCCTTCGGGGGAAACTGCCGCATTTTTTCAACGAGATATCGCGTTATAAATGCAGTTATGCGTGTGCGCAGCAGCTTATTGCCCGCTTTTTTTTCGTCATTGGTGTCTTTTCTGGCTTATCAGTTCTCTGGCACCTTTTTCGATATCGTTGAAGGGCAAACTCCTAATACAGCTCAATTTGTTGTTTCCATTTGCCCATCTTTAGGCGAGCGGAAAGGCGATCTTTCCTATATGTAGCTGGGGTTAGGCCAGTGCATATTGGAGGCGCTCCGCACTGCATAGGAGAGCAGCGTAGTCATAGGTCATGTCTGGAGAAAGCGATGGCTGCTGACTTCCCGCGGTGTTTTACTGGCATAACGTTTGGCGGAAGAAATGAGTTACGACTCGTTTCCGAAAAATTAAGCGTTGTTGAAAGTTTTACGTTGCGCATCTCTTTCTTGTGTCCGTACTGTTGCTTGAGCATAGCCGCCTCGCAATCATTTTGAAGCTTTCGCTTTCAATTTTAAGGGGAATCGTCGCCATTCGTTAGAAAATGTACTGCACACAGCTGGCCCAAGAGATGCGTATTCAGCGCAAGACGCTCTGCATCCCTTGACTAGTCGATAGCCGTGCAGTCAACCGTCACATTTTGTGGGGACACGCCGCCATCACTCGGCTCAGGCATGAATTTATCGAGACCCTGCCTTCTTTAGCGACTTCGACCCTTACGGCCGAAATACTATATATATATATATATATATATATATATATATATATATATGTATACAGCTAGGCCACATGCGGTACTGCTACTATCGAGCATCTACATCATGGAAGAAAGGACGGGCGAATAATCTGCCCAACTTGCTCGTGTAATCTTGCAAACTGTCGATAGACAAGAACAGCGTGCTTCCCGAAGGCCAGTCAAAGCTTCTCTTAAACCGACTTCCACAACGCGTGGGATTCGCATTTTTCGCATATCGTTTCTGCTTTCCCGCACAGATAGCGCAGTAAACTGAGAATGAGCTTTAAAATCTCCGAACAGATTTCTCTGCTACAATCCCACCTGATCACTACAAATGAATCACTGTACTTAATATAGGTACATATAGGAACAGTACCTTTTGATATGTTTGTACAACAATGCATGCCGGCATCCATATATGATGTATCACGTGCAAATAATAAAAGCTCTGAATATTGTCATCGCTTACTTGCGAGCATTTCGAAGAGTTAATTTCTTCTGTGGCGCTGTTAAGCGCATGCACTCGATCGCATTCAAATATTATTGCAGTTCAAGATCAACAGTGCCGTATCCACGTTCGAGAGCAACCAACACACGTTGGGCGCTATAAGGTAAAGCTATTCCAAACTTTTCTATTCCACTTCTGCAATCAGCCCGCCCCGATAGGTCAAAAACTTTTTGAACCACCCCCACTTCGCCTGTCTGTCACGCGACGCCACGAAAACCGCGATAGCTCCCCATCTCATATGACTTGTGCACACTGATTATGCATGATTGGACTGAACAAAAGAAAAATAGTTATTTCTAATTTGACGCCTTTTTGCCATTAACTCTCTGCTATTGGTCAAAAGGTTTGAGGCTGGACCCTCTTCACCTGCTTGTCACGCGACGTCCCAAAACTGCAGAAACTCACCGCGTCAAACTGACGTGTGCGCGTTAAAGATGCTATAATAGGCCGAACAAAACTGGATTTCTTTCTGAATAACCGCAGGCTGCCCCGTACCGAAAGGAATGAAAGATGGCTGCCGCCGATCGTAGTGGCTACTCGCACCTGCCGGAGAGCACGGCTTGATTTGCGTACAATAAAATTTTTGCATGGCCGTGTAACGTTACCGAGCACTTTCGGCACGTTTATGAGCTCGCTCTGCCAATTCTTCTTTGCTGAGGATCCGTTTTAGCGGCATTCTTAGCCTTTCGTTGCATGCCACCGCGATTTTCGACCAGCCACCTCAATCTAAGTAAGAGAAGGGGTTCTTGTGGGGAAGGAGGAAAGGCTAGCACTATCATCTGCAACCCATGCGGAAGCACTGATCAGCGCCAGCAGGGTGGGGCAGATGGGATTAAAAGAGAGAGAGGGTAGGAGGGAGGAAGGTAGAGGGTCGTCCCAGCAGCATCAGAGGGCCGTGGGTTCGACCGGAGGAGTATAGGGTGGAGGTAAACCGTATAGGAGGTGGTGGGATGGCCGTTAGGCTATCCGTCCTTGTAGAAATTTCCTATAGTCTCGCCGAGAGCCCCGACGAGTCGAGGTACTCGACGACACTTAGGAAGGCTGGTAGCTGGTTACGACAGGGGAAGAGGATATCTTCCTGTCGTAAACATAGAAGCCACAGGCGGTGGAACTCCTGCAAAGCGGATTTTCAGCGCACTGGCTCGGCCCCATCGAATCCCTCTCCACTTTAGCGTGCTCCTCGCCTCTTGTCAGCCAATTAGATAAGACAAGCCGTTCAGCATAGGCAATGTTATCCGTTTTTAAAGCAAACAAACGTGACCTCCTATAAACGAGGATAGGCAAAACGTGAACAAGGTGAATGCAGGCTCCTGCATTCACCTTGTTGACGTTTTGCTGCATCGTCTTGAATTTCCATCTCCCGCATTCCCCGTCTTTTCTCTGGATTAATAAACGAGGAAAGCGTTTGATTGGTCTGTTCAGACAACCCTGCGGGTCACCGCCAGATGCTTGCGTCGGCGGTTACGCAAATTTGACGTCAGGAGATTGGAATAAAACAGATTGGAATAGTTTTACGTTATTGGGCCCATTGTCTTTTCCAAATATACTCAGCGCTTCAGGAGGAGTACATTTTAACGAAGAGAAAGGAGGAGAGGTCGGCATGGAGAGTGTGTTTCCAGCCTGCTACGCCTCACTGTGGTAAGGGAAAGCGGGAGATACAGGGAAAGGCAGGTGGCAGGTGATTATGATATGGTACAATGAACTACTATGTACATGTTGTCCGATATGCGGATGCGCACTTTAGACACAATACACGCAGGAACAATCTTCCTGAACGCGTAAGCTCGTGAGTGCGAGAACGAAAATGCTTCACGCCGCCAAGCCTGGTTGCCCTGCCACCCAGTGCGGAAAATCGTGCTATGATTAATGCAGAGAGGGTCGCGAAAGCGTCCTTGCGCTCTTGGGAAGTTCTTCGGCCCGCTGCCAAAAAAGGAGATGCCGCGCGTGTAAAGGTCACGGTGTGACATTTCCACACAGCATATACTTAAATTGCGGCGCTGCGTGTGCGCGACAGTGGCGAAGAACAGATTTCAAGCCTGTCGAAAGTGTAAGGTATTTTGTTTGCACCAACCAGTTAGCTATGGACCGGTGGCTTAGGACGGCACGCTGTATCCCCCGCTTCGGCGCACTCTTTCCTTGGAGCGCCGGCGGTGCTGCTGTTATAGGAACTGCTCCGTCTTCTTCCTCACAGTTGCCCCAGGGAGAATTAGGAGCAATCCTGGCTACTCAAGCCGTTGAGACATCGAGCGGATCCTGGCAGGCGATCGACGTGAACAATGTTGCGTCCACGGTGACGGATACCAGAAGGGGGCGACGTCGGTTTCATCGTCTACGTCACCGGTGACATATACGCTTGGCCATCCTATATGATCCATAGACTCGTAGAAAGAAAGTTCGAATAGAGGCCAGCTGGGTGGCTAGAAGCTGATATCCCCCCAGACCGCCGAGAGGGAACACAAGTTGCACAACACCCGGGCGCTTTTCTGGCGCTGCTGCTCAGCAGTAGTAAAACGACGTGCGTGTTCATCGTGGACGTTCGTCGTTATACACCACGCCACTGGGGAAACTGGCCCACACTCTGAAGCATCGACGTGGTAGGCAGTGTGGCGTCACCCATCGCTTACCAAGCGATGTCACCCCCTGATTGTCACTCGTCGCATACCATGCAAAAGGTGGCGGCTACAAGGCAGAAAATAAAGAGAAAACGCCGCAGTTGTTACGGCGGGGTAACGTGACAATCTTGTTCCGATATTTTCCTTTGCGGAGCTTCGTCACCGGTCCGCGCTGCACATTGCCTTTACGTTATCACTATGGATGGGCCGCTCATCTAACTACATTACATATACCTGATTAACTATCCACGGACTCATTGTCTCATCGGAGTCCGTGCTGCAGTGAAATGCTTCAATCGGTTCGCAGTTCGTTTTTCGTAGTGCCCCGTTTCAACGTGACAACGCCCGTCGTTTTAACGTCGCGACGTACAGCAATGCCGCTGCAGTGGGAGGCTCAGAACTGCGCAACTACGCAACCAGATGTTCAGTTTCTACTCGGAATAACCACCACGTTACAGCCATAAACAGCATTTTCCTCATCCTCGGCGGGCAAACTCGAGCCGTTACTCTCATTTCTATCGCATCCTCAAGCGCTTCTGCGACACATAATGAGTGCATTTGTATGAAATGGGAGCCGAGAAGCTACAATGAGTGATGAAGCCTTGCAACACCGTGCAGCTAGGAAGGCGCCGATGGCAGCTGTACAGGGTGTCCGCCTGAAAAGTGTGGCGCAAGCGATAGGCACTGGTATCCGGTCGAGAATTCAGGTCTGCTTGCTCGAGGACGATTACGAACTGCAGCAGCGCAGCGTGAGGTAACGAGAGGCCCGGAAAAACGTCGGCGCTCTCAGCGTGCAGAAAGGAAAGAAGCCAAGGTCGGGTGTTTAACAAATCGACACGCTGCTGTTTCCGAGGGCAGAAAAAAAAAAAAAGAAAACGCTAACCGGAGTCGTCGTATAAAGCATTCGCAACACGCGTCGCACTGCGCATAGGTATACGATCGCGTGACGCAGCAGCACAGAATCATCCGATGCGACGGTTACGAAAGGACAACCGGACAAAAAATGCGTGGCTACGCCTCGTCTGGTTTTCTTCCTACGTTTGTGTTCATGGTAGTGGTGGTATAGGGAAGTTGTCGTTAAGCGTAGATCAGATCAGTGGTCTTATCCGGTACGCGTCGCGCGACGGGTACGAACGGGTGATTAGTCTGCGTTCATAAGTGACAAAGAAAAGGCATATGTCCCACCTTTTGAACCCGGAAATAAGTTACAAGGCGGAAGTTCTTGTTTATCGCATACAGTACGGTTGATTGTTGAAGAGAACGCTCGATTGCGCGGCTCACACTTGATGGACTCTTGCGCTACCCGTATCGGCAAAATTAGTGTTTAGGTGCTGCAGAGTTGTAGAAGCTTGCACCCTCTACTAGAAGTCATCTGCTGTAAAGCTGAAAGCTTTCAGGCTTTGCAGGGAAGCGAAACATTGCACCTGCATTGTGGTCGGATGCTCGTTTTAACATATTGCACACCAGACATTTGCATTATCTTCTTTCCTACGGCGTTATGACACTATGGTGTTCTGGTGCTAAGCACACGGTTGCGGTTGCAAGAAATGCAAGAAAGATCGTCTAACGTTATTTGGGTGCACGTCAAAGCAACAGGCAAAATTAAGCCGGAATCCTCCACTATGTCACCTCTCAAAGGCCGAGTGAAGACTTGGTACATTAAATCCTACGAATCGACTTAAAGCCTATAACCAAAGGAGCGGTCTGCACTAAACGTGAGTAGAACATCCTTCACCTTTATCGACCTTCTATTCCATCTCTGCAGAATGCTTAAATGCATGTATAAACAAAGCATAGGCACTTGTTGAGCTGCCTTGAAACAACGATTCAGCTCAAAAGCCCGTATTGTGCGATAAAGAGAGAGAGAGAGAGAGAGAGAGAGAGAGAGAGAGAGAGAGAGAGAGAGAGAGAGAGAGAGAATGTATAGAAAGGCAGGGAGGTTAACCAGAGGAAGTTCCGGTTGGCTACTCTTGACGGGGGGAAGGAGTAGGGAGATAAAAAGAAAAGGAGAGCGGAAGGGGAGAGAGAAGAGAGAAAGACAGACGAGCACAAGCAAACTGCGTGCACTATAGAGACGGGCTGCAATATGCTAGAGTCCCAAACCCATACGGAAATGGGGTGCTGTAACATCAAACTATTCCAATCTGTTTTTATTCCAATCTCCTGACGTCAAATTACGTAACCATCGAGGGAAGCAGCGGGTGGCAACCAGTAGCGTTGTTTGAAAAGCCCAATCAAACGCGTTTCTCGTTTATAGGATGTCACTTTTTTTTCTTTCAGTAAACATAGGGCAGTTTTTATTATCTACTTGGCTGAAAAGAGGCGAACAGCACGCAAGAGTGGAAAGAGGTTCGATGTGGCCGAGCCAGCACAGTGAAAGTAGACACCCGGATGAGCAGAGTGGTGCCAGTGTCTGCGATTGGTCCATTTCCCTTTACTTAGCTTACAGTGGCTCGTCGAAAATCCCTGTGGCGTGCAATGGAAGATTAAAAATGCTCTAAAACGGATACTCAGCAAAGAAGAGTAGGTAGAGCGTTGTCGCACACATGCCGAAAGGTCTCGATAAGGTTATATTACCGCGCAAAATATTTTATTGCACACAAATACATCCATGTTCCCCGGCAGTTTCGAGTAGCCAGTGCCACAGCGATTAGCGGGAGCCATCTTCTATTCCATTCAGAGCGAGGCAGTCTCCGGCTATTCAGAAGAAAAAAATCAGCTTTGTTTGGCATATTAATGCATCTTTAACGCGTGGAAGCTTTGACGCGGTGAGTTTTCGAGGTTTTGTGACGTCGCGTGACAGGTATGCGAAGTAGGCGCACTCTGAAAATTTTTGAGCAATAACAGCCGGTCAATCGACGCCTTTTTCGCTAATGGCCAAAAAGGCATCGAGTCAGAAATTATTATTTGTCTTTCGTTCGGTCTAATCATGCATAATCAATGTTCATACATCATATCAGATGGAGTGTTTTCGCCGTTCTCGTGGCGTCACGTGACAGACAGGGCGAGTCGAGGCGGCGGGGGGGGGGGAGGGAGGGGGTCTCTGGAAAATTTTTTTGACCAACCGTGGAAGGCTGATTGCAAACTGAAATAGAAAACTTTGGAATAGCTTTACGTTATAGCGCCCATGTATGCTAATTCCTCTTTTGTCGGAACCATAAACCACTGGAACAGGCTTACGTAAGCACAAGCGCACTTTATAAATCAAAATACCTTCTTTTCGTCATTGGAATTCCACTGGGCGATTGGGGTAATATTGATTAAAAAACAAGAGGAAGTGTCATAAATTATCATTGTGCTAATTTGCATTCTTTATCATATTTTATGTATCGATTTTATGTATGATCTGAGACTTCATACTCTGCGCTAACCCTGGCATCATGCAAGATGTGGACGTGCTCAGCAAGGTGCGCTGCAGTAACCATAGGATGGTAAGAACTCGAATTAGCCTAGACCTGAGGAGGGACCGGAAGAAACTGGTACATAAGAAGCCGATCAATGGGTTAGCGGTAAGAGGAAAAATAGGGGAATTCCGGATCAAGCTACAGAACAGGTATTCGACTTTAACTCAGGAAGAGGACCTTAGTGTTGAAGCAATGAACGACAATCTTGTGAGCATCCTTAAGGAGTGTGCGATAGAAGTCGATGGTAACTCCGTTAGACAGGATACCAGTAAGCTATCGCAGGAGACGAAAGATCTGATCAAGAAACGCCAATGTATGAAAGCCTCTAACGCTACAGCTAGAATAGAACTGGCAGAACTTTCGAAGTTAATCAACAAGCGTAAGGCAGCTGACATAAGGAAGTATAATATGGATAGAATTGAACATGCTCTCAGGAACGGAGGACGCCTAAAAGCAGTGAAGAAGAAACTAGGAATTGGCAAGAATCAGATGTATGCGTTAAGAGACAAAGCCGGCAATGTCATTAGTAATATAGATGAGATAGTTCGAGTGGCTGAGGAGTCCTATAGAGATTTATACAGTACCAGTGGCACCCACGACGATAATGGAAGAGAGAATAGTCTAGAGGAATTCGAAATCCCACAGGTAACGCCGGAAGAAGTAAAGAAAGCCTTGGGAGCTATGCAAAGGGGGAAAGCAGCTGGGGAGGATAAGGTAACAGCAGATTTGTTGAAGGATGGTGGGTAGATTGTTCTAGAAAAACTGGCTACCATGTATACGCAATGCCTCAAGACTTCGAGCGTACCGGAATCTTGGAAGAACGCTAACATAATCCTAATACATAAGAAATGGGACGCCAAAGACTTGAAATATTACAGATCGATCAGCTTACTGTCTGTTGCCTACAAAGTATTTACTAAGGTAATCGCCAATACAATCAGGAACACCTTAGACTTCTGTCAAGCAAAGGACCAGGCAGGATTCCGTAAAGGCTACTCAACAATAGACCATAGTCATACTACCAATCAAGTGACAGAGAAATGTGCGGAATATAACCAACCCTTATATATAGCTTTCATTGATTACGAGAAAGGGTTTGATTCTGTCGAAACCTCAGCAGTCATGGAGGCATTACGGAATCAGGGTGTAGACGAGCCGTATGTAAAAATACTGTAAGATATCTATAGCGACTCCACAGCCACCGTAGTCCTCCATAAAGAAAGCAACAAAATCCCAATAAAGAAAGGCGTCAGGTATGGAAATACGATCTCTCCAATGCTATTCACAGCATGTTTACAGGAGGTATTCAGAGACCTGGATTGGGAAGAATCGGGGATAAAAGTTAATGGAGAATACCTTAGTAACTTGCGATTCGCTGATGATATTGCCTTGCTTAGTAACTCAGGGGACCAATTGCAATGCATGCTCACTGACTTGGAGAGGCAAAGCAGAAGAGTGGGTCTAAAAATTAATCTGCAGAAAACTAAAGTAATGTCCGACAGTCTCGGAAGAGAACAGCAATTTACAATAGGTAGCGAGACACCGGATGTGGTAAGGGAATACATCTACTTAGGGCAGGTAGTGACGGCGGATCCGTATCATGAGAAGGAAATAATCAGAATAATAAGAATGGGCTGGGTTGCGTTTGGCAGGCATTCTCAGATCATGAACAGCAGGTTGCCATTATCCCTCAAGAGAAAAGTGAATAATAGCTGTGTCTTACCAGTACTCACCTACGGGGCAGAAACCTGGAGGCTAACGAAAAGGGTTCTACTTAAATTGAGGACGACGCAACGAGCTATGGAAAGAAGAATGATGGGTGTAACGTTAAGGGATAAAACAAGAGCAGATTGGGTGAGGGAACAAACGCGAGTTAATGACATCTTAGTTGAAATCAAGAAAAAGAAATGGGGGGCATGGGCAGGACATGTAATGAGGAGGGAAGATAACCGATGGTCATTAAGGGTTACGGACTGGATTCCAAGGGAAGGGAAGCGTAGCAGGGGGCGGCAGAAAGTTAGGTGGGCGAATGAGATTAAGAAGTTTGCAGGGACGACATGGCCACAACTAGTACATGACCGGGGTTATTGGAGAAGTATGGGAGAGGCCTTTGCCCTGCAGTGGGCGTAACCAGGCTGATGATGATGATGATGATGTGTCGATCGGACGTTAAAGAGTTTCGATAGCTTGTCCGAGCTGCTTTGGCAATTAATGAAGCAAACACCCACTCCACTATCTTACGGGACCGATTATATTCCATCTAAATGCTGCCCCATCCGCAGGAATCAACCTCGTACGAACAATCCGCAGTTTCTTCCATTGCGCATGAAAACGAACCATTTAATTATTCCTGAGAAATCACAAACCGCGAACAACCCGAATCGCTTCCACAAGCTTTCTTTATTTTCTTTGTGCCCTTACCGCTTTCTCCGCACAATAATGGAAAGCTAAGAACTATATACACTGACAGGACATATTAAAAGTAAACTGCCCGTGACTACTTTCGATAAAGGCGAGTCCACGCCAAGTTTCATCGCTGCAGCCCCGCGAGGCATCGTTCCACATTACTGTCGCCACTAAAGTATTAACGAGGCGTAGCCAGAACGCCCGCGACAGCCATGGGCGCGCTAAGAAGTATCCGGCAAACGGGTTCGAGTCGCGGGACCGAGCTAGAATACCTGGCGGGAGCCGAACCACCGTAAGTAATGGAGAGCGAAGAAGCAGAAAAAAAAAAGAACGACAGAGGTCCGCCGGGAGGACGATTAATATATTATGTTATGGCAGTCGCCGTCGCGAGAGCTTAATACGTTTTGATAACCCGTTACCCCTCCTCTTTTCTTTTTTTTTTCGCGAGGCCGCGCTCGTTTCTAAATATAGAGCCGGCTTCGTTCTTTTGTCTTTGCGTCACGTGGTTCTAGCCCCCTTGCCCTCTCTCCTTCTCTTTCCACTTCTCACTCACATGGTGTCCGAACGCCTGTTCTGCTGTTGGCCTCGCTGTAGGCACGCGAGCTGTCCGGACGGGGCCACGGTTTTGCAAGGCGGCCTTGCGGAATGGTTGCTAGCTGGGCTAGTTGGTTCAGTGCAACTCATGTAACAGCGCGTAAAAAGGAAAGGATAATAAGTAATGGACGATGATAAAGATAGAATTAGAAGAGCGCTTCCGTAAGTGCCTTCCATAGAGAGAGATAAAGAGAGAGAGAGAGAGAGAAAGAGAGAGAGAGAAAGAGAGAGAGAGAGAGAGAGAGAAGAGACGAAAGGCAGGAAGGTTAACCAGACGCGTGACCGGTCTGCTACCTTGCACTGGGGGAAGTGGTACAGGGATGAAAGCAGAGAGGGAGGAGATAGAGAAAGCACAGTTTCGCGCACATTTCAAGGTTCGCACCGAGTGTGCACACGGTCGCCAAGACCTGTCAACTTGAGGTGCTACAACAACGCTTTCGTGGCTTTCTGTGCCAACGGCTCGCATAAGTGATCAATTCGCATACAGAGATAGAGAAAACTTTAAAGTATAACAGAAAAGAAAGAAAAAAGTAGGAAGCAGGTTGGTCATATTTACATTCGTCTAGCCAGCTAAAGAAAGAGGGAAAAAAGACGGGATTAGATGGGTGACCATGACGACAGAAGGAAGAGCCATAACGCATAGCGGGCAAGTCTACTTCCAGCCTATAGACGCGTATTCGCAAAAAAGCTCATACGCTATAATTGTTCGTAAGTGAAATATTATGCCAGTTCTTATATATGCTGGATATATCATTAGTGAAGGCGGCCGGCCAATAGCAAGGAACACTTGCGCACGAAAAGTTATGAATTTGGCTCCTAGAATGCAGGCCCGTGCTAGACAAGTAAGGCCAGGATGGACCGAAAACTGGATTCTCAGTCACGTCAAGGGCCCAGTAAAACTTTTTCATGCTACGGTACTCGAGAGCGCGGCTAACGACCCCGTAGCTGAAACCTGAGTGACAACGGCATGTTCTTTCTGAACTGGTGTGCAGTGTTCTATACGCTGCGCTTCTGGCTGCAATAGCTGACGTTCTGCGATGTCTTACAGCTACGGTACAGCTGTGGTGCTACAGTGACCATGTGCTGGAGGTGGTACAGTTGCATGGTAAACTCCTGGTATTGGTATTGGTAATGGTATTCTGCAGCTGAGCCTCAGGTCGTGGGCTTGATTCCGCGGTCGCATAGGAGTGGACTGAAACAAAAATAAACAGAGAAAAGATCTCTTTTATTCTTTACCCCATAACCTCATTCTTGAATGCGTTGAGAATTCTATCGACAAATATGGTTCCACTGATTTTCAAGATGATTTTTTATTTATTTCAATTATTTTCAAGATTGATTTTTTAGAACTCTTAACGTTTTATTTACGGACAACGTACATTCAGTTTGAAGGGACACCATACTTGCAAAAGCAGGGTGTAGGCATTGGGTCCTGCATCGCCCAGTCCTCAGCGACTTAGTACTTGTAATTTGACCGTCTCATACGCGCCTTTCTCACAGACAAGAATGTTCTGAAGATGTTCCGCTTTGTCGATTATTTTTTGGTTGTTTTAAATTGTGAAGAGCAGGTCACTGAATATGAAAGAGGAAACGTGTTGGCTTTGTTTAAAGATGCGATGATCCCGCTTGGCCTAACGGGCGAACTCCAGTCAATGGCCAAATCAGATCTTTGGATATCCGGTTCCGGTTTAAATATGTTGGTGTCTGCTGGAGCTATGAACCGCGCGCCAACAAACACTGTCCCCCCCCCCCCCCCCCGCCCGTTCTGCCTTTCATATCCGCCCACACTAAACTCGTTAAACGAGCTATTGCCTCGTCGTGCCTAAAGAACGCTCTTAGCAAATCTTGCCCACACTGTATCTCAGATGCGTTCGATCATCAAGCCAAAAGACTGCTGAGCACCGGGTATCCTAAGAACCTCATCATTTCGATCGCAGAAGTACTTCTCAGAAAGATGCCCACAAAGTCGCAAACGTGCCATGCTTGCGCACAGCGTAGGCAGAAGGTAGCTGTGAGGCCGTACATTCACATGCTATCACACAATCTGAAAAAGGTGGCCCAGCGTTACGACGTGAAAGTCGTGTTCTCTGCCCCCCGCAAGTTGCCAAAGCTTTGTAGGTTGACCGCCCCAGCGGCAACCCAGCAGTGTGACTGCAGCACAAAGCACAGGCGGTCTTTTGTTGAATGCGCAGAATGTGTGGTGTATGAAATTCCTTTAGGGAACACAAAAGTCTACGTTGGGCCAAGCTGGGACGTATGTTAACGATAGGTTAAGGTAGCACGCAAACAACATAAAAAAAATTGCGCGAGAAGGAAAAGGTTTCGTAGGTTTGCTGGCAAGTCATTGACTTGCGAGGACTGTTAGCCCAACCTTGAAAACACTTCCTTTATCAAAAGGAGTAAAACGCGTCTGACACGAGAAATCGCAGAATCTGAACGGACCTATAGACTTGAGGAAGGATGCATAAGCAGGCTGTCCATCATCTTTGCTGACAAAGAGCCGGCATATATGATAACCCCTGGCTCGGACAGGACGTATATTTTTGTCAACTGTTCACAATGATGTTGTTGGAAGCTCAGCGCTTGTCCTTGTCATCCTGTCTCCGTCCGTGTCTTTCTTTTTAGCGCTGCCGCCTTTTCAAATATGTACCAACACGCCCAATTCGCCACAGTAATAAAGAAGCTTTCGTGTACTTGGATTCGTGCCCAGTTCAAGGAACACCAGGTGGTCAAGACTATTTCGGATCCCTCTATACGCCATTCTTATAGCCCGTGCGTCGCGTTGCGATGACAAGCTCAGCCAACAACTATATCATTTTTTCCATCTCATTAGCTCTTTCCGCCGTGTGTGCTCCAGACCGGACGTTCGTCGTGCTCACCTCTATTTTTTAGCCTTTTGTTTTCCAGCTTTGTGTTTGTTTTTTCATGAAGCAGCGGAAACTGTCTTCTATATGGTTTGAACAACGACATGGTTCAATGTACTAATTCGCTATCATGTTTCCTGAGGCTCTGTGCTCTCTCTTGTCTCCGGTGTCGCGCCTCTATGTATACGTCCATGAAGGCAGTTGCGTGCCGACGAAACACATTACTGTTAGCGCTCTGTCTCGACTGTTCTTTCTTCTTCCCCATGTTGCTGTGCTACGACGAACGTCTTCTTAGTAGCAGCCGTACCAATAAGCCCAAATTGTCACGACGAAACATCTAGCCACAACGTTCAGGCCGCCTATTTCGGGCGCTAGTGTCAGCAGCACCACGTGGCGAGAATAAAAGAAAACAATCGCTTAATCTGTTAGGTTGTCAATGATTCGCCATGGCGACAGTTAGGACATCTTAGTGTATATTATTGTATACAGACTGCAGTATAAATAATAGGCCAGGCAAACATTTCGGTATCCTTGTAACTGCGTGCACTTTCAGTAGCCCCGAATGACAAAATCGAAGACGGTTTGCGACGCCCGCTTCAGTAGTGCAATGCAGGGTCTTGTGTTTAAACGGAGCAAAAATAAAGAGCGGAAAATCCAGAATGACTCGCCGCCTGCGAACGCGGATTACGCAGGCTGTAATGCGTTCTTGCTTGGGTAACACAGGATCTCTGCAGACCGTTGCGACATTTGCAGCAACGGTGAAGTAGCTCATTGCGGTGAAGCGGACTCAGTAAACAGGCAGTCCCTCGGTTCATCTGTGATGTAGCTATATGCCATACCTACTTTCTTTTTTTTTCTTGGCTATATTTTCTTTTAGAATAACGTGGTTGGGGAAGAGGCTTCAAGTTCAGTTCAAGCTGGCTACGGTACTTACTTACAAAACTTTTCTGAATCCATCGAACAAGCAAGAAAACGTTCAGTAGTGAGCAAGCCGCTCTGCTGTGAATGAGTCACTGCTCTAGGCCCGAGTACTGACGTCATAGCTATTTCTGCTTTTCTTTCGCACCATTTCGGCATTCATTTAAAGGGGCACTAAATGGAAACACAAAACGAACTTAGACTTGCAAAGTATTCAATCTGAACACCTTTATTTTTTTTCGTTATATTCTAGTAACCGGTTGATCACTAGCATAGGAAATAAAAAAGCCTTAATGTCTTGAATGTCCTACCCAAGTTCCAAAGCCGGTACGTCGGCCTGACGTCATAATTTGTAAATAAGTTTTTCATTTCAGTTGTTCTGATGCAGCAGATGTTCTAAAGAATTGCTAAGCTCAGCCCTTGGCTCCATTAAAGTATAAGGCAGTTCATCTTTGCCGACACCAAATCGACTAGGCCCGAGCAGTCCACGTCAAAATCTGTGACGTCACAGTGAGCTAGTGTGAGAACATTAAGGTGGCGCCGCCTCCCGTCCCTCATTATCGCGCCATTTCTGGCTCGCCAAGTTCCCCATCGTGATGAGAGTGGCTTTTCTTGGTATTGTAGTAGAATAATTTACTAATGCAGCTCAAATAATTGTTCTCTTTAGCGTCCTTTTATAAACATGGCCTAATTGCCAAGGTGGCCTTAATCTCTAATGACTACTAACTTCTCACAGCTGTGAAAGAGGTCCCAGTAACGTTGTGGCGACGTAAAAAGTGTGAATTACGTCATCACGACGGATGACCGTATAAGAAGCGCCTTCTTCAAACTTATTTTGGAATATCAATTTACTCGGGCAAAACGGCAAGAAAAAGAGTCCTGTCGACGCGTGCTCGACGTCGAGAAAGAAAACAGCGCTGAGCAGAGACATATAGCGGCGCATGCGCACATGCATAGTTGAGACGTATTCTCCTGTGTTTGCGTCTATTTTTAACGTATCCTCCCGAACGCTGATTGCCTCACGACGCTCCCGTCGGCAACGCACACCCGCTACTCTAACGCACGTTTAGTCATGAGGCTTTAATTAGCGTGAACCATGATCCTCAACTATATCTGCTGCAGAGCTCTTGCGGGGCTCCACCGCGGTGTGAAGCTGGTTTAGACCCGCCAGGTTCATTTAGGAGTCCGCGACGTGCAGCGGGCGCCGCATACGAGATAATTTCGTTCGCCTCGTTTGCGGCGCGCGATGCATAAGTTATACGGCGCAGCACATGCAGTTGCGCTGCGTGGCGAAGCGCACCTCAAAGAAAGCGCGAGCATATTTCCCGATGTTTCCCATAAACGAGCACACTGTACGAAAGAGAGAGAGAGAGAGAAATAGAGAGAGAGAGAGAGAGAGAGAGAGAGAGAGAGAGAGAGAGAGAGAGAGAGAGAGAGAGAGAGAGAGAGAGAGAGAAGTTATAAGAGAAAGGCAGAGAGACTCACCAGACCGAGCCCGGTTGTCTACGCTGTGCTAGGGGAAGCAGTGAAACGGGACTAACTCATCAGTAGAAGGAGCGAATAAAGCTTTACTCTATGCACTTATAAACACGCACAAGCGCTCGTTGTTTATCTATCCGCAAGCGGTCCTATAGGCTGGTGGATTTCAAGAAACACGGCTGCGTTTTCGTGGCTTTGTGCGTCGCTGTACATGTGCTATGTGTGCATGTACGCTGCAGGGGAACCGTTCAAGTCGCGAACAGGAAATCACTACTGCGGTGGCGCTCAAAGATAAGTCCAAGATTTCGCGCGTTTTCCGCTTTCTTTTCTCCGTCTATCCTTGCTTTCTATTTTTGAAAGAAGCGATTGATCAGCTAAACTTGAAACATTTCAGAAGTGCATTCTCTTTAATCAGCAATACGTCGCGGCAACCAGAGCTTAAGGGCAACGCACAAGTATTGGCGGACACTCAAAAGCCATCCATCACGCGCCCAGAGCTGTTTACGCTAAACAGAACGAGAGCTCTTGACTCTCCAAAACGCAATAGCTGAAGATACGCTCTAGAGAGTCCCGTTCAGATGCTTAGCGCAGCCACATCGGGCAACGGCCCGGCGCTATAGTGCACGCTGCGCACATCGAACGCGTCATCGTTCTTGCGAACTCAGCGCCCGGCAACGGGATAATAGCGCATCTCCGCTACTGGTGCAAGAGGCTCCTCGGAGCGGAAACGTTGTCTCCGGTCCCGAGACGCGTGCATAAGGTGCGCGTATGCACGCGCATGCCGGCACGCTTCACGTTACGCGACGAAGCGGGCAGCTTGTTCAGCCGTCGCGCGCCCCCCTGTCCGGTGACTCTCTACAGGGCCGCGCTTTGCATCGCTTCTTTGCAACTTCCTCTGGCCGAAACCACGCGCCTGTGACAGGAAGTTTCTAACCCTTGCACTATATAGGCTGCTAATGAAAATGCTTTCGCTCGAGACGTGTTGGCGACTGTTTTCTGTAACAGCTCACCTGGGGGTGACGTAAGAAAGCGCAGATTGCAGTGATAGCGCGCTAATTTGTCTTGGCATTTGCGATGCCTTTATTAGAGACGGAGCGGCTTCGACTATACGTGGGTGTAACGGTTGGCGGGGCACCAGATGCGGCAGAACAGTAGCTACGGCGTTCTGATGCAGATCGCAGGGCCACGAGTTCGACCCGCAGACGCGACCTCATTCCTATGGAAGTGTAATGAAAAAAAGAAACACAAATGGTCAGAAATAATTTGGAGCCCTTCATAAGGTGTCCCCCACAGCCCACAGCAAAAACTCCGAAACTTAAAACCTCAACCACACGGACAAAAAGAAAGAAAAAAAAGACAGGAAGAAAGAAAGCAGGAAGGAAAGAAAGGGAGAGAGAGAGAGAAAGAAAGAAAGAAAGCAGGAAGGAAAGAAAGGGGGAGAGAGAGAGAGAGAGAGAGAGAGAGAGAGAGAGAGAGAGAGAGAGAGAGAGAGAGAGAGAGAGAGAGAGAGAGAGAGAAATGGTTTCACGAAGTACTTTTCTTTGTCGTTGCTAGTCTGCAAGATAAACATCACTCCCGCATGCGCGTTAGAACTAAATACAAGAAAATATGACATTTGGGTATGTAGCACATATTAGACAACAAAACGGATCAGCTTTACGCGGTCCTTGTCACCACGCGTTTACCACGAAGGAGAATGGGAGGCAGAGAAGAAATAAAGAAATAATGCGAATAAAGAAAAGAAAGAAGGAAGTGGGGAGGAAGTAAATCTGGAAAAGAAGGAAGGAAGGAAGGAAGCAAGGAAGGAAGGAAGGACAGAAGGAACAAGATCGTTAACCCCACCTACATCCTGTACGGTGCCATAAAACTGGGCAAGTTCACGTACATTTGCCTCAATGCTTCCAGACATCGCTCTCCTCTCCAGCTAACTCTACATGACGGTGTTATCACATGATCTAAGAAACTCCTCTGCTCACGCATATAGATCAAACTGTAGTCCACTTCCCCCTTTGTTTGGACGACGGGAGGAATCCACTCCTATTTTCCGCTCATTCGGCTTCTGCTAGAGACCGCTGGTTTCATCCAAACAAGTGTTTACAGGTTGGTAGGCAATCTTGTACACTCCTCATCGTTCCGCGAAGGCGAGCTGAAAGATATCACAAGCGTGGCGATAAAACATACTGAGCTACACAGGCGACTGCAGAGGCATTAGAGGCGCAAAGTGAAGTCGCTTGATAAGCGAATGCCGCGCAGGGAATGCACGGCTGGAGGCGATGGCAGCGACATCTGGACACCACTTGGCATCTCAACGTGGATATGTCCCAGCATTTCAGTGGCTTCCAGGACATTGCGGTATAACATGTAATGAAATCGCGGATGAGACAGACCGCAATCACCATGACCACATAAAATTTATAAAAGAGTCCTTCCCTAAATGTGAGGCTTCAGTTTTGGAGAAGCGCTATGTACGCAGTGAACGGCATAGGAGATGACCTCCACCTGCAAGCAATTACAACTTTTGTTCACCATCAACCCAAAACGCCAATCAAGGCCATCACAGTGTCTACCGCGGCGTCTGAGGACCCTTTATCACGGGCTTCAAACGTTGCGCGCACGAACAGTCCTGAGTTTCGCAGTGGCCAGAGTACAAGTCCATGTTATTACAACTGCGGTACCGTGGAATCTCTAGAGCACATTTTGCTTGAGTGCCCAGCTTACAGAGACGAGCGACATCGACATAAAATGAGCATGGAAACACTCGACCAAGGCCCCTTGACATTGACACGGATGGTGGGTCCCTGGTCTTGCCTATCAAAATATCGCAACGCGCTGCGCTTCTTGGTTTATATAATTGAATCAATAAGTTTGCTCTCTAAATTATCACAGCACACGCCGTCTCATCAAGGCGGCGTGGCGCTAGGTGGCGCGGGGTGTTGTGCGAGAAGCACGAAAGAAGAATCCCACTGCAGTGCACGCCTCTTACACAGCTCGTTTCCACGGTGGCAATCCGTTGTGTCACTCTATTGATTCAATGCTTAACGCATTACCGACGACAGTAATCGAGAGATGGTTTCTGCCGAATTTTGTTTATTTTGCATTTACCGTCAAACTTTAACAAGCTTACCTACCTTCATCGCCTCTTACACTTAACCTGCTGTCGATAAAATCCCAAGACCTGCTTTCCCCCTGCCCCGTCCGCATTTTTTTCTCCTGCTCATCGTCTCCTAGGGTTTTTCTTCGACTTCGTCCCATTCCAGAGTAGCATGAATGCGAAAGTACGCGCACTAATCACTCTGCCTTTTCTATAAAGAGCTTTCTATCTTCTCTGGAGCTTTAGCTAAAGCACCTCCACATACTACGTAAGCTGTGTTGTGTGCGTGCGTGCGTGTGCGTGTGTGCGTTCGTACATTCCCAGTTCCGTGACTTGGCTGTAAGACTGTAACACAGAGGTGCTGTTTCATGCACGTTCACGCGTGCGCCCATTTATTCATGTCCTCATCATCATCCTTCATAACCCTTTCGCTTCCCTTTCTCCCAGAGTAGCAGGCTAGAGTTCGCTAGCTATGGCCGGTAGTTCCCCCCCCCCCCATTTTCTGTAAATAAATTATCTTCCTCTCTCTCCCTCTTTCTCTCAAATTAATGTCGCCTCCATGCACTACAAACGGCGCGTACGCGTTCAGGAGCGCAATTCTGCCGACGAAGGATGTACGTGCCATCAAGATGGTGCACACAAGCTCTAGTACGTTGCCATGGCAACTGAAAGGCATGACGAGCTCCTTTGGTCGTCAATTTTCATCGCACAGTGATTAATGACGGTCATTTAGCCTAGCGTTGGTACCTTAAATGAAACAAACGCCGCGAGAGGTGTAACGAGAAAATTTGGCAAGAGGACGACTACTCACGCTCATCGCAAGATGACATTATTAAGATCTGTGCTTTTTAACTGTTAAACGCGGATTTTCCATGCCTGCAGATAGATTATTATTATTGTTTTATTGTTTATTTTACGCCAAATTATTTTTTTGGATATTAGTGAAACAGGGCAGCCGGAGGCGTACTGCTTCCAGCCTCTCCAATTAGGTAAAATCCATTTATCCCTACCCAGCTATTATAGTGTACGGAAGGTTAACTAAGGGGGGTCAATCAGCTTCCTGTAAAGGATAAGGAAAACTAACAGTGCTACATGCTCATGTAAAGAGGCTGAAGAAGACATAGAACACATTCTTCTACATTGTGACAGTCATGATGCTCCCCGAACCTTTCGACTCATGAACCTTTCGAAAAAGCTACATGGCTTGGATAGACGGCCACTATCCTTAGGAAAAATTTTAGGTCCATGGCCAACAGAAGAAGTTGAAACCATCACTGTGCACGCCTTAGCACATTTTTGGAGGAATCAAAAACCTCATAAAAATACTGAGTCATACAATAGTTATCGCTCGCATTGTTATTGTTAACAGGCACCCTTAATTTATTGTTCATTGTGTCTTCGTGTTCATGTAGCATTTGTATTTGTTGGATTTAGAGTGCGGTATACTAATATGGATGAGATAGTTCAAGTGGCTGAGGAGTTCTATAGAGATTTATACAGTACCAGTGGCACCCACGACGATAGTGGAAGAGAGAATAGCCTAGAGGAATTCGAAATCCCACAGGTAACGCCAGAAGAAGTAAAGAAAGCCTTAGGAGCTATGCAAAGGGGGAAGGCAGCTGGGGAGGATCAGGTAACAGCAGATTTGTTGAAGGATGGTGGTCAGATTGCTCTAGAGAAACTGGCCACCCTGTATACGCAATGCCTCATAACCTCGAGCGTACCGGAATCTTGGAAGAACGCTAACATAATCCTAATCCATAAGAAAGGGGACGCCAAAGACTTGAAAAATTATAGACCGATCAGCTTACTGTCCGTTGCCTACAAAGTATTTACTAAGGTAATCGCAAATAGAATCAGGAACACCTTAGACTTCTGTCAATCAAAGGACCAGGCAGGATTCCGTAAAGGCTACTCAACAATAGACCATATTCACACTGTCAATCAAGTGATAGAGAAATGTGCAGAATATAACCAACCCTTATATATAGCTTTCATTGATTACGAGAAAGCGTTTGATTCAGTCGAAACCTCAGCAGTCATGGAGGCATTACGGAATCAGGGTGTAGATGAGCCATATTTAAAAATACTGGAAGATATCTATAGCGGCTCCACAGCCACCGTAGTCCTCCACAAAAAAGCAACAAAATCCCTATAAAGAAAGGCGTCAGACAGGGAGATACGATCTCTCCAATGCTATTCACAGCATGTTTACAGGAGGTATTCAGAGGCCTGGAGTGGGAAGAATTGGGGATAAAAGTTGATGGGGAATACCTTAGCAACTTGCGATTCGCTGATGATATTGCCTTGCTTAGTAACTCATGAGACCAATTGCAATGCATGCTCACTGACCTGGAGAGGCAAAGCAGAAGGGTGGGTCTGAAAATTAATCTGCAGAAAACTAAGGTATTGTTTAACAGTCTCGGAAGAGAACAGCAGTTTACGATAGGTAGCGAAGCACTGGAAGTGGTAAGGGAATACATCTACTTAGGGCAGGTAGTGACCACGGATCCGGATCATGAGACTGAAATAACCAGAAGAATAAGAATGGGCTGGGGTGCGTTCGGCAGGCATTCTCAAATCATGAACAGCAGGTTGCCACTATCCCTCAAAAGGAAAGTGTATAACAGCTGTGTGTTACCAGTACTCACATATGGGGCAGAAACCTGGAGGCTTACGAAAAGGGTTCTGCTGAAATTGAGGACGACACAACGAGCTATGGAAAGAAGAATGATGGGTGTAACGTTAAGGGATAAGAAAAGAGCAGATTGGGTGAGGCAACAAACGCGGGTAAACGACATCTTAGTTGAAATCAAGAAAAAGAAATGGGCATGGGCAGGACATGTAATGAGGAGGGAAGATAACCGATGGTCATTAAGGGTTACGGACTGGATTCCAAGGGAAGGGAAGCGTAGCAGGGGGCGGCAGAAAGTTAGGTGGGCGGATGAAATTAAGACGTTTGTAGGGACAACATGGCCACAATTAGTACATGACCGGGGTAGTTGGAGAAGTATGGGAGAGGCCTTTGCCCTGCAGTGGGCGTAACTAGGCTGATGATGATGATGATGATGATTCAAGACAAGCGCCCAAATTCTTCTGTGTGAACATCTTGGTTTTGTGAACATCTATGCTGTGGGAACTCATGTGTTGCGTGTGAGCATTTCGGTTTTGTGAGTATTCATACTATGTGAACTCTTCTATTGCGCGAACATTTATTTATATTGCAGTACTGAGACTTGGCATTGAATGTTCGTTCATGTGTTTATTAGTCAAGTTTGGTGGTTGGTGACAACTTTTCGACGATAACTATTGTGTAAGAGAAGAGGAGTACCCTGCACCCCACATGGGCACCAATCTCTACTTAAATGCATTTAATAATAATACAGACGTGCATCCAATTGGTTCCCCTACAAGAAATGAAGGGAGTTAGGGGGAGGAAAAGAAAGATAAAAAAAAATAGACAGCGAGAAAGCAGCTGAAAATAACTAGCAGTGCTAGCCTCATTCCTATAAATGTGCAAAGTACCGTGCACCTTAGAATCATGCAAATTAAATCTCTGTGAACGCTGCGGAAAAAATCAAATTTAATTTCACCGACGTTCGCAAAAGTACCTGTGACGGCTATTTCCACTGAGCTTAATAAAACTTCCAGAGAAGCTGGAAAGAGTATTGACAGCACGAACGAAGTAAGAATAGTTCAATGAACGAAGAGTATCCGAAATATGCAAGCGAAATATATTTTACTCAAAAAAAAAGATTAAGGTGTCTGAAGAAAGATAAATACATTACCGGAAAAAGAAAGTAAAAATAAAAACATGCAGACTGGACCATTCGCTTGCTTCCAGCTTGAAATTAAGTTTCTAGGAATTCTGGGAATCCTTGGACCGTTTCGGTGATCGTATCGAAATGAAATTGGCCACAGTCAAGCCGATAGAATTCAACTAAATAAAAAAAAGCCGCCTACGAGAAATTTCCCTCTTCATTTCTGGTTTTATCTTGATTTTTTTTTATTTCAGTTCCCAAACTCCCAAACTATTGAACTATCCTTTTCATACGTTCTACATCTGCGTCAAAATTCGCCAGATTATCCGAGTGTTTTCTTTATCATTTGCGCAAGGCATGCCCATCTCGCTAACCTTTACGACTTCTTTTACATGTTTGAGTAGAGGAATGCTCCGCAAACTACCATCATATCGTGAAACAGAGGTCCAAGAGCAATCTCACCGGTTATCACCATGGAAAACGGTGCGCTTCCTTCTAAAGCTGCATTTGCAAACAACTGCACATTCTAGCTAATTTGATTTCGCAGCCACTACTGTAAGCGCTCTGTTATTATGTGCTCTTTTTCTCTCTCTCTCTCTCTCTCTTTCTCTTTTCTGTGTATTAAGGGGAAGCTTTCTTGCCGAGTTCCAGGCACTTTTCTGTGCGTATCTGGCCTCTAACGCCGAGCACGTTTAAGGGGATGGGGCGATCTAGGAACGGTGCAGCGAAGAAGCAGTTTACTTTTTCAAGTATGGAGTTTCATACACGATCTGTTAGAGGGAACTGTAACGCTAGTGCCAACGCAAGTTGCAAGCTGGGTGATTCGGCCAGCATAGGATTGGTGGTTATGGTATATGGATTTGACTGAGCTCCGTCCTTTTGGCTTCTAACGCCTCTGTGGCTTTGCAACGTCATCGTTTTCCATCATGGAAAACGATGACTTTGATCTTCTGATCGCGGGATTCGAACACAAGATCCGCAGCGCACAAGCCTGATATGGAAGCCATTACGCCACAGACGCATGCGTCGACAAGCCGCGTATGGAACGCCCTTTCTCGCGGGCCAGCTAGCGCGCTGAGACGCTTGGCGCGTTTCGATCCTACGGATCAGCACTTCCTATTCAAAGAAGTCATATATATTCATCGGCCAACCAAACCAAGAATGATTCGCTTTACGTAGATGTGGACTGGAGTTGGGCCTGCCTGTTTTTGTTCTCCCATTTTTTTCTCCCCCTGTGCAGAGTAGCAAACCAAACTTTGCAATCTCGTTGACCTCCCTGTCTTTCTCTATTTCAGGGGACGGTGGTCTTATGATGATGACGGAGATAAGGCAGTTTGGACGTCAAACTAAGACGACCACTCTCTCGAGGACTCTCTCAAAGACTGACGCTGCAACACAGATTCGCAATCTAGTACGCACACTTTCCTTAGCTGAGTGGAATATCGCGCGTACACAGCGCCCCACCATGCACAGACGAAACCCTTCGTTACAACTCGGAGCTCCGGCTGGACTGCGCCGACGCGAAGCGTCTCTTCTCTGTCGGTTGTGGTTAGGAGTGGCCTTCACGAAAGCTTATTATGCACTAATTGGAACGGCTGACAGTCCTGCATGTGATGTCCGCGGATTCGAGGAAAACAATAACTACTTATCGTGCCGCGGTACTCAGTTTGAAGCACTAAGGTAATCTATGTCCAACGCATTCAGGAAACTGAATGATCGTCCTCTTAGTGAACATACAATACCAGAACGCCGTCCCCACCGATTATCGGCTCAGCAGGCAGTGAAGGCACTTTTGTGCTTTCTGAGGACGTCTGGTTTGTACGAGTGCCTCTAACTTAGTAGTACTGGGAGTACTACCGTTCAAGTCTCTCTCTCTCTCTCTCTCTCTCTTCTTTTTCTAACCCTATTCCTTCCCCCAGCGTAGGATAACCAACCGGACTCTTGATTGATCAACATTCCTGCCTTCCTTCCTTCTCTCTCTCTCTCTGGTGGCGGTGGTGAAGCTACCGGTAAAGTTATCCTGGCAGAAGGCCGGCAATCGCTCCTCTTGAGCTTCTCTTTCGGTGTCATAAATATCTGTCTACTATATTCAGTAAGTCCAGTCTCTCGCAGGAATCTGTGGAACATCCGCTGCCCTTCCTTGCGCACTATCTGCGCTCCTTTCGAGAAAACTAACTGTCCTGCATGTGCGAGAAAAGATTCTCTTTTCCCTCACCTTTTAGAGACAAATAAAATAAACACTTCACTTACCCCTCTTTAGTGTGTTATATTATGAGCTCATAACCTTGGGTGCCATTACGACGTTATCCTCAAGGTCAGGCAAAATTCCACGTACAGAGAAGCCGCTGAACTAGTGCGGCGTCGCCGACGTCGCCACGGATGGTCTTCCAGGCAGAATGCGGCGGCTGTGAAGACGTGGTATACACACGCACTACTTTCTTCCCATCCACTGCCACATACACCCGAAGTCGAGAAACATCGGGAACAGAAGCTGGCAAAATTGTTCGGCCTGCACTGCCGTACTCCCAGATTGTCAAGGAACTGCAGAGTGGCGCTCCTACTCTGACCTGCACTACCTGCTGATGTGCCTACTGATTAGGGATCAGTGGCAGTTCGACAAGTCATATCCGTGCTAAGGTCATTAATAGACGTCATCCGTGTATTTCTTAAGCAACCAGCACACTATATTACCTCAAAGTGCGATGTACTTCCTAGATTGACCGAGTGCAATGTTGGCATTCCTTAAGTAGAGGGATTTTCTTCAAGCTACTTTTAATTTCACGCACAGAAAATGCAAAATTGGCCTCACCGATTGCACGCTCAGAAGATCGTGCGCTTCCTTCAGACAACTGCCTGGGCGAACGACTATGAACACTACAGCGTTCTTGACTTCGCGCATCTTTCGTGCTCTCCCTGATGTTCTCGTACTCTCTTCTCTTCACCTTCTGCCGTCTATTTACCCCCTTCATCAGCGCAGGGTAGCAAACCATACATTTCGTTATTGTCTTCTATCTTTCTAGAGACGTGCACTCCATTGAGCAATACGAAAGAGGGAATTTGACGTGCCTTAAGGAAACCGCAGTGGCTAAAATTAAATGGCCCGCGCAAAAATGTGCAATGAGTCGAATTATTCGGCAGGAAAGCTATTTATTGCATGTAGGATGCCATATTCGAGTTCGCGTATCACGAGTCTTCGCTGCTTAAAACTAATTCGGTGTTTCATTTCATATTGCTCACACCTGTGCATAGGTGGTGGTGGTGGTGGTGGTGATGTTGAAGCAGGCGGGGTTAGCCTGGCATACATAGCCGGCAATTGTTCCGCCTGATCTCAGAGCTGGCAAAGTTATTTCCAGATTGACAAAGGTGACAGATAAGAAGCATGCTGGACACAAGGGGCTGCGAAGCCTGCAAGAAGATGCAAGGATTGGTGAAGCAGACGAATAAAATGTTCCATAAAATGCATTGCTGTTACAGTTGATAAATTTTCTACCACTCGTTCTTTTAAAGTAAGAAAACTGGGAGAGCAATGCGCTTAGATGCACATTTTGAGGACGTATTTCTCGAAATTGGCCAAAGTCCCACCATTTCTAGCAAAACATTTTGCCTAGAGTACTGGCCGATATTAATTCCGCCATTACAGCATGCTCTCTATAAGCTCATTATCAAGTAAATTATTAGTTACGTTTGATAAGTAATGGCGGTGTTGAAAAATAGAGCGCTAATTTTTAACCCACGGCTGCTGCAAAGCTGGGTCAGGAAGAAATAGATGCTTTGTCTCGAATCAGTTATTTTTTTATGAACTGAAAGATTAGTCGCAAATACATAGGGTGCAGAGCAAGGTACGTACACAGAGTCCTGCATGCCGCGATGAACGATGTAGTTCTGAGCGCTATACGGACACTTTTTTCGCAGACTACACTCGTGCTATCTGGTATAGGTGTTAGGTTCCATACCTTGCCTTTCTTTACAGTTGACAAACTTTGTACTTCTTGGTCCGTATTCACAAAAAAAAAAGACCTCTTAAGCTAGAATTTACCCCTTCCTAAGAGAAAATTCCAGCCACTTCTTATGCTGGACATATCATTAGAGAAGTTGGCCGGCCAATGACAAAGGGACTTCATGAACAAAAAGCTTTGTCAACTCGGCCCCTGGGCAAATTCGTGTCTGCAACACACGTTGCGATGCATGATTTACATTTGATATCGACTACGCCGTCTCATTCCGGCCGATCGCCACGTGAAGAACGTTGCGAAACTCTAACAGCTTCGCTGTAAGACGCCTGCTACTAACTTGGCAGAGCTCCACAAAGCTGGACCTTAGAACGACATCGCATGGAAGATGGGAATCACTGAGATCGATATTGTGACCAGCGACATATAATGAGGTATACGTGCCAGTTCAACTTTAGGTGTTAAACAAAAGCAAGAAAGCACGGTTGTCTTCGAGGCTACAAAATAAACAGAAAATCACCCCGATTGGCGCTTGCTCAGGCACCACTGATCAATTGAAGCGCGGTAGTTTGCAAAGCAACTTTCCACGTAGCAATCCTACTCTGCGTTGCTCCCACGACACTTTGCTGTCGTATATGCCAGTCAACGAACTGTCATCGTCGTTTCACCCATACTGCATGGTAATCGTGCCGTCATTGTCATATCGCCGTGTTCGTCGTCGTGCCTATGTGCAAGAATAAGTTAACACTGCACCAGTGAAATGAATGTGGCCTTTCGCTTGCGTTTGAATGAAACTAGCGAAAGCAATTACACCAATTTGACTCCTTCGTGCAGTTAATGACTTGAGGATGCAAGAAGCGGCAATGTCTATTTCTTTCCTTTCTATTTCTTATTCACTTTTCAGTTCAAGTAGTAAGATCGTGCAAAACGAGCAACTTTGCTAGCAAGCACCGTAGAACCGAGGTTGGAACTCACGCAATTCTACCGCGAGTGCACTCAAACAGAAACCACTGTCGAAGACGCGCGGGCGAAATCAACAATCAGTGCGGCACGTAAATCGCGCGAATCTCCCACTGCAGTGCAACTAGCTTACTACTCTGGCCGGCCACTCCATCATCACGCCGTGTCGGAGCACCTACGGGTCGTTTAAGCCCGCTCAATCCGCAGAATAAGCGAGCGGTCAGCGGGAACGCGCATTTGCGCTCGTAGTTCAGTGCCGTCCTGTAAGCTTTCTCGCTGTGGCGACAATGACGCCAGCGAGCGGGATATTACGACCGGGCGTGCCTCATTAAACGCCTCCGACGATGTTCCTCCCACGCGTCGCGATATACGCGAGAGGGCTTCAACTTGTGTCCCTCGGATTAGAAGAGAGTCACTCTCACCCGCGCTGCCGCTCTGAGCTCTGCACGTGGAGGACGCGAGAAAGGCGTAATCTTCGATATCCAAGACGCAGTCCTCGAGTCTCTCAAAGTTCCGGCTGCCTGATGTAAGCACCTTATCGCACTGTATTCATGTGGCCTTATGAAAGACTGGGCGATTCCTTCCCTGCGAAAAAGCTCTCATATTTTCGTATCAGATATGGCGCTATGCAACTTCATGCAACGGCTGACGCTGTTGCGTCAGGTCGCCTTTTGTACTTGCCCAGCTCTAGCTTTGCACTTACGCCATTAATATATGGGGAGCTCAACTGGAGGAGCATCCTCGTAGCGAAACATCGCCTTTACCTTTTTTTTTCCCCAAAATCACGTTGATTGTCACTACGACCTCTGAATAAAGACGTATCGCGTAATCGGCAATTAATATGAAAACTTGTTCCTCTTTTATTCGGTTCCCTCAGCCCTGTCGCCTGACGATAATGATCTAAAGGTGACTCTTAAGGCTCCGTTCGCAGCCGTAACAGTTCTTTTACTGCTTAATAATAATAATAATAATAATAATAATAATAATAATAATAATAATAATAATAATAATAATAATAATAATAATAAACGTATGTGCACTCTAAGACAGAGCCTATGGCCCAGCTATCTCTATAGTTGCTCACGTCTTGCGCCAGCTAGCTCTATCCCGTGCTTGGAGAGTTCCTAATTCTTCCATCGCACCACCCACCACCTGATTATCTGCCGTGACCACTGAGTTTATCCTTATTCATATAGGTGGTGTCTAGCTCCACGTCTCACCAACGGTTGCCTAGGAGTAACAGAAACAGATCTCGAAGGCTAAGCTTTGGCGGGCGGCTTGCGCTGTAAGTAACTGCGAAGGCACAAACACGTCTTTGCTGGCATGTCTTAGACAGCACACACTGGCACCCATAGTGCTAGTCGAAAAGAAGATCGTTCGTCTAATACACGCATTACATGACCTGCGAAACTCCGCTTTTTCCTCTCAACATTTACTGGAATATCAGGTACCGGAATTCGCTCTCTCATCGACACTCCCGCCTTCATACTATACTAAGTACAGCTATAGTAAGCACTAAAATTCATACTATGGAGCTCAGTACAAAGCAAACTGCGCATGTTATGGGAAAGGGGTGGGGGGGGGGGGGGATCTTATAAGGGCCATCCTCGCGCGAACCGTTGAGAATATCCTAACTCACCCACTGTTCTAACAACCGCTGCTCACGACCGTCTTTACATTTACTCTCGCCTTACATGGAATTTCTGCAGACCTTATGCTGGCCTTTGGAGAAATTTTCTTGTCTCTTCTGCGAAAGGAAGGCATGCAGCAGCGCGCAGTGACAGGAGAATAAAGGCTCGTCGAGCGAAGGGCTGGGCACTTCCAAATGCGCAGGCTTCGAGCACAATAACAAGGCCCCGTCGCTCGGGCGACGCGCTTCACAAGCTGCGCAGTGCAAACAACGCAGTTCCCTCTCGCGAAACCAGCTCCTGCGTCGCTTACCCAAACAACGTGCTTCTGCTCGCGCAAGTACAGCGCGCGATCTGCTTGCTGTGTCGTGTACGCCCATCGCTTTGTTTACGCAGAAAACTTCCGCGTGTTAGCTGCCGGCGCAGAGGGGGGTGGAGCTGGAAACGACGACGCTGGGTTGTGCGGAAGTGTCTGACAATAGAGCGGACTCTCTATGCTGCGCCACAGGCGCACTAATATGATGGCAAGCTTACGAATCAATCGATTAATGAATCGATGCAACATCAGGAGATTATGGACACTTAATGTCCGATATCACCATCCTCTATTCAGTAAGGACAAGAAAGAATGCGTGCATGCAAGCGTATATGTCTGCGTGCGCGTGCGTGTTTGTGTGTGTGTGTGTGTGGGGGGGGGGGGGGTGCAGTGCTGTCTGATGAACGGACGATGCCCAGTCATTCGCTACAAGTGTGTCTGGTTCCACCTATAGTGCCCGTCCACCGATCATTCACGTGAACCAAAATAACGAGCAGCTTCTAGGTCCCAAATCTTTGCAATTTTTTTCCTACCATCCCTTTTGTTTCTACGTTAGCAGTTCCTGTTTTCGTACGTGCGCGTGTGCTGGTGTCTGTTTGAGTGCAGTGGTGCGTACTTCAGCGTTAGTTTCACGCGTGACTGACTGCAGGTGTGCTCGTGCGTATCGAGTATAGTCTTTAAGCCTTCATGTCTAGTATACGTATGCCATGGTATGTCCGTAGTACTGCTGACGCCTTTTAGTTTAGTTTTAGTCGAGATCTGCGGCTCCTTTTTATTTTTTTCTCTCCATTGCATTCAAGACGACGCAGCAACTTCAGCGCAAGTTTTATACACTGTTTTTGACATGGCACATAGTTTTGAGCACGTTGCATTCCGCATGAGAAAAATGAGGGTTGGGGAAAAAATGGACTGTTATTGCGTTTCGTTGCACAATGTAAGCGGCCAAGCGAAGCTCGAAAAAAAAAATAACAAGAAAACCGCATTCTCTCCATGCGCCAGATATCGCGGTTGTTTACACGTTTTGTTTTCAGCATTTCGTGTTTCTGCTGCGTAGTCCGGATGACCTTGATGTTATGGCGACGACTGTTGGACGCTCTGAGGCTCGGTATCTCGCAGAGCGGCTAGGCAATGCAAACAAAAATGTAGGAAGAGCCTAATGCGTCTGAATATTTAAACAGAAGCGAGTGCTATACAACGCGCCTTTATGCTCCGTGCGCTACAGGAGAGTGATTGCCTTGCTCTTTTGGGACGGCGCCATGGAAACCACTGCGGCGCTTCAGCCCGCATGCTGGTGAGACCCAGCGGTTCTATCTACCATTATAAAGGCCCTCAAAACAACAGCAACAAAAAAAGAACCTTTAAGTGCGTGTTGTAGAGTAGTACATTTTTTTTGTCCTTGTTTCTGTTCAGTGCACTTCATTACTGGCACGTCATCTGGCTCGCATGATACCCTTTCTCCGCTGTGGGCGAGCATTTGTTCGTAAGCCCGTTCGCGCGCGAATGCTATTATTATGAGCATGAAAGGCTCGAGGAAACACTAGAAGAGACGTTATGTAGCGGACTCTCACGCCACGCTGCAAGCGTACGTCACGCACAAAGCGCACAACCTTTTTCTTCTGCGTGATTTTTTCTGTTTTCTTTGTTTATTTCTCGTGATTGTTATTTGTGGTTTCAGTGCGTGTAAGGCCTCTAAAACATATAGACAATATCCTTGGCGCCAACTCTATAAGGAGCTGTTGTTTTTGCTTCAGCGACATGTAGCAGAAGCGCGTACCTTGCAAGTAGTCGGTAATTGTTTAATAACTGTATAACACTTAGCTATCCTACACAAGTTCATCTTGGGAGCATTCACTTATATGCTAGTTGTCTTCCGTTAAAGATATCGGAAGCAAGATAATCTAACGGTGCTATTCCAACTATATTTCTTCATGTTCATCGTCGATGGACCGAGCAGCACTCTGCTTAGGTTATCGTGCAAAATCGGCTGTTCATGTGCAGTGGATGACATAAAAATAATAGAATCGAGCAAAGGAATTGTTAAATTCGGCCTACTAATGGTTCTATCGCACCCACTGTCGCAGCTATCACGCAAGAGCTATAACATCATCTATGGCATGTGACCATTGCTTCCGTAGATGAATCAAGGTGAAGACCCTAGTGGCAAATTCGCAAAGGTTTTTTTTCTCCATTTCCATAAGAGCTACTTAGCACTAGCCTGCCTCTACCGCTAATAATATGTTCGACATCCCGACTCGTTGACATCTGCTCTCACAGACAGTTTTATTTGTGGTTAGAACGTTGTTGTCGTCATCGTCGTCGTCGTCGTCGTCGTTGTTGTTGTTGTTGTTGTTGTTGTTGGTGGTGGTGGTGGTGGTGGTGGTGGTGGTGGTGGTGGTGGTGGTGGTGGCGTAACTTTGGCTGAGTACTGGTCCTTTCCGTTTTCTTCTCGGCTGCTCTTACTATGTGAGAGCTACAAGTGAACGCAGCTCAATTCGTTCTCGCTTGACCTTTTGACACCCCCGAATATAGCCTCGAAAGAAAGCAGAAACACTCATTGGCCCCGGTGGTCTTGCTATGCCATTATTATTATGGCAGTCATTTTGTTGAGGGCTCAATAAATGATTGATAAAATTGACGAGGAAAGCTCTGCGCGCCGGCTCAGCCAAAAGCGGCGGCTGATGAACGGTTATCACGCGATAGACATCGCCCCGACTTTCGTGGTCGGGGCGACGGAGCATCCGCGCCGCGGTTGGCGTGGCCCGATCGCAAGCCATCATGGTTGCGGCCCGGGGCGTCATCGTTTTGACCGTGCTCACCGAACCAAGAAGTGCCATCGATCGCGCATGCGTGGCGGTGCACTCGTGACTTTACTTTTTCTGTTTTCCCTCCACGTTCTTCCGCCCACGGCTTGAAGGTTGGCACTAAAGCACTCTACAGGCTGCTCGGAATCGAGCTGCAGAGGTTCTAGCGCAGAAAAGGCGGCGACATTATTGACATCGGGCACGTATTCAAGTGGAAATCAAGACCATTGGGGAACAAGCCCATTCAAGCACCCTGCCCCAACCCCGAAATTAACCAACAAGCCCCGCTAGCCACTATTCTGAAATTAAACTATTCGTCCATTTTCTCAAACGAAGTAGGAATGCAAGTACAAGCAGTGATGCGTCCATTTCTCGCCCGCAAGAGATACGCGCCTGCTCGCGTGCAAAGGAAGTAGTTTCCCATACATATTGTCATACGCAGGCATAAACATCGCTAAAGTTGTCGCGGCGATTTGGGCGAGAGATTCTAGTGTCAGTTTTGCGGTTTCTTTTCTCCCTTCGAGACAAGTAGGGGAATTTAATTTTGAATACAGGCAGAGTGACCGAGTTCGGAGAAGAACTGCAAAGTGCCAACGTTTCACAGTAGACACGCGGAAATATCGGCTCAATTAATCATCTAGTTCTGTAGAGCAGCACTACAGGCGAACCTCGTACATCTTCTATATCGACGATCTGTAAGCCTCTCTCAGCGCCGCCTTGCAAACCACCGGGCATCGGACAACAACGCTACACAGAGCTTGAAATTTGTCCTGCCAAGGTAGGTCGCAAACGGCAACCTCATTGTCTGCGCAGCCCGCCTCTGAATTTTGCGCCGAAAATATAAGAACGGCACATGTCCCTATGTGAAAAGGGGAATACGATACATCTGGAAGGCAAAATGGCGGGTGATGCAAAGAGCTGCGTGCTCCTACGCCATACGCTGGTGAAGCTTTGCAGTTGAATGTGACCGAGATTTGCTACCGAAGGTTGACACACTCCTCAAATTATTGACTACGGGCTACACTGGAGAGAATAAAGACATAATTGGGGAACTTGATGGCAGAAGAGTGGATAATTAGGCTGGATCTCGTGTCCATTCACGGGCTGCAAGCCAGCTTCGATGAAGTAATCTCCGTGCTTATGCTGAAACCCTGGTGTATGAAAATCGTGGTGTGAATCAAATGTTCGAACCCGCAAAAAAAAAAAAGCGACAACAGGAGCTATATTAACGGCAGTGCCGTTATTAAGGTCGCACTCTAAAAGCACGTAATGAGGATAACCGCGACCTCGAGCAGCATGGTCAGTAGGCGACCGTGGCGAGTGAACTAAAATGAAATCAAGCAATAATAGCATGCGCATTTGCTCTGCACTAATACAGTGGCATGCAAAATTATAACATACAGACTATGTCTGAAAAATAAACGTGAAGAAAAGTCGAACCAGAAATCAAGAGTCATTCCACTCTGTGGAAGGTGGTTGACTAGCGAAGCTGTTTAGCACACGACATGGAGGTGACGCATAATTTTGAACAAAGGTACGATCTCATTTATTGTCTTGATGGGTGATCATTGTGAGAAATGGTACGCACACTCATTTATTGTCTTGATCGGTGGTAATTATTTCACTCACAAATGCAATCACATTTTTTGATAATGTCAAATCGATGTACGTACACCGCTGGGTGGTCGGTTGGGCCGGATCGGAATATGTCTGCCACACATAACGCGTAAACCACTCCCTTTTCGGTACCGACACATTCACATTAAAATCACCGACAACGACAACAGGGGTACTGTCATCGCAGCGAATTCACGCAAAGTTAGTAGCCATGAACCTTACAGGACTGTGAATCATTGCCATTTTTGCTTGCTTACGGGGGTATGAGCCATTGCTCACGGGGGTATGAGCCATTGCTCACAAGGGTATGAGCCATTGATGATGATAGTTTTTGTTCACGGAGAACAAAAATGCATGGAACCCTAGTCATATACAGCTACGCTGTAAAAGTCCACATTGAGAACATCAAAGGCGAGGCTGTGCACGCATATATACGCATAGATCTGAGTACCACAGACTGATCTAACCTTGTGCGCATTACGAAATTTCTTAAGAGTTCATTGACCTTTGGTTATGCACTTGGTTCGTCGACTACTGTGCTGCTGTTAAATTCATAAAGCTTTTTATTCGTAAGCACGACTTGCCTCGAGTCAGCCGCATTCGCCAATATATCAAGCACGATCACCGGGCAGCTGCCCTTATGTGCAGCTCTATCGTAAGAACATTTTGTGAGAGAATAGGGGCCCGATTCTTTAGGATGACGGTGAAAGTAAAAGAAACACAAGCAAACACTGAAAGGAAACGCTATGAACGAGAGACGAGCGAGACCTTTCCAAAGCGTCTTGGCGTAATGCGTGGAAAGTTATGTTATATCAGCAAGAGAAGACATGGAAACGCAAACTCGACGAAATGCGAACGCCACAGGTATTGGAAGCTCGATATCTTTAGAAGCGAATGGGCGTCTGCCCGATAAGTTAATAATATTTGGGGTTTTACGTGCCAAAACCACTTTCTGATTATGAGGCACGCCGTAGTGGAGGACTCCGGAAATTTCGACCGCCTGGGGTTCTTTAACGTGCACCTAAATCTAAGCACACGGGTGTTTTCGCATTTCGCCCCCATCGAAATGCGGCCGCCGTGGCCGGGATTCGATCCCGCGACCTCGTGCTCAGCAGCCCAACACCATAGCCACTGAGCAACCACGGCGGGTGCCCGATAAGTTCTACGCGAGAAAAAGTTTTTAAAAAACGCAAGAAACAGCTTTTCCGCCAGAAACAGCTCCCCCGTTTCGAAGTGATCGATCGCAGAGAAATCTATAATGTAGGGTGCCCAAAAGACGGCTTTTGTGTGAGGCTAAGTGAAAAGTGCGACACTTTCCGAATTGCCAAAAAGGTGACGCTGTTTACTTTAGTATACACTGACGTGCTCTTTAGTTTACCTTTTTTTCCTTTTCTTACCCTGTGTGAGCACCATTGCCACGCTGAGCCGACAAAGTTGGTTCCTGTTAACTTTTTCCTTGGACATTTCGCTGCCATTCCGCTGGGGCAGGAAGACAATAGCCGTATTCTCTACAGGATGGCACGCTTACTTTTGATACTCTAGCGCGCAGCTTTTCTGCGGTCGGTAAGTAGACCCATTATCCTCACTGCGTGAAGTGAATTCGCAGCCTCGAAACTAGGACGAGGGAGCCAGTGAGCGTGAAATATACGGGAGCTATGTCCACTTTGAAGAGACCACCAGGAATTCACGCACAGAGCAGGTTTTGTGGCAGACCGTCGCGCCGCAAGAGCACGTCAGAGGAATAAATTCCACACAGTCCGCGCGCCGTCACATTATGTGCCTCTGGAATTCTGTCCGCTATGCACCGGAACTTTGCTCGTTTCAGTGCAAATGCCCGCGTGCTGTTGGTTTATCTAGGTGTGGACCAGGGAGGGGAACAAAATCGTGCAGTATTGTCGAGGCCTGCGCCAGTGTAAGGGTCAGCTGCCGAGTTTGACGTAATCGAAATGCGGAGCTTTCTCACGTCTGCTTTCGAGAAGGCAGAAAGAAATTAAGGTGCAATAAATTCATTTTTTGGTAACGAAAGACATAAAGGCTCGTTTTATGAATTTACCTGGCGGAGGATATTGCTTTAAAGCTGTGAACAGCGACGAGCAAGACGAATGTCACTGTACTAGTGCGTTCGTTGCGGCTGCACTAAAGGCTCAACCAGACGTACGCGTTCCAATGCGTCCGCACACGCCGCGCTGACTCGACGTCGCGTCGCGCCCGACGGAGGCAGAGGGCGCGCACCCAAACGATGCACGAGTTGCCGCGCGTAGCCGCGCGTCTCGTCGCGGCGGCGCAGTGTTGCTAGCTTGCCATGTTCAAGGCAGTCTAGCCTTCGCTTAACGGCCACGTTAAGCAATGTGTTACATATTGCAACAAAACACAATAATTTTAGCTTAAAATTTGTTTTTATATTTCAGAAACATATATTGCGACTCCTTGTGGGTCATTCAGCTCAACTGCGACCTAATATGAATATTGTGAGCCCGGCGAAACCTGCAGCAGCATCGGCATAGCATCACCAGGTACTGAAGCAGCTTGCCCGGGCTTGCCTGAACATAGAGTTTCCTACAAAAATTACTAGAGGGAACTCTGGCGCTGCAGTCGTTGTCCTACCATGGGAATGATGGGAAGTACATGGATTTGTCTGATCTTCGTGCTTGTGGATTCAGACGTTTTTGTGGCTTTGCATATTACGCCGTATAAATCTTATTGTCGTATATTTCAGCGCAATCTATATTCTTCGAAGTGCAGAAGCATAGAGTTTCTCACTACATTACCTAGAGGGAAATCTGGCGCTGCTGCGCTGTGGTATGCATGAGAATGCCGGTATATTGTGGATTCGGATTGGCATCGTTCTCGTAGAGACAGGACACCTTGAAGACGCGCTTGGCAAGTACCGTTCCGTCTGTCACAATGATTCATTTTCTACTAGAACAGCACATGAAAAGCTGTTTTAGCTTTATTATTACGCGAAAACATGTTTTGTTTAACTATGAGAACTTGTTATTGTGTGTACGACTACATGTTACGTAAAAAGTATCAGCGGGCCGCTAAAGTTGGAGGACAGACGACAAGGTTCGCGCTCGCTTTGAAACAGTTGGTCGTCTGTTCTTGCTTTTCTTCGCTTGGTCATGCATGGTGGGTGAGTAAAGATGTAATATGCGTGAATGGAAACATTTTATGAAGATTTTACTTTGAGAACGCGTTATTTGCGTAGCCATATCCACGTTTTAGACGAAGCCTCTTACAACACCAGCCAACACGAGCCTCGCAGACACATATACCGTCATTCCCATGACGGCACGGTGTCCCCTTAAGAAACTCCCATAGACGGTGGCGCCAGATTACCCTCTAGGTGTTATAGTGAGAAACTCTATGTGCAGAAGACGCCGGGAACGCGTACGATTGCTATTAATTGCAACGATTGAGCTTGCCCAGGTGGCCAAATCGATACGCGCCAAGCGTCTCAAGGCACTGGCATGCCTGTGATAAATTCATAAGGGCGTTTCATTCGCTTGTTGATACATGCGTCCGTGGCTTAATGGTTTCATATCAGTCTTCTGTGCTATAGTCCCTATGTTCGAATCCTGCCGTCGGGCAATTTTAATGATGTTTATTTAATTATTTGTTACGCAATACACCGTTGAAAATGAGTTTACGAAGTCACAAAGCCGCGTTTTAAGCCAAAAGGACGAAGTTTAGGCAAATCCATGTACTTCCCATAATTCCCATGCTGGGACAACCGCTTCCATTGCAGCTCCCGTAGACACTAGCGCCAGAGTTCCCTCTAGTAAATCTTGTAGGAAACTCTATGTGCCTGAACGTCGCGCAAAGAGTCGTTCCGGAAGTGACGTTGGCTTGCCGTGGTCATGTGAGGTGCGTCATGCTACCGACGTGAGCGGCAGCTTCCGGCGCCGGCGTAAAAATCCTAGTGGTTGTAGGTCTCCACGCCGCCGCGCGCCGACACGCGAAACAGCCTGACGCCGTACGCGGCCAGGCATGGTGCGGAGCGTGCGGTCGCATTGGAACGCGTACGTCTGGTTGAGCCTTAAGAGTAACTGCATTCTCTTTGCAAAATTCTCCGTATGCATGGTGCGGTCAAAATAGAGAGAGGGAGGGTGTACTATAGTAAGCATTGAAGGTGCGTCTACAATACCTGCAGTTAAAACTATAATTATTAAGGTAAAATGGAAGGAAAAGGTTACATACGTACGCTGAAAGAAGGAAATATTAAATGCGCCAGAAAGAAAGACAGCACGATTATACAAAAAGACCGAAACATAAAGGTGAGGTTATGAATCAATGAGATGTCATTTCATTATTAGGTGTCTATCGACATCCGCGTGGCTTTTTCCGATACCTCATGATAATTGTGAGTTATGATGGTGCTGTTGTTTATCTGCCACTATCTAGGGACCGTGTGGTCCAACAGCTATCGATAGAAAACGTACCAATGTGGTGAAGAGAATTGCGCAACCTAATTCCTTCACCACACAACGCCCCGCAACCACCGCCGCTCCTATTTCCACGTGCCTATGCACGTCACACTATGCTCCGTCGTTCTGACCTTGCCAGTTCGCTCCACACGTCTCCCTCGATCACTGAAGGCAAACTTTTCATGTACAAAATTTTATCGCATTAAAGTCCTTGAGAGGAGATATATCTTTTGCTGACACAAAGATCGGCCCTCCCACGCTTTCATTGTGTTACAAGAGCCGACGGCCCGGTTTAGATCTGTATAAAAAGCGGTGTCTAAACTGCACCCCCAAGCAACAGCTCTGTCAGAGTAACAAGTGCTAATCTGGAAGGCTGCGCTTTTGTGTACTGCGCGCGCCGGCAGCGATTGCAAGAGACAAAAATACTCCACGCTTGCCTTTTTTTTTTTTTTGAAGCCATCTATACAAGGGAATTTCCAGTCCCACACACCAAGCTCAATAGAGCTCAAGCAGTGGCTCTGAGATCGTTACGGACAAGAAATTATTCCAGTCCAAACTTTATCAACAGGCTATATCCAGAAAGAGAGGCATCAATCAATTGCGAGGAGTGTAATGGCATCATTGCTTTGGATCATATGCTTTGGTAGTGTCCTGTGTCTTTCATAGACTGTGACAAGGAGAGAGACTGGTGGCGGTGAGTCCTTCACAGCGGAGTTCCTTTAGATCAAGTGCAGGCCGTCCGGAAGGCCCACGATACGGCGGTAAGGTTAAACCATACTGTCCCGACGTGGGAGCCGCCTGCGTCACCCTAATGGTTGATCTTCAGGACGTGAACAAAGTTAATCATACCATACCATATACAATCGCATAAATATGTTTGCGCTTCGCTCAGTGCGAACTCACCGGCTGTACAAAACAGAGCTGGTTCGCTCTGCAAACAGTGTACGTAAACGGGGAACTTGGCAAAAGACAGCTGCATCGCCGAAAGGGGAAGAAATAACGATATAGTAAGTAAAACAGGGCATACGTGCAGGTTACCTAAGTGTTGAGAACCTTGCTTGCGGCCTTCATTAAAAATCCTCGCTGCGCCCCATCAAGTCCTCCGTATCAGAACGAGGAAGCGTGGAAACGAATTCCGCACGTGCGAATACCGAAGGACGCAGAGATAAAAGATTGCGAGGGTGAAAAAACAACAGAAACCGTCCTCGTAGCAGGGAAAGCTCGTTCGGGCGATGTCCCATCTCTCGCATTAGCGCTTGCTTTCTCTCTTTCTTTCTTTCTTTCTTTCTTTCTTTCTTTCTTTCTTTCTTTCTTGACGTGCACGTGCCTACGTACATGCGCATCCCCGTACGCTCGCATATGTGAGATTGCGAGCGACTGTGTGCCACCCCGTCTGGGTCCCCGTGAGCACACGGTGTGAGCGTGCGCGCTCGCATTTACATTCGCGAACGCTTCCGCCCCGTCGCAGGCAGCTGCTATACGTCGGAGAATGTGCTTCCGCTTTTCGCCCGTTCGGCGGCCCGGTACACGTTTTGCTCGCGTCCTTGCTCTCCGGAGACGTGGGCGAGCCGGAGGCAATTCTCGCGTGCAGAGGCAGCACCGCGGGGGGCCACGTTTTGGGAAACTGGGTGGATCGATGCAAGTGGAGAGCTCGTGAAGAACCTTGGACCATTACGACCAGACGAATAGGAGGAAGAAGAAAGAAGAAGGGAAAAAAAAAGCAACCTAGCATTTTCGACAATTTCAAAGTTGCATAGGAAAGTCGTATCAATTGAGGGGGAAAAAAACGGAAGTCGTCTCCGAGGGAAGCTTTCACTCAAGCTCAACACTATATCGAACGTTATATCAGCTCCCTCCTGTTTCTTCCATGCTTTGTCTCATCTGAGCTTATGTCGTAGCTTCTTCCAATATTGCCTCTTCCGCACTGCTTTATTTTTTTTCTTTCGTCCGCTGTACTCCTTCGTTGTGTGTTCATTACCCGCTCGCTTTTTTCCCCCCTTTTTTTCTTCTTCCTTTCAACAGTGCGCCGACGGTCTTAAAAAAACAGCGATATTATATAGAAAGTCTCTATTTCCATGAGCCTCAAACAGATCCCCTATGTCTCCCGCACTAAAGGTGATTAGTTTTTGCGTCGCTGCAGTCTCTGAGGAATTGACTAATCAACTTTAGTTTCCGTGTCCGCTTCCTTCCGGCTTTTAATCACACAGAGCAAAATTAAGCCACGCGCCATACGAGTTGCGGCTTTCTTCTACAGCCCGTGAAAAAGCGGCTCCAGATTGCTTGTTCTGAAGAAACTATTTTTTACGTGAGATATATTCGGCACGTTTTCACGAAATTCAGGCTGTCGTGGAGGCGTGAAGTAGATACACGCAGAGATAACATGAAAAGGAAAAAAATCACAGCAGACGATTTTTCTATTAGTGTTGCCTTACCTGCGCGGTATACTGGAAACTCAATTAGAGCTACGAGCGCCTCTGACGGTGCGGCCTTGCTTTCTTGTCTTACGTGTCAAGATGAGTACCTTCCAGGGAATAGTAACGATAAAACGTTGCTCTACTGGATAATCCTCTGTGCGCACAAATATACATCCTTGAGGGCAAATTAGGTTATCCGCTTCCTACTTCTAAACGAATAAGGAGCGCGCCTGAGGAAAAGAGGCGAGAAGCAATAAAAGGACGCTGATTATGTTTCCTTCGTGTTCCCTGCTGTGGTTTCCTTGGGCGCCATACTTCTTTTCTCTCTTAGAAATGATACCCGGGTTCGCCCGAGCTTCGAGCTTCGTTTATGGCTCATAAAATCCTAGTTAGCCTGCAACAAAAAAAAAAAAAGAAGAACAAGAACAAGACGTTTTTGCTGTAAACTGAGAAGTTATGTTTTTTTTTCGTTCTGAGATTCTAAAAAGAGAAGAGTACCGCAAGTGCGTATTTTATGTACAACACTTTTGGTGCAGCACTCTTCCGACTCAAGGTTGCCTAGGCCCACGCATGTATCCCACGTCAATATAGTTTAAGACTATGTACAGATTACAGCTGATCATCTTAAAAGCGCTGCCCCACTTTGCCCGACTGAATATTTGCTTTTAGCTATGCGCATAATTATCATGCGTCATATTGTTATTTGCAATTATTTTATATGAAAACACACGTGCAATGCACAGAGAGGGAACCATGGAAGGAGCATGTATGGCTGGCGACTGCCACCGAGAGGGGCACGAAGGCTGCCGACTCCTTCTATAGGGAGAGGATAGAACAGGGAGTTGAAAATAAGAAACAAGAAAGAAACAACAAGATGACAGGTCCCATGGACGAAGTAAAGCAAGAACACACAGTGAGCAAGTAGGAACAGAATGGTCGCCGAATCCTGTGCGTGTTCTTCAGAAAGTGCGCTGTTGTGCTCCATTACGCGCCATGATTATACATACCAAGTCAAACCTTTATTTCAACATCACATATGCATACACGATACTGGGGACACAGCCATGAGACAACTAATTCACTTGACAAGTCGCTGACAACTAATCCTCTTTGCAATTGCAACGGTCACCGCGTGGGATTGCTGAAGTGTATATGATGTGCGCTTATAAACGTTAAATGCAAGCATACAGGGTGTCCCAACTATCATGCACCAAGGTTTAAAAATATGCAAAATGCCGCGTATCTGGACAGAACCAAGGTAATGTTGTTTGCCGTCACTTGGAGATACTCAGGCTATTATTTATTTATTTATTTATTTATTTATTTATTTATTTATTTATTTATTTATTTATTTATTTATTTGCATTCCGCGAAATTTCAGAATATGATCTTAATGAATTAATCAGGCTCTGAATTATTATAGCTAGATGAAAAGTTTCAGTGAGAAAATTGTAGAGCGATACGAAGAGTCCCCCGGTACAGCTTTCTGTTGCTCAATACGTGCTTCATAAAAATGTTTTTCCGAGCGTGAAAGAAGCCCACGAAAACACGAAAAATTGGCGCGCGACTGGCCGCATGAGGCACTTCTTTCACGCTCGGAAAAATGTTTTTATGTAGTACGTATTGAGCAACAGAAAGCTGTATCGGGGAGCTTCTCGTCTTGATCTACAATTTCTTCATTGACAATTTTTATCTACATATAATATTTGAGAAGTAGATTATTCCATTAAGGCTAACTATGTAATTGGGGGGAATGCCAAAAATAATCTGACTATCGTAAAGCGAAAGCAAATATTACCTTGGTTCTGTCTAGCTACGCGGCATTTGCATATTTATGAACCGTGGTACATGATAGTTGGGACAGCCTGTATATGCGTTATACGATGATACGTGACCCACACAAGCATTGATGCACAACAAACTGATCGTTAAACAACGATGACTAAACAGAAATTGATCTTTAAACAGTTCTAATGACGCCAATCAAAAACAAATAAGAAAATGTTAGTCAACATTTTTTTGTTGCCCACGCATTTACCAGAGTATTAGCGTAACCGCGGTTGATCGAGTAAACTTTGAAATTGTGAAATCTGGAAGCGAAGCAATTGGCGTCCGTAATTTTTCCTGCCACGCGATATGTAGCAAGACGCAACTGCGAGAGTTCGGTAATGCCTATCACGACAAGTTAAACAGGTTAACGCATACAAAAAAGAACATATTCTTGTTCTATATCATTTTTACCGCTGCGAGGCCTGTCTTCTCGCCCTTGTTCTCATTCTTTATTGTTATCTCCGTCCAACCTGCAGCGAACGAGCCCAGCTTCACACGTTTTTGTGAGACAATCGAGAACTCTACAGAAGAGAAAAGGGGAACGGAGGGGGGAGGTGTGCAACAGACGCCGATCTTACCTGAAATGCCCAGGCAGAGATCGATGCTGCTTCCGGTGCCCGACTGATCCTGGACCACGGAGTTCTCGCGTGACCTCATCGGAAAGATCTGCACCCGCGGCGAGTTCGAGCCGGAGCCAGTGGCGCTGTACACACCGTTCACCTTGGTATCGCCCGACGTCGTCGAGTCGACACGAACGGGCAGGAGAGAATCTCTGCGGGAGCGGAACGGCCCCGCGTGAGACGCAGACAGATCTTCCGGGTTCGCCGCCATGAGAAACTCTCCGCATTCCAGTTTTTTTATGTGTGTCATTTTCATCTGTGTGGCTTATGAAACGGCCAAAAAGAAGCACTTGCAGATACAAGCGGTTTTCGCTTGTTTTCTTTTCCATTCAGTAGGTTCGAATAAAATAAATGCTGGAGGGCACATTATCATTTACTTCAAATGGAAAGTGTCTTAAGTATCTCTTTTTTTCCTCTTTATCTTTCTCTCTTGCACATATAGACAGGTCCCGAATTCACAGGAAGTTCTTAGGCTAACATATTTCGTAAGAGCAGTTGTCAGACGTTTCGTTAACTCAATTGACCGTCCAGTGGAAAACAACACTTAAGTAGAGCTTTGAAAGTTTAGCCACATTCTTCAATCTTTGCAAATTCTCTTAGCAATTGTCAAGCGTCTTGGATGACTATCCCGTTCGGTAACCCGAATGCCGGGCGTTTATTCTTGTGAATAGTGAACCGATTTTTTTTTTCGTTGGAGTTGTGTGCCACTTGCCGGCAGCCTTTGATATAAACCTATCTGCAGTGACACGGTTTACCGGCGCCTGTTCTTCACACCACTTTAGAATTCGCACACTATAGAATATTTTATAACAGGTGTGGGTTCATTTTGATGGGACTCATGCCAACACTCTAGGCGGACAGCCAATCACAAAGGGTTCTTGCAAACGAAAGCCTCCTGAAGTTCCCCTCTGAGTTTCTAAACAAATGGCCGAATTTCCCACGATGTTTTGCGTTCGCAGAAAGTGGTTTCATTGGACGAACGCTTTTTCCAATCACATGACCACTATCACAAATGGTCGCCGTCTGTGCTTACAAATCACGGCCAATATTCACGAAAGGTTCTTACGCTAGAGTGTTTCGTAAGAGAAACTTCCACCTAGTCCTGATGCTGTACATCCTATTAGCGATGGCGATAACGGCCTTACGCTCGAATTCCTCCCTACTTTACATTCTTTACGCTCTCTTTCATTCACATTCCGCCCGTGTACACAGAGAATAACTTTACTTAATTTCATTCTTCGCTCTCTGCAGCCGCCTAGAGTGCACTAAAGATATTCTAAACGACTTCGCTTGTGCCAGTAATTTCTGAATTTTGCCTCAGAGGGGCAAAATGCAGTAACTCAGACCTTGTCCCTGTCAGTAATCCCTGTCTACTTTTTGATTAGTTTCAGCCCTTCGTGGGCTTGAGTCACTTCAGTTGCGTCATGGAAGTTGAAGCACGCGTTACATGTTTGTAGCTCCTACAGGAGCGTGCAAACGTGGAGGACGTTCATATCTAGGTTCCCTAACATAAAAATTAAATAGAGAAGAAGAAAGACGCAGCACTTCTAAATATAACTAGCTGCGTGCTCCTTTGGTTGCAGCCGTCTACCATGCAGCGTACTTGCGACGCCGAACGGAGAGTCCAACATAACTGCAGCTTTAAGGGAACGCGCTTCCGGCCACTACAGGAGGTGCTAACAGGCCCCAAATAACGTAGTAGATTGAAATCGGAAACGAGGAAGCGAACGTTACTTCCAGATATAAGTTACTGTTCAAGATAACTGGTTCCATCGATACGTGTTTTTCATACCTGCCAATCCTTCCGAATTTTTCGTTATGGTTGCGAATTTGGGATCGTTTTACGACTGTACGAATGTCACGTCAAATTTTGCTAAAAAAACTTCTGTTCGGGGAAAAGATCCGCTCGTCAGTCACCGAACTTTCTGTTGGAGGTATTTTGATGGCAAAAATACGCCGGACGGGTACTTGCTTCGAGCACGGCCGTGAAACAGGTGATATCGGCGACAGCAGATTTACTCGTAAATCACTGTTATCTATAGACAATGTGTTGCTTGTCATTATCTGCTAGTAGAATCTGATTGCTGCTTGTGTGCTGCGTCTAAATGTAAAAAATATTGTTCATGAACTGCCTGTGTGCTTCTCAAAATGCGTGTACTCGGAGCATGCTTAAAGATAAAGAAAAACGTAACGTTGTGTCATTTTCCCACTCCTTAGGTGTCGTGTCGAAAGATTCAAATATCATAGTTCGCAGGTCGGAAGATATGGTGGATATGGTCCTCGTGCCAACTTAAAGAAGCCTTCCATTCATAAGAACTGTGCGTGACTGGCCGGAGTTATTTATCAATAATATGCTCCCCGCTATAGACTGGAGGGCGCACTTTCTTACGAACCACCCTAATGTGATCGGATTGTAATTTGTGGGGATTCTTTTGCTTCGATTTTTTATTCGCTTATCACCGGTCCCATCGTGTGGCCAACCCAGTGGTATACCGGCGTTGCGGTCTCGTGCGGATGAATGACGTAGGCCAGAAAGAATACAAATAGAATTCATCTTACAAAATATAACCCTGCCATACATCCCGTACACATGTCCATATTCACAAAAAAGGAAGTTCTTAAGGTTGACCTGTTCACGAGGGCAGACGCCAGCAGGCCGTGACGTTGGACATGATGCCGCCTGTTGGACTTAGTTGCACCTCATGTAGCGCCCGCTTAGCGATGGCGGCCTGCCACTGCCAAACGACACTTACGAACTAAACGCTTTGCGGACACAACCCCTTGTTTCCTTCATTCTCAATGGACAGTGCGAACGATAAAAAATCGATTTACTCCGATTTGCGTACAGTCTCATTCCTCTAACAGCTAAAATGTGCTGAAGTGGCAACACAATATGTGGGCGTGGCGTGGCGATTCCACCGAAAGCAGCGCTCTTTGCGCGCGTACCTGTGCACGGATTGGCGACCCTTGGCGAGTGTGGGCGTGGTGGCAGTGGTGGGCGTTGTAGCCGGGCTGGCATCCACGGTGAACGGGTCAGTGTCCAGCGTGATGACCACGGCCGGCGGCGGAAGCTGCGTCTTCGGCTTGGACATGGCTCGGAATGCTGCCGCCAGATTCGAACGGGAACTTTCGTCACCTAAACCCATCGTCTTAGAGGCCCCTCCTCAACCAGCTGATTTGGCCCGATGTCCCCGTTCACGTTAATGTCCCCCGCAGGACGTTTACGACCGATTTCGCTTTCAACTTCCGCTGGTCATTGCAGTCGCCACGTGGCTGGTTTGATTGAACAGGCGCGGGTTTAAGAGTATACCTGTACCCTTATTATCTGTCTTTTCGACTATTCGTTCTTTTTTTTCCTTCTTCGCCGCAGTCCAAGCGTTTCGGTTGACTGCAGACTCGGTCACCTGGATTGTCTAAGTGTGCTGGCCAAAAATCTAAGTGTCATGAAGATTGTCCAGAAGCAAGTGTGGCATTTCTCTTTTGCTAAACTGGCTCGATTGTGAACATGAAGCCATTAGCGACGAAAAAGCGGGTCTGCGGTCAGATATTTGCGAATCCTTCTCCTTAGCGAGAACAAGTTTTTGCAGAATTTCGTGTCTTCGTGATGTGTCTGTACATACAGGCTGCGTCCATTTGCTCAAAATATGGCTGCTAAATTCTATTTTTCGACGCTATGTCTGTTGTTGTGCATATTTACTTTACTTCTATATTGGCTGATAACTGAGCTATCAGTAATAGGATCTTGCTTTTTTCATAAGCGTTTCACAACTTCTCGCTTTTCCTTTCGGCGTCTAAAAACTTGATATACACGCGTGCGTTTATCTCTACACATATCGAGCTTTTTGCGTCGTGTGCTGTTAAGCCTTGAACTAAGCGTTAAGAAATGAAGCTTAGAAACCAATGGAATTCTTTTGTTTCACCTTTTTAAAAGTATGTTCGAAACGTCCGCTTAAAGACTTGAGCGCGCCCGGCGTTGTGCGTCTCTTTCGGTAACTTGACTCACTTATCCACTTATTTAATAATTACGGCAAGCGAAGTTTCAGCTTGTTGCATAATAATATATTTAGCCGCGTGTTCACTTTCGAACAACACCGAAACTATAAAACTATAATACGCTGGCTACCTAGCCGACTCATTTTGGCCCTATAAAGACGCCATTAACCTGTGGCTTTTCCTTTACAATACACGGTTGTATCGAGATATTGTCAGTTTATGTCAGTGCTATTTTCGCAAAACATGTCTCAATGTGAAATAGAGGCGAACCCTTTAGCGAAGACAAAACAACGATCTCGGATGTTTCGGGTCTTTCAACACAAATTTGTTGGACTGCAATTCATCGTTGCCACCACGTCGATAAGGTAACGCGTTATGCAAAGCTTCTTTTTTGGCCTTGTTCCCCATTATCATCTATTCCTACAGCGGGCACTTTTAAAGAGTATCGTACGCCTTTCTATCGAATTTTGTGCGGCCTGTGTGAAATGCGACAGCGTAAGTCTGTTCAGTGTTAAAGCCTTTTTTTTAATGAAGTATATAATATACGGAAAACATAGGCTTTAATTTAATGCGGCGTTAATCATATATTTTTACTTTCTTGTCCTCTTAAACCGCAGTGATATAGCTCATATTTACCTCTATTTAGACGTAAGTTCTGCTTGAAAATCACTGTGATATGCAACACTCGGCTAAAAGTACTAATGAGCAGCTTATCAGCGTTGCTGATACAAAAGTATTCCCTCTATTGATGGTCCATTCAGCGATTAATTAGCCGTACGAGGACACCTTCACTTCTTTGAGTTGTGTCTATAGTACCGAGCTCGGAATGCGTGCTTGTCTCTGGGGATAGCCTGTAAAAGCAAAAAAGAAAGGCAGGGGAACAGAGAGAAGAGAAATCAATCATCAACGCTGTATTTCGGTCCAGTTTCCTGTCATCAGTGACCGCGGAAGCACACTTAATCAAAAGGCCACCTGCCTGAATCAGCAAGCATGATGCACCTTCTACCAACATGCGCCAACGTGCGCCAACGAAATACATCGCTTTTACATCAGGAGGCCCGTTACGCACCACATGGTTTTTGATAAACCTGCCTATTCTCGCCCTCATCATGGTGTTCGTTCTGACATTCGTTCGTGTCAGTATCACGATGCATCATCACCGCCTCGCCTTTTAATGTCGCTCGGTCGCCTACAACTCGTTATTATCGCTAGCTGTTACCGCAACGCTCCAAGCGTGTAATTTCACCTGTCTCTCGTAGAAAAACCTTTAGCCGTAACGTCAGTAGCAGTTCCGTGCGTTATAAAGAAAAAAAGATCGCCTAGCAGAGTCGCTGCTTCGCCCCAGACTGAGTCAATCTATATGCAAGGCAAAAAGAGAAGCAGCAGTTGGCGAGGTGAATTAAGAATAACGTGACAAGACCGTCCAGCTGGTGCCATTCCGTCTCTTCATGTGTTATTCACGCCAAGTGTGCCGTCTGTCTCACGATTCAGACGGGCGACGTCGAAGTACATGTGAAACATATCGTTCCGTATGCGAACGAAAACAGTGAAAAAGGACAAAATGTTCGTTAGGGTTACTGATTACTACACTTTCTCGAGACGGGCGTGATCGACGATCAGAGGCAGGCGCTTTTCTGGTTAGGTTAAGTCTGGGCAGTTTAACTGCTCTCCATCGTTTTTGTACGCTTGGTATTCCGCGTATTTCCTTTGTCACACACACACACACACACACACACAGAGAGAGAGAGAGAGAGAGAGAGAGAGGCAAAGGAAAGACAGGGTGATTAAAGATTCTTTCTGGTTGGCTATTCTGTACCATCGGATGGAGAAATGGATGGGATAGATTGGAGGAAAAAGAATGCGAAACGAAAACACATACACACGCACACGCACATACAATACAGAAATGTTTCTGTGGGCGCTGTCACACAGACTGCTACGGCGTTACGTAGTGTTACACTGTGTCAATGTCCCATTCATACATTCTGCGTCACAGAATGTACAGTCAGAACTCGTGACACAGTACGGTGTCTTTTAAATGTTCGTGTAGACCAGTTTCCAAGAATGTCGCTTTCCGTAAATGGGGACTTGTCGAGTTGGTCTAGCCTTTGTCAAGTATACCATGCAAGTATACGTATATATGCTTCCAAACTTTAGACGTCACGGACAACATTAGGATGCAAAGACATATATGAGAATATTAGTATTTATTTATTTGCATCACTATTACAAGCAGTACTTGTATCAGTATCGGTAATCTGTATCACTATCAGTAGAATCAGTATTTCAGTAGCCTGGAGGTCTTGACGCGGAGAAGTATTGCACCAACGTAATATGGGACAGTTATTGAGACGGGAACAATCGGTTGATCCCGAAGATATTGATATGGGTACAAACAGTTGATAATGGTAAATATAGGCAGGCTTAAATACAACTGGTACAAAATACAAAATAAGCCCAGTGGGCTAAATAGATACAATGCATGAGCTTCATCACTTGAAGTTTGTGAAAGCGCCTTGTACTATCAGGGTTAAGATGACCGATATTGGAGAGGTGCGGAATAAATCGCAGAATGCTTGAGTAAATACAGCAAATGAACTGTCCACTACGGGGGTTACAATATCGCGATATGGTGCCCAATGCTCACATCTACAGTCGGGCGCACGCTGGTGCTGGGGGCTCGGCCCCAATGTGGGCTACCGGATTCTTCCCTCCATCCATGGTTGTCCGCTGACCTGCGCCGCAAGTCAAAGTGCGGCGAAGCGCAAACCCCTTCGGGCGCTATCCTCGCACGTACTTCGCCGTCTGCGGTGTTATCGTCTTATGCACCGCACTTCAGTATTGACACTCGACTGTTACGTCACTCATGCAGCACTTCGCGATGATGCATACAGGGCTCATGCTGACAACATCCCCAGATGCCGACATGTATTCAATCCTGATGGGAAGGAAAGGGAAAAAAAGAAGGCAAGGAGGTTAACCAGAATAAAGTTCGGTTGGCTACCCTACACCGGGGGAATGCCTGTCATCAGTGACCGCGGAAGCACACTTGATCAAAAGGCCACCTGCCTGAATCAGCAAGCATGATGCACCTTCTACCAACATGTACCAACGAGCGCGAACGAAATACATCGCTTTTACATCAGGAGGCCCGGGGAAACAAAGATTACAGGGAGAGATAGAGAAGGGAACGAAAGAAGGAAATTAGCGACGCGAAATTCCGTACAGCCCCGAAGGTTACGCTAAGCCAGGTATCTTTGTTACGCAGGATTCGTCTTGAAGTTGATTCCACGCACCACTATGCGCCCACGCAATCCGAACTGACTGTGAACACTATCGAACGCCTGAAACGCTAGAAGGCATATTATGTACTCGCACAGCATGTGTGTGGGGAGACAACCTGTCTCACCAAGATCGATTGGTTCTGTTGACAGTTTCCTAGCCAGCGTAGGCAGGAGACCGAAGTCGATAGGCACTGTTATTTGCCCATGGTTTCATACTATACTACGTGGCAGACATTGAAAGAATTTTTGGAATTTTTCCTTTCATCCAGTCCCGCTACCACGGAGCTGGAGGAGTGGGTTTAATATTGCCGTTTTGTAATGTAGATATGCGTCCCCTCACACCCTTATCCCCATTCATCGATATTCTTTCCTTCTCTTTCCCTCTTACCCAGGGCAGAGTAGCACGCCAGCGAAGGCTGACGTTGCTCCCTTTGCTGAAAATAAAATATCTATCTCACTAACACTCGGACTGCCCGCGTCAGCCTGCCCACCCTTTCTGACCATCCTTTTTCTACCCACACCTCATGTAATGTTCCTTGAATGGGACAGTTGAGGTAAAAACATACAAACAAATAAATAAAAATCCATAATAGCAATAACAGAACCCATAGTTCCGGTTCGTGTTCGCCATTTTCCCAAAGTCGCTGTTATTGGAGCGATGGTCAAACAAAAAATTTTATGGAATTTGTACGGGAGAAATATTCGGGTCGTCGACCCATGCTGAAGTCAGTGGGCTATGAGCGTGGTGAGATATGTGCGACGCAGTTCACGTGAGAAGATGCGAACGCCAGACTCTGAGGCAGAAGTTCTCGATGGTCCTGCTTGGACAATCTCCACCGGCACAGCGTTGCTTAGAGTGGGAAAGATATTTACTGAGCATTAAGAGCTTCTTCAAGTCAGTGTGGGCATAACAGCTGAAATGTGCCATTCATCGTGAATCCATTGAATGAGTAAATCTTGTGGGACTTTGGTGGCGTACTTAATTCTGCTAGTCACTGCTTCTCTTTGCTGAACTGAGTAGACGATTACGAAGTATTTACTGATCTCCATGCCAGCCTTACTGAAAAATAAAACAAAATCAGATATATAAAAAACACCTGTATCCATCAACAACGCAAACTAAATGGGTTTCTCCTAATTACTTTTAATTAATTCTGGGGTTTACGTGTCGGAATCACGATCTGGTTTTAAGACACGCCATAGTAGGGACTATGGAATAGTTTGAACACTTATTGTTACTTAATATGCACCTAAATTTAAGTACGCGAACTTTTTTGCATTTCAAACACATTGAAATGCGACCGCCGCGGCCGGGATCGAACCCTCGATTTCGAGCTTCGCCGCAAAACACGATAGCCACTTGGCTACTGCGTCAGGTTACTTGGGTTTCACGTAGGATCCCATTGTGATGTAGGCGTTTCTCGATATTGCAGCTGCGGGAAATGAGGGTCTTCTAATTAAGGATAAAACGTCGCAATGTGATTTGCCCGTCTTCGCTTTGTTCGATATTGCTTGTTCTCTTTCCTTTCCATAGAAACCACGCCGTGCTTGCTTAGTGACTATGATGCTGGGCTGCTAAGCACGAGGTCACGGGATAGCATCCCGGCCACGGTGGCCGCATCTCTACGGGCGCGAAATGCGAAAACACATGTGTCCTTAGAATTAGGTGCATGTTAAAGAACCTCAGGTGGTCAAAATTATTCCGGAGTCCCCCAGTACGGCGTGCCTCATAATCAGATCGTGATTTTGGCACGTAAAACCCATAATTAGAGAAAGAAAGAAAAATACATAGAAATGCCGCAGTCGGGATAAGAACTACAACTTGCTCTCTACAGCAAACAATTTATACCAGAAGACTATATAGCAACATAAGGACATAAAGGCGAGATCGAATGAAGGCGCGCGGTCAGCTCGTGGACTTGCCAGAAGCAAAATCACACGCCAAAATATGCTCACAGTGAGTGAATGAGTGGATGAACCCCACTGAATTATTAGTTATTCAGGTGGCCTCATGTGAGGCTTATCGATGGTAGGAGCCCCTATTTCAGGGCTCCGCTGGCTTCTGCGAGCCTGTTGGCTATTCTGACCAGGAGGATCTGGTCCTTTAGGTCTGAGCTGGCCAACAGTGCCTTCCATTAATCTCTGTTTGGATTTGTTATGTGAGGTTCTATATTGTGTGATGTACACTCTCATGTTATGGGGTACAGGGTTAGTGTTGACGCGCACCATGGGCATATGGGCCTAAAGGCTGTGAAGTATATCTTGTGTAGTTTATGTAAACTGATGAAAGGTCTTCAGTGTTCTGTGAGGTGGTGAATAAATCATACGATTCCTACTATGGTAGTTTAATATCGTAGACTAGTCGGAATGAATAGGCGTTAGGCCCTGTACCGCGGATGTGTTGAGGGCCCGGTAGTTTGCGCATCCTCGGGCCGCTCTATCCGCATGTATGTTCCCTGTAATCTCCACGTGTCCCGGCACCCAAGTTATCGTTTGGATAAATTCTGTTCGGTCCTCTTCTTTGAGTTTGGTCAGGATTCGGCGTGCGTTCGTACCCATCCTTCCTCTTTGGAAATTCCTGCATGGTGTTAGGAAATCGGTTGAGACGGTCAGCAGTTCCCTTGATTTTCTTTCCATTTGGATAATGAGTGTGATGGCGACTTCCTCCGCTTCCGTGATGAAGCTGTGGGATATTGACACGCTGGAGGTTATTGTTCCCCTGCGATCGGTCACCTCTGCTTCTGCTTCGCAGAAGTCTCTCGAGGTCAACAAACGCAGCGGTGCCTTGTACGCCTTGTGAACATGCCAGCGGAGAGCTTCGACGATCGAGTATTTGTACCTCAGAGGGAGAGAGAGAGCGGAAAGTTTAATGATACGAAATACAGAGAAGTTGGCCTGAAGTACGTACATTCCTTTAGACAGCTACTCTGCGCTGGGGAAAGGGGGACAGGGAAAGAAAGCTGGAAGAAAGACGAGCATCATGGGTGACGATGACGGCAAAAAGAGCACGTAAACAAATAACAAGCAATTAGGCCTCAAAACCTACAGTCCAGGCCCGTACTTTTTAAAAAGTCAAGTAATGTCTGAATGGCGTGAAAACTCGGTTTAACGTCTAGCCAAGGGCCTAAAATAACGTCCTCCGACAAAGGAGGGCTGTCGAGACGCATAAGGTCATTGCTTAACTTTCGTCGCTATTCCAAGTACTGAGGGCAGTCACACACCACATGACCTGCATCCTCATTCGTATTGAACAGTTCACAATTTCGAGACTCGGTGCCCCAGACAACAGGAAAAAGTGTCTCAGCATTTTGTTCGTGGCACATAAGCAGCTGTTTCGTGACTCTTTGCCCAACTTTGCTATTTTTCTCCATCTGCAAGTTGGTTCGGCCACTGCAGCCCACGGAACAAGCATCGTTGAAACGCATACGCAGAAGCACCGCCAGGGAATCGGGATCGATTCCCCTCGCCGCGTTCATCCGACCAGGCGTTGGTGCATGCCTCCTCGAGGAGCAGTGTCAGGCACAAAACACGCCAAAGTCGAGGTACACGTGCGTACAAGGGCAACAGTGATGTTCCGATCGGTGTACGTCGGCCCGCACCGATCGAGAAAGGGCGACGCCTGCTGCTCTCCTTAATCGATGCTTGACACACTCCGTGGTCGCGCGCCGGGCCCCAGCGCGGATCGAAGTACGGACCATCTATTATGAGCCCTTCGTTCATTTCGCACCTCCGCATGTCCCACTCTGTGTTTGTGTCTGTGACTCCCTCTCCCTCGTCTCGGACAAGTGGTCGCGCTTGACGTCACCAAGCGCGCAAGCTTTTGTTTTCCTATTCGCGGGGCGGTTCCTTGTTGTCGCGGGAAGCACCTAGCCTTCGCTTCGCTAGGTCGGGTCCTAACGTGACCGATGAAGACAACCTGGAGATGTCACCGGCAACACGACCGTTCAGCATTGCTGTAGTTTATCATCGTCAGCTTCACGCTTGATCGCCCTTTCTTTTTCTCTCTCCATCAACCCCCAGCATTACTTCACGTCTGCGAGAACTACGTGATAGAGACGTTGGCTTATATATATATATATATATATATATATATATATATATATATATATATATATATATATATATATATATATATATATGTGTGTGTGTGTGTGTGTGTGTGTGTGTGTGTGTGTGTGTGTGTGTGTGTGTGTGTGTGTGTGTGTGTGTGTGTGTGTGTGTGTGTGTGTGTGTGTGTGTGTGTGTGTGTGTGTTTGTGTGTGTGTGTGTGTGTGTAAGCTCTTACATTAACGTTGTAAGGGCAGACGCCAGCCAATCGTAACGCTGGCAAAACAAAACAAAAAAATTCTTGTGGGTTCAGCTTGCGGGGCAGAATTCCCAACGTTTTGGTTCGTATTTCTGTTCCATTCTGTATCGCCTCAACTTTCCCGCCAGAAGAGAGTATTTCAAGTTTTTTCGCCCAAGATCGAGTGATAATTTCCCCATGCAGTCATTTGAATTCCCAATATGTGCTCTTCCAGGACACGCCTTGGCGTCAGTGAGTTTAATGTACAAATGATAGCTAAGTAAAATGTCGCCTGTAGCTAATATGGCCATGTGAGGGGATCAATTATTGTATTAGAAGAGTAGGGAGAAAACGAAAACCTTTGCAACTATTGAGTAGCCAGCTCTATACAAAAATTAAATCGGTTATTGATTAAAGGATGAGGGCATGAGGTGATATGAGAGCGTCCTGATAGGAATCATCATCATCCATCCCAGTACTTTCACTCCCCTTCCCTCTTCCCCAGTGCAGAGTAGAAGACTAGAGCGCACTAGCTCAGGTCGACCTCTCTGTCTTTCCTATCAATAAATTCTATTCAATTCAAATTCCTGACAGGAAAGTTTCTCGAAAATGTGAAAAGAAGTCTCTAAAAGCCTGAATAACCTTTTTTGATTATTATTAAACTGGCATTTCATACATAAACAATTAGAATGATTTTCAAACGAAGCTCTCCTTGTCCGCTTTGGCGGGTCCCGCGTGGCTGCCCGGCTCCTGAGTGTTGTTGGGTCGGTTGCTATCTCGGCAGAGATATTTGTGGATATATAGATGTATATGCGAAGTGTAATGGTGGTGGTGGGGTTGAACATGCGGGTATATCAAGCCACCAGCGATGTGGCCTGTACACCCCTTGCACGCTAAACATGTACGCAGATAATAATTACGTTAATTATTATAATAACTTCCTGCACAAAATCTAAACATTCCTTGTCGGCTCAGACATATCTCTAAAGCGCACCGATTTGTTAATAGAATGGCTAATATTAGAAAGTTAATAGAATGGCCACTGGAAAGTTGCCCGTCCTTGGACAATCCTCCAGAATGGGCACGTCCCACTGTGATGCAAGAGGTACAGAATCACCGAGATGCTGCTTGAAACATGTTGCGCGTCTCTGTGTCATCACCTGTCATCACCATTCTTCCCTCGACCAGCATCGTCCTTTTGGCACTGCTGTGTATAGACGTATCACACTGCGCATCCACCTGAGTTGGAGTTTGCGTGGTCGGTACAGCTCGTAAACAAGCAGAAATATGAAAATTGCATGGCAGTAAAGTTTCGACCTGTGTGGTGGATGAACAAATGCATTTCGTAAGGTTACTCGTTGCATACTATGAAAGTAAACAAGATTACAGGCATCCCCGCTAGCTGTAAAGCAGTCAATTAAACACTTTTTTGTCCCGTTTTACTGATTACCCGCTTTACTTTAAGTATGTTACAACATGTGCGTTGAATCTGCATAATTTTTTTCTATTCTAGATTATTGTCATTTTTCCTGATTTAGTGGCTTTCACCTAATCGCAGAAACTGCAGTACGTGTCGAATGTTCTTATATGTCAGGAGATTATTCATGGCCAAGGGTAAAGCCAAATTTGTCGAATATGAGGTAATATCGTTTTCTTTTCTTTCTTTCTTCTTTTTTATCTTCGTTTCGATAAAACTGCCACGACACACCATGGCAGCGGCGGCCGATTTGTTCTACGTACAAGAGTCCGGAGAGGCGACCACACTAAAAGTGAAAACACAAGGCGAAAATGAATACACGTCTGATCTGAGAGGAAATGTTTTGTCGCCCTCGATCTCCCACTGCTGATCGATTGCGAACTTTTTCAAAACACGTGGCAACAGATGCGCACTCGCATGTTTGTCCTATCTAAACGTACCGCATTATATACCCCGATGCGCACACCAGTTGTGCCTGGCATAAGCTCTGGTTAGAAGTCACCTGCACAGACGTGAGTGTCGGAAACGCATATGTACTTCATCCGCTCAAATCGGTTCGGCGAAGTAGGACAGCATCAGAGGCTGGATAATAGAACACAAGGCATGTGACCGTCCAAGAATATAATGAATTTATGCAGTGTCATGGCTGTCTACAGGCTTCCTGTAGACCACCTTAATATAATTGTATACGTGTAGGAGAGTGGCATAATTTGTGATGCCGGCAACTATTTCTCAATTAGTGGAGCGGTACTTGATGGAAGTTAGGCCGGCTAAAAGATACATACATACATACATACATACATACATACATACATACATACATACATACATACATACATACATACATACATACATACATACATACATACATACATACATACATACATACATACATACATACATACATACATACATACATACATACATACATACATACATACATACATACATACATACATACATACCAACAAACAAACGAATGAACAAAAGAACGAATAAACCATAAAATAACAAAATAAAATGTAAACGAAAGTCGAAACGCGTGCACCAGTTGTTCACAGAAAGCTCGGGTGAGCACATTGTATGTCACAGAAAGCACATATAGCACAGCAAATAATCACAGCGTGTTCAAACAGGAGTCTATAGGAATGCAATATGTTCCACAAATGGGCACTATAAGAATTGAGAGATTATAGACATCATTTTTTTTCTTACAGACTCGCCTTTACGTCTTTACGTCTTTAAGTCTATATGGAAAAGTTTCTAACAAGCATGTTTTTATTTGTTCGTTTATACAAGTTCACTGACTTCCAGGCATCTTTATTTTTCTTTTTTATTCTACTTTTAGAATGACGGTGGACATATTATTCAAGTGTATGACCATAACTCCGCGAGCTCTCCACTGAAACCACGACAGACTTCAAAGAGTCATTATTTTGCAACGGCGTGAACTCCAGTGTAAGTATGGATAGAACAGTGCGCCGTGGCAGCTTTACACTTTACCTTTATTTCCTTACAGATTGGCTCGGCGAACAAAGTTACGAGCAGAAAAACAGCGCTAAACGACAGGACGAAGAAAAGGACACAGACCCCAGAGCTCAGGTATTATTGCGCAACAAACAAGACACGGACGTAAGAGAAGACTTGCCTGACTCATAACAATATGGTACACGAATGCGAAGTTCGTTTTCATGTAAGTGCATGTGCAGTCTATACTGCTTCACATGTATAAACTGATCCAGTGGTGCAATAAACTTAGTTGAAAGGTTGCGCTTGGTGTGTCTTCTTCTCTTGCGTCCGTGTCTTTATTTTGTTGCGCAATAATGCTTGAGTAACGGATTACCAACTTGGCCCGGAATGCACTCTGATTAAGACCACAGAGCTCACAAGTCAGCGCTGTGGTCCGTGTCCTTCTCTTTATCCTGTCGTTTAGCGCTGTTTATCGGCTCGTAATCATGAACCATCCAGCCCAAATGCGTGCCCTTCTGCAGGACAAGGTGACTCGTACGTGAGAAATCTTCGTAATAGCTACTGCAGGGTGCTCGCATGGTGCAGAATGGGAAGACGGCAAGATAGCGGTTCTACGGTACAAAGGTCTCACAAAAAATAGGCACTGCGAACCAAATCCCAGCTTCACTTACACGAGCGGGTGGCGTCATCAAATTTGGAGCAAGTTCTGGCGCAATGTGTGCAACGTTGCACAAAGCTGCCGTCGTTCGGTTGCCTCACTGTTAGGCGTAAGATGGTCCTGGCTTTGCGTGCGACACGTCTGACTCGCCAAATAGTCGCCTGCGCGCAACCAGCCTACGCGTGTTTATTGCGATAGCAGTTATATGCGGACGCTCGAGGCGCATGCACCGCTCGCAAGGGGACTGTTACAGGGTCTTCAGAGACGAGGAACGCGTTTGGCTGCTGCAGAAATGACGAAGCGAAATGAGAAACGCACCGTGAGCGCTATGTACGCTCAATCACAACGGTGGCGGGGCATGGGCGGCGTTCTGCATTCCGCTGCTGCCACGAACGTTTCGAGCACACACGAGCCTACATATAGGCAAACTATATAGCGCCACCGCTGAGCTCTTTCTATGCACCGGTCAGTAGCCGTCAGCGGACAGTAGACGCCAAGCTAACGTTATTCCATATTTCACTGGACACTGACTAACGCCGACGGTTTGCCATCGGTCTCATATCGCGCACCATCGAGCTTCGACGCCTGCGACGCCATTCGCTGGCCGCGCCTATCGTGAGGCCAGCGTTGTGAGGTGCCTGATATACTGCCGGGGCGCTGTTCCTTGTCGCCAGTAGTAGTCGCCTGTAGCGGGAAGGAATAAGCCGGAAAAATCGCGGAATTCTTTCAAATTTCTTTTTTTTTTTTTCATCGATCAGACAAGAAGAGTGCTCCACCCAGTCCTTCAGGCGAAGCAGCAAACGCAGGCTTCGTAAATTGGAATGACGCCGTAGCGCGCATCGTGACTTTACAGAGACGAGAAAAGACCGCGAGAGACTTTTGGGCGAACTGATAGCACGTGCAAAGCACCTTTCAATACTGTTTTCAGGGGAAACATAAACGATAAAGAATTACCACGGAACCATGCTATAAGCGCCACTTCTAAAGCTTTTATTGTACGGTCAACGCCTCTGGGTCACCATAGAAACAGCAACATAATAAAGGATTCGAGTGCAAACAGCGCAATGAAACGTGGAAAAAGGGAGGAACGGAAGCGACATAGTGTGCGCTCGTTTGTGGGAGTTCTGTGTCTCCCTTCGTTCACGTTCCGTTGCGCAGTATCTATTTGAAACTGATGCTCACCTATACTGGCCGGATACGTTTTATTGAAATAAGGGACTTTCAGCAGGACGAAAATTTTACTGAAAACAAACAGCAAAACGAAGTTAACTATTGTTTCGGCATCACCGATCCCGATTCTCTCCTGATTATGTGCCATTTCTTTTATTTCTACATAGCGAAATAAATGCTATAACCCCTCCAAAGAGATGGTTCGCGTAAAGGGCATTTTATTCGATAACTGTTACCTCTTAATTGCATCAATTTTTGAGACAACAGAATTTCCCCCCAACGAAATGGGAGTAATGTACGTTCGATGAAATATTCAGTCCGCTTTATTTCTCGTACCATGAGCAACACCACCGGGAAACGTTGAACTCTTTACGCAACCGGCACGGTGTTTTCTAAGTATAGCAAAACCCCCATGTTTTCATGTACACAACTGCAGTCCTGCAGGTCGGTGCGCTGGCGTGAGACCACTATTAAAGAAAGAAGGGAAAAAGATAAGAGACCAGCAAAAATAGGAAAACAACTCCATCACTTTTGCGGCCAGTGACGCAAGTTGCAAGAGCGTACGCAACGCTTTTCTTTTTCACGTTGCTCCCCTCGCAATAGAAATAAACATCTGTTCGAGCGGATGCCATCACAGCCGCTCTCTCGACGTCCACTAAACCCACCCACCCCTGCGCAATCTTCTGTCTATTTGTTCTTAAGTTCAAGTCCCCCTTTTTTTCTTGTTCTTCTTTTCGCTCTAAAAAATCCATCTGCTCTTACATTTCTCAATGCTGCACTCGTTGGAAGCAGCCTCGCCGCGCTCCGAACGCGCGCAATCTGGTTTCCTTTGGCAACGCTGTCAGAAAAATGTCGACAAGGGTTCCTCTTCAAGTGTGCATTCCTGAAGCAGCGTGCCCTAAAATATTGCGTTTTGCGTAATCCAGAAGCTTGTCGACGTCTCTTATTGCCGACACTACCTCCTTTCGCGCGTTCTTTTTCTAATCTATTTTTTTTTTTTCACACGCCGATTTCAGCGTTCGATGAGAAAACTGCGTGTCGCCGCAGTTTAAATCGCGAAGCGCCGATTCTGCACGTTAGTAAAGAAGGTATTTCTTCTCCTTTGCCTTTATTTTGTGGACATGCGTGTGTGTTTAAGTGGGCGGGTGTCCGCGTCTGTCTCTTTCTCTTTTTCTAGTGTTAAAGAAATTATCGATACAAGAAATGTCAATCACGCAATCAAGGAAGGCAGCTACACCACTTTTTGGCAGCCTTAGGGATTCTTCTCCGACGTGTCTCTGTTATCCGTTCCCTTATGCTATGCTCATTAAATATCTGTTAGCGATACTTTTTCTTAAATTTTTCTTTCATTCCCATTTATATGTCTGCTTGCAGAGGTTACTAGGATAGAGAGGCAATTCAGCTTAACTGAGTTAGTGTTATGGTGGTATAGTGCAGGTTATACCGTGGTATAGTGCAATTTATCCTACTTAGAATACTGTAGACGGCTATTTCTTTTTTATTTCGTTTCTCTCGCATTTTTGTTTCTCTTTACTTTCACGTTTTATATTGCCTCCTGCACCCCCTACCCTCTACTGATTTGCGATTTGCTCGCTCATTACAACTGCCCTAAACAAGCTCTCAGTCCTATTTCTATTATATATCACAGGTCTACAAATTGAGCTGAAGTCAAAGGTTAAATGACGTCTTACGGAGACCCCGCTTCCTGCAGCATGCGTTCCTTAATATCGGTAACTATACTTGTACTGCGGCTTACGACAGTGTCAGGGAACGCTTTATATACAATATGGAGTTACGTAAATATGCGACTTGCATTTAGGTGACCGCGCAAAATATGATCGACTGACAAAAAGAGGTCATGCCATGCATTAGCGGAACGCAAATTTTCTTAAGCTACAAATGGGACTAGCAAGTCGCAACCAGGGTGCTTCAAAAGTTAACCTGACCAAAGTGAGAGATAAATTCGGCATGAATAAAGTGCTAGCAGGAAAGGTACTGCGAAACCAATACCAGCTTTGTCATTTCGAAACGGAGCTTGAGAAACGTTGTGATACATGGTCACCTGCGAAAGAAATAAAATGCTGCAAAAAGCATTTCAGTATAGTATGAACGTATTCTATCGGGTGATTCGAGAACTGTCCAAAAGATGCAGCTAATATGACACATTTAGTTACTCCCACAATCGTAGACTAAAATGGCAGATTAATTGTCCTACGTACTCTCGCACGTTGCATACACGCAGAGAACAGTGGTGATTCTATCCGCTTGATCTTATGCAATAACTATTTTGTATTTGCAGAGTTCCGACAGAGCTGACATGCGCTAATACGCCTCTCAAGGTCTTCACTCTCCAAAGGGCCGCCCCAAACTTTGCACAGAATGTAGCTCAGGGATCACACCTTGAGTTACAACACGTACTTGAACTCGGAACTAGTGCCACCTGTGCGTCCCCCTCTACGAAAGTGCATTTTGACTTTTCTGAGACTAGTATTAACGACATGCTTTCATTCTGTATGGCGTACACTTTGCGTTCCGTCGCATGCGCTATCATTTCCTTTATCATCCCATTCCGTTGGAATAGCGTGCGTGCCGTCAAGCAAGCCTCTCCACTTTTCATTAGAGCCTCTCCCTCTCCCGCATATGGATTAGCAACAACACCGTTCATCCTTGGACAGTGGTTCAGCAAGATACGCCTAATTGCAACCTGCTTGTTTTCATTGTCGTTCATATCACTGCTAAACTGCAACGAGGAAGTCACCCCATCTCATTACAAATAAATGTTTTCTCTCTCTCTCTCTCTCTCTCTATATATATATATATATATATGCTGTATATATATATATGCTGTACGGCGCGAAACCAAACTTTTGTGACGTCACAAAACGCTGCCTAGCTAGCACACCAAAGCCGTGTGAAGCTAAGCTTTTTTAAGTAGCACACCCAAAAGTGACGGCCTTTTGTCGTCGCCGGTTGAACTAATCGGATTGTCAAGCTCGGTACAGGAAGCCTCGTACGACTCCTAGCGCTTAAGCATCGGGCGAGACAAGCTTCTTTAGATGCAAATCGTCTCTAAGCTCACACAAAGTCTAGTTACGCTGCAACCTCTGAAAGTTTCGTGCTGACAAAGCACCACGGAGAAATTTATCAAGCGGCGAAAGAAGCGATTAATGTCTCTTATAACAATCGTGAGTCATACCCCATTATACTGTCGCAAACCTAGTACTTGCCAAAAAAAGTCCAGGTCATGACGCCTTTCGTTTTCCTTGAGACCAAGGCACAGCAAAAGTCCAACCTTCGAGATAATGGCAAGACCTGTCGTGACAACGAAACGCCTCTATCTCGAATACCATGCAGAATCTATAACCACAATCGGAGCTAAGTAACTTTGTCGCTGTCTTGTGAATCTGGAAAACGCTTCGTAAAATTGTTATCCTCGTCACTTCCCAACCTGTTTTACTATTTCGGTCAAGTGATGACGGAACGCAGAGGAGTTCTTACATTTATTTTGCTCTCCATTAAGATGATGCGTCCACTTAGCTGTATCGCACTAATTTCCATTACTCTGAGAGAGTCGTCGTCATGGGGACACGACGCGGACACGTTACCTATACGCGTTTGCTCGACTCGACGGAAGATGGACGCTACACTAGCGTGTATGTTGCATGAAAGCCGGCTGTGATTTGCGCCCTTTAACGTGATTAGCATCCTTTGGGAACATCATCCATTTTCCTGTCTGTCTGCCTGTCTGTCTGTGTGTAACCTCTTTCCCGCCAACTTGGGTCCCTGGGTGTGTGAAATTCGGTATGTGCCGCTCTTTCACTGGACTTCTTTCCCACCTACTTAACCTTCCTACCTTTCATTTACCATTTGCTCTATCTCTCTCTCTCTTTCCCGCCTACTTGAGTTACTGGGTTTCTCTGAATATATTTTATCGCCACGCGTGGACTTAGAGGCGGTGTCGTCCCTAGATGGCGCAGCATGTCCAGGAGGAATAGGGTGTCTCAATAGCAGCAGGCACGCCGTGCACTAGACACGTCCGCACTTGCGAAAGTAAAGGCCCTTTCGCGGCAAGAATTCTCTAGAACAGCAGCTTGGGCTCGTTGGTTTTCCATCCTGGCGTTAACAGCGCGAATCATTGCATTTGATTTGCATCATTGTACGAATCAAATGTCCGATCTGTTCTGGATTCTGGATCCGTGGACGGCACGTGACGTGCACAGTTTAGAAAGAATTCAAAGCATAGCCGTTCGTTTTGTTTATTCAGATTACACTAGGAATTTCAGTGTTTCAAGGGCAAAAGAAAGCCTCAGTTGGGAGCCACTGCAGCAACGCAGGAAACATCTCAGACTGAAACTCTTTCACAACATATTCCACTCCCGAACATGTATAAATCCCGGGAAATATTTTTCCAAGCCTGATTATGTTTCTCAACGGCTGGACCATGAAAATAAGATTAAAGAAATAGCCTGCAAAACTGAAGCGTTTAAAATGACATTTTTCCCCCGAACCATAAGCCAATGGAACAAGCTACCATCCGATGTCGCAATGATTCTATCACATGATGTCTTTTCAAACTCTATACGTCCACTGAAGTAAGATATTATTTTTGTGTTTTGGTGTGTATGTGCGAGTATGAAAGCATTCCGGGTGTGTGTTTTGTTTTGCCTGTTTTATTTATTGGTTCTTTGTTTCCTTCTCCCTCCCCCCCCCCCCCCGCTATATTGCCTACGGGCACTGTGGGTATTGTGATAAATAAATAAATAAATAAATGTTGAAGGGGCACGAGACAAGAAGACGGCGCCACAAGCGCTGCCGAAATTTCCGCAAGTGAGGACGCACCTTAGGAAAGAAGAAAACGAAAAGACGGGCCTCGCTACCTGGGAGCGACAGGGTATGTGCCGCTCTTCAATGACAGCAAAAGAAATATTTAAAAATATATTCCTTTGTCGCTGGGCAGAATCACACACTCGACATATGTGCGGAGACTGCAAGATCGTTCGCTCCAAGCAGCTAAACTCGTGGCTTCTGTATTATACGAGGGGCGCGTATTCCTCGCCGACAGGGCCTCCTTGGACCTCGTGACCACGGAGAGGACCGGTGGGGTGTTCGACCACCTATTCGCCCGGGCTATCGGAGACTTCAGACTTCTGAACTACGTTGCTTACTTCTTGGTCTATCGCCCTCTCCTCGTCGCCATCACCGACAGACGAGAGGCTGCTGCTAAATCTGAGGATGCCTTCGACTAGTGCTTGTGGTGTTGATTCAATGGACCGTTCGGCTTAAAGAATTTATCTAGATTTGTTTATATAAATGAAATGTATATACAGAAACGTATATGCAGAGACAACTGTATATAGAGGAAATGTAGTCGTCGAGCTCTTCAACAAGAACACTCCGCACTTGCACATATCGCAATTTTGTTTCGATGTGGTTACTTGCATCATAATAATCATAATAATTATCCCAACACATAAAACATATAACCTCCAATCATACATCTATAACAAGTAGGATTACTAATCGAATTAACATCGCCAAGTATCTTCAAAACATGCATGCACTGCCAATTATTTTGCACATGCTTGAAACTACTGACATCTGCGCTTTCTTATCTGTATACGCGCCTCCACTTAGGGTACCGCAACATGACACACCGCTCGGAACAATGCGATGAGCATTTATAACGACACTATTGTCGACATACGGCGCGCGTACAGTGTTCGGGCAAAGACTCCGGCAAGTGAGTTTCGCAATGTTGTGAAGTCGCATCGGCAGATAGCTGTACACGAAATTTCGCTTCGAGAACCCTGCCTGGGTTAATCACGCGCCTCAGATAAACTCTACGGCCCTCAAAGCGTATTACCGCTCGTTTCTCATTGAATGGACGCTGCGCAACTTCCCACGTAAGTTTTATCGCAATGAGGAAGCGACGCTAAAAATTATGCTTCCTAGGCATTTCCAAGCGTACATGCAATGCCAAAATCGCACACATGTATGTGCAGGTTCTTTACAGGCGTGCCGAGACTGCGACGAAACCCAGCTTCTCTTTTTTCAATTTAGCTTTATTTATTTTTCATCTCTCTCAGTTTCCGAACACTTGAGTGGGAGCCTGTGCACTGCAAACTCACGTGGCAATCAAATGAGGTCGCATAGCGCACATTCTTTGCTCCGGCATTGTGAGCGCATGGACGTGAGTGGCCATACAAAACAAACACGCACAGGCAGTTAAAGGCAAAGAAAAGATAGGGAAGCTAACGAGAGGCTGTATCCGGTTGGCTATACCGTGCGCTAGGGGAGGGGAAGAGGGGCACGACGGCTTAGAGAAAAAAAGAAATGAATAATAAACAACATACAAATGGTATTTGTGGACGCTGTCACACAGTCTGGGAAGGTATACAACGTCACCTGGTGCATAGTGTCGCACAGTTCAAATGTGGCGCCCTATCTTGTATCTTTTACGCATCGCCAGCAGCGGCTATACAGAAAAAAATTGTCCATCGCGGGGAAGAGCAGGTTTTAAAACTATTTCCACATAAACATAACAAGAGCGCCGGCGTGGCTGTTGCTCTTTCTGAAGGTCAACTGATGACATTTGCAGATGTCGGTAACATCCACCTACGTTGACGCCTCTGATCGTACACATCTCTCGCGTCTCTCGCCGCTACTTACGCGTCGTTCGACCTGCCCTTCTCCTCTCCAAGCGTAGGGTAACAAACCTGATTTACTATGTTGACGGTTCTCTTTTCCACGTCTCTCAATCTCTCTACATGAGTATATTGTCCTGCGAACAGTTGGTAAGAAGAAGTTAATTAGGCGAGCTAGTACAAAGACGATGAGACGCAGAAGTGCGCAGCTAAGTGGGAACACAAGAAAGACGACCTGGTGGTCGCCTCCATTTCCACGTTTGACTTCCCTCGAAGCGCACGGTTCTAGTTAAACAAGGTGTAGACTTAAGATTGGGTTCACGACATCTTGCCGAAGAAGGCCGAACAATCGTCTTGCGACCTGTCGCACTTTCTGGTGACAAAACAGATTGCTAGCTTGATCAACACATTTCGATTGCATGCGGTTTTCTCGCGTGGGCATATATACTTCGGGGTAAACAGGTCTGAATCGACAATCAGAAGATGCCTGTCGCATTGTTGTGCGCGGTCTTGTCAGGCACGACACGAATAGAAAGAAAAAAGAGAGAACCGCTCGGTGACATTTCTCGCGGCACGCTTGCGCGATATGCTTGACGCGCTCGGAGCGCATCGGGAGAAGCGTCATTGTTCCGAGCGCGCTTGGAGCGCATCCTGCAGCAGCGATATCCGAAAGCATGCAAGCCCGGAGCTCGAACGGCCTCGCCAGAGAAGCGCCTTTAGCGAGGGTGTGAACTTTGGCAACAACGCGGCTTGTGAAAGCCGCGCCTACACAACATCGGCCTCAATTCATACTCGCGCGCGCTCTTCGCGCAGGCTTTCCGCGCACATGCGGCGAGTTTGCCCAACTGGCGCCCGGAGCTTGCACAACGCCGCGACAGCCGGGAAAACGGCAGTGCATCAGGGCAGACGCAATACGCTACGCATTGTTTTCCTCGGGCGGGGGCCATAATATGTTATTTGTCCACGGCGTTTCGAGACCGTTGTTTCCACACTACGCCGAAGTGAGCGCCCCGAGTCGCAAGCTTCGTCTGTCATATGCATACGTTTCTAAACAGTGTTCCTTGTCTTTCTTTCTGTTCTTTTTTTTTTGCATTCCCACTGAATTGCAGATTTCGTCATTGCGTCGCAATTCGCCTGTTGTTGGAGATGTTGCGCTTGAAAGGATTAAGCTGCGGCGAAAAGTGCGCCGTACACATTTGCGAGTTCACTACAAGCTTTTTGTGCAACAGCCGGACAGAGAGGGCAAGAACCAGAAAAACGCCGAACGAATAACCATTGCTTAAACAACGCCGCTTAAAGCATTTCGAAATTATTGAACCACTGTTTAAAGGGTTCGCTGATAATGTAATCGGGGCATTGTAAGCTTGCTGTACTTTGCTAAATAGCTTCGATGTTCAACGCTATATTGACTTTAACGCTTTACTGAACATTGCCTAACCTCTGGTAGCTTCGTTTGTTCAGTCAAGTAAATGGTCGACTGACTCTTTGGACCGAACTCACAAAGCCTTTCTTTCGTAAGCAATGTTTTCCATCGGCAGGCCGCCTTCGATAAAATGTCGCACATCGTGATTTGTTGGCACGTGTTCCTTCAACAAGCAGTTCTAGGGTGAAAACACCTGTGCGTGAACGCGCGTGCACGTGTGTGTGCATGTGTCTGTGTGCGTGTGTGCGCGTGTGTGTGTATGTGTGCGTGCGTGGTGCGCGTATACATGCGTGCGTGTGTGTATGTGCGTGTCTGTATGTGCGTGCGTGTATGTGTGTGCATAAATACAGGTCAAGGTTCCGAACACGTGGCCACAGCCATTAAAGTTTCTTATCTGCATAAAACGAATATACTGGCTTGCCTCGGGGACGCCGAAGAACGTGCGAATACCCTTGACTTGTCCTTCGATTCTAGGTCACGCGCCATGGCTCCTTGATTTCGGATATACACGTATGTGACATTGCATCCTTCGGATGTCTTCCCGCGAGCTCAGTTCGCCCTTTGAAATGCCTTTTATGCTTGCATTGCGTTATTTCCCAAAATGTGGCTAGCTTTCCTTTATTTTTTACAAGACATTACATTATGGGGTTTTACGTGCCAAAACCACAATCTGATTATGAGGTTCACCGTTGACGGGGAAGGAGGGGGAGGGGGGGCGACGCCTCCGGAATAATTTTGACCACCTCGGCTTCTTTAATGTGCACTTAAGTGTTAAGTACGCACTGGTGGTTTTGCATTTCGCCCCCATTGTAATGCAGCAGCCGTGGCCGATTGGGACGCTGTGAGCACTGCAGGAATACTGAATAAATGAGCACCCCTTCCTTTCACGAATTCTATGAGCCGAAATGTATGCAGAAGCACTGAAAGTTTATGATTTGCCTCTTTGCTTGTAAGCGAATCGGACTGAGTGGTCCACACGTCAAAATCCACGCAGGTAGTGATTTGAGCTGTACCGTCATCTAAGCCCATTATTCCGCAGCAAAATGAGAGAAAAGATGAATAGAAGAAAAAAGGAGGCAGAAAAACGTATTTCCCCTACGGAAGAAGCGCATATTTCAAGAAGGGAAGAAAATATTTCGGGGTGGGAAAACGTGACACACTGGCAGCACTGATCCCAGACCTCCAGACGCCACAAAACGCTGTCTCAAAGTGCTATAAGTTGGAGTTTAGAGACGAACGTGCCCGTTCTAGCGAAAAAAAGAAACAATTGAGAGAACGTAAACAAGGTACTTGCTTTAAAACGACAGAATGAGTCAAAGAAACAAATTCGGTTTATTAAGGAATAATGCGCTTGAAGGCATACATTTGTCGCATCAGGGAGGATATTTAGGTAGCGCTTGTTACTTCGTCCCGCAACTCACTAGAAAACTTAACAACACCTGCATACGTGCTAGATAGTGCATTGCAGATCGACGGAAAATAAGCGCATTGGAAGAGACAGAACAGCCGAGAAAGACATAGGACAGGCGACACAGGATAGCTGCCTGTCCTGCGTCCTTCTCGGATGTTGTGTGTGTCTTCCAGTGGGCTTATTTTCCGTCACTAGAAAACACAGCCGTCAACCGGCAACATCGCCAGAGGTAGTACAGATGGCCGTATGCGTATTCGCCGACTCGTTATATATGCGCCGGCGCTGAGCCATGTCGGGCGGTGAAATATTGTTTTCATGAAACGGAAATCTGCGCGACCATCTTGACAAAAACTATACTTCTGCGGGAAAAGACCACGTTCTGTATTCACTTCAATATCTGAAAACGTTGGCACTTTCCAACATTGTCGTTCGGTTCGATTTCTAAAAATTTTTCGAAACACTCCTACTGATTGGGCGATGATTTAGAGACACTTAATGATTTACGGCCAGCGCGCGTACGTGAAGGCCAGTTGTGCACCAGGTAAGCTCGGCCGAGGTTCATTGGTATTCCGGGCGTTCTGGGCCGTCATCCGGTGTCGCGCATCACCAGCTGCCGAATGCTTATTTCTCCTCTCCCCCCTTCCCCCTCCCCCTTGCCCCTCATGCCATTCGCGCACCGCGGCGGCGCGGCTATGTCATTGCCGCGATTGCCCATTCGCGCGGCAAGAGCCGAGCTCCACGTTACGCCGCCGCTGCCGCATGCAGAATGCCTCTGTGGTCGATGCACTCGCAAAACCGCTCCATACGTATACGAACGAAAATTTTCGCCCACGAGTTGCCCTCTCATCGCTTCGCAGCTTCGTTTCTGTATCGGCTAGCGGAGGTGATTGCAAGAGGGCGAAGAGTGGTAAATCGTTCACTCGTGTATATCTATATATATATATATATATATATATATATATATATATATATATATATATATATATATATATATATATATATATATATATATATTCACCGCATGCTACTACGTCCCGCAACTCTCGCTGAGCGCGCACCGAACAATTGTCGTTGTTCTGGGCGGTTGACCGCGCGGCGAGGCCGACCCCGATTGACCTTGACCTTGCCGAGTGACGCGTCTCTTTCGCGTACGACGATTGCCACACATCTCGACGCCGCAGGGCAGTGGTGAAAAAAAAATGCAATTGTTTCACGTGCTCTTTCCGGCCCTTGACGCAGTTTTGTAGGGCAGCGAGCGTGACCGGAGTTTTGTGCCGAGCATGGGCGGAAATATACGGACTGTCAGTCGGATCACGCGCGCAGCTTTCAACCGCCGGCATGGCTCCGCTTCCAAAAATTGATCTTGTTTGGTTCAATGTATCTTCTTTTTTTATTTTTCTTATCTTTTCATTATCTTTTTGACGAGCCATTTGGTATAACCGCAACGTTCGCGTCGCGTATCAATACAGAACTTTTCCAGCGGAGGAAACACCGAGTTTTAAAAGCTGTACTTTATCCTCTTTGAAAATTTCGGTATTCTGCAATAATAGCATATTCAGGCGCCCAGTAAGCAAGAGGATTATTCTTTACGCAGTGTGAAATGGTTGTACCATTGGGAATGACCTGCCCATGCCTAAGCCAAAACAATAAATAAATAAATCCTATGCACGCTCTGGAATGACCAGATTAAGCGAAGTTTTCACTGGTGTTTGCGAAGGAAGCTGTTCCTGTTAAAAATCATTGGCACGTATAGGGCACACTACGATGATGTGGGGGTGCAGTGTCATGGTAGCAACTGCACCAACCACGTAGCTTCTACATGTCGCTTGTAAGTTGGTGATAACCGTAAGGGCGGTTTCCCAGATGGAGTCGGTCTTGATTGTGAGACACGTGACAGGTTGATCATTAGAGATTACCACTGTGGCTACGGCTTCCCGGTGTCGATGGTATGGGACCGCAGTAGCGTACACTGCTGTGGAGTCCTTGGAATAACTTTTGTCGAGTACCCTGACTCTGGCTTTTCTGCTTCCTTTATGGTGGTCTGAGGAAGGTTTGGGACGTATATATTGTCTTTGACTTTCGGGGAGGAGGTGGGGGGTGCACTTGAGCTTGCCGGCACCCCTCTTTGTCCCATTTATATGTTGCTGGGCGTCATAACCTCGTAAGAGACAAGCCCAGACATAGTTTATGCCCTGCGAGGTGTGCCTCAATAAGTTCTTAGGTCGCGTTGTGAAAACCGAGACTGGGCAGGTGAGCCGAGGAAATATACTCACGGGTAATCCCGTGGTCTGCTTGCAGGTTTGTCGGATGATTAAGGCAACTTTTTTTCTATTTCTATGTAGGAAAGCCCTATAAGAGGCCGCGTATTTATTTATTTATTTATTTATTTATTTATTTATTTATTTATTTATTTATTTATTTATTTATTTATTTATTTATTTATTACCGTTATTTATTGCTACCCTCAATGCCCAGAAGGGCGTTACAGAGGAGGGGTGGGTACAATAAAAATACAACACGTTCGAACAATTAAGAGTATTTCAAGCGGTGAACTCAAAATATAATTGGTTATTGTAGTCTTGGAAGATGATGCGTCCTCGATGCAGGCGATGGAGGGAGGAAGGCGGTTCCACTGGAGATTGGCTTCTGGCAGAAAATAATTTGAGAAAACATTTAAGTGACAGAAAAGAATGAGAACTTTAACCCGATGATCAAGCTGCGACGACATTTACGAAGGTTATGAAGGGAATTCTTGTTTAAGTGAATTATTTTGGTAAAGAATATTTTTTTTGAAAAAGGAAGAGAAATCTTTCTTCAATATCGCAAATTAATAAGACCAAGGCCCGATTTCATTCAGGAAACGCTAGCTGTGAGGGAACAACTTGAAAGAATGAAACGAGCAGAGCTGTTCTGAACTGACTCAATGGTATCTCCCAATGTTTTGTTTTTTTACCAGAATCCCAAACTTATGACAGACGCTCTATTTTGGGTCTAATCAATATTTTGTAGAGCAGTAACTGTATATGTGGTGGGGCTTTAGAGAAATTCCTGCGTATGTAGCCGAGGAATTTGTCGCTTTCGTCGTCATTGGAGACTCCGCACTTGCTAGGCCGCGCATTAATACGAGCAGGAAAAATGCAGGGGCTGTTTGCGAGCGTGAACACCAAATCCATCGTGTCTTTGAAAAGTATACGTTTTATATCTTGCGTTACGCCTGACTTTCCTGCTCTGTTCGGCATTCCATAGCATATAATTATTTTCTGTTTTATTCCGTGCAGTTTTGTCCTGGTGTGTGTGCGTGTGCGTGCGTGCGTGCGTGCGTGTGTGTGTGTGTGTGTGTGTGTGTGTGTGTGTGTGTGTGTGTGTGTGTGTGTGTGTGTGTGTGTGTGTGTGTGTGTGTGTGTGTGTGTGTGTGTGTGTGTGTGTGTGTGTGTGTGTGTTTGTGTTGTAGCTCTCCATTGTGGTGCGTTGTTGTGATGTGTTGCATTGTGTTGCGCTGTGTTGTGTTGCATTGAGTTGTGTTGATTGTGTTGCACCGTGTTGTGTTGCATTGTGTTTAGTTGCGTTTGTTGTTTAGTTTGTTGTTTAGTTTGTTGTGTTGCATTTTGTTGCGCTGTGTAGCGTTGTGTAGTGTTATGTTGTGATGTGTTGTGTAGTGTTGTGTAGTGCTGTGCTGCGTTGGGTTGGGTTCTGGCGTCTTGTGTTCCGGCGTGGCGTGGTGTACTGTGCTGTTTACCGCCCCGTTCATCCAGCTTTGTTCAGTCCTGCGCTGACCTGTTCCTTTCTGTTTCGCTCTGCTCTTCGATACAACAGCTACTTCACTTCTCTCTTGGCTAAATAAATAAATAATAAGAAAGTTGCAATATAAAGATATAAATAACAAATACCAGATTAACCATGATACTGAGCGTAATCAACATAACAATGACGCTACAAAAACGCTGGATACAATTCGCTGATTTCATTTCTTGGGCAGAAGTGCTCCATAGTATACCAACATGAAATAAAGGACTCGGCATGAAGTTTAGTTATAACTCGGTTCACAATGGGGGGGGGGGGGTCGAACGTGATTGACATCACGGCATTCACCATTGCACGAGACCACTTACCCGCCATGGTTGCTCAGTGGCTATGGTGTTGTCCTGCTGAGCACGAGATCGCGGGATCGAATCCCGCCCGCGGCGGCAGCATTTCGATGGGGGCGAAATGCGAAAACACCCTTGTACTTAGATTCAGGTGCACGTTAAAGAACCCCAGGTAGTCGAAATTTCTGGAGTCCTACACTACGGCATGCCTCATAATCAGAAAGTGGTTTTGGCACGTAAAACGTAATTTAAAGAAAAACGACATCACTTATCGCAAAGACAAATCACACTCTATATCTACAACGACGTTTCTAAAGATATGTGTGCCTCATTAAAACTGTCTCGACGACGCGCTAAGTATACTGCATATTGTCGAGCCCTCCTTTTTCTTGTATTCCGGTGTCTAGCTTCTGAGAAAAATGCTATCAAATATTGCAACACGGCTGAAATTCTCGCGCGTAGGCTTTTCTTTCTTCATTTATTTTTTAGGCCGCTTCGTATTCGACATTGTGATCATCTCAGAACTTCGTTCGCAGTCCTCAGTACTCCGGTAACAGCTTCTTCCTTTGAACCTACCGCGCTATCCGCTTACTTCTGGCCGTTCCTTTCTTGGCGGGATCTCGCGCAGCCCCTTTTGCATTTCGCAAGCCTCCATGGTTACTGCAAACTGCTATTTCTCAAAGCTACTTAGTCTCAATCCAAACGTTCAGTTGCATTAGACGTTGACCTGTGGTTCTCTCCCGTTCCTTTGCTTCCTTCCGGAAAGTGGCCGTACAAGAACATTGTACTCATAAAGGAGGCATGTAAGAAAATAATTGTTTCCTGGGCGAGGTGGTGCTCGCTGAACGACAAGACATTTTAGCGAAAAAATCCCAAAAAGAAAGATTTGCGCTAAGTGGCAGAAAAAAGGCTACGTCGGCTACGTCAGGCAGACCGGCCCTTGTGAGAGCTACCGAATGAGGGAAAACGCCAACTATTTTAAACACGATATGACCGCACATCCCTCTGCGAATTGCAGATTGTGCTGCTGTGAGCTGAGGATCCTGGGTAGGAGTAGAGATAGAACCGCACGGAAACTGATAGGGGCATATCATATCCATATCAGTGGTCAAGCTCGTGTTAGTCAAACATCTAGCTGCTTCGTTATATGGTGCGGAAATGAAATCTTTAGGTTTGTAGCAAACAAGTCGACTAGTCGTTTGGTCGTCGCCGCCCCCTTGGTGTCGAGAGTGTGTAGACGATATATATATATATATATATATATATATATATATATATATATATATATATATATATATATATATATATATATATATATATATATATATATATATATATATATATATATGATACATGACCTTCCCTTGTAGCTCGCAAATTAGTATCTAGGGCGGAATTCGCACAGCTTTTTGTTCGTAAGTGTTCCTTGCCAATGGTCGGCTGCCTTTTCTAATATGACCAGCATCAGGATAGGCTGGAATTTCTTCTTCTGGCGTAAGAGCATTTTGTGACCGTCGGCCCTGTTGTGTAAATATTTACTAAGTAACACTGCTGACGAGCATTTCCTCTCATGGCGCACTTTTTTTTTTTAGTTCAGCATCTAGGCAATGAGCCGATATCACCCCTTGAATATGAAATTCAGGTGTTTCCTTCCATCTAGCTCAAAAGCGTTGTGATGCACGCAACTACTGCTACTCCGTTCGTGCGCGCTTTGTCGGGGAGTCCTTTCAACGCCTTCAGTCTTCTCGCTAAGACCCGTTTGCTTTACCTGCTGTGCCGCACCACAAAGAAATATGTCGATAATCGAGCGTCGGCGAACTCGAGAAAGAGAGTACCGTGTTCTCTTTCTTTTTAGCAGCGAGCAACAAGCACAGGAAGGTCCCTGCAAGGGAGACAAAGCGAGGACGCGTAGAAAAAACACTTTAGTGTGCGTGTCGCTACTGTGTAGCTTTACTTTATATTCATGCTGCCAAAATGTGCAGCAAGAAACCAACTGCACCGGTCGATACGCGGTGACCCGTTTTTAGAACCTCCCTTCTCCAGACCCCCGTCAGTGGTGCATCGCCCCTTATGAAACCACGTACGTGCCTTTGTGCCATGTCGTGCAAAGGGTCGGCCGCAAGTTTAAAGGCGCGCTAAATATAGCCTGTAGTGCTCGCTGTCAAAACTCTGCATTTTCAATCGTCGTCCTCCCTCTGAATTTCTAGAAAATCTTTCCTTTTTTTTTTCTTTTCTGTCCGCGTTCCCATTGACGGCTTTTCAGTCACGGTATGAAACCCAATTCCCTGACGGGGACAGCGACCAAGCCGATTGTGACATCCGATTGAAATTGTGGTGCTGTCCTGTCATAACAACAGGAACGCGGATCGTTACGTACGTGCTCGCTCACACCAACTCTTTCCCTTCTTTTCTCTTTTCTTCTTTTTTTTTTGCGAAGTTAGACGACATGCCTCTGTCTAGAGACACGATATTTGAACACAGCGTACGCCGTTCATTAGGGCACATGGGCACGAAGGCGTTAATGCGTTCTTATTCTCGTTAATTAAGATCGACGGGCCTGTGTGATCCTCGCCTTTGACCGGCGTGTGACACTTTTCTTGTGCGCGCAAGTGTACAACGAACTCTCTCTTTCTTCTTTCTGTTAAGTGCTCCTCTCTGTAACGTATAGCCAAAGCGGATGGATCCTCTTCCAGTTTGCTTCGCTACCTTGCCCTCTTCCTACTTTCTCTCTTGCTATTCAGTTCCATTATATAATGCCTTCTTTTCCCCCACCTAACGCAGGTTACTAAAAAAAATAATCAGAACTGAGTTACATTGTCCTGAAAGCTGGCTCTTCTCAACAAGAAGCCATGTCATCCGAAAAAAGTTAGAAATTATTGAGGAGTATAATTAACGAGAATGACTCCCAAAATAGGAGTCCGATTAGCCGTCGGAAACGCTTAAGGCTCATTCACAGTAGGCCAACACGACGCCGATTTCGGTCTGCCGATGGTCGGCAGCAGCGTTTTTCCTTCGTGTTGGCGCCTCTGTCGCACTGCGCCGACGCCTACAGCCTGCCGACGGCCGCGGCCGCGGCCCGTCGGCGTAGAGGTTGCGCCGGGTCTAAGTACGCGGCTTATCTTGTCACAATTGCGCGGCGTTCGCCGATGCAGACTGCTGGCTACGTGCGGCGCCTTATTTCTACCTTTTTTGCAACGTTGTATCTCGTTCGCAACGAGATTGGACGAAGTTCGAATTGCAGCCGTTGCTACGGCAGAGTTTGTGTGTTTAGAGGCCCTTGAAGAACCGCCTGGGAGAAAAGTCAAGGAGTTTCCGTGGCTGCAACAAAAGTAGACCGAGGGATCGTGCGAAGACCTCATGCGGGAATGAGCTCTCGAAAACGCTGAAGCCTAAAGATGCTGGATAAGAATACGCCTCGTGTCTACATGTTCTGATCGTTTTGCACGTTCACTGAAAGAAATTGTAGCAGCACCAATGAGGCCTAAAGGGGCTGAAAGATGAGGCAGAGCTACTGCCAACGCCATCCGCGTTTCTCCGCGTGCATGCCAAACGCGTGTGGTGCCTGTGACTACAGCCAGCTGACACACAGTGGCAGTGCATTTCAACTAAAGCGTGCTTCCATTCATTTTGGTCGCGATTGAGCGTATATACAAGCGTAACTGCTTCGGCAATCGCATTTAGAGTACGATGTTTTCGCTCTGCGACCGCTCTCATGACACCTGGCTGCGGACGACGGTCGGCAGACTATAGTTTTGTCGGCGTCGCGAAAGCCTGTCACACTGCGACGACTCGCTGTCGTCAGTCAGTCACGCCGGCCGCGTTGTAGACCTAGTGTGACAGAGTGCTTCTTTTTATAACATTCTTTTCATAAGAAATTGATCTCAGAAAGACCATGACAAAACTGAACTTGCTCACAATCGCGTAACGAAAAATTAGACGCGCCAAGCCTGACACAAATGACCGCTCGTCCATCGACTAACAAAACATGAAAAGAGAGAGAGAGAATCATTGTAATTGATTATCGCAGAGAGAGAGACAGAGAGAGAGAGAGAGAAGGGAAGAAGGAAAGGCAGGGAGGTTAACCAGACTGAGTCCAGTTTGCTGCCCTACACGTGGGGAGGGGAATGGGGATTGAAAGATAGAGAGGGAAAACATAAAATGTCGTAAGAGAGAGTACAGAGACACAGGACGAAAAATGTTTGTATTGCAAGCACAGTATCGCTCATCCTAACATTTTAATTGCGACGGCATTCATTCAACTTGGCCAACGGGTTTTGAGGTCGTTCATAAGCTTTAAAAAAGCGGCAGAAACTCACTCCCATTCCTTTTTTTCTTTCCTTTTTTGAGATTGCTCCCACCGAAACTCATTTAACACAACCCGGCAGAGTTAAAAGCAGCGATTGAGCGTCTAAGCAACAGCAACGACCAACTACAACGAAATCTGCGGGTTGCGTAACGTCAACCGTTATCCTCGTTTACATGAACTTTAACGAGTCGTGCCATAAGTCCAGCTCACCCTGCCCGACCCGACCTCGTTTGCATGCCTCTTTCCTCAAACGGGTTGTAGAGGTCAGTCAACTCACTACTTGCAGGCGGCTTGACCGAACGCTCCTTCACGATCGCAGGCCCGATCCGCTATAGCATTTTCAGGAACCTGACGACAGGTTGTTGGCCCGACAAGCCGACTCGAACCGACTTTATTGGGTTTGTGTCAACGTAGCTAATCATAACTCCGCAAAGCACAGCCAAGGCAACGGATTCCACCATGAAGTCAGAAAAGAAAGATAGCGAGCCAATAATGGCTGCACGAGTGAATAATTGATGAACGACCCACTATCTAACCTACAAAGGCGCTCCGCAATTCCTCCGTTCAAATGGCACCGCCCGCGAAAGGATTAGCGGCGAACAATCGACGAGGCGCGCCACAGTCGCCATTTGCCTTTTTCCTGGTTCTACTGATGCGGTCCGCAGCCTTGGCTTCGCTTCACGGCCAAACAGAGTTGAGTTTTCCTGTTTACACGAAGCGTTACGCGTGTCTCGAGGTCAGTGCTACGTCTTACAGTGCTGTGTCGGGGACAGGGTAGGGAGCCAAAAGCCGCCACCGCCGCTGCCGACGATGTCAGTGACGGATCGAAGCGCCGTACATTTGATCATCCAGCTTGAATTAGCTTGCTCAAATACGTGTTGGATTTGGTTTTTGGCACAATTACTATATTGTTATAGAGAGACGGCACGCGTTGTGCCCCTCTCTGTGGCAGTTGTCAGCCTGCTCCCACTTTATTTCCCTTTCTTGTATATATGCGTTTTCATGTCAAACAATTGTGATAATGAAGCAATCAGTTAGGATTCAACCAAGAGCGGGAGCACCCCGGAGGGGATTAATGGCGATCTTTGATTGCCGATAACTCCGCTTGTATGGAACGCATATTAACGCTTTTTTCTCCAAAATGTTACTAAAACAGTGCATTTAATGATACCTACATTTCGCAACTTCTTCGGAAAGCGTTGCGGGGCTCCTTTAAGGACGAGCGATATTTCCGGGCGACCGTACCCTTCATTTCGTCAGTGGCTGCAACGCGAATAGACCACTCGTCTACTGTCACACCTTGACTCTACATTTCCTAGCATTTATCACTCGCTCCTTCTGGACAAAAGCGTGGCAGTTTGGGCGAGTTGGCATGTCATGACTTTTTCTAGGCTTGTAGCGCAGCTCAGAAAGAGCACAAAGGAAGGTGCAAGGGGTAAAGAAAGGGAACGGAGAACAGAGCGCTCACTCTGTTCTCCGTCCCCCTTCGTTACCCCTTCCAGCTTCCTTTTTGCTCTGTCTGAGCTGCGCTACAAGCCTAGAAAAGCTCCTTCTGGACTCTGTGCCTTTGTGTGCATTGTTTCCTGCAAGCGGCGCAAGCAGATGCGGCTTTCCTAAGCGATACACTACCACACCACTCACATCAAGCATAATACTGCAGCCCCTCCTGCGACACACTGCCCCCTATCCGTTCCTCGCGTTTATTTTCTTCTTGAATGGCGTGACCAGTACACCTCAAATAAATATTACGTGGCACGCGGTACACTTAGGCGGTGATTTCAGAAGACCGCAGTTCACCTAAGGAAAAAAGAAGTAAGAGGACAAGTTCAAGTGAATTCGAAGAATAAAAGAACTGCTTGTTGGACTAGTTAGTGCTTGCTAAAAGCCAAGAATAACACGGCGACAGTACGCCGCTTGATAGCCTTCCGTTGTTTCGTTCCTTAACTGACCATTTATTTATTTATTTATTTATTTATTTATTTATTTATTTATTTATTTATTTATTTATTTATTACACCGCTGACCCCAATGACAGGGTTTGTGATAGAGGGGTACTAACAGCATAAGAAGCGCATGAGAATTATCTCATTCAAACTTGTCAAAAAAAAAGAATATATTTTATTTATTTAATACATACTGCGGACACGAAATCCATGCGGGGTGGATAATACTATATTAGGTCACAAGAAGTAAATCAATGTCAATACAACAAAATGCTGCAACAATACGACAATAATGCTGATACAGTAATCAAACAATCGTAATACAGGTTTTATAAAGGCAAGCCATTCCAGTAATTTTGGTGCGTGGAAAGAAAGAGTATTTAAATAGGTTGGTTCGGGAAAAATAGGGGTTAGTGCATTTTGGTGATGTTGGCGAGTAGATCTCCTTACTAGTGGACTTACATACAATGCCGGGTCGAGTACCAATTTGTTTTTTAAGTAACTGAGAAAGAAAGGCAAGACGTAATTTTTTTCGACGCGATTCAAGTGTAGGAATATTATTAGACCTCATTAGTTCAGTTGGTGAGCCGAATGTCGAAAATTTGTTGTAAACAAACCGGACAGTCTGTCTTTGGATTCGTTCAAGTTTCTTTATGTTAAATTGAGTGCAGGGATCCCAGATATACAGGCCTACTCGAACTTCGGTTGAATTGGGTAGTAATAAGCAAGCAGTTTAACAGAGGATGGGGTGTGTTTAAGCTTGTATTTGAGAAAGCACAGTTTACGGAAAGCATAGAAAGATATATTTTGCACGTGAAGGTTCCAGGACAGGTTGCTGCAAAGGGTGACACCTAAATATTTATAGTTAGTAACTTGTTTAAATGCAGAGGAGCCCAACATATAACTATAAGAGGGAGAGAGATGTTTTCTTTCGGGGAATGCGAAGAAAAACACTTTTTTCAACATTCAAGGTCATCCCCCATTGAGTGCACCAATAGAAAATTTAGGTCATCTTGGTCACTAGTGTGGGTAATCTCTTTAAACAATACACAATCGTCCGAAAATAGTCTTATTTGAACATTCAGCCTTAGAACATGAACAATGTCATTCACGTACAGGAGGAACAACAAAGGGCCCAGTACACTTCCCTGTGGTAACCCAGATGTCACTGGAAGACAGGCTGAATGATACCCACCCACATCCACGAATTGTTCGCGATTGCTTAGGTATTCAGCGATCCAAGAAACAAGTACTTCTGGTATGCCATGTTTTATTAGCTTATATATTAGTTTGGAATGACGTACTTTACGGAAGGCGTTACTAAAATCAAGAAAAATTAAGTCAATTTGGTTGTTACTTTCAATGGAAGAAACAAGAGTGTGAATGACCGTGATTTGTTGTGTTACTGCAGAGTATCCCTTTCTGAAACCATGTTGAGAGTTGGTTATAATTTTGTTCTCATCAAGACATTCATGGAGGGCTTTTGCAATAATATGCTCAATTAGTTTACAGCAACTTGACGTTCGTGAGATCGGGCGATAGTTTTCTAAAAGTAGTCGGTCTCTTCTTTAGTAGCGTACATATGCATATATAGTCGCTCAGATTAGTCGCTCTGATAATCGCTTAAAATTAGCTTTCGCCCTTAGCTGTGAAACTGATTTTCATCCATAACTATTCAAAGTAAACCGTACCGCCCTTATTTTGCACTTTTTGTTCACATTGACTTGTGCAAAGAGCTCCCAAGCAACTTTCGGCACTCCATTGGCCTGCTCAAATGACGCTGGAACTCACATTGACGTTGCTAAGCGCTATATATACGCAAATAAAAAGGAAGACTTTTTTTTCAGGTTTGTTATGTGCGAGAACGTTTGCAAGTGTCCGATCTGCGCATTTTTCTGACACATCCACTTCCAGGAATTTTTCCCATCCGCATATGGTGTCCCACCGTTGCTTTTCTTTAACCCTACGACGTCTCACAACGCAAATTGTGTGCCCCGCCAGACGGCAAAATAACAGCTCGTCGGCCCCCTGCTGCTACGGTTGACGAAACGATGCACACGCGATTCCCCATTGTGTTCTTGTGGCGCCTACGTGTGCACGTTTTTTCTTTTTCTTTTTTGTTTGAAGAAGGAGTACAAGATATACGAAACAAAGAAAAGCCGGTATCCGGCGCTTTGTTCCCGTTACTTCAATTTCAAAGTCGCATACGTAACATGAGGCGTATACGTTCTTTCTTTTTTTCGCTTAATTTTAGGTCTCAGCATGGATGGCTTCCTTCTTTTGCACGACGTGTACTCTGTTCTGCTTGTCCTGATGTGAAGCATGGGCCCAGATTCACAAAAAAAAGTTCCTATAAGACGGAACATTTCGTAATAACAGGTGCCAGCCAATCGTGGTGCTGGACATACTAGTAACGAAGGCGACCGACCCAGGGCAATGTAATGAAGGAGACGTTTTGCCATTTGGTTCCTGTTTCTTCAAAGATCTTCTTCCAGTGAACTGACTTCGCTTCATCACTTCTCATATAACACCCTGTTCCTCTCCCCTACTGTACACAGAGAGAGAGAGAGAGATTGTGGATAGCAAGAGACGCTATTTACTGCAACCCATTCGGGGAAGCGTATACGGTAACCAACAGACGTGCTTAAACTTGAGATATCGGCATTTCCCCCTCTATTCTCCCTCTCTCTCTCTCTCTCCTGTCAACGCTCCTGACAAGGTCATCTTCGTGAAAAATGTTCTTTTGGAAGCCCCTCCAGCATAACGCGCGTTATAATTGGGGCACAATGTTTGGTGAAATCGTAGGCTGGCGGTGACTGCTGATTATCTCGTCAACCGTGGATAACACATTGCTGGTCACCGCAACAAAGATAGGGAAAAAATGAAGATATACGGGTGGATCACTTTTAAGTTTTACGGATATCTTTTTTTCTTTTAATATCGCCGGTTGCAGATAACATATTGCTAGTCCTTGAGCTGGATTATTCGAAAAGGCGGCCATTACATGTACGAGAAGTCGGAAAGCATATTAAACTAATTAAGAAAATGTATCAATTAATTTCTTTATATTTTCACTTAAGGCATATATTGAAATTTGCGAATTGCAGCTTGCGACTCGGCAAGGTGCATCCAATTCGAATGATTTTCCAGGATGCCCCAGCTTGGAGATATGCGCCATCAAACTCACCGTATAAGACTGCACCGTTGTTTCACTTACTTCTTTTTTAACAAAACGCTCTTTTTCTGCAATGAAGAACAAAAGAAACTGGAACGCCCTTTTATTTTGTCCCACATTTTGGGAAATAATATCTAGAAACTCGTGTCCTCCTCGAGATTCATTTCAAGTGGATACGTCCAAGTTGATACTACCAAACTCACCGGCTACAAATAATAGATTGCAATGTGTGCCTTAATTTAATTAATTAAGAAGTTATTTAGTGAACTTTTTTAATTGTTTTAATGTGTGTTTCGATTTATTGTGCTAGTAATATCCGCCTCTTTGAATAAGCGAGCTCAAGATGAATTAATTGTGCCATCTGAATTTCTTTTTTTTAAGTTCCGGTAAACTTAAAGATGATCGCCCCGTAGATTGCTATGTGTTTTATTGTTCTTGTTTTATTTTTCCTTTCACTGTAGGCAGTGATTCTTTGAATCAAAGGGGAATGAGGAGTGGTCAGCATTGCGGTTTAACGTGTTCACCGGGGACGGCCTTGTGTTTCTTTACATTCTCACACTATTTCGTCATGCCTAGCAAATATTCAATCTGCGCACTCTATCTTACACTATTCGAAGTGATAAGTAGCACTGCCGTTTTCTTAATAATTAGTTATCCGATACCAAGTGCAAAGCTGTTGTTATCGGTAACCTTATGTGCGGTTGCTCATATTCTCTTTTGCAGAAAGACATTTATCCTTTCCTTATGTCCCTCCTTCTTTCTCTTTGTGCAGTAGGGGAAAATAATGAGTAATCAGTTACGAAGTTAATTATCTCATCCTCATAGAAAAAGTATTCCGTTCGTAGCCATGTGGGCAGTGCACTGCTCTTATGACTTTGCTGTTGTCTACCATTCACGTGCCGCTTCTAAGTTCCCTTCTGCTACAGTTTTTGTCCTAAGCACTCAGCTTCATTTCCATTATTCTGCCATTATGTCGCCTTCACGTCTATCAGTTTTTTTCTATGTCACTCTTTTTTTCTTGCTACCATTTCGATAGAGTACATTGAACCTTTCCCCTGGTTATATTGGCCTTGCCTCACTTCCAATTTATCCCTTGCGCACGAAAGGCGCCGAGCTCCCTCCCATTCATCATGTTGCCTATCTGACGTGCCTACCCTGTCACGATTCCAACACTGTGTTATTCAACCCTAAGCTGAATAGAAAACTGAGCCGGCGTTGGTCGCGTTCGCTCGTTATGCAATGAGCTTGACATATTTCTACCAATTGCCTCGGGTGATTATGGGACTACGCGTCGCTTGTCGCAGAGGCACACCTCAACATGACTCGAACCACGCAAAAAAAAAAAGAACGTATCTTAGTGAATTGCTTCACAGCGGAAACTGTAACTGAGTAACTTACACGTTAGGTGGGGTTCCGGACAAGAAACACCGTATATATATTAAGCCGTCATTGTGACTTGGGATACAAGGTTCAGCTAAGGACAAAGTGGAGCAGACAAAGGGTTTGAGAGAGAAGGCCTAACAACGAAGCCACCAGTTTGAGAAGACGAGAACAGTTAATATGGCGAGAAGGTAACGCTGTTTGAAGCCATAGGATAAGGTTCAGTATAATGTTCATGATATCACACCCTGTAGACTTTCAGAACTCAGATTACAAAAGGCCACAAAAGCGCTGCTGTAATATTTGAAAGCTACCGGATTGAGCGACCGTCTGTGATCCGGACTGAGTGACCGTCAGTAGATATAGAGCAAAAATCTCACGTCGACGAGTCGACAGTGGACTTTATCTTTTTGTCTTAATTTCTCCCTCCCCTCTCCTCTCCTCCAGTGTAGTGTAGCGAACCAGGCTCAGTCGTGGTTAACCTTCCTGCTTTCATTTATCATTTTCTCTCTCATTACTGGATCGTGTCATATGGCATATTTTTTCTTGCTGGTTTCTAGCTTGCTTTTCTACACCAGTTCCTATACCTCACCACTCAGTGCTGCACTCACTTTATCACTTCAGGTAACGTGGCATGTCACAATCTAGCTAAGAACGAAGTGAAGGAGATTCGCCTGAAGCAGCTATACGCAATGTAAGAACAGAACATGCGCGAATAATAGAATGACAAGAGAGAAAGATGACGACCAAACTGCAACGCTGGCGCGCTCAGGCGTTTTCGTCACTGCATGGCTTCACGAAAACGGTCCGACGTCTCCTTGCATGCCATAACAAGAGGGAAATAAGAAGATACAGAAAGGATTGACTGGACTCGGCTTTACTGCCATGGTTGTTTGCAATGCAGCAAAACATCCTCCTCGTGAAGAATGGGGAAACGAGGAGAGGGCGGTAAACGGGAATCGCCTCGTTCCACGTACTCATCGACCCGCGGCCGTCAAAGGCCGCAGAGCAAATGTTTCAACTCGGGCTCACTTTGCAGCGTTGTCTTCTACCACTTTCGTTTTTTTTTCATTCTTTAGATCCCTTCCTGAAAGACACCGCACCGCTGCCAACGTACAGCCCTTACATGCGCGCTTCATGTTATGATACGCTGGTCCCGCCGCTGGCGATGGCTTGATGCCCTCGCCTAGTTTAATAGTCCGGTGCTTTCTTTCTGTCAATTCGGCCATTAAGTAACGGATCACCAGAACACCTGGTTCGCGGTTAAGTGTGTTCTTCTTGCTTGACCCTTGAAGAAATATTTTCTCCTGCGTCGCAATATGTAACAGTAACTTCGCGCCTCTTTCTTTCTTTCTTTCTTTCTTTCTTTCTTTCTTTCTTTCTGAGCTGAGAAAGAGCACAAATAAACTGTAGGTCGAATAACTATAAATAACATTGTGCACTGCTTGTACTTATTATTATTATTATTATTATTATTATTATTATTATTATTATTATTATTATTATTATTATTATTATTATTATTATTATTATTAACCGAGGGGAGTATGTTGGTTGACGAGAGACTTCAAACAACCTGTGCAATTTGTAACTTTATATAAGAGCGTACGCCTTCCAGTTCTTGAGTACGTCTCCGTGGTTTGGGACGGCCCTTGTAGGTCAAATTGTAAACTTCTCGAAAATGTGTAAAAAAAGTTCACAACTACATTTAAACATCGATTCTGTCAAAATACTTCCATCTCCATAGAGCTAACGTAGACACTCACGTTACCTACCCTCACCTGTAGAGGCAATAAATCGGATGTACTTTTTCTTCGCAAATTAATACATGGAAAAATCTGCTGCTCGCACTTGCTTATATGTGCGCTTTTGCATTCCGCAGAAAGGCACAAGGAAGCATCGCGCCTTTCAGCATTCAGATTTTTTTGATCCTCAATCTAGAGTGCAGGCGACATGTAACACCCATTCAGAATGCCTGGATATCCTCATCCCTAATTTTAATATTTTCCCGAAAAGAGTTGCTGAGGTATTTCAATAACTGGGCAAAAGCTCTCATATCTCTTGTACGTTCCGTCATTCTGTAATCCTTCTTTCTGTTTCTCCACTTTTGCCTTGTGTTATCTTCGTGTGCACATTTCACGCTCCGTTAAAATCTGTATACGCGAAAGCATTATTCTCTTTTTATCTGTGCGCGCGTGTGTATGTGTGTGTGTGAGCTTGCGTTGTTCTTCCTGTGCATTGGTTTGCCGAGTGCGCCAGCACCAAGACCCTCGAGGTTGTTCCTGAGCATATTAATCAACACTTTTGATTTACTTATTTATTTATTTATTTATTTATTTATTTATTTATTTATTTATTTGAGTGTTTGTTTAGTAAAAGAGAGGTGGAAGAGAGATACGTTTCTGTTTTTGAAACGTTCGAAACGTTCGGAAGAAACGTTCACAGCGTTTGACCCTTGAGCGCTGACCAGCAAAAGGGAAATGAGTTTGGATGCAATGGTTAAGGAAAGAGGATAGTAAAGTGGACGAAAAAGGCTGTTTACGTATATTGACTAATAGATAGCCATACTCGGTAAGCTATCACTTTGTGAGGACTTACTGACGTTACCCAAAGCCTCCGCAGTATCTGCTACCACATTTTGTGGGCGCCTGGTCTTAGCGGCCACCTATAGCTACTGAAGCAACTATATTGAACATGTTCCTATGGGTGGGCGGTGCAACTTGGACCAAAGACAGGAGGAAGTACGCGATACCTACTTCGTGTACTTCCGTGTCATGTACGTCCTCCTGTCTTTCGTCCGGCTTGCGCCGCCCACCCATAGGAACATGTTCAATCACCAATTTGCCCAGCTTGCCGTGTTAATTCAACTGTGTTGATTCGGGTCCTGGTGTATTTACCAGCCATAAATACTCGTCTTACACGTCATTTTCGCTGTGAACATAGTAACATGGATTATAATGTTAGTTTTGTTAATTGTGCGAAATATGATGGATTTTTTGGTGCTGTCTTTAGCACCCCCAGCCACATCACGCTTCTTCTCTAAGCTCTTTTATTCACTGAACGTTTACTCGGTAAGTTAATATCATGCAGAACTTACTTTTTCATTAAGCTTTACTTTTTTGAAACAGTGACAAAGGTAACACAATAACCAAATGAAGCCCAGACCCAACAGTGGGCAATGCGACTTTTTATTTCGTTTCTTTCCCCCTTGTTTTTTTAAGGACGCTCATAGCAATTAAGAAAGCCTTTGGCAAAACCAAGTCTTTCCAGCAGAACGTCTATCCACGTCAGATAAGTTTGGTAAATAAACTATTTTCAAAGGTTTTCGTTATTGCAGCTGCACTCTCTGTTTGCGTGCCTGCCAATAATGAAACTCTTTCAACGCTGATAAACATTAGCCTCAAACTTACTAGTTACCGAGCTTTTTCTCGGATGCGGGTATTGGAACGTGTGGCCAATACCTGCCGCTTGTTCAACATATCCCGTTACTCAGAGCCCCCCTCCCCATATTTCTTTTTACCCTGTTCGAAACGCCTTCTGTTACAGCAAAATGCGAAATTCCGAGATATTTTCCTATACGCAAACGTTGTCCAACTGGCAGGAATAAAACGCCGTTGTTGCTTTCATGTTAGACAAGCGCCGAGAAAGCACGTGCTTTCTTCTGAGCGAAATGCCGCAATGATTTTCGGTATTTTTCGCCTGCGCTTTTATACGTCTAATGGACAGACCCAGATGTATTTCGTTTCTCATCCAGGTGCAAGGCGGAAGACAAGCCGGTTTGCGTTATTTATGTTCTTATTTTCTATGTAAGTTTATTTCCCCTTTCTCCTCCTTACACAGGTGAAGACTGTGAACTGAGGTTTTCTGCTTCTTCTTTTTTAACATGAAGGTGTTAGTACAACTAGAAGGGCTCAGAAACCTATGTTATATACAGTGTACTCAGAAAACCCAATAATTCATTATGTTTATGTTTAGAAGGAAAGTGGGAAACGTTAGGGATGATGCATTGGAAAATTTTGAGGTGTCTATGCTAGGGGCGAAGTGAAAATTTCTCAATCCTCGTTTCTGCCTGTTTTAGATGCAATATAAACAACAAAATCATTTTCCCACTGCCCTGAGAACCAATAGGATACCACGTCTATATTCGTAGCAAAGTGGGATTATGTTATTGCTAACAATCATGAAAGCCTGAAATGTGTGGGTTAATTACAGCTTTGGCAAAATATCATTGGTTCAAACGTTCCAGAGCTTTACAACGTACTTTACGAACTTCGCAGGAAGTTTGCCCAAATATAGACAGAAGAAGGGGGAAAGGAAGGCAGGTTAACAGGAGAGGAATATTCGGTTTGCTACCCCACGCTGTGGAGAGAGGGTAGGTGGAGGTAACATGACAGGAAGGTAAAGAGAAGGAGAGAGAGAGAGAGAGAGAGAGAGAGAGAGAGAGAGAAGCAAAAAAAGGGAGCACAGATACACAATAACAGTCAGTCACTCTCACTGCATACTATGACCGCACGGTACAGCAGCACCTGTGGCACCACGAACATCACTTCAGGCTACAGCCACTCCAATTCTGTGCTCCGTAAAAACTGCATCAAAGCTCTCAAGTTCGTCCAAACTCCTGGATCAAGTCTATGAGCCACAAATTTTATATTTTGAGGACTTGAGTCATTTTATGCATGATGAGAAAGTAAAATTTCAAAAGCGTCAGTTGATTATGGCTCTTCAAAAAATTATTAAACAAGTGCTGAAAAGTTATACCGCCGTTGTCAATTACGTTTCCCAATGTCCTGAGAAAGGCGCACCAATTTCACATTTCGCGAAAATAGAGTGCGTAATAAGTGCAAAACGCAGCGAAATTTTAAAGCTCCTGACTTCATTATGAGCTTTGTAAATAATTAATGACTCGTCATTTTCTTCATATTTCCATGCATTATACGAGAATCGTAGATTTCTCCGGTGTCATCTGGGTACTAAACGAGGCACTTTGTTTATATTTGGTGAGAATATGGAGAATGCTATGTTTAATGTGCAGATGAAGTACAATACGTGTGGCTTTAATTGCATTTCTTCGGGAAAATTATGTATTCTGTAACGTCATCCCGATACGCCCTGTGTGTGCGTGAGCCACAGACACGCGCTGAGATAAGCGCTATGCTTTCATTTCCTTTTACCAGTTCTCACACAAGTCATGTGACCGTTCTGGCTGTATATATTTCATGACTGTACATTAAAAAGGATTCATTCTTGGTCATGAGACGTCTGTCTGACTGTCTGACATATTCAAGCACCACAAAGCGTTTTAGGTGTGTTGTACCAACGGCGAAGAATTGTGTGGAAGAACTGTAACTGCCCCCAAGAGCAAATTTGGTGAATATGAGAAGAACATTATGGCTGATGGACATGAAAAGCTAAATGCGTGTGAATAAACTGCACCAGGGGCAAAAGAAATTTCTTTCAGCAAGTGCTTGAAAGCTTTAGACGCCCGTTATTTGCTCTATTTCGCAGTGTCCTATATGATAACTCTACGTGGTAGACGTTGACATTTAGCGAAAATGGAGGCCAACATAAGGTAGAAGTATGGGAAATGTTCAACGAGTCTGCAAAAATTATGATCTTTCCTCGTAATTACTCATTTTTGTTAGCTTCATGCACTCACGAGGCTCGTACTAAGTTTCCTCGATAATTGAATACGCAGCGTCGAATACATCATGGCTGTTGTGGCTGCTCATCCTTTCCAGCTTGAAGCTGGACAAGTTGATTAAACATTGTTCAACAAGAATCCAGGGCGAGAAAAACTGACATGCAATGGAGTATGTATTTGTGTTCTCTGGTGTGTGCGTGTGTATTTATTCCTCGCTTTCGTCATTAAAGATACCGTTTAGACCTCAAAAGGTACGTGGATGTTACAGATGGATTGATGGACAGACAGTCTTTATTTGCGCTTTCCCTTTTAAATTTGCATTAGATGCTTTTGTAGGAGACGTTGGCTACACTCTCTGGCTTAGTCATGCGATAGACAGCAAAGCATGCTCCAAAGAAAATACAAAAATAATGACGTCATACGTAACTAAATGTTGCAGCACCTGTCCGGCTAGGTCACAGAAAGTTATGCTCTGCACGGGTGTACCATTCGTTCGCAGAACGTCAAGTTAAGCCTGATCAATAGAAATACATTGCCACGCTGAATTTTTAAGAAACAATCGACGAATGAAGCTCCTGCAACCGTAAATTAAATTGTCATCACGCTAATCACATAGCCGCTTTGTGTATACGTCCGGGCATCGGGAACGTAACGTTAAAAAAAGAAAAGCAACATCCTAATTTAGTTTACTGAGGAGGTTATTGCGCTGTTAGTTACTAAAATGCTTGATGAACGTGTAAAAAGGAAAAAAAACAGATAGTAAAGGACATGGTGTCGCACCTAATTGGGAGGTTGAAAGCAAAAATCATATTTATGTTCCCAAAGGACCTGGGCAATCGGCATTTTAGGGAGAACTGTATGCTTTATATCCAATTCCCCCCCCCTCAAGAAAGGAAATATTAACACAATTGGGGTGGCAATAAGTGGTAGTAAAACTTCTGAATACATATCATCGTAGTGTATAACACAAAAAAGAACTTTAAGTCTTGCATCGTTCAACGCAGTAACGATATTGTAGCCACTGCTTATTAGTTTAAAAGTTAACTTGACTTTCCGAAGATATTTTGGTGCTGCAGCAAGTTACGAGGCCTGCTCGTCGTCCCACCTGCATGAATCCATAGGAAACACACTGCTGTGTCCCTAATCTGTCCCGGATTAGAGACGGAACTGGCCGTGCTATCAGGCCAAGGAAAGCCCAGTGGGCAAGCAGGCGGATACGACGCCGTTTCAATAACCTCGAGCAGAAAGATAAAGAAGAAAAAAGAAGAGCCATCGCGGTAAAGCTTCCATATGTATATCAGAGTGCCTCCGGTAAAAGGTTACACGTTATCACTGGAAGCTGATAACATGGTGGTATTACCGGCTCTTTGCAGTCACAGATTCTTTCGCTCTTATAGTCCATCATAGGAAAATGAATTCCGTCTCTCTGATAACAAGGAGGAAGTACTGTTATTGCACAATGAGACAGTCACTGCGTTGCTCTGCAGGGTGGTAAGAGTATTGTGTTATTACGCGAAAGAAAATACAAAAAGTACAAAACCACACGTGTCACTGAACGCGAAAGTCTGAAGAAATGCTATTTGGTCACTGCGCTATTCAATTCTGCTATTTAATAATAATAATAATATTTGGGGTTTTACGTGCCAAAACCACTTTCTGATTATGAGGCATGCCGTAGTGGAGGACTACGGCATGCATACGGAGGACTACGGCATACTGCCTGCCTGCCTATCTATCTATCTATCTATCTATCTATCTATCTATCTATCTATCTATCTATCTATCTATCTATCTATCTATCTATCTATCTATCTATCTATCTGTCTGTCTGTCTGTCTGTCTGTCTGTCTGTCTGTCTGTCTGTCTGTCTGTCTGTCTGTCTGTCTGTCTGTCTGTCTGTCCGTCTGTCTATCTGTCCGTCTGTCTATCTGTCCGTCTGTCCGTCTGTCTATCTGTCCGTCCGTCCGTCCTTCTGTCTGTCTGTCTGTCTGTCTGTCTGTCTGTCTGTCTGTCTGTCTGTCTGTCTGTCTGTCTGTCTGTCTGTCTGTCTGTCTGTCTGTCTGTCTGTCTGTCTGTCTGTCTAGAGTTTCTCACTACATTACCTAGAAGGAAATCTGGCGCTACTGCGCTGTGGTATGCATGGGAATGCCGGTATATTGTTACTTCGGATTGGCATCGTTCTCGGAGAGACAGCAAACCTTGAAGACGCGCTTGGCAAGTAGCGTTCCGTCTGTCACAATGATTCATTTTCTACAAAAACAGCACGTGAAAAGCTGTTTTAGCTTTATTACTACGCGAAAACATGTTTTGTTTAACTATGAGTACTTGTTATTGCGTGTACGACTATATGTTACGTAAAAAGTGTCAGCGGGTCGCTAAAATTGGAGGACAGACGACAAGGTTCGCGCTCGCTTTGAAACAGTTAGTCGTCTGTTCTTGCTTTTCTTCGCTTGGTCATGCATTGTAGGTGAGTAAAGATGTAATATGCGTGAATGGAAACATTTTAACTTTGAGAACGCGTTATTTGTGTAGCCATATCCACGTTTCAGACGAAGCCTCTTACAACATCAGCCAACACGAGCCTCGCAGACACATACCGTCATTCCCATGACGGCACGGTGCCACCTTAAGAAACTCCCATAGACGGTGGCGCCAGATTTCCCTCTAAGTGTTATAGTGACAAACTCTCTGTCTGTCTGTCTGTCTGTCTGTCTGTCTGTCTGTCTGTCTGTCTGTCTGTCTGTCTGTCTGTCTGTCTGTCTGTCTGTCTGTCTGTCTGTCTGTCTGTCTGTCTGTCTGTGTCGCCGCTTGATTAGGGACTCAGTTGAGGGCTCTTTTGAGCCACCGGGTCGGTTCAGCCGTATTCATACATATTGTGCGATTGTGCTACACATCAATACGTCAGTTTCGAGCCGTATACATGCCCCGTTCAAAGTAAAAATGTATAAAGCTTGATTAAACTGTTATGAAACTTTCTTAAACGAAATTAATTAATCCGGTGTGGTCCTGTATCCCTTGGTCTATTTGATCCCACTGGCCCATTGTAAAAAGTGCTGCGTGTTTCTTGCCGTTGGATTCTCTACGTTCGTTCTACAATGTAACATCATCGAGAGGCCGACCACATACCAGTTGCGGTGGCGACTCAGTGGATATTGCGTTGTGCTATTGGGCACGTGGTAACGGGTTCGAATCCCAGCCACGACAGTCACACTCCAATGGGGCACGGACGCAAAAGCACTCGTGTACGACGCTTCGGGTGCATATAAAGAAACCCAGGTGGTCAGAATTAATCCGGGGACCTCCTCTACGGCGTCCCTTATAAGGGACTGTGCTGTTTCGGGACGTTAGACTCAAACTTACGTGAGGCCGGCCACGCATTTGTTGCCATATTTTCAAGAATCAATCACCAGTCGATGAACGAGAATGTTCTATAAGGCATTCCGTGGGTAATTGACATGCCGTGCGTGCGGAACGCTAGAAAAATTGGCGTGGCTGAAAGCGATCAGAGTCAAATGAGACTAGAAAGCGTACACGTAGCGATACCTCCACAAAAGTGACTACACTGCGGTCTGCGTTCAAGATAAAAAAAAAGTGTGCGTTTGTTTTCTTCTTATATTGAATGAAAATACGAGCTCTAGCTTTTCGTTCAAAAATTGTTTCGATCCCGTGGGATGACGGAGATTTCGACAAGGTAACAGTGTATACAGGAGGGAAACGTACCAGAACATAACTTCCAACCTTTCCACCTGATACTCCAGCTAACTGTAGTCTATCTGTAGCTAATATTACTTGAAGTAAATCTAAGCGCTTGTCTTGTGTGTCTGTCTTAAGTGGTGCTGTTCGCAATAGATCAACCAGTCAATCGATCGATCGATCGATTTGTTGATCCGCAAGGTATTCAGTCAATCACGAAAAAAAAAACGTGTACGCGAATGTTAAATAGCAAGGGTTTTCCAAATGGTACGTTTCCAAGTGAACTCCCAACCATCGCCAACAGTGTGAACGTGCACGGTTGCGCGAAAATTGTTGAGGAACAACGAGACGAAAGATCTCGTTGTCAGCGAAGGTGAAACTGCAGAACAAAGGTGCTCGCCAAAGCGGCGCGTGTCGTGGACGTCACTGCATGGCGGCACCGACGCCTTGCGTCAGCCTCAAGAGCACAGCAGCCGCGCCGGATGACGGTGGCTACTGAGCGCGCCACTGATAAGGATACGGCAGAGCGGCTGAGGACGTGTATCATTCACACGTGCTGGTCCAGGAAAACGGATGCAAAAGAGGATGATAAGTGGCTATCTGTCGAAACCGTCGGCTGGCACCGTGACCTTACGGGTAATAAGCGCCTTGATAAACGAAGGCCGCTTCACAGGTCGTTCATGTGAATCCACTTGGCTGACGACCACTTCGTGGCCGTCGATTGGCGCGGTTACTCCGAAAAACCTATCGCGGTTAACTGTATACATAATCTTCGAGTGGTATCGAATGCCCTGTAAGCTACAAGAGAAGCATGTCTGGCCGTGTGTCAGTGCGAAATAATCTGGCGGGTACTTAGAAAAGAAAAAGAAAATTCAGATTCCAGCAATTCCTCCCGGCGTGAACTATTTTACTTCGATCTAGAAATGCCATTTCATACAATCAGTGCGTATTAGAGTTGAGGAAGACAGATTGTTGTCAAAACTTGCGGAACGATGTAGAATTGAATTGTCCCGAAAGGCTGCTAACAGACTCAAAAGAACGCATAACCCGCATTGCAACGCGTTTAGTGCGAGTTGAAACGCGACAGGTTTTATCAAAAAGTACACCAAGATTATTGACCTAGTAGATCAATGATCTGTGAGATATGTCAGTGTACCACTCTGTGAGATCATTGATCTTACAGACCTTACACAATGGTGCAGAATCTACGCAATAAGAAAAAGAAATGCTTGCTGTTTCGCGTGCGAAACTATGACATTGGTCTCAGCAGCATTCAAGGTGAGTTTATTTGCACGATTTAGAAAAAGAAAACAGGTCAGATTCCACAATGCGACAGTCATCAACAGTATGAATTTCCTTTAAAATATTGACGTCATCGGCATATAGAAGGAACGAAGAATTCCGAATAGCGGAAAGAACATCCGAAATAAAAAAAAACGCCGTGGTTGCTTAGTGGCTATGGTGCTGGGCTGCCAAGCACGAGTTCACGGGCTTGAATCCCGCCCACGGCGGCCGCATTTTGATGGGGGCGAAATGCGAAAACACCCCTATACTTAGATTTAGGTGCACGTTAAAGAACCCCAGGTGGCCCAAATTTCCGAGGTTCCCCACTACGACGTGCCTCATAATCGGAAAGTGGTTTTTGCAAATAAAACCCCATAACTTAATCTCTTTGTAATTAAAATAAAAGTGGTCCTAATAATGATCTTTGAGGAGCGCCGCTAGTTGCCATGTAAAAAGAAGGCCTTTGGCCATTGACGTTAACATGATCTGTCAAGAAGATAACTGCGCAAGAGATTGGCATTTGGCGAGTGAACACCAAAGTGTGTGAGGTTGATCAGAAAGCAGCGAGTGGCTGACTACATTAAAAGCATTGCTGAGCTAACAGCAAATGGCGTCAGCTTGGCCCTTTCTAAGTACCGCGCGGAGATCTGCGTCATAAAACTTGCGAGATTTGTGATAGTGGAGCGGCCGGTAAGAAATTCATGCCGATTCAGCAACAGTGACTTTTTCACAGTAAAAGACTGTTGTGAAGAGCAAGCTCAAAAGCCTTAAACGTGGCACAGAGAAGGGAAAACGGGCGATAATTCGAGGCATCGGTTTTACAGGAAAAACAGGAGCAGTTTTCCCCATGTGAGGGAAAGTGGAAGTATTCAAAGAGCTATTAAATATAGACGTCCATACTCGGGCAAATATACTGCAGTAAGATTTTAGAATAGTGGAGGAGATGCCATCAGGGCCGCAAGATAGGGAAGGCTTCAAGCGCTTAAGGCATTCGCTGATGAGCTTTTCATCAAACAACATTAGATGTAGGAACCGTCGTGCGTTGCTGACTGACGCCAGCGTTGAAACCTGAAGTTTTATATAAGGACGAGAAGTGGGCAGTAAAACAATCTACGACTGCTTGGATTTCTACTCCTCCGGAGTCGAGCAAGTGAAAACACTGTCCACGTTTACTAGAGCGCTCGCGGTTATGCTTGCGAAATTCCGCCGGCAGGCTGGAGGCGCTCTTTTCCAAAAATGCAATATGTGAGTCGTAATTCCACTTATAAAGGCGTTTGCATAGAGTCAGGAAAAATTCCTCCACGCACTCATTAGGCATTGGATTCGGGGATTTTCATTGCGTGCGAACTTTATGCTTTAGGGTATATATAAGTTCGGACGAGAATCAGCAGGGATACTTAAGGCGTTTAGGCCTGTATCGAGGAATGCATTTGCGAATATTGCTCAAAACAAGCACAGGGAACTGAACTACTGTAGTCGATCATCAAGATTGGCTTTGTAACCGATTACCAATCGGTGGGGGAGAATAAATAACATAAACCAACAAATTCACCCCTATGGAAAGCATAGTGAGAGAATCAATTTATGCCACTGGAGGAGCTTAATAATAATAATAATAATAATAATAATAATAATAATAATAATAATAATAATAATAATAATAATAATAATAATAATAATAATAAAGCAATCCGTTTCTCGCAGAGAAATCGCCATTTACTGATCCGAAAAAAAGAGAAATTTTTCCTGTTTTTCCTGGGTCCTACCTAATGGAGAGTTATGTCTGACACCATGCTGAACAATACCTCTCTCTCTCGCTCTTCGCAGAAGACCTCGCGCGAACTCGAGAGAACGAGAAGGGCGCGAAAGAAGAAACGCAGCGGCAGTGGCCGAGCGTCGCGGGACTGCAGCGCTCATGCGCGGCGCGGCGCAGCCGTACTTGGAGTGGACACATGAACGAACAAAGCGGTCATTATCACGCCGTCCGAAAGCGGCCACCCTGGTTACCCTGACCCGGCACCGGCGCGGCCCAGATAGTCCGCGCCGAGCTGCGGGGGCCACGCCGACGCCGACGACTATAGAACGTATTGGGGGTGCGTGTATATAGGGACCATATAGGAAAGCCCGCTAGCGCTGTTTGTGGAAAACCGTAAAAGCCGTCACTATGGTGACGTGCGTCGCGTGGTCAACGACTGGGAAAACGAGTATAGGGGGTGCTTGCGCCGAGACCGCGGCCATAGCGCTAAAGCCGTTTACAAAAAAGAAAAATCGTGCCTTTTAGTGCGCAGTTTGTGCGGTTCGCGGTCTGAAACCGTGACTCGTCGTGCAGCTTAATTTGCCTGTGTTCGAGCGTACGTGTACGCGCGAGCCCTTTTTTTTTTTCAATTATCTTCGTAGTAGGAGGCCGCGAACCTGTGTAGGCGACCCGAGCCTGCGATTATCGATGGTTCTAGGAACGCCAGCGCACGGCACGGGCTGGAACCCTCGTTCCTTCTCTCTGTTATCAGCGGAAGTCTGGTGTGAAGACACTCCTTTCCCTCCCATCGAGTCTTTTAGGATCGAATGAGCGTTAATTGAATGGGGCAGTGCAAAGAACATCGATTCTAAGCCACCCGCAAAAAAAAAGAAAAACGTTTCGGCGTTGGCCAACTTTGCCCAGTTATTTAAAACATGAAAACGTTGCGTTCAGCTACTGAGCCGATGGTTAAGTGTGCGCAATGTTTTCTGCGCAAATACGACGCCTCAGGCTCGTCGCTGCTGAATGCTTGGTGGAGGTCAATTAAGCGGCAAGTGAAAGAAATGCAGCGAATTGATTGCTCGGGGTTCGCTATATAAGCTTCTCTTTCGGGCTCCAATTCGCGGGATTCGTGGAGTGTAGTGAAAGCTATCTGCAATTGAACACAACCAGAAAATAGAACGAGAAGGAGGGCTCCTCTTTTGTGCGTTTCTGCTCACCCTCATCGCGGCCCCCGGCTGAATGTAAGCGTTACGGAGCGATCAGTCGTACACAATGGGTAAGCTCGCCTCCCTCCTCTCGATGGGAGCTGTAGCCTTCGCCGCGCGAAGTTGGTAACACGGCGTATACAGATCTCTGGGCGACAACTGCTTCGTTTAGAGGGGCGAAAACCGTACATCGGAGAAAGTAGAAAAATCGGTGTCTGTTGAATGCAGTCCCAACTTTGGCATGGAGCGTATTTTGAAAACAGGGCTGTTTTCAGGCGGCTCACTCTATGCATGCAATAGCCACATGCGCTAAGATGGACTGTAGTTATGCATTTCTACATATCTGGAATTATTTCATTAAACATTACAATGAATTACCCCTGCAGTTTCTCTGGCTTTATCGCATGTCTCTTTGTATGATTCTTACTCATGAAAAATTTATTCCTTTGGAGCGCCTTATTCTTTCTGGACCAAGCGTCTTAGCGAATGGCTATTTATCGTGACTGGAATAAATGCGTGGAAGCGTATGGGGAAATGCATTTACCACCTAGCAACCGCCGACTCTATAGCTTCCGTCTCAGCGGGAACAGAATCGGCGTGTGTCTGTAAGCCCGTTAGCCTCGACAAACTTCAGTGGAAACGGCCTGCAATTTAAATCAAGCACAGCAGCCGCCACTGCGCTAGTTTTACGAAACCGCTGCACCGTTAAACCGGTCTCTTTGCCGGTCGAGCGGCCATTTGCGACATGGCTTGCAGTAACCCGAAAGCGACAAGCAGCGACCGCAGAAAAGACTGCCGCCCGTTATGTCGTCTCAAACGATAATTTATAAACTGCGTCGATCGAATGCACACTTGGTACAGTTTTCAGAGAGCCTCATCGAATCACGTGCCCAACCGAAACATTTCGCTGCCGGACATGAAACCGAAAATGATTCGTGTACTGTTGTACTGTATATTTTTTTTTATTTATCCAGTGTTCGACTGAGTGTCACATTTTGTGTCGCTATTCTCCCTTTTTACGCAAATTTGTTTCCTTCGCCAAGTTACAAGGAGCAGCCGGTGCCACCATAAAGGCACCAACCTCTCCTAATATTCATTTCAATAAAAAAATGGTTACACAGCGAATACTCGGATAACGGTATGACACCTGTTGCGACATCTCTCGAGACTGAGTATTAGAGAGACTCCAAAAGAGCTGCAACGCCCGCAGTATACTCGAGGCAAATGGATACGAGCGTTTACGGAACACATCGCATATATAGGGCCTAAATCGACAACGCTCATTCATAGCTTAAAATTCGTTTCACATTTTTGTTTTCTTCAATTGCATTCCGTTCCGGACATTGTACGCGCTAGTGTTATAAAGTGGCCGGAAAATACGCGGCCGCGGGGGTCTGTGCTCCGCATTGTAAAACTATGGCCCGTCGTCTGCATTTATTCGTACGTGAGTGCCAATGATTAACGGTGAGCGGCAAGGATTTCAGGGGCAAGATTGCCCCACAGGCTGCGAGGATAACTAACACAAGACAAACAAATGTTACACGTTACGTTTATTGGTACCCGGCGCACCTTGGTTCACCTGATGACGTTGCCGTCCATTCATATGAATCGGCTAATAGTGTCGCCCGCGAACTCACAGACCGGGCCGCTTTTACATATGGCTTTGATTCTGCTGGATTGGGGAACCTACGGAGAGATGCGCTCGTGACAAACACTGAAATTACAAAACATTACTACATGGGAAGGACGGAGTTTGCACCCCCTCACTGTAGACTAAACAGAGCGCAAGCAGTTACACTTAGGCGATTGTAAACACAGTCCTATTGTTCACCGGCACAAATGAAGGAATGGTATAACATTGCAGAGATTATTATTATATGCAAAGCATGCAAAAAGGACATATGCGTGCTTGAACATATGCTCTGGGAGTGGGCCGCTCGGCCCTGGAATTTCCCGGAATCGGTTTTCAGGAATGATTAAATCCCACGATCCCCTTAAGGCCTGACGCTTGACCTCCCAGTCCCAACATGTGACTAGCCACGCAGGTAGTAACACCCTGTACAGGACCTGAATAAAGTTGTTTTCTCCTCCTCCTTATGACCTAAGGCTGGGCAATTTGACAGTCGATCCAGCCTTTAGAATTAACAAATATTCGCGACGTTTGTCTCTTACTAGTTATTGCGTGGGAAAAAAGTTTAGATGTATAGCTCGAAATATGAAAGAGAACTAAATGACATTCAATCAGTACAGCACAACTTTTCCAGCATGCCCGCTAATATTATATCGCTGCTATAAGGGTCGGGTTGTTAATTGATTTCGCCATAAATAATGTATTTGTGTTTGAACTATCAAAAAAAAAGACAGCAAAGAAAAGAAAGAAGCAGAGACTGCAGCTGCCTCGGCAAGGCTTGCTTCTTTCGTTTTTGTGCTTCCTTCGTGTTCGGTTTTCCCATTATACCCCGACAAATTGCCGGTCTTGTGACTGATGACCTGTCTCGATAATACGCTCAGCGCACGCTGTAATGGCCTATGGTGTCGGGCTGAATTTTAAGTTCGCCATGGTTATTTAGATCACGTGTGAGCTCCTTCGCTCCTTGTTTTACTGTATTCTCTCTCTCGTTCGCTTTGATGCTAAACAGCGCGTGTATTCTTTCGATAAATATCAATTCTTACGTGATCGAATTCTCACGCAAGTTTCAGCGCGACGCTTGCGCTGCGTCTCTAATTCGAAAGAAGTGACGGTTTTCAGTTATCTATCACAATGTGGCGAATATACTGTTTGTGCAGTCCAAGCTGTGTCTTACTAAAAAATTCTGGACATTGACCCTTCGGCTGTCTGTCGAACTTCACCCAGACCAAAAGGGTGCTTTGCCAAAGCGAGGACCTTAACGGCTAAGCGCCTTAAATGCGCTTGTTATTAGAAGGGCGTGCCCTCTAGACGTTGCCTACTGGTAGTTGTCGAAATTCGGGCTGCTGTTTGAATTTTTCTTTTAATTGCTGCCCGTTGAGTTGCGCTTGTGAATTGCGGTAAAGTTCGACAGATAGCTGCAGGGACAATGTCCGAAATTCCTGCACATACACATGCACATACACATACACATACACATACACATACACATACGCATGCACATACATATACACAGTTCCGCAACGGTTTTCGTGCGGCGGCAACGTGTGGCGGGGTGGTCGGAATGGGGGAGGCGCACTGTATACAAAGCTTAGCCTGCGCAGCTTACAGGAACATGCGTCGGATGTAGCGAACAGTACACAAGCAGTAAGCTCGGAGATTCCGAATAATTTCGAAGGATTCGGGTATGGGTTGCATTGGATATTGTGAAGCTTTAGCAATGCCTTGGGTAAATTTCGGGTAGTTTCTTGAGAAAAGAAGAGTACACTAGTAGAAAATTTGAATATACCTCGGGTGTAACAAATTAGTTGCGCCAGATATCATGTTGGAGCATTTAACAGTGCGGAGCCAGTGCAACGCCCGGGTAGCATGCATGCTCCGTGTACAGCAGATAGTATAGACGTTCTGAACTCGAGTGTAGTAAAGCGTACAAAAATGCCGCGGAAGTTGCGGAGTACTTGCATCAGAGATAGCAAAGTGTTTCTAAAGGCTGAAGTAGATTTTGGGTGGTTTATTAAATTGTGCTCAAGAGCTTAGGTATAACGAAGAAGTAGATTGGAAATAGCAAGCCGTTTCGAATGATCTCGGGCATAGCAAATGAGTTGCAAAGAGTATATTGACGCGTTTGATTTCAACGAATTCATCCCACAGTGGCAAATCACAGTGGCAGATCCCTGTGGCTTCTGAAAGGTGCGAGACCCCTACCCACTGCTTCCCTGTCTTTGATGTACGAGTGGCCCTGATTGGAACACATCTGCGAATATTCCTTCAGTGTGGGTGCCCTCTCAAGGTGTATATACGTGAAAGTATGGGCATATGAGCGCTAATTTTACAACCCGGTACAGTGTCTTACGTTCTGCACAGGTGTTTGAAGCACTGAGTTCATGCGCTCTTCTCGACCGGTAGACACCCATTTAAATGTGTGCACCATATTGCAAATATGCCACTTTCCTTATGCGGGTGTGAACTAAAATGCCATAAAGGTTAAACAGTGGGACAATCAAAGTACGCCCGATCTGCACCTACGTAATGTGCATGTTCCCAGCAGGTGCAGATGTACGAAGTGCAGGCACTGCTCTCAAAGACACGCATATTAACATGTTTACTCGCCTTGTGAACGAGATTATCTTTTCTTTTTATTCGTATTCAGTTTTGTCTTAAACGCTCGATTCATGTTAGATATCTCAGGTACTGTTTAGCGAGAATATTTTGGGCAACACTTCAAAAGGAAATTTCAGTGGCAATTAGCGGTAAAAAACGAGGGAAATGCATTACTATTACGCCACACCTTTTTGAAGTACCAACAATGGGACGAAGTATGCGCAAGGGCCGATGGCAGCATGACATCGGGAAAAACCTGGAACCTGCTCAAACACCTTCTTAACAAAGGTCAAACCAGGAGCTCCCAGACCAAGGCGGCTGACAAGATAGCGAAACGCGAACTGAAAAACTCCAACGAGCAGGAATTTATGGCAAGACTTGCCGAGAGATACATGCCACTCTCGAGTAGCCACGAAAACGAGGCCGAGGCACCCGGTTCCCCGTACACGGGCGCGGACATCCCCAATCTCGACGAACCCTTCACCCTGGAAGAAATCAGGACCGTCCTTCAAAACCTGAATGGCACATCGGCTCCAGGTCAGGACGGTATTAGCAACAAGGCTCTTCGTAACTTGGACGAAGACTCCGTCCGGTTCCTAGCGGAACGAATCAATCAGGTCTGGGCTTCCGGTAGAGTCCCGCCGGAATGGAAGAACGCCACCATGGTTCTCATCCCAAAGCCCAACAAGCCCTCGGACATCGAAAACCTCAGACCCATATCACTCACGTCGTGCGTGGGTAAAGCTGTGGAATACGCCGTTCAGAACAGAGTCTCCAGATTCCTCGAAAACAAGGGACTGTTACCACACACCCTCATTGGATTTAGACCCGGTCTATCAACTGAAGACACCATGATTTTAATCAAGCACCAAATCATTGATGACCCCATTAGAAACGCCAAGGCCATTATTCTCGGGTTGGATCTCGAGAAAGCATTCGATAACCTCTCTCACCAATACATTGTGGACACCATTTCCGACCTCAACCTCGGAGTTAGATTCCACGCGTACGTCAAGTCATTCTTGGATAACAGGACGGCTACGCTCCGATTTGCCGACCTCTCCACGGAGACACTCTCCCTGGGGAGCAGGGGCCCACCTCAAGGCTCGGCCATCTCCCCTATGCTTTTCAACCTTACCATGGCGGGACTTGCTGAGAAACTCGGACAGATCCACGGGCTCGAGCATACCATATACGCAGACTATATCACCATGTGGGTCTCCAAAGGAACCCCGGGCATGGTGCAGGACACATTGCAAGAAGCAGTGAATACCGTAGAATAATTTCTAATTCCCACAGGACTCAGATGCTCGCCTACCAAGTCGGAGCTGCTCATACGCAGACCCACGCAGAAGGGCCGCAGGCCATACTCGTCAGACTTCGATTATAATCAAGAAATTACCGTACGAACCAATTCGGGACACGCCATACCGTGCATCGACAAAATCAGAGTCCTGGGTATGATCGTAGAGACTAAAGGCGTCAATGCCTCTACGGTTCAGAAGCTCATCACCAAGACCAACAACGCTATTGGGCTCATCAGAAGAATTGCAAGTAGACACAGGGGCCTCAAGGAACATAATCTCATCAAACTCATACACGCGTTCGTCACTTGTCATTTCGCATACGTTGCAGCAACGCTCAATTGGTCACGATCCGAAAGAGACAGGCTTAATGCCCAAATCAGAAAGGTCACCAAGCAAGCCCTCGGCATTCCGACCAGCACCAGCAAGGAAAGGCTGGAGCAGCTGGGCATGCAAAACACCCTGGAAGAAATTGCCGAAGCCCAGCAGCGCGCCCAGCTTGCTAGGCTTTCGACGACGCCTCCGGGGCGCACGATCCTAGAGAAGCTAGGCTTTGCACAAGGAAACAGAAAAAGACTTTGCGAACCTCCCACGGGACATCCGTGCCAAGATCACGGTACGACCTGTGCCCAGAAACGTACACCCCGAAAACAACAACGGCAGCCGTCAAGCGCGAGGACAATTCCTCCTTAACCAAGCCTCGACGAACCGTGAACGCTCAGCTTTTGTGGACGCGGCTGCATACGCGGGAAACAAAGCTTTCGCAGTGGCGGCTATGAACGGCTGCGGATCCACAAGACATGCAGCCACGGTAATCGCAAGGAAGCCTGAACAGGCCGAACAGGTTGCGATCGCTGTTGCGCTCACCGACGACTATCTTTGCCATATCTACAGCGACTCCATAGCCGCTATCAGAGCTTTCCAAAAGGGCACGGTCTGCGCACAGGCTCTCAGAATTGATACAAAGAAAGAGATTAAGAAACACGTCATATACTGGTTCCCGGCACACTTAGGATCAAAGATCGGCGACGTCCCCAACCTTAACGAGGCGGCACACGAGGCTGCGTGCGTGCTTACAGACCGCGCTGCTTCACCCGACCACTCGGAGAACAAGGACGCCCCCACTACATACAATGAAATCACTAAACACTACTACCTACAAGGTAGAGAGGCACGCCACACCGCACGCTCACTCGAGCTCAAGCGGTTACAATCAGAAAGCTACAAACAGACACATACCCCACGCAAAACAGACCACACCATTACATGCCTGAACTCTACGACAAGTCTTATTGCACCAATTGCAATGGATCCCTTAACGTATATCATTTACTCTGGCCGTGCTCGCAAGCTCACATAAACTACGAACAGGACAAGCGTAAGTTTGAAGAAGCAATCTGGAGCGAAGAACTCGCTCCCCAACTCTGGGCCGTCCAGCAGGTCCACGACGCCGCCAGGAAACTACACCTCCCGGTTGCGTCGTGGGGGACACCCACTCCATGAGAGCCCAAAGCTCTCGTGGCCTGCAGGACCTCGAATAACGTTGATTTCCTTCCTTCCTTCCTTCCTTCCTTCCTTCCTTCCTTCCTTCCTTCCTTCCTTCCTTCCTTCCTTCCTTCCTTCCTTCCTTCCTTCCTTCCTTCCTTCCTTCCTTCCTTCCTTCCTTCCCGGATGTACGGTTTAAATCGCGCTCGCCCAACTGCAAAGTGTTCTTCAGGAGCTCACTCGACACACGTTCTGCCTCTTCAAGAGGTGAAGTGAAGGTCTCATCCCTTTTCAAAAGATATTTTAAAAGGTAACTTATGTGTTTTTGAAAAAGATGTCCCAGACCTCCCAATGCTTCAGCAGAGATTTCTCCGTGTCGTTGCAATGGACGTCTTGAAGTGCTTAATATTCTCGTATCTTCGGAAAGCGCTGTTTCTTATTTTGCACGCGAGAAAGGCGCTCTTGATTTTTTGTTCGTGACATGGGCCTGAATCAAATCCTTTAGCATCTACATGCTTCTTTCTTGCTCTCCAATCTGATCTCCTTCTGCAACGTTCTGTACATTTGCGAAAACTGAAGTCCTCCACGTGCACAACTCTCGGTTGCCCACAAAATGGCCAAGTGGGTGCAGTGGCTTGTGAACACTGAAGAAGGAATTACCGCCAAACATTCAACGCAGGCTTATCAGGCCAGTTAGGCAGATAAGTTGTAAGCAAGGAGCTTCCGAGAACAGTACTTCACTTATCGGGAACACATGTGATTAAAATAAAAAAATATAAAGGCATGAGTCATCGCATACAGGTGATAGACACAAGTGCAACAAAGACGCAAAATAAAGATTAAAAAAGATGAGCGGCACTTATTGGAAGCACCGCTACTCGAGATGCAATCTCAGGAATGATAAGAATGTTCTCCCGACAAGTGGTGTCCCCTATCCTGAGCCTGAAAAAAAAAAAGGCCGCATTCCAATAATCCTACAAGAACAAAAGAGATCCACTTCCGTGCTCCTACTGTTGGCAAAATGTCCTTTGACGAGCATAGAAGGAGGAGGAGAGTTTCTTGCTGCAGGCGGATATAGCCTTGCTAAAGTTGCCTGCGACAGCTTGATCTGAACGCCACCTATCAAACGTGATATGGTCTATATGGTCTAAAACACTTCGCAGTCCAGCTAACGACACCAGCTATCATAAACAAGTTGACAAGAAGCCTAATACGCTGCACGTTTTCCAAACCACGGCAACCCACACGACTCACCATTCCCTTTCCAAACCAGTATCACGAAGGAACTTAAGGAGGAGCCGAAACAGCTCTCTCATAAATATCCCACGTCCTCGCGGGAAAAAAAATATCACTGGCATTTGAGCGTGGTGTCATCTTGCACTTGAGTTGATATATTAATATCGTACGTTCTGCTTCAAATTCGGGACAGTTTAGCATGTAATTTTCAATGTCGGGAAGAGGTTCAGAATGCACGCACGACGATTATAAGCCAAGTCCGGTCTTGCACCACCAAGCTGGAGTTTGCGTAGATCCTGGACGGATGCGATATAGGAGAGCGGCATCTTCTCTGTTAAGTTGCTTAATCATACAAGGTTGATGCAATAGAGACTACAACGAATGGAAGTAGTTTAAGGTGTCCTTCTTCACGTCTCTCTTTGCGTCTTGTGTAGCCTTCTTCGTTGGCTTAAACTACAGCGCTCTGCGCGCTAGACTATCAACGGCATTGTTGCCTGCTTCACCGATAGGGGAACGTACCCACGGGAACCCAATGGCAAACTTAACACGCGATAACTGTATCCCTATCAGTTTCAGTCTATTGTTTCGTTTTCAGACAGCAAGGCTGCGCTGCAGCTATTATCGCACGAGCTTCCCCTTGATAAGTGCATTCTGCGTGCATTACATGATGTTGAAGGATTTTAGAAAGCAGAATATGACGCGCAGTATTTTATCATTGAAGTGAATTCAGTGGTTTTACGTGAAAAAACCACGATCTGATTATGAGGCACGCTGTAGTGGGGACTCCTGATTAATTTTGACCGCCTGGGGCTCTCTAACTGGCCACTAAATCTAAGTGCGCGAGCGTTTTTGCATATCGCGCCAATCGAAATGCGGCCGCCGCGGCCGGGATTGGACCCGCGCGACCTTGCGCTTAACAACACTAAGTTATAACCACTAAGCTACTGCGGCGTTCCCAAGGCTTTTTGCACGCTTCCCACGCTGGGTAAACCAAGTTTCCGCACGTGAAAGCGCCCCGACTTGACAAGTGAACTTGTTGGCATAGGCTATTTTGCTCAAGCGTTCGGATGCCACCACCTTGCGCTATTAACGCTGCCGTTTTAGTAACAACCGAATTTGGTGTCTGTAAAAAACCAAATTCACCGTGGTATACAGTCGAGCCGTTATGCATGAAAATGTTTTTACGGGTTCTTTCGGCGTTTAGGGCGATCCTGCTAATTTTTACATCACTGCGCACGAAATTGGGGAGTCATTCATGTAACAGTCCGTGAATTGAAAATAAAACCCTCTATAGTGAACGTGAAGTGCTAACTGCAGCGCAGAGACCCGAATAAGAAAGAGTCAGTGCAACACAAGCGCAGTTAAGTATCTTGGCTTATATCTTGACTTCTACGCTACACCTTACCAATGCCATGCTGCATAGTGAGAGCTAGGGACGGCGTCAGCCAATCGGAAAAGAGAACCAGAAGAGCTCCTTTACTGTCCACCTATTATCGCCCTACGACTTAAAGGCCAACTGAAACAAAATTTCACTTTAGCTAAATTTGTGAGTGGTATACACCACTGCCACTGAACCAATCTTGGCGAAGCCGCAGGGTTGGCAATTCCACACTTCACTTGTTAGCAGCCTTTAAACAGCACCTAAGCAGATGACGCGTTCACCTGGTGGTTGTCGCTATGACGTAAGTCCAAGCATTGCGCCTTCGAGATGTTTAAGGGCACCGCGGATAGCCGCAGGCACCACGTTGCCTCGGATTTAATGCCGGGGAGCCACGCCCTTTTGATCGTGGTTCACTTCCTGTGAGTAGCATAGGCGGCATTTTTCCTTTCTTTTTTAAGTTTTTTTTTTTCAATTCAAAGTCCACAGTTTCCCCGAGCTTTTCGGAGCGCTTCCGCTAGTATTTAAAACGTGAAATTTCGGAAGGATTAGTAGCGCTAAATGGACGAGCTTTCTTTTCTGGTAAACGCAGCCCGCTCACGTTACCGATTGGTTGACACTAGCTCTAGTGTTCACTGCACTGCGCAGAAGTGGTGAGGCAAAGATTAGCATTGCAGTATTCAGGAGCACATGCCGAGTAAACCTTTACAGCGCAGGTATACAGTACTCGTACTGCTCTCGACTCCCTGCTCATGGATTTAGTGCCACGCGTCTGTACGGCGCTTGACGACAGGAATGTGGACGTAGCTCGGTTTCGCGTTTCCCTAATCCTGGTTAATATACTTAACCCGTAGCGCAGCTCACTTGCTCGGACTGCGTGCAAACGTCGATCCAAAGCAAATCTCTCCATAGCGACTTCGCCGGCGCGTGTTGTACCGCTTCCTCCTCAATGATTTATGCTATCGCGCTATGCAGCGCGAGTGTATTTCACCACGCCCTGCGTGCGCCCTGGCCCATCGCAACGCCGAGCTTAATCGCCGTCGACGCCGCAAAGGGCAGTCAGTGTATAGATGCGGGAGCCAAGCTGCAACACAAAAAAAAAGAAAGAAAACAAGAACTGCGACTACAACAAACCCGAAGGGGTAGAGTTCGAGAGATATATAGGCGTGACCGGCGTCGTTTGTACACTGTGTAAGGCAGGACGTTAGAGGGCGCGACCAGACGTCGTTGTGTACGATCTGCCTGATTCGCGCCGTTGCGCTTTCGCAATCTGTTGGCAAGCAGGCGCCTAGCGGACTCCGAACTGCGCTTCGCGCAATATGCACATCCATCAACGCGCGCCACCTGCGATCCTAAACCTTGCAGCAAAACACAAACGTACACATCTTCCCGCCTCACCGAGACATTGCAAAAAAGGCTCTCTTTCATAACGATAGAGGTTATGGGCGTGTTGCCGGTTTGAAATGGCTTTGATAGTAAAACAATCTCGTCATCATATCACCGTCGTGTCATAACTCAGGAAAAAGAAAATAAGGCACAGACAACAGCAGTACTGCTGTAGATTCCATAACGAAGTTTATCTCCCGGGGTACTTGACCTGTTAGATATCTCGCCGTCGTTCTCGCGTTCGTCGCGGACGTCATCTCTCAGAACTTGCTTAAGAACTTGCAACGATGTCAAAGCCACAAGAAAAACGCCCGGCGGGCTATTAAAAAACATGCGCTTATCCTGCGAATACTGCACATTGTACAAGGCCGGCGATAACATACGTGTAGGGTGCTTGATTTTTTTTTAGCTGCACCAAATTTTTTAAAAACTGCCTGTGGCAGATAGCACGATTTTAATCCTTGATGTAAATTACTCGATCAGGTGGCCATTACTTCTACGAGAAATAAAAAGACTTAATTGAATAATACATAATTACGTCAATTAACTATTTAATTAGTCACTTTACGGCCAATATTTCAAGCTACGAATTGTAATTTAATTAATTGAATAATAAATAATTCCGTTAATTAACTGTTTATATTATTCACTTTACGGCCAATATTTCAAGCTGCGAATTGTAGCCGGTGAGTTGGCAAGGTGTATCCACTTGTAACGATTTCTCCGGACTGCACCAGTTTCGAGATATCAATTTTCAAAGTGTCCATCGAAATGCATTGGTGTTCCAGTTACTTTAGCGCTTCAATGAATAAAACAGCTTCTAAAAAACAAAGTAACTGGAACACCAATGCCTTTTGACGGACACTTTGAAAATTAATATCTCGAAACTGGTGCAGCCAGGAGAATTCGTTCCAAGCGGGTACACTTTGCGAACTCACCGGCTGCAATTCGTAGATTGAAATATTGGCCGCAAAGCTAACTAAACATTAATTAACGTAATTATTTTAATTAGTCCATTGAGTATCTTGATTTCTCGTAGAAGTATTGGCTGCCTGATCGACACACACAGACACGCACGCACGCACGCACACATTTGATAACCTATGGAGAGCATGCAATATTATGTGGAAAATTAGGTCACCTTTCTTGTCTGTTTTAGCCAAATATAGTTGCATAATGCTCATGAATGTCCGAGTTTATGCTCTAACTGCAGCAAGCGTTTCAGTTCACCTCGTATTGTTGTGGCCAACATTGGGAATAAGCAGGTACATTTGCTTTTCCGTCGCATGTTTCGTATAGTATAGCCAACGTAGTCGTTTTCGAAAGCGATACAGCTACTATAACGCTTTAGCTGTAAAAACCACCTCGATAGTGCCTTGAAACTGCATATTTAGCAACATTGGCTGCTTGTTCTAAAACGAAAATTTCCTGACATCTTCATTCCCTTCATTCATTCCATTTCCAAATTTACAGTCTGATTTTGACACTATGTTTTCCCATAAATACTCTCCATATATGCCAGCACGGAGGCTCACTTAAGCCATTTTCTTCGGAAATGAACATTGTTAAATAATGTAGTTTGCGTTCTCATAAGTAAGTAGCAGCGGTGTCGAAGCGCTTATGCCATGTCCTACCATGTGCACCAGCTTACTCTCGTCCTCCCCCATTCAGGGTAGGGGAGAGTGAGCTGTGCGTGTATTAACGCTGCTAAAAAAATGATGCTGCTGCCCGGACGAAGACAAGTTCCCATGTCGAATCATTGGTTGCAGCGATAAATTCCTTGGACGACCACTGTTAATTACTTCAAGCGTCCACCGTCATATGAAAGTTTGCCTATGCCATCCAAATGACTCCCGTATTGAAGATTCACATTGAAGTTCGTCTCCACTCGCGACAGTGGCCACTGCCAGATTCTGTAGGAAATTTTCAGATATAGCTTAGAATGAGCAAGCGCGACAGGGAACATTGGAGGTCGCTGGGAAAGGCCCTCGTCGTGGCAGTGGAAATAAAAAGGTAGATGATGCTGATAATTTCATCAACGTATATATTGTCACGTGGCGGTGACGTTGAAGAACACAGTAGCAATACTGTGAAAGACAAAACTGACTTCTATTGGGCGAACCTGTGCCCACAAAAACAGGCTACACTTAAAGCACAACGATAGCGGCGAACACGGTCGGCGATCGTCGAAAATCTGATCAGCGGGTCAAGCGCGTCGGCTTTTATACAGCAGTCGTCGAACGTTCCAGACTAATCGTTGGGACCCGCGTGCCTTCCATAAAGTTCTACACCATTCGTGTCAGGCGATGAAATCAGATAACACAAGGTTCGGCGACAACAGACGGCGCATAGAAGCATCGATAAAGATAAGTACATGTGTCAATATTGGTGCTGCACTGTGGACTCACATTCGGCACCTGACTCAGCTTTCCTCAAACCATCTTGCTCGCTTACCAGTAATAAGACCACACTCAACCTTAGCCAAAACCATTGCGAAACGTCAGGCCTACTTTCCAACGGAATTCGCGCCTGATGCGCGACTGCCATTACCACAGTGGTGTCTGCTCCGGCCTCAAGTATGACTGACGATTCCGGGTATGAAGAAGAAAGCCGGAGCGCCATTGTAACCTTTTAGGGTGTTAGGTATGGAAAAATAAATAAAGAAAGCAGAGAGGGAAGAAGGAAGGAAAGTACTATCAACGCGCAAATGTGCCGTTGTCCACCATGTCTGCAGTCGGCCACTGAGGTCAGCTGATTTCATGAGCCGGAAACTTTGAAAATTTTCTAAAAGCAAAGGCAACGCTTGCATCTACACACACACGAGGAACGACGTGCAGGAAGGCCACAAAGTTAATTCGAGGCGTTATGCAGGAAACGCTTCGAACTCGCCAAGCAAGTCAAGGACTCGAGGAAATGACGAGACCTACTAAAACACATGCTTTTTATAGAAGTCAGCCAATGCAAACAGTAGGAAGGCAAAAGTAAACCGCAACGTGGATCCTTAAACAGAAAGCTGAAAAATGCGCTTCTCTTTTTGTCAGCCCGTGTCGGTGGGAAATGCGAAAATAGCAAGAGGAAGAATCTTGAGTAGCATGCAGTGTACTCAACAGTTCAGCGACTCATTTCCGCTGACAGAAGGCATCTTCAAATGCAGAGCATTTAGTGCGGTTCGACTAGTAGACGTTGTCTTCGTTACTTTTATCATGAAATTATTTGTTACGCGATGTGCATTCGTACGCAACAACTTTGGGATAACTTCGTTTATAGTGGCCTCGTTCTCACTTTATCGTAATAAAAGCACCGCAACACAGTCGAGCCCGAATACTTAAAAACAACATTTCATCGTGACAACCATGTTCGTAAACGGCCGCTTAAAAAAAGAAGGAAAGAAGAGGCAAACAAACGCACATAATGTTGTCGCCTCTGCCTGCGTAGCATCTCCTTAAACAACGACTACGAAACTGGATTCAGGGCCATTTCTGCAAAATCCTGTTGTTTCTTGCATACACTTTTGAGTACAATACTCTGATGGTCGGCGCCAGTTGCCTGTTCAAAGCTGTGATAGTGGCTGAAGCAGCGCGACCTTGAATGAAGGGTCAAAATTTAGCCAGTTGATTTTGACCAAGCAAACGTTGCGCTTCCTTGTAACGTCACAGCTGCTTGGAACGTCTCGTTCGAAGCCGGAAACGAAAATGAAGCTTAAGATAGATTTTCCTGCTTGTAGGGGGCTCAAAGTGGCAATGTAGTGCACCATAGCGTTGAAGTGAATACCAATCCAAATGGGTAGAGACTTGGGCATGTCGGTAGTGAATGTTAAAACAAGAACAGCGCGAGATACAGGGACAAACGACGAAAGACACACACGGCACTGTGGGTGTCTTTCTTCGTTTGTCCCTGTCCCTCGCGCTGTTCTTATTTAACACCAATATAAAGCATTACTTAAGTAAACGTTAAAGGTGTGGGACGATTCGAAATTTCGAATACGAATCTTAAAGTCTTTGCTATTCGATTCTTACTCGATTCGAGAAATCACTAGGAGAAATTGTCGAATATCCGCTTCTTTCGAACAAGTAAACCATAACAACTATTATATTGCACTCTCGAAGAAGAGAAAGATGGAAGTGAGGACTGATTCGAATTATTTTGCTGCAACGGAGCTGAGTTGACTGCGCGGGAGCACCACTTCCTGAGCGGATGTGCGGGGCGGAAAATTTTTGCTCAATCATATTCAGTCATTCACTATGAATGTCTCACCTGTAGGCAGCCCACGCATGCGAGTTTACTGTCTCAATTTAAACAAACCAACTTATTTTTTGGCCACTGACGCCATATTTCCATCCCTTCAGAGCAATGTGCGGTACTGTAGTGCCACGCTTCTCACCTTGAACTATAGCACAACACTATATATGGCGGGTACATCACCAACATATGGTGACGTGCTTGTGCGCTTTTTTTTATTGTTGTCAACATTATGGTGTACCAGATAACTGAAATCAGTTGTTTCTCATTTAGAAACTCCTCAGTTCATTTATGAACGGAATTACATGCATTCAGGTGTGCATGTAAATAAGCCATATGAAATAATGCCAATACGCCTCTGTTTTTACCAAGAGGTCTCCGCGCAAGCTTTGCGTTTCCCTGTGTTAAAAAGTAAAATATTTTGACGTAGTAGTTCTGCGGAAACCTGCAAGGTGGAGAGAAGTAATGAATAAAGGGAAAATCAGACATCCACCCGTTCGTAGCAATTGCTACAAAGGAAATCCATACGGGTTCCTCGAAAGAAAACGCCTATAAATATTTAAAAGTAAAATATTTTATGCGCGACTCATTATTTGGAGGTCGTATTTCTAGAATATTCGCCTTTGGTTCGGAAACTTCCCTATTCGAACACCCGCTAGTTAACACGTTCGTTCTGCTGCATAACTCGGGTGCTAGATCATGTGAATGGGTACATTGAAGTCGAGCTGCCTAGCGCATTCATTGACTCAGGACTCCTGAGTCTGTCTTTCTTATAGAGTGCCGTAAATTTTGGTTTATCGGAATGCTCGTTCAATGCGCTATCTCTTTTCCATCTTTCTTTTTTATCTCCTTAAAACATTTATCCTGTGTAGGGTAGGAAACTGGATACGCATCTGGCTGACCTAACTACTTTTCCATTTTTCTTCTCTCCCCTCTATTCCTCGCTCGCATCACTAACGCAAAGGATAGACGTTATTTCCTGCTAAAAGTAGCTGTGACTTCCTTTAACGCGCGAGTCTACCAACCACGGTACCCCAACCACTTCTTTTCATCTCCGTGGCGCGGCAAAACTTTCAATTCGCACATATTATGAGCTTCTCTCTTTCGAGAGAGAGAGATGAAATGCTGCTTCAGTCGGCATGTCTGCGCAACGCCACGTGCCTGTAAGGCCTTTGTATACTTGAGATTATAACGAAAAGGTGTTTTGCAATGCCCGCTCCGAAAGTGATCCGCCAGCTTAGTTCTTTCCTTCTTCGAAGTTATCGCCCCTTTTTCCATGCGTCAAGTGAAGAGCTTCGCCTCTTAAGACTACCGTTCGCGCTTATTACAGCAGTCGCCGCGCTCTGAGTGTTGCGCAGAAAAGAACGGACGGTGTTCGTTTGATATATAGATACGTAGCGCGGCCTCGGTCAGACGATGCCGTACTTAGTTCTTGCGAAATGACACGTTCCGAGAAATCAACCGTTCCGACTGTAAGGCACGCGAAAGAGAATGAGAGAAGGAAACATATAGCACAGAAAGAAGGGACACATTCAGAGATTACAGGGAGAGAGAAAGAGAGATCCTGGTCACTCACCCGTTCTTGTTTCGCTCCCGGATTGTGCAATCCTTGAGCACGTGGACGCGAGCTAGACGTGATCCGAGGGAGGCTTTGCTTCGGGAATGAACTCTCCCTGACGATGACGACATACGAACCCGGTGCACTTTTCTCGCAGTGGGCTGGTATTGTGACGCGCCCGACGATTCCTTTGGTGCCTCCTATTTGCGCTCCACGCCGGTCGCCGAGAAACGATATTTTACTGAAATTTCCTTCCCAGAAGTCGCCGGTTTGCTCAATCCCGTTGTTCGCCGCAGATTCACTTGAGGCGCCTCGATGCTGCCGATAACATTGATGGTTTCTCTTCTTGTCTTTCTTTCTTTCTTTGGAAGAACAGTGTTGCGACAGTCTACTCCACGTGCAGTTTCGTCAGAGATGGCACGCCAGGCGAACGTTCTAGTTTAAATCGACGTCAAAAGAGATGCATTTTGGAAGAGCAGCGCTCCTTCGATCGTCGTCAGTTTGCAGTTGCGTAAAGTGAATTGGCGACGTATACACACACACACACCAATGACGAACAACGAAATCAACGAGTGCACAGTCCTCCTTTCTTTATTTTTCCTACGCGATTACTTTCCCTCCGAATTTCTCTTATATGAAGCTCGGGTTCGGCGCGCAACTGCGCATCTGGGGCACTTTGCGCCGAGTCAATAGTTCTCGCTCAGCTCAGAACAGCAAAGACGCGACAGACGGAGGGATCAATTTGGTGGCCCGAAAATAAACAGAGTTTGACGCTATACGCCCTTCAATCGGCCAGCGCTTTCGACAGATCCATGGAGTCGCGTTACTTGCGTAATGTCAGCAGCGCCGAAACTAAACTGCACACCGCCCCGCGCCGTGTATACCGAACGGCCGAAGGGACACAGAAAAAAAAAAAAACGAAGACGAAACCAAACGTAACTGCGTGCAACACAGTGAAAAAAAAAAATGAGTGGTCACCGACTCAGCACGGTTCTTTCTTCTGTCGCTCTTCTCTGCGTTATTACTTTTTTGTCTTCTTTTCCGATCGCGCCTCCGCGTGCACTTTTGCTTAACGAAACTTGCGCAACTTGACTGGGTCGCTCGGTCAGTCGGGCTGCCCGCCCGCTTTCTCCCTTCCAAACGAGATCGGCATGCACCGCCCCGCTAAAAGAGAGCCAGGAGAGAAGAGGAGGAGGAAGACGATTTCAAAACACTGTTTCCCACGCCACCCCCCATCCCACCGCTGGCACAGACACGAACGTACACACACATGCGCACGCACACACACACACACCGAAACGACCCCGACGCCGACGGCCGGGCGTCCACACAGGTTGCGCAAGCGACCGGCCGAAACGCTTTCCCCCAGCCTTTGGCGGCGAAGTCAGTCTGCACCGATGTGGGGGCGAGGAGCAGCGATGCTCCCGCGCCGCCGGCCGCTGCCGCACGTGCGACGAGCCAGCAGCGAGCGATACAGTGGAGGTGGGCGCTGGTGCTGCTGGCCGCGCGCTCCTTTGCAGGCCGACGCCGCGCTCGAGTCCTGCGCCGGGGCAAAGGGAGCTCTCGTTCGCAGAAGCGGACCGCCGCCAAGGCCCGCCGCCCCCTTCTTCCTTTCCGGGACCCCGGGCCCTCTCGTTTTCGGCCGGGGCTGGCCGTATGAGCACAAGCGGCGCTCTCGCCTCCCGGCTGCGCATGCGTTTGCGAGGGCGGGACGGCGACCACGCGGTTCGGCCCCGGAGGATCGATGCTGCCGGACTCCGACGTCAGAGACGGCCGCAGCCGCTGGTTTGTTGTGGCCGGGACGCGGGCAAGAGGCCCGCGCGCGCGGTGCGCGCGTCCGATAGGGCACTGGGTGCATAACAGATCGCGCTCAAACCGGCCGGCTCGTCCCCGGACTACTTCCTGCTCATACCGTCGCTTTAGAACTCGGCTAGCATTCGCACGCATTGGCGGACGAGTCGCGCCTGCTTCTCATGTGGAGGCCATGTAACTTCGGTTTCTGAACATGTTAGTTCTCTTTCTCTCTGCACGCATAAAATCGCCCGAGTTCACTTTTCGATTATAGTTTCTTGAGAGGGAAAAATAGAAATAAGTAAAGCCGGTTCCATGCAGTGAAAGCTGTCAAAACAGCGAAGCCGTTGGTCGTTTTCTCAAGTTTGAAGTCCGTGCTTAGCCGGCTTTTCATGAAAGTCTTTTATCCCGCTGTCGTCGTTTTGCTGGATTCGAGCTTCGGTTCCGGATTGCGCACACTATTCAGTTGTGTGAGGCTGTGATCAAACCACAGTCTCTCACACACCTTCCAGATGTGGGCGCACTCACGGTCGAGGAATTCTCTCTTGAACCATCCATCGGCATCCTCCACGGGAGGAATGTCTCTGCGTCAGCATCTCTGCTCGGCCTACTGCTCTCGAAGTTGGGGGTTAGCTTGCCTCTGCTGGCGCTTGGCTTGGGTTGCCTTCTCTTGAAAGTGGGGTTGACTTGCCTCCACCGGCGCTTGGCTTGCACTTCCCGTGCTCGATCCTCGCGACAGCGGCTGCCCTCCGCTGGCGCTTTGCTTGCGCTTCTCGCTCTCGAAGCTCGGCATTTGCGCGACGTCGGCGCTGCCGCTCTCGAGCGAGCTCCCATTGCCGCTGGCGCCGAGCGGAATTCATGGAGCGAAAGGGCGCGCGCCGGTGAAACACCTGCTCCTATAGCCCTCTCCTCGCACCTCCGCCGGCGTGCGCTCTGCCCCCCTGCGTGACACCGGACAACGGGCGGCGAAGGGTCGACTTAGGACAGTTCCGCTGTTAAAAACATCCTCGAACAAATAGTCACATTGAAAACTCCATGCCTCTCGTTCCTGGGCACGAGCGCTTAAATGACTAAGCCATGGGCTGTTCCTAACCAGCAAGCAGGAAATAGTGGTATTTGTGAAGCACTGTGGTCTAGTAGAAACTGATGGCAAGGGTGAGACGGGCATGCAGCAGGCTCGAATTGTTTAGCTTTTCTCGAAGAGGTTCCGTAGTAATGAAAGGCTGGGAGCGTCATCCTCTTACAGGTGCAAATAGCGACGTCACTGAGCCGCAACGCTTTTCGTTATATTACTTCGCAGTTACCGCGTTAAATGCGACAGCATTCACGCGCAAAAAGATTCGGGCACTAACCATCGCACGGTGACCGTCGGCGTTAACGTCATAAGAATTCAAGCAACGTGGAGACAAACCATATTACTAAAGACACACTTATTTAGGATTTATAGAGGCCATTCTGAGAGTTATATTACTTCGACTCTATGCTACGTGCACTGTATCTCGTATGGCCCACTTTGCTGCCACTGCATCGCCAGGGTCGGCTATGACCATGACGACACGACGACGACGCAATGACGACGATGGAATGACAAAGAAGAAATAACGTCGGTCGAACGACGAAGGCAGCTTGACGGTGATGCCATGATGGCAATGGCATTACGAGGAGTCCATGACGGCGATGACGTGGCGATGACCACATGACGATCCCTGTATGACGACGAAGGGCGTTACGATGATGATGGTATGACGAGACTCGGATGATAAAGCTGGAATGTCGACGATGGAACAACCTCAATGGCATCACCACAGTATGACACCGAATGCATGACGACGACTGTATGACAAATGCACAATTAGGACGACAACACGAAAACGGTGGCATAATCACGATTGGGAGACGACAACACAATTACGATGGAATGACAAAGAAGGAATGACGTCGATAGAAAGACGAAGGTGTTGTGACGACGGCATCATGATGGCAATAAGGTTCACCTTTCTGAAATTATTACGGTGGTACGACGATATCGCGACGACGATGGCACGACGCGAGAGTCTAACGACAAAGCTGGAATGACGACGACGGACAAGCACGACGGCATCCGGATCACGATCGTATACCTAGTGGCCCAAGCTAGTAGACAGCTTGGGTCGCTGGGCGGGAAAGTGCTTTGAGACTTCGATGCTCCCCCACAAAGTCGGATGTTCTGCTTTACAGAAAAGAGAAGGGAGGCATACCCAAAGGTTGGAAGCCAGTCTGCGAAAGCAGCATCAGTCTTCGCACTTGTTGACGGGGGGTGATACCCAGCGTCGACGTTATTCGGGTCCTGGGCATGTTTGTCGAATTCAATGGCGGGAATGAAACGGCTCTCCGCAAGATCATCGCAAAGACGGACAACGCTTTCCGCCTCGTTCGCAGAATAGCAAACCGGCAACGAGGAATGAAGGAAAACAATCTCCTCAGGCTTATCAATGCCTTCGTACTATGTCACTTTACATATACAATTTCTATGCACAACTGACTCAGAGCGGAGCGAGACAAGCTCAACGCTCTCATCCGCAAAGGGGTCAAGAGGGCTCTCGGGCTACCAAACAGGACCCACACCGAGGATCTCCTCAAGCTGGGGGTGCATAACACTGCCGAGGAGATTGCCGAAGCCCAAGAACGCGCGCAACTCACTCGCCTGGGCACCACAGCGGCAGGTAAACACATCCTCGAAGAGCTAGGTTACCACCCTAAGGGATTTCCGATGGTCAGTATACCGATCCCTTGGTGCATTCGAGACAAGTTCGAAGTGGCCCCTGTGCCCCTAAATGTCCATCCCGTCCATAACGAGGGCAGACGCAAGGCCAGAGCAGCAGCCATCCTCAAACAGATCAAGCAACGAGACATTAGAACAAGCTTCGTCAACGCCGCGGAGTACAGCGATGGGAAGACCTTTGCCATCGTTGCGGTCGACTCCAGAGGCAAGATTTCCAATAGCGCCTCCATTCGCACTTCAGACCCCGGAGTCAAGCTGCCATCGCCCGCGCCCTACTAGACGGTCATGGGTCCGAGATATATAGCGATTCCAAAACGGCAGTTAGGGCTTTTCAGAAGGGTTGGATCGCCAAGCAAGCTGCTCGTCTTCTTAGCTGCTCGAGTCGATATGCTCTCACGCATCATTCAATCCACTGGTTTCGCGCTCACGTAGGGTCGGTCGAGGGTGCTCCCCCGAACCTAAATGAGTCTGCTCACGAAGCTGCGCGTGACCTCACCGACCGCGCTTCCTCTGCAAGAAGCACCGACTCCCCTCCTGCCTACGGCCACAGGGACGCTCCCGCTGCTCACAACGAGATTATTAAATTCTTCTACATGTCTAGAAGAATCTTTCCACCCCCTCACCCCAAGTTTAATGGGGCGCAAGCTGTTACGCTTAGGCTTCTGCAGACCAGCACGTATCCGTGTCTGTCCGTTCTCCAAGAGGCTTACCCGGACGTGTATCGCGACGACGCCTGCCCCTCCTGCGGGCAGACCTCCACTCTAGCGCACATGCTCTGGGAGTGCGGGTCGACATACCCCAAGTTCATCAAGGAGGAGTGGGAGTCGCTTCTGCGTAGCCCCGCTCTAGAAAAGCAAATCCTGGCTGTCCGGCGTGCCCGCGATCGGGCCGGTGGGCTAGACCTGCCGGTCCCTACGTGGGACTAGCCGGGTGCGCGACGAGTTCGCGTCCTCGCCGGACCTGCAATAAAGTTTGTTCACTCACTCACTCACTCACTCACTCACTCACTCACTCACTCACTCACTCACTCACTCACTCACTCACAGGCACATAGATAGATAGATATATATATATATATATAGATAGATAGATAGATAGATAGATAGATAGATAGATAGATAGATAGATAGATAGATAGATAGATAGATAGATAGATAGATCATCATCATCATCATCATCATTGTCACCAGCCTATTTTATGTCCACTACAAGGCGAAAGCCTCTCCCTGCGATAGCCAATTACCTTTGTCTTGTGCCAACCGATCCCAACTAACATCTGCGCTTTTATTATTGTCAGCACCCCACCTAATCTTCTGCCGTCGTCAACTGCACTTCCCTTCTCTTGGCACTCATTCTGTAACCCTAATCGTCCACCGGTTATCTAACCTACGCATTACATGACCTGCCGAGCTACATTTCATTCTCTTAATGTGAATTAGAATATCGACTGTACCCGTTTGCTCTCTGATACAAACCGGCATATTTCTGTCTCTTAACGTTATACTTAGCATTCTTCGTTACATCGCTCTTTGCGCGGTCCTTAAATTGTTGTCAAGCTTCTTTGTCAGTCTCCAAGTCTCTGCCCCATATGTCATTACCGGTAAAATGCTGATTGTAAACCTTCACCTTCAATGATAATGCTAAGCTTCCAGTCAGGAGCTGACAATGCCCTATGTGATCCAACCTATTTTTATTCTTCTATGGATTTCGTTCTCATGATCAGGGTCCCTTGTGAGTAATTGACCTAGGTAAACGTACTCCTTCAGAGACTCTAGAGGCTCACTGGCGATCCTGAACTGTTGTTCCTTTGCCCGGCTATTGATCATTATCTTTGTCTTCTGCACATTAATCTTCAAGCCCACTCTAATACTCTCCATGTTAAGGTCGTCAATTATTTATTGTAACTCATCGTCAGTGTTGCTGAACAGGACAATGTCATGTGCAAATCGAAGGCCATACAGACAGACAGACAGACAGACAGACAGACAGACAGACAGACAGACAGACAGACAGACAGACAGACAGACAGACAGACAGACAGATATACATATAGATAGATAGATAGATAGATAGATAGATAGATAGATAGATAGATAGATAGATAGATAGATAGATAGATAGATAGATAGATAGATAGATAGATAGATAGATAGATAGATAGATAGATACCGAAAATCCATAAGGTATCCTAAGAATGCTAATCGCATTAAAGAAATTGGTTTAATAAATGCCAGCAATTCGGATGGCGTGTAGTTCTTCAATTTTAATGCGATTAGTAATATTAGCCATATTCTACCGCTTTGTGTCCATCTATCTATCTAGCCCCTTCAGGCCACTTTTCAATTCTAAAACATATTTTAGAGCTTCTAGTCGTTAACGTGGTTCCGCAACCATGCTGTCGTCATTCAATCGTGACCATGCCGCCTTTGTCATGTCATGGTAGTCAATACGTCGTTGTCATAGAGTCGTCGTCTTTTATTCGTTTTCATGCCCAAGTTGTGATGCCTAAGTCGCGGTCATTCCATCGCCGTCGTTCTAGCTTCGTCATCCAATTCTCGTCATACCGTCGTCGTCACGCCATCGTCATTATCTATATATATATATATATATATATATATATATATATATATATATATATATATATATATATATATATATATATATATATTTGTCCCCATGCGGATATGGTCATGGCTTACCCTAGCGAGAGAGTATCATAAAAAGAGGGCCGATTCCGGAAAATCTAAGAGAAAACCGAAAATTTGAAACATTGGTGCACCACCTGCGGCTTGGTACTGCATTTACGAGACACTTCTTATACAGGATAAAACGTGCCTCTATTTCGCAGTGTTCTTGTGGCCATCCAGACGAAGATATGCATCACTTGCTCCTCGAGTGCACGAAATACGATCCGCAAAGAAGGGTACTGCAAGCAAATTTGTTGCTATTGGACAGAAGACCATCCACCCTAAATAAAGATACTTGGCCCATGGCCAACTGTGGACTTTCAGAAAGGAGCACTTCTTGCTTTGAGAAAGGTTTTAGAAGACACCAGCATTTTGGGAAAATATTAAGTTTCAGATTATGCTAATACGCTAAATGAGTAACATAAATGTTGTTCTGGGTTCAAAATTGATTTGTTTGGTGATTGCGATTTTTTGCGCAATATGTATAGTTTTGTTCTGCGCTTGCAGTGTAATTACATGTGTTGTGTGTTTGGCTATTCAAAATATATGTCTTTATACATGCAAATGTGTACTGAACTCATGCGCAAAACTTGGCGATTCATGTACTGTTAGGCTGTATAGTAGTTTTTATTCATTTGGTGTTCTACTGAGTGACATATTTTGTGTCATTATTCTCCCTTTTTGCGCTTATTTGTTTCCTTTGCTGTGCGAGAAGGAGTAGCCGGTACCGCCATAAAGGCGCCAACCTCTCCTAATATTCATTTCAATAAAAAAAAAAATGGGCCGATCTCAAATAGAGTGCATTTCGCATACAGCCGAAGCATGAAAATCTCAGAATGATCGCCGCAGATAGTGTTTCTTTAGCAATATGGGGTATCGTTGCATTACTTCAACGCCAATCGCATTAACGTTGATAGATAGAAGCTTATTTCGTATTATGGTCATGCTGCAAAAGATGGCCAATTTGAAAAGTTAAATGCGCAACTTCTTCTAAACAATAAGGTCCTTGTAGTGTCTCTTTTCTTTAAATATTGTTTTTTTCGTTGAGAAGTTAAGGGAGCATGCACATTAGTTCTATGTCTACTCTTGCACACTGTATTTAGGCATGCCAGCACGTGCATTGATTTCAAGCACGTGATGACTGACTAAAGCGTGGATCGCAAATGTTTATCACGCAGGCGTTATGAAAATAGATATATGGAAGCGCACCTCTAGCTGAATATAAGAGGTAAATAGATACAAAGTAAAGAACTTCTGACTCCAGTTTTTGCAACATATCGCTCAGCAAAGATTACTTAATCAGCTCAAAACCATTGGCCGTCAGGCGCCTCTTGACGTAGTAAACCGCCATTAATTTATTTCCGAACACCAAAAAAGAAAAGCGGTTTCATTTTCTGCCAAGCCACGATGATCAAGAAAAAGTTTGCAGCCGTCGCCGAGAGGTTCCGCATGTTTTAGAGGAAGCGCACAAACGAGCACCACTGAATGAGACTTGATGCAATGAAAAGCTCACAATGGTATATAGTTTCGGTTCTGTTCCGACCGCTCACCGGATGGACTCGTCTTCATTCATCGCTGCTACAGCACCGCGTAGCGTGCAGCACTTCCGGGAACTCGACCACACTTCCGGCGCGGGATGCGGAAGTGTTGCACGCGCCGTGCAATCGCACATATGCCGTGTCAGCCGCAGCGGCCCACACGCTTCTCGCAGGTTGCCGCGAGGTCACGCACTCGATTACTGACCGCTTGCGCGGCCCCGTTTCGCCGCCGGGGAGCAATGCAAATGAGTCCGCCAGCTGAAACTTCGACGCGCGCTCTAAAGGATTCATGAAGCCCGAATGCGTTCTGTATACCAGTAACCCAGTGCAACATTTATTGCGACGTCGGCATCTCTTGGGTATCATCTGCATGCAGTATCGTCTGCTTGATCCAACCCGACTACGTTACGCAGGCTTCAATGTTTCACGCACGTCGCCCGCTCTGAGACGCTGCAACACTTTCACGCGAAAAATCAGCGCTACAAGCCATTGATTCTTTCTCGAGAAGAGGCCAGTATTATATTTTTGCCTTATACTGCCGTCCAGATATTCGCTCTTCCGCAAAGGAATGGTCACTCCCTACCATTCTAATAGGTATACTTAGACATTGTGACTTGGCCGGCAAATGGCCAGCCGATGTGGAAGCAAGAACCGCTGCATCTAAAGCCGCTTAAGTAAGGATGATGTGCACGTGAACCGATGTGAACCTTTTGCTGACTTCGCTCGTGCGAGATTCAACAGAAGCACACTGCGCTCAGTCAGACCATCGGTACAGGCACTGGCGAGAAGCAGACTCGAACAGGACTTTTTGCCTCCCACGCTTCCCATCTAAAGTCATGCGAAGCCACGAAAGTATGGTTCACCGGATTGGCGAGGACGTCGTGTTCACCGGACACAAAGCCCGTTTTATCAGTCACGCGGACAGTCTGAACATAGATAAGTGACTGAGACTCTGCAAGATGGGTTTTTCGATTGCCCGCTCTAAATGTGAAAGCGGAGCGAGGTGGCTTTTGCGCTGAAAGGCATAGGAAAGCAACCGTTGTAGGGAAGTGCTATTTTGGCCATATTGTGTTACTGGGGGGCGCAGCAGTAAAAACAACTACGAAAGCAGTTATGGACGATATGAAGAGTCCCGTACTATAGACTCGATACCATATGAAAACAACTGTATTGCGCATTTTTGTACACATATATCCCTTTATAGCGTCCTCATCGTCTTTCAGCACTTTTATTGTCTCCTTTCCGCCTTCCCGTATGCTTAATAGCAGCCCAGAACATACTAACTCAGGCCGATTTCTTTTTCTTTTCCTCAAATAAATTTCCTTCTCTCTCCCTTGGGACGCAGTGTGTGAGTAATGTTATAGCTGCTCACTCATCACTGGACGAGACAAGAAAACCCTGAAGACTGAATGAAGACAACGATCTATACATCAATACCAACCGTACATTTATGCCTAAATCCCAAGTTTCCTTTTTGTATATTTTTTATGTAGTAAAGGTACAAAGGGCCTTCAGAACACATTTGTAGGGCTTTGTAGGGCGTCAGCTGCTGTTTTATGCTTCCAGTCTGGAGAAAACCTGCAACAACCCGAAATTATGACACGTACATGCAGTATAAAAGAGAATCGAAACTAAAGCAAAGTGCAAGCGAAGCAGCTTGGAGTTCACCAAATTTCTCTGACAGCGGGCGGAATAGTGGCAAGTGAATTATTACGACGCAAACTCGCGCCCGTTTCCGTAATGGAAACGTTTCCCTTTCATACAGTTTGAAATGTACACGGAGGCAAATATACAACTTTAAACAAAGCACAGCCAGCACACGTTTCTCGTTTCTACATGCTTCGTATTGCGAGCGAAGTGCGAGGAAACAATTAAGCGGTTGTTTTCATTTCGCTTCAAGCTCCCTTCATGTGAGCGAGCATAAATTGTCTCAGCTGTCTAGATCGGCATCACTGCGACGTCGGGACATAAATTGCGAACACCTCTTTTGTGTGTGTGTGCGTGTGTGCGTGTGTGTGCATTGTGATGAAGAGGAAAAGTAGCCACACAGCCGGCGTCCCAAAGGATCCTCGCTAGTAACGAACATTAGGCATGTATTTAAAAAAAAAGTGTAGAGCCTAGAGGGGGGACGTGGCGGTGGAGAGACTGAGTGATAGAAAAAGAAAAGAGCACACAGAACTACGCACTTGTAAACACACAGAACCTGCAATTACCTGAAATCTGTGTCTGACAGACAGCCACCCTCGGCATCTCCACTGAAAATTCGGTTATGTTCCCAGAAAACGGCCGGCGCTGCGACACATTTGGACATGTTTGAAAAAATTATGGCAGCAAATGAACTAACGCATAGGACATTCAGCTGGGTTCGCGCTCAGGAATTGAACACTAAAACGTACAACATGACCAAGATGCGAAGTTAAAAGGGTGAACTGTGGTATAAAGGCTGCAGTGGTACCACAGAAAATGTGAACAAACCACGCCACAAAATAAGCACCCACACGGGGCATTGAGCCTGACAGAACAAAAGTTCAACATAAAAAAAAAAAAAGAAAAACCAGCGCACTCTCGACAAGAAGGGGATACAAAAACTGCAGCGTAAAGGTGCAGTGACGTCGGGAAATGACTATGAGGCGTCCGCTGTTCCAGGTTGCTTACAGACGCAGGTGCCAAAAGTTCTATTTACTGCATGAACTATATTTACATCTATGCGACACTCAAACGTATGCAACTAGCTTCTGCAAGAAAGTAAATACATAAGGCGCAATTCTACAGTGCTGACTTCGCGCACGTGCGAAATGTTATTTCCCGGCGACCCCGAGAAGGCCAACGTGATGAAGGCGTGCAGGGGCCATTCGTAAGGTCGTACTGTTGCCATGAAAGAACATCGAATAAAAAATTAGAGACAGCGAGTAGTTCGCTCCAACTCTCTGCTTTCGTCATCCGATCGCACACACTTTTTACTACTGTGACTACCCGGAAGCAGTTTATTCTTTTGGGGCACAGAGTCTGAGAGTTCAAGAATTGTTCAAGAAACAGCTCAGAACACGATCGACGTAGAATTACCAGGCGCACAAAACGGCTGAACAAAGTACGTCCGCCAGGAAGAGGTGTCGAGCTATGACAGACAGTATAAAAATCGGTATTCAACACCTGGTTCCGTGCCTTGTGATACCAGGGTTACCTGAAAGAATTACAAAAGCAAGGGCAAGACGGGGCCCGAGCCAAGTGCATAGGGATGTCCGTTGCATTTAAACAATACATGGTATAGCAGGCCTCGAAATTTGTCGCGTAGTCTAGAGATCCCTTTCGACTTTTTTTCGCGGAATGAGAGTTCACAGTTATTGTAGATCCTGATCTACACCGCACAGCTTCCACTGTCACAGGGCTTCCCCTTCGAACCTAGGTTTCCCCTTTTTCGCTGTATAATATAGAGCCATCCCTTATCGAATACTTATTCGATCAATTGTAATTGGGCCCGATTCTGGTCCAGCTGTCAAAACTACGGCCTTCTGGTACGCTCGATAATGCTACACATCGGAGCCGTCGCGTGTGCACAGCATCAGGCGCGGCTCTGCGCGTGTGCAGTTTCCGGAACCGAGTTCGGACGCCGGAAACACGCCCGCGCCGTCCGTGTAACTCTCTATTATCGCCGCGAGCCGCAGGGTGTGTCGCAGCCATGGCCGTTGCCGCCGCGGGTGTGAGGCCACTCTATGTGGGACTGGCAAGCCCCGTCAGGCGAGTGGGCAGCCGTGGGCGACGTAGTATACGCACACCGAAAGATCCCCGTCGTCGTGGTCCGGGGCAGCTCGTGCCCGCGCGCGCCGGCTGCCGAGCGATGACGGGTGCTTCCGCCCTTCCGGTCCTGGGCGTGGCGTCGATGGCGCCTCGCATGTCCCGAGGCGAGCGTGGAAGAACGCAGAACCTTGTATCACGAGCGCGCGCGTGTGTGTGTGCGTGTTTGTACTACATGTACTGCGTGACACGCAGTGAGCTGCTGCCCTGTCCAGTGGGAAGACGGCGCTGCGGGTCGTGGTATCACCGCTAAGTGCCCGCGGAGAAGGAATGTCTTACTCGAGCGCTGCTGAGGAAGTTGTGGGCGAAATGCGCGTGGCCTCGTGCATCGTTGAAGCGAATGACCCTTTCTGTGCCATTCGGCGAGAAAGGTGAAAAGAATTGTCGGCCGAGATGTATAATGTACGGCGTGGTCTTGAGATGAGGAAACAAACAAACAAACTAAAAATCCCGAGTTCGCTTTCTCTGAAACTTCGTAATGGGCACTTTGGTCCGTAAGGTTTAATTATTCGTGCTTCGGTATCCACTCGTCTAGCCTGGGTAGGCGTCTTACAAAGCATGAAAACGAGAAACCAGGAGAAAAGCGACGTATGACTGCTTTTACCAGAAACCGCTCTAGCGAGAACAGGCAGTATGGCATGACACCTGAGCACTCTAAAAAAAGAAAAAGAGGGGACTTCTTTATTTTTTTTTTCTTTATCACGGCGACCGTTTTGCTTATACTATAGTTCGCGCATTTTTACTTTACACGGCGCTTACGCTTCCCTGCGCTAACTAGACTAGATATTCGAGCGACCGCTGCGCGCCATGCAAGCAATCAAGGGAAAAGGAGCAGATGTGAAGTTTCTGTGCTCGCCTGAAGCGCCGTTTCGCATTTCTTTACATGATGTTTTCTTACCGCTAAAACTGTACAACAACAAAAAAAAAAGGTAAGCGCGAGAGCATCGCCCCTCGATGTGTTCATTCGCGTGTTCAGAGAATGAGTGAACTGCGAACGAGCCAAAGTACGCTTCATTACGCTAAGCCTAACCACGCACAGCGTGGTTAGGCTCGGCAAGAAACAGAAAGAGAAAGACAGCAGCCACGCAGTTGCGCCGCCTTCGCGTCGAAAGTGCACGCGAACCGCTGGCGCGATGTCATCAAAAGGCACGCCACTCGCCCTCTTGACGGTCTGGGAGCAGAAGTGCAGTAACGGCGACTCTCTGGAGTGCACGCACGCTTTGAGTGGCAGGAAAATGCGCCGTTCGGGGCCAGACTCGGGAAAAGGAAAGAACGCGTACAGACAAAAATTCGGCTCTATACGCGCACGCGTACATTCGCGTCAGGTGAGAGAAATGAAGGAGGTGGGTGTAAGCAGCCTGCTTGGAAGGAAAGACAGAGTTAAGGGCGCTTAGGCGAAACAGAGAGGGGAGGCTGAAAGAACGGGAGAAGCTCATACTGGAGGTAAGGCACATACGGCCTGTGCTGCTGCCTTCACCTTCATGAAGCATCTCTTCTTCGCTTTCCAAACGCGAGAACGCAGAGACACGGATCTTGGGGTGAGCTTCGCAGGTTTCTCTGCAGCCTTGGCTGCAGTTGACATCGGTTCGGCCATAAAACCTGCTTCGCTATCTAAAGGTGGAGGCGATGGGAGCCGTAAGGGGTCGGAGAGAAGGACACCTCGCACACGAAGGGACTCGGAAAAGCCGGATCGCCGTTATACGGTCCCCGGACGAGCGAGCAGCGACGAGGGCAGGTACTGCCGATGGCTCGGATGACCTTTTCGAAACAAGCATATATGCTTCCCTTCCTCCCGTCCCCGCAACCCCTTCCTACACCTATCCACCCATTTCGAGCCGGCTATGAAGCTAATAGAATAAAGAAACGCCGGATTTGGAGACGAGGGTAAAGCCAAAGGCCGCGTGCCTTATAAAGAATGCATCTGGTCCGGTCAGAAAAAAGCACTCTCGCTCCATCTTGCGTCGGTGCTCGCGGGGGTGCTAAAGGTAACGCCGCACGCGAGCGACTTCGCTGCAGCTGCGGATGCTCGATTCGCGGCACGTACAACGCAGCACGACGCCGCTGTCGTGTTTCGCGGCGACGCGCCGTTTCGAGTTCTATTTATCTGTATCTTTTCCTTTTTCTGTCTTTCTCTGTCGCGGTGCCCCTCTTCCTTCACGCGGACACATCGCGAAATTGAACTTGTCACTATCTGCGCGCCCAAACACGCGCCATTTCTTTCGCTTTCCGGCGGCACTGCTGCTGCTGCTTCCGCGATGTGCAAGGTGAGGACGTCGCAGCCTACGCCGGTGTTGCATCATGCCACGGAGTGCAGGCGAAATTGTTGTAGGAAAGAAAGAGGTGAAAAAGGACGGCACTCTTGTTTCGTTCGCCTGTGCGCAGCTATTTTACGAGCTTTTGACACCAGCAAGGTCCCTGCCGCTGCTGGCACGAACGTTTGACAAAAAGAAATAATGATAATGATAGAATAAAGAGAGAATCGAGCGATGTCAGGTTATAGTTACGCATATACTTGGCGTGGCGACATCGGTGTTGAAACACGGGTACAGTTTCAGTCGCGTCGTCTCCCGCCTTTCTGCTTCTCTGATTTCGCTGCGCCTTGTCGACGGACCTCCGCAGCCGCCGGTCAAGGCGTGACTGAAATTAATCACCGAGCTTGCGTGGTATCCGCGCGAGGCGGAAGTCGTGGGAAGCACGTACTACTGCTAGTGCAGGGCACTGTGGGCGACCGTGTATGTGACGCAACAACGCAAGGAAGTAATGAGAAGCGGCGCTTCTGAGCTGGTTGGTTCACATCGAGCTCAGTAGTGGGCCCGCATATCAAGCATTGAGATGGGGAAATACGACAGAAAGACGAAAAGCAGGAAATTCTGTAAGAACAAGAAATTTGGTTTGCCGCTATGCACTAGTGGGTAGGGGAAATATAAAAAAAAACAAATAGTCAACATAGATGGCAGGCGCAGCATGTAGACCCACACAAGGGCCTCAACGCAAGCCGGTTAACGTCAGTAAGTCTCAAAATCACCAGTCCTAATCACCCAATCAGAAGACAATGGACATACATGTGCCGAGCGCCGACAAACACTCTCCCTGCGTCGGCCAGACAGCAACTCAGATCTCGATCTCCGAGTGGCTGACTATGTTCGCAATGCAGGAAGACCACTAAGCAAGAAGACCACCAAGCAGGAATACTACACCGACGCTACACTGGTGCAGGCGGCCGATAGGCGTCCAGATTGACTTGCCCCAAAGCATCATATAACCGCCCTTTAACGTAATGTTTGCGACTGCTGCAACAATAACACCGACAGCTACTACTGCTACTGTTATCAGCTATTTCTATTCTTTTTATTGTACTTCTACTACTACTACTACTACTACTACTACTACTACTACTACTACTACTACTACTACTAGCTACTTCTGTTCTTATTACTACTACTACTGTTACTACAACTAGCTACTTCCTTCTTCTTCTTCTACTACTACTACTACTACTACTACTAACAATTACCTACTACTACTACTACTACTACTACTACTACTACTACTACTACTACTACTAATACTACTACTAATACTACTACTACTACTAATACTACTACTATCACTACCACCACCAGCAGCAGCACCTGGGGCGAAGAAGCACAAAAGTGCCCTTGTGGGCTTTAGCTGCGACGGCTCGCGAGATGAACTTTCTCAAACAATCTCTTTCGAAAGTGGCCCGTAATCAAGACGAGCTAGCACAGTTGCGAGGAGCCGACTCTATAAAGAGGAGAGTGCCGAATAATGTGCTCTACAGCGTTGCGCTGGAACTCTGCCACACCGTACGCAATCGTGAAGAAGTCTTCCTGGCACTTGGTTGTCACGCTTGCGGCTGTTCGCAGTTTGAGCGCACGTCTGTCACAGGCACACACACCGATGACAGCGCACGCATAATTATGGAAGCTTAACAGATAGCACGAGAGAAGGACGAAGAGGAGAAAGTAACTTTATTAAGAATTACTGAGAAGTAAAATAAGACAAAAATAAAGAATAATAAACGCAATAGCGTGAGAGGATAGCGTGCGCGTCAGCAAACGATAAATCCTTCTTTCTGAAGAATAGTTGTTTTTGAAAAGCGCGAGAGCGCACACGGGGAGATGGTTACCATGTAACTTTAGCTTTTTACTTCTATGCATTCTTTCTTTTTCTACCTTATTATTGTTTCGTTTAGTGGGGGGCTATAAGCGGACGAGTGGGGGGAGAGGTGCGGTGCGATTTGAAATAAACAGCCCCAGTTGGCCGTCAACGCTTCTCCTCATCACGTTTTTCTCTATCCTGCGCCTTCCATTTGCGTTGTACATGGCACCCCGAGCCAAAGCCTATAAGGAAACGACACTTACGAGATTTGCCGGCAATGTGACCGGTTAAGCAAGCAAAGTCTTGTTGCAATGACTGAAAAAAGAAAGGGAATCTATTAGGGACCTAGTTAATCTGCAGCTTTTTTTTTTTTTTTCAGTCAAGCCTGTAGTTTCTTTTCCCGGCTTTTCTTATCCTTTCGTTTCCGCCTACGGGATATCAAGATGATTTCGCTTTATACAGCACGTGTGCTACCATAGAAGGCCGCCAGTGATAAAGTAGGGAAACGCTCATTCAGCTTTACAGCCTCCATTGTTATACTTTCAGACAGCGTACAGCGATGCTTGAGCTCAGCAGTTAAAACGGCAGCAGTATAGAAGAATGGCGTGCTCCGGAGATAATGGCCCCGTGCCTGGAAATAATCACGTGCCTTGTACTACAAAGCAGGTCGTATAACGAGTGGCGTTTCTTGACAGCGCACAAGAGGTCCATTAAAATGCAAATGGGGATCTATTACGGAATGCACCTGCGAGAGAAGGGCTATGTCTAGGCACTGTATAGGCTTATTCGGCTTAGTCGGTTATACGAGTGGTACAATGCGTCGGTGACGGACTATGCGGTAAAGTTTATAAGGTGAGCGGGAGGAACAAAAACGGTACTGTCAGTTCTCGAAAACCGTAAAATGTCGAATATAATACGCCAACTTGTTCAGCACTCTGGCACATCACGCTTGCTGCTTGTATAGTATTCAAGTTGAGTATTAATCACGGGTTTAAACGTCTCTTTGTCTTTATGACCCAAAGTAAACTGTTTTGAAGCACAGGTTTAAATTTATGTTTTCTTTTCTCTTTCTTCCTTCATTTCTTTCTTCCTTCATTTCTTTCTTTCTTTCTTTATAATTTTGTAGCGCTTTTAAGTTGCACCTCGTAATCTATGCAGGAACAGATTATTTAAGCGAGCTGTTGCGGCATGCTATAATCTTGTATGATTAAAATAGCTGCGATAATATAAAGGTATACAGCTTTACATGATATGCGAGACCTGACTATACGTGGATTGGACTACTCCTAATTTTAACGCTTATTTAGCGAGGGGTAGACAAAAAAATAAATAGGACGAGACACGATGAATAAAAATGTGCGCGGTTCGCATTCTATGTGCACTATGTGGACTATGGATATTCTGTTTTCTACGCGCCGTGGTGGCTTAGTGGCTATGGCGATCCGCTGCTGGACATGAGGGCGCGGCTTCGATTTCCGGGAGCGACAGTCGCCTTTCAAACGAAATAACACTCTTGTAGAAGTTTAGAAACGCGGAACTAGCCAATACTATTATAGTGATTCCATTAAAGTTGCCACAATAAATAAACACCGTAAAGTTTGTAACTAGAAGCACGAAACTATATATACTATCTTAGCGACTCCCTTCAACTTTACACAACAAGTGTCATAAAGTTTGTAAGTAGAAACACGAAACTATACTATTACGGCTATACCCTTCAACGTTACATAGAAAACATGTTCTGCAAAGTTTGCAACTAAAAACACGAAACTATATTGTTATGGTGATTCCCTTAAACATTGCACAATAAACATATCGCTCGTAACGTTTGTAACTATAGGAACACGGAACTATACTTTATGGCGATTCCTTTCAGCATTACACAAGTGTCGTAAAGTTTGTAACTAGAAACACGAAACTATACTGTTATGGTGGTTCCCTTAAACTTTGCACAATAAACATATCGCTCGTAACGTTTGTAACTATAGGAACACGGAACTATACTTTATGGTGATTCCTTTCAGCATTACACAAGTATCGTAAAGTTTGTAACCAGAAACACGAAACTATACTGTTATGGTGACTCCCTTAAACTCTGCACAATAAACATATCGCTCGTAACGTTTGTAACTATAGGAACACGGAACTATACTTTATGGCGATTCCTTTCAGCATTACACAAGTGCCGTAAAGTTTGTAACCAGAAACACGAAACTATACTGTTATGGCGATGTCCTTCAACTTTACACAAGTGCCGTAAAGTTTGGAACTAGAAACACGAATCTATACTATTACGACGATGCCTTTCAACTTCACACAACAAGTGTCGTACAGCTTGTAACTACAGACATAGAACTATACTATTATGGTGATTCCCTTCAGCTTTACACAATAACCATATGTGCCGTAAAGTGTGTAACTAGAAACACGAAACTATACTATTACGGCGATGCCCTAAAACTTTACACAACAAGAGCCGCGTACAGCTTGTAACTAGAAACACGGAACTCTACTATTAAGGCGATTCCCTTCAGCTTTACACAGTAAACTTATCAGCCGTAAAGTTTGTAACTAGAAACACGAAACTCTATTATTGTGGTGATTCCCTTCAACTTTCCACTATAAACGGCAAACCGCATACGCCTCTGATTTGCTACCCACACGAGAGAAGTGTGCGCCGAGAAAAAAAAATATAGAAAGAAAGGAAGAGAGAAAGCAAGAAAGAAAGAACGACATAAATAAATAAAGAACACTGATGATGAGTGGATCCGGATGTTCGCATGAAGAGTACCGGTGGTCACTCATGTCTGTGTACTTCAGGAACCATTCCAATCCACGTGCAGCATTCTCGGCTTCGCGCATATGAAAACTGATCAAGTACTTTTGTTTGCAAGAATAGTCATGAGTCGAGGTGATCTAACCTAATGTGGACTAGAAGGTTCGTCGTAGCGGGAAGATATGCAGAGGGAAAAAAAATTTACGCTTTCATTATATTCAGAGGTGCGGATATACATAATCGCTTCTTCCCTCAAACCTGACATTTGTGATTTACTGGGACGGCAGTTAAAAATCTTGAAACTGGCTTTCCTGCGCCGTATGTTCGACTGTCATTTCCGTTGTAGCCCATCGTAGTCGTGTTGACAATAGCCAGGCTGCCTCCTCGCCCAGAGTTTCGCCCCCACCACACGATCAACACTTCGGTAAGTCACCGCTACTGGTAATCGAGCTCACACTCTGCCGGCAATGACTGGTTTAGAGCCGGGGGCGCTAACCATTAAGCTATCGCACAACACCTGCACTTGGCGATTTGCTTACACTTCGCGAGATCCCAAAACATTGCAAAGAATTGCGGCACTCAGCATCGTGCGAAGTGTAAAGCATTTAAACAAGCCTGCACGAGCATTAAACGGCGTAATCATCAACTCGAGATGACTCACGTGGCTACTGATGTATTTTAATATGTTAGTGATTAGCACTGAGCGCCCATTACAAATAAAGATAACTATATAAATAAGCTCTGGGGCTCATAAACGCAGATTGGACCGACTGATGCTTTTGTGGAGGGGGCCGGATTAATTTTGAGTTTATTCGAACCTACGCCAGATCCAATCAAAAGAGCTGTTCTATATTTTTCCGGCCCCATCGAAATGCGACCGCTGCGACCGGGAATCGCACCCACGACTACGCGCTCAGCAACAGAACGTGGGAGCCACTGAGTCACCGCAGTGGGTATAAGAAATACTCTGACAACTGTCTTGAACAAGTTCTAAATGCAGTTCGCACATTTATGCGACAGATTGGCATTCATGTCCGCTCCCCCCCCCCCCTACATTGCCTCTTGTGGTTACTGCTTCGCAACCTATCTATGTCTAAGATTCAAGCACATTTATGTTGTCTCTGCACTGGACGCCCTGCCGCGTCCTGACAAGCTCGCTGTTGACGAGGAACTCGCGTGAGAGCGTACCTCCGGTAGCGTTCCGGAAGCGCCGGAAGTCTTCCCACTGCCCGACGATTCGCAGATTGTTCAGTCCTGCATGTCTCGGAAAGGGAACAACGTGACATAGCGCAACATCATTTTGTTTTCTTATGGAATATTCTCCGTACACGACGTGAAATAACTTGACCGCAAGCAAACTTGCACTGTCTCAAGGAAACAGGACGACGACGACGAAGTGGCCTGTGTGGAACGCTGCCTTTCTGTGTCTGAGAATTTAAAGCTACTTCGTGGCAGACGCCGCTCCCTTAACTACGGTGATGGACGTGGAGTCGCCTGGAGGGATTCCTGGTCCTTCTACGTCAACAGCGGCCGCAGCGAGAAAGCGGTCTAGTCGCCCGAGTGACACCGACAGCGAGGACACTGCGATCTACTCAGGGACCAGTGATGAAACCTCGGATGACAGCGACTTCGGGCCCGTAGCGAAGCACAAAGCAAGAAGAAGGCTCGTCAGGACATCTCCTTCTACAAGTAAGGCAACTGTGATCCCGACGCGAAAGCCATCAGACCTCACAATTTGGACCTGTGGCTGCTAGCGGCAATCTAAACCGGATCCACCGCCAAGCCACATCTGTATCGCTCGGGGCACTTGGTCCAGGTCAGATCAAAGATGTAAGGATCAACGCCCGTAAGAACATCCTCGCTATAGATGTCACAAACCGGAGCGCGCTAGACATTATGATCAATCAGGGTGCTGGATAGCATCAACGTACGCTTCTATAAACAAAACGATGATGACTCTACGGCCAGCGTTGTGTATGACGTAGATAATTCCATAAGCCGATGCTGACCTGCATATACTCATCAAGCCGGTGACAGAGGGAATTGCCATATTACAAGCCCGTCGCCTGGGAAACTCGCAATGTGTCAAGTTAACTTTCAAATGAGACAGCCTACCGTCACACGTCTAGGTCGGTCACTTCCAACACATTGTACGGCCTTTTGTTCCAAAGCCGCTTCAGGAAGTGTGCAGGAAGTGTCAAAGGATAGGGCACGTAAGTGCGGTTTGCACAAATGCTGCCGTGTGCTCACGGTGCTCTAGGTCGCACAGCTCCGACGCCTGTCGTGCAGAAAGCTCAAAGTGCGCCAATTGTCAAAGCTCTCACGATGCAACTTCGAAGAATTGCCCACATGTGACAAATAAGGCGAAAGTCTTTAGGAAAATGGTCAGGGATGGTTCCTCGCACAGGGAGGCTGCCGCTAAGGTGCGACGTCGACGTTCACGTCGCCGGAGATCTAGGAAACCCACTGCTGTTGCTAAGGATGCACCGCGTCCACTGAAAGTCCACAAACTCCCGCATACAACTAGCAATAGCAGCAATGAGGTTCTTCAGCAGAAAGTCTCCAATATCATTGCCTCATGCGAGGAGTGGCCGCCATTGCCACGGCTGGATCCACCAGCGGAGCGACAAGATGTAGCACGCTCGCCGAATCCTGCTTCACCTTCTGGCAGCAACCAAGACAACGACAAACAAATTGTCGCCATGATAAGGGCCCTTGTGAACACTCTACAAGTACTACTGACCGCCATACACACTTACACACTCCTGCGGCTCGAGGCGCACTTCAAATACTGGATGCCCTGAATCCGGTACTGTCCGGTCTTGAGAAGCCCCATGGTTGCTCTTCTACATTCGTTCCTTAAAGAGGTCAAGGAAGCGTCTATCTTCCAATGGAATGTCAGAGGCATTCAATCGCGCATTTCGGACTTTCGTCCGTTTGTTTTTAAGAACAAATTTCCAGTAATCGTCATTTGTGAACCAAACGTTGAGAGCTCCTTCCGCCTATCAGGATATGAAGCTTTCATATCTGCCACCTGTAGCGACCGCAGTAAAGTCATCGTTTATATCAGATGCGATTTCACATATGTTTTACACCCAGTGGCACCTGATGACGACAATCAGTACGTATGTTTGACTATAAGATGCAAGAACGTCGCACTCGCGCTCGTAGGTGCCTACATTTCACCTTCGAGTCGATTTGAAAACGCAAGACTAGGTGCAATTTTAACAGCGACACCTGGACCATGGGTTAATACCGGCGACTTCAATGCGCATCACCCGCTATGGGGACGCTTAAAGATGGACTGTCGACCAAGACGTGTACTATCCTTCGCGTCGGACCATGAGCTCTGCTGCCTAAATGATGGCAGTCCCACTTTTCTGCCGGGATCGACATAGAGCAGCTGCCTGGACTTAACTTTTGTTTCAAGATGCCTCAGTGCCAGTGTGAAATGGTTCACGGACAACGAAACGCATGGTAGTGACCACGCTCCAACATATGTTAAAATCGACGGCATACGCTAGTCATACTCGACTACAGTTCATCACATCGACTGGCCTAAATACACGTTGCTCATGGAGAAGAATTGCCAAGAGATCCAGGACTGTCTGTCTGGCAACATTGAGAAGCTAATTAACGCCGCTGCTCAAGAAGCCACAAGATCTTTTAGGCCTATTCCTAAATTTTCTGAATTCGAAGCAGAATTGGAGCGGCTTCGAGCAATCCGCCGTCGCGCGGAACAAATGTACAGGCGCACCAAGTCCATCTACGACCTAAGGGAGGCGAGACGCATACAGAAGATCCAGCGTCGGATCAAATCCCTGCAGTCTCTAAGATGGAAAACCTTTTGTGATTCTCTTGATCCGCATAAACCCCTGTCACATATATGGAGAACAGTGCGTGGTCTTCGAACATCACCGCAACAACGCCACCCCTTCAAATGCCTGGCTCTCTACCAAGGTCGCAGAGAGATCGACGTAGCGGAGGACTTTTGTTTCAAGGTTGCTGGTGTACCACCATCGTTCGCTACACGTGATCCCCGTGATGTTCCGTTCTCGCGGGTTTCACGTATGGACAATCTGTTTTCCATCGAGGAGTTGCAGGCGGCGTTGGCAGCGTGCAGACGTTCCTCATCGCCTGGGCCTGACGGGGTGACATACGCAGTTCTTGGAAACCTCGGTCAAACAGCCCGGCATGCACTTCTAGACGTGTACAATAATTCATGGCCTGAAGGAGAAGTTCTTGCTGCATGGAAGTCCAGCCGCCTTGCGCCTTTGCTCAAGCCAGGTAAATCACCCCTAGACGTGGCGTCTTACGTCCCACTGCTCTGGCCAGTTGTCTAGGAAAGGTGATGGAGAGGATGGTGCTGACGCGTCTAGAGTGGTATCTGGAACACTACAAGTTATACCCTGACGCTATGGCAGGCTCTCGACGAGGAGGCTCTTCTATAGACAACGTCATAGATCTTGTCTCGCCTGTTCAGCACAAAAACACCTCAGGAGACTGTCAGCGGTGATGTTCCTGGATGTTAAATGCGCATATGAAAACGTAACCCATCAAGCCATCCTGGACGCCTTGGGTGATGTCGGCCTAGGCGGCCTTGTTTTTCGGTGGATATCCAGCTTTTTGAAGGACAGGTCATTCTTTGTGCAAATAGAGGATGGTGCGTCATCACAACGCAACACCTACCGTGGCGTACCACAAGGCGGAGTCTTGAGCCCCACTCTATTTAACCTGGGGCTCATCGACCATGGTTCATACCCTTCTGCAATCCGTCCATGTGTCGATCTATGCAGACAATATATGCATTTGGTCATCAGGAGCGACGCGTCCCCAGGGGCGCGCCAGACTTCAAAAAGCGACCACACTAACATCAGGTTATCTTTGAGCACGAGGTCTGGAGCTGTCCTGCGAGAAGTGCTCTATAGTCGCTTTCACGCGTAAAGCAATGAAACCGTACGTTGTCAGAATTAATGGACAGTCAATTGCCTACTAGAAGACGCACCGCTTTCTAGGAGTGATGATAGATCGAGACCTTTCCTGGAGTCCTCATATCTCCTACCTAAAAAGAAAATTAGTCATGATAACCCACGTGCTTAGATTTCTTGCGGGAAAGTCATGGGGTGCGTCTGTGAGTGCGATACTCCAACTCTATAACGCACTGTTCTTCGGTCTCCTGCGCTATAGCTTACCTGTACTGGGTGGGACTTGTAAGACCAACCTCCGTGCCCTCCAGTCTGTACAAGCTCAAGCTCTGCGAATTTGCCTTAGACTTCCCAGATGTGCATCCACGGCAGCAACAATAGCCATCGCGCATGACCACCCCATCAATACGTATCTTCAAAGAGACACTTTAAGGATGCATATCAGACACTCCGCCCGACTGCTATCGCATCATCTCGCCTCCCTTCCTGCCGCTCGACCTCGTTCGGCATTTAGCAAGATTATTGCCGCCAACCATGGAACTTTACCTGCAAACTTCACGCCTGCACCACGACCATCTCAACCGCTGTGGTGCCTCCATCCACTCCAGGCTATTCTTGTTATTCCCGGTATCAAAAAAAAAACGGAGATGTCAACTCTCGCCCTCAAACAAACCATGATTTCAGTGCTACATGACAAGCACAGAGGACGCATCCACGTTTACAGGGACGGTTCTGTCTCCTCTAATAGTTCAGCTGGAGCAGTGGTGATTCCCGCAGAGAGTGTCACCCTCAAGTTCAAGACATCTCACATTACATCATCGACGGCTGCAGAACACGCAGCTATCCGTGCTGCTCTGGAGTTTATTGTTCACAAATCCTCACATTCATGGTCCATCTTATGTGACTCAAAGGCAGCTCTTCAGTGTCTGATGTCCCCTTTCAACCATGGACCAAATGAGCAACTAGTCGCAGACATCCGACTACTCCACTATCACCCATTCAACAAGGGACACAACATCATCTACCAGTGGATACAGGGTCACTGCGGAATTTCAGGAAATGACAGTGCGGATGACGCTGCCCGTTCGGCCTATGATGGTGCCCAGATTATACCAATACCGCTGTGAAGAACAGATGCAGCCACAAGTCTTCGCTCCCTCGCCCGCGAGCTTACGCAGAATCTGTGGAACACCAGTGAATTCACGAACGCACGTCTCCACAGATTGGATCCACGTCTGCAACTCCGCCTACCACCAGGGTTGCCACGAGCGGAAGCAACACTTCTGTGCCGCCTGTGGCTCGGCGTGGCATTCACGAACTCCTATTCATTACGCATTGGAATGGCCGAAAGCCCTACTTGTGACACCTGCGGCTGCGAGGAGACGATTGAGCACCTCCTTTGTGACTGCCCCCGTTACAAAGTGCCAAGAAAAGTGCTCGTGACCGCGCTCGAAAAACTGGACAATCGCCCCTTTGCAGAGGAAAAAGCTCTAGGACACTGGTTCAGACGGGCTTCGGCACTCAAGGCCTTAAGGGCTTTGCTGAAGTTTTTAAGGACATGCGAATTGTGGGACCGCCTTTGAATGTTGTAGCGCGTAGTTTCGCGTTACTGTGTGAATTTTCTGGTTTCCACTTTTTTCCTGTCCTTCTTCTTTCTCCTTTTATTCCCTTTACACCTTTCCCCAGCACGGGGTAGCCAGCTGGTACTTACACTGGCTAACCTCCCTGTCTTTCCTCCCCTTTGTCTCCTCCTCCTCCTCCTCAAGGAAACACGTCACGCGTAGCAATTGGCAAGCTTCATTTGCTTAACCTCGCGCTGCAGCTTCCATCAGCCCCTGGAATTCGTTGGTCATTATGAGACAATATATTTGAGCATTTACCTCGACGCTCGTCGATTGACAAGACGGTGAAGTAATTAAAAATCAACAGAATACAGCTATTCCGCAGGCTCTGAACTCATTTAACTGCGACAGCAGCAGACTCTCACGAGGGACACCTCCATCTTCCTCTTCCGTGCGATGCAAACAACGTCGTCCGAGTCTGCTAGAGTACTGGGAACATAAACACGGCGTCTATCACGTGTTTCCGGCTCCGCAGTTTCTTCCGGCGCATGCAGTTAGCAAAAGCGCGGTCTTCGAGAGTGGCTTCTGTTACGCAAAGAGAGCCGTCACCGGCAGTGGCGTAGCCAGGGGGTGTGCCACCTCTTCCACCCCCTTCCGAATTTTCATATTAGCCTACTTAAAGAAAAGAAATGAAAGCTACAAAGGCGCGGACTAAGAGCACGACAGACAGGCACTAGTCAGCGTCTTTGTAGCGCTAATTTCTTCAAGTATGTTAAACCAACTCGCGCACATCAAGCTCCTGCTGTCATATTAGCCCCCCTTCCCCTACCTCCCGGTCTCCGGTGAAGTGGGTGCCCGCACTCCCAAACATCGGAAAGAAAGGCACCGCCTATTGCCTGTTGTGGCTTCTGAAATACTTGCATACACCAAAGTCACCTCACTCTACGATTCTCTGTGGAATGCAAAACCCTGCACAATGAACAAAGAGCGAAATCTGCGCCCTAGCGCAGTGGTTACCTCGTCCAGTTCCCAACTGCACATTGTCTTGGGACATGAGTTCTAATCTAATAATGCAAGCAGCGAGTAAAGTCGCGTTTCCATTCTCCTTACGGAGTTATGCCAGATTGCTGGAAGAGACCTTTGCCCAGCCGTGAACATGATGATAATGATGGAAAAAATAAAGGTGGGGATGAGTAGGGGGCCGCACGACGACGACGTGACCACATCGGCGTAACGGCAAGGGCAGAAGGACGACCACGGCAAAGTTCCTTTCGAACTCTTAACTGCTTTCGGGGTAATATTGCGGTTATCTATCATGAACTGCTACTTTATCTATATAACTGTTATCTTCCTTCGTATATCCATCCCCTTAATGGCACATGCGTGCTCGTTCTCATTGAGTTCTGTCCAAACTGGCCGTATCTTCGCCAAGTATCTTTGCCTCGCACATCACAGCTGTTTCGCCCAAAAAATACATGTGAAATCATAGGCGCAGAAAGGCAAGCATTTATTGCTCATTTACGAGTGTTCTAGCTCAGTGCCACTTAGTTTCGAGGATCTCACAGGAACCATCGCACAGAAGGAGATAGTTGATGGCACTTATGTGTGTTCCGATGATAAATGACCCACGTGAGAACCTCTGGCAGAGCTATGCGGCTTATTCTATACGCATGTGGCCTAGCAAGGTTCTTATTCATCCTTTTCCATTGTAGAGGATAGGCTACCGGACGCTTGTCCCGTTAACCTTCGTAACTTCCGTTATATCTTTCTGCCTATCTCTTTCTCTGGAATGTGAGGTGGGATTAGATTGAATAAGGAAGGTCTCGTAAATAAGACAAGATTTACGTGCTCTGTCTATTTAAATCTCCTAGGACCTTTCGACACACGTGTAGAACCAGCACACGTGTAGAACCAGCAGACGTGTAGAATTACTTCGTGCCACTAACACGACCAGCCTACAAAGAATGAAGCGAGACACTGCTCAAAGATAACGGCACACTTTTGAGAAGCCGTAAAATACTAGCGAAGTTTTTCAGCTGCCATGAAAGAAGGCCTACGTGCTTTTAACAGAGTATGAGCTAAGATACTGCTTCTGCCAAATAAGTTAAGAAGAACGACAGGAAGTCGTACCTTATCTCTACAGTCCCCATATACGTTCGCATTGTTAGGCCGTTATCTTAAGGCCCTAAAACAGGCGTTCTCTTTTGTTTCGCTCAGTGCCGTCTAGACGGGAAGACGCTTGCAACCTAGCCACCACTCTGCATTACTCGGCATTCGAATGAATGAATGCTTTTATTCGTCTCAGTCTGTTAGAGCCTGGACTCCAGACAAAAAGCTACAAAAAGTAGCTTGGCGACATCCGGGGCCCAGAAAAAGTAAGCACAAACATGCATCTACGCGGGCGGCACGCGGGTGCTGTTTCTGTCAGCACGCTATAGCGAATTAATGTTTCAACTATGAAAGATGTGAGAAGCAATATGACACGATGAGGGACGACAGACCTAGGCAGGAATCGTATACTGGAGAGAAATTTAAACAAATAGGATATTAGAAAACAGTATTATTGGATATCTTGGATAAAATAAAGATCAAGGGAGGTTGGTTTGTTAGTTAAAAAGGTTTTAGTGGCACAAAAATGACGAATGCTATGCTGCGCCAACCCCAACTTGTGGAAAATGGGAGACAAATTATAAACATCATGAGAGGCATCACACTTATTTAACGTTGTAGGCAATTTATGCCACTGCCTCAGGCCGCCGTGTATAGTTGGTCCTTGCATACGGAACTAATCGTTTATTTGTTTGTCTCGTAGGAACACATTGATTTGTGCGTGTCATTAAAAAGAGACACAAGGTAGAGAACATTTGAGCGAATTAAATAACCTGTATTCAAAAATAAGGTCAATACGCAGGGCATTGTTTTAGAGAAATATGTGAGGAATTAATCGGTATTCGCCACCAGCTTTGTCCGGTATACATATACTAGAACCTTACTTGCGGCTTCGACTTCCTCCCGGACCCTGCCGTCGTTAAGCAAAATGTCGCATGTCGCGAAGCGTCTCATACACGAAAGTCCATTCATTTCTCACTAGAAAGGGCGCCGCAGGAGAGAGTTGCCAGCGCCGGTGTTGTGAATTCTTCCGCTGCGTTTATCTTTGCGATGAAGAACTAAGTCATCTCACTCTGACCCTTGCCAAGCTGCCGGTTTATACATTCCTTATTCATTCTTAAAGGCGCAAGCATTCCTTTACCTACCCGACGAGGAAACCCGTCCGTCCGTCCGTCCGTCACTTAAGGCGAGGTCGCTTTCAAGATTTGGCCCGCAGCAGCGAGCGAATAGACCTTCGTGCTGCCTTAGCGCGAACTAAGTGGCGAGAGCACAGCGCACACGAAGCTATCAGCATTCGGCGCACTCTGCCCCCCATCGCAGATCACTTTCTAAATATGGCCCGCGCGGCCGCGCGAAGCGTAGCCGCCGTAGGAGTTTATCGCAATTTATCACGTTTGATAGTAGTTCGCATCGAGAGGATGCAGCGTCATCGACCACGTGTACTTACGAAATCTACCAAACATGGCACTGTTCAATTACGTCACGTACTACAGCACGCACCGGCCAGTGCTATCTTCCACGAAGCAGCGCCGTCATCCAAACGCACCATCATATAACAGAAGTGAACACTGCTACCACAAGCCTCTTCCGCATTCTCAATTTTTCGGCAGCAAAACAGGAGCAGCCTGCTTATTATCCCAGCCTTTCGCTCATTGCCTATTTTTCAGGCTTTCCCTCCTACACACACATATACAATATCTGGCTGAACCATTGCCATCTGCGTTTTTTTTTCTTTTTCTGTGTTTTAGTCAGTGGCACCAAAACGGGGCATAAATACATTGACAGCAACCATGTTTCAAGAAGGCCCTTCATTCCGCGAGGAGAATGATTTTTCCGAAAGCGAATGCTATGCTCGACAGAAGAAGGCAAACGACATACCGCCAGAAAATGAAAAAAATACGAATGCAAAGATGAAAGAGAAGAGCCTCTATACATCCTCGTTGGCAGATATCCAGAAATACTGGAAGAAAAAGAAAACGGGAAATGCTACTGCGCACTGTGAGAAAGCGGTGTTTTCCGCTAACAAGACTTGAACGTTCAACCTATCTTGTTCGCACCTTCGCCGGCAGAAAACGGCGCACTTCCAGCACGGGGAAAGAAAGTCAATACCGAACGAAAGCGCAATACCGGAGAAAGACCGAGAGAGTCAGGCTGAACAACAGGGGCTTTGCGTAGGACCCGGTGGACTGTATATATAGTGCAGCGCAGAGCGCAGGCAGACGGCCAATCGATTTGCGGGGCCCGCCGGTGCTCCATTTTCTTTCGTTATTGAATGGCAGGCCTCTGTCCGCGGGCCTCTTATCTAAGGAAGCCGAAAAAAAGATCGAACTTCGGCCCGAACCACTTCTCACACATGCGCGCTCGCTTCCGTTTTGCCAGCCGCATCGAACGCACGCTACGTGCCTCTCTCCATGTACTCTCCCCCAAAGCATGTCGCCCTTGCCTTCTGTACAGTCTACCAGCGCCGCGCTGTTTTCTACGTCTCTTTCTCTTTATGACTGGAGCGTCTTGCCGCATTTCACAGACTGCACGGAAGCATTTCACGCTTGGTTCAACAAAGACGGTTATCTTTCCTTCTTCTCTTTCTTTCGTTTTCTTTCTTTTTTTTCGCCGGCCTCTGAACAGGAGCCAGGACCCGCAGTAAAGATAGCCGTGCGGGTCACGAAAAAGGAAGGTCGAAAGAGGGACGAACCTCTCCGGGTTCGGCGCACTGGGCAAGGACCTTGCACGCACTATCTCAATGCAAGCAAAGTTACGGTGTGCTCCCGCAAAGGAAATTTCGCTATCGCGAAAGACAGCCGGCCGAACGCCAAGGAGAGGCGCTATGACTCGCAGTGAGCAAAAAACAAAAAAAGAAAGAAAAAGAGACGAAATGCAAAGGAGGAAGGAGTCCATCAGTGAACGCCTTCAAGTTGCGACACGAGAGCACTGAGGACAGGAATGCGTCGAGCGTTATTAAATGGGCACCGCGGTAACAAATTGCTCTCCGTTAGGGGATGGCTGCAGCCGCGCGGTAGAAACGGGAAGCGGTGCAGGCGGCGGGGAGCGACGATTGCAGCCTGCCAACGAGGCAAGTAGTAATGAGGCACTCAGAACGCCACCTCAGTGGGCACCGTTTTTCGGAGCAGATCATTTTCGGATGTAGGTCATTCTGTCGCGGAGCGTGAATTGGCTCCGGCAGCATAACTGGGCGCAAACGGCGGTTGTGTAACTAAATCGGAAACTTGGGCGTATATGTACCTGGGTCGCCATAGCCGTTATGTGGGAAGGAAGTTGGACGAGCAGGGATGTGGGTTTCGAGAAACGGAGCCGCGTCCTCCGCGACCCTCGTTCAATAGAATCGAAAGGCCAGAAAGACTCTGCGGGACATTAACACGTTCGTCATCGTGGGAGTAAAAGTGGCGTGGTCGGGCATCAATGATAAGCCGAGACGGCGTTAGATTACCCGCGTCTCTAACTGACTAGGATATCGTTAGCAAACACACTTTTCTAGCATAGAGATGCAGCACTACTCATTAACAGAACTGATTGTGAGCAAAATACTTGGATCCAGAATTCGCTGGAGTGTATTTGAGTATTTTGACATTTGTATCGACGTCAGCGATAGAGTGAACATCCAGATTCAGTTTCTTTGATTGATTGATTGATTGATTGATTGATTGATTGATTGATTGATTGATTGATTGATTGATTGATTGATTGATTGATTGATTGATTGATTGATTGATTGATTTCCGCGCCTGAAGGTTGCAACGCAAGGTACGCCGCTGTGAAGGCCTCTGGATTGTCCTTAACCATCAAGATTCTTTATAACAGACCCTGAAATCTCTATATGTTTTGCTTGTTTACATATCCAACATGATCGGCTTATGTCCGCCGCGGCCAAGGAATCAACTCGCTACTACAGTGTCCTAATCAAAAGTACAATGTCAAAGCTGCCGAACCACTGCGGGGCGTGTGAGAACAGCGTGCGAGAAACGGCAATCTCGATGCGATCATACACTATCGTTTCGACGGTCTTGGCATTCTGTCTGCTGCACCTTTCAAATGTGTCTGCGCTCAGAAGAAGGCCACGGTATAAGAAACAGCGCGCGAGCTTCGACCGCCTAGTGTCCTGCACGCACTGGAATGTTAGCATAGCACTCGCAGAAATGTGGCAGAAATCCGCGTTGGCGAAAAACATGCACTCTAGTAACTCCACCACCAAGCCATCGAAGGGAAATGGCTTGGTCGTTTCCGCTAAGTTTAAAGCAACACAAAACAAAGCGCTCTACCGCGAAGTGGAGTTTCGCAATGCGAGTTTTGGTCCTATATAGTTGAAGGTGAAAAGATGGAGTGAAGATGGAGATTTTAACGACTGCATTCAAGTCCGCGGATATTTATTCATTCGTTTTATTGTTCCCTGTTTGAGAGAAATAGAAAAGGCTGAATAAAAATTTATAGACCTCAGGGAATCTTATTCCCTCAACTGAATTGCTGTGAACCATAGTTACGTTTATGTGTACCTAATTGTTCGACATGCTTAAAGACTCCCACATGGTATCTAGAAGAGCCTCCCTCCCCTCATTTCCCCCTCTCGTTTTTGGCGTAGCGGTAAGAACGTTCGGATTAAAACCGAATGCTCGAGTGCTTGATCATAGGTATGACGCGCTCTAATATCCTCTTTGCGTTACGGAGGGTCGGACGCGACGAACGAATACGATCAACCCATTTCTTAGCCTACACAACAGCTGCGTCATTGCATTCAGAAAATATCTTCTCCTACGGGACGCATCTGATTAAGTGTCTCCCCCCCCCCCCCTTGTTTGCTGCCTTCCTTGTAATCTCACTCTGCTAAAGGGGAGTCTCAGGGACATCTGGGAGTCTCAGGGGTGTCTCAGGGCCATAGCACCTTCAATAATCTGGCCCGGATAAACTATTCGAATACACAAAAACTAGAATAAACACGAAATACGAAAGTGTGGGAAAAAAGGCTAGCGGCCCCTGGTAACAATACCGGAAAGAGGAAAAGGCCAAAGTGCAGTAAAACTTCCGGAATCGGTTTGAGAAGATGCCTTCAGCCATGTTTACACAAGCAGCCCCTGCTTCCGTACATCATCCCGGGATAGATTCGGACGCGATAGCTCCTGCAAGATTGAAGCAAATCGTCAGGCCCTTCTACGGCGGCCCGCTCCCCTTCGCCAAAGGCAGGGAATTCGCTCAAGTTTTCTTAACGTAAGAGGGACGTTTTCTAATAGTAGTTCTTGTTCTTTTATTTTGTGAGCGAACGTATCCACGACTACCCTGCGAGTTTTGGGATGGCTGCTGCATGTGGTCATCAAGCACTAACTAGTCACACCTGTTCAACTACGGGCGCTACAGGATAACACTGTGACATTGTCTGGAGACTGTTATGGGCTGCAAACATCCACCATTGCACCTATACCAATAGGTTCAGATAGATCATAGGGGTAGACGCCTCTCTGCTCTGGACATCTTCCGTATTTCACTCTCTCTTTTAAAAAAATTCAAGTGAAGTGGATCGTCCCTTTCCCCGAAGAACCAGAAGGCCAGCTACATCTCTCTCTCTCTCTCTCTCTCTCTCTCTCTCTCTCTCTCTCTCTCTCTCTCTCTCTCTCTCTCTCTCTCTCTCTCTCTCTCTCTCTTGTCAGTAAAGTTCCACTTGCTCATTCGGTCGATATTGCACTAAGACCATTGCGCTGCCTGAAATGGACGTTGTGACCCCGATGAATGCCACGCCAAACATTAGCTGAAAATGGGTTTCTTATATATTTGTCACTCAAAACTTTGCTGCTGCTTCAGACCAGCCCGGTCTAGAACTGTGTCGGTCACGGCTGTTTGTAGTACGCATTATTCAACGAGGGGGTAGTACAAACCAGCAGTATTTTTACTGTAACACAATGTTCATATTTCCCACTAGGAGTCATTACATAGATGTGGAAATGATGTACATAGTAAGGATGGAAAGGGCGTTAGAAGGAATCAACATTAGGTTTAATTTCTCATACACGCAGGCAGGCACAATAGTAGAACAGCGGCTTCCAGATTTGTTTTATGTGGACGACATTGTGTTGCTTACTAACATGCAACGTGGTGTGCAACGTCTGGCTAATACCTGTGGACAGGAATATCAGAATTTAGGATTGAAATTTAGCGTTAAAAATAAGGTTTTATGGTATTCAATGAAAACAGCGAACAGATGCATCAATACAGGGCCAGGAAGAACCTTGGGTAAAAGAATACAAATACCTTGGTATATGGATAAACTAAGGCAATAGATATATGGAAACACCTGAAAAATAAACAATAATAGCTAATGGGATCAGAAATGCTGCCATAATGAAACATAGCTCTATGGGGATACAATAGGTACGAGATGCTCCGGAGTAAGTGGAAATCTGTAATGGTTTCAAGACTTACATTTGTAAATGCGGTTGTTTGCTTGAAGTGAGGGGTTCAATCAGAACTCGATAGCGACGAAAGGTCAGTGGGATGCCTCGCATTGGGCGCTCACGGGAAGACTACAAACGAAGCTGTGCAGGTTGATATAGGCAGGACAAGTTTGGAAGTGAAGGAAGCTCAGAGTAAAATTCATTTTGAAGAAAGACTGAGGAATTTGAGAGAAAGTAAATGGGTTTCGATAGTGTTCAGGTATTTGTGTAGGGAAAGCATTGACTCACAGAGGAGGAAAATAACTGGACAACTTACCATCAAGTATGCGACCGGTATAGTAGGCAGCATGGCAACAAAGAACTTCAATCGCAAAGTCAGAGACGTTCAGAGAATCTCATGGCTGGCGGCAATGGTAAATAAACCTGTATGAGTACCTACCTAAGAGCACACACCAACATCAGGAAAGAAACAATTTATGATAACGAAAAGGGAAGCTCCTCCCTTTCCGAAACGAAATAAGTATCGCTTGCTCTTCTGGAGATTTTCTAACCTTCCGCACGCAAGCCGAGTGTGCGCCTCCGATACGGTGACAGCACGGCGGCACCGACAGCGATGGCGAAAATGCGCCTCTGGTGTTCGCATAATTGCTTTCGCAATAAAAGATTGGACACCATATTCCGATGTTTCGTCGCATTGCGCATACGGCAACGCAGTGATTCGAGGGAATAAAACTCCTTCCATTTAATGTCGCTTAGTCGTATACGATACATGAGAAGAAAACGGTGGCCATATAACCGGCACGTAGCGAATATCATGGTGAGCGCCTGCAGGGCAACGACCGCGCAATCTCTTCGGTCAGTGCGCGCGCTCTGTTGCTTGTACGTCCGCGGCGATATGAGAGCACTGACATCGACCGAGTCACTGCGACAGACCATTTTTGGGGAGCCGAAAGACTTCCTTCGGTGAATGAACGGTCGCGGTTTCATCACGCAACATCATAACGGCGGCGAGAGCAGCCCCGTTTGCGTCAGTTTCGATCGCCCTGGCAAAGGAGACCACGCCGACGCGCTTCGGTTAAGTCGAGCGTAACGAGTTGAGCAAGCGCCTCTTCACTAGCTTAAAGCACGCAGCTGCTTGCGACAAGACCACACTCTGTTTTTTCTCTTCGGTGCTGCCTCCGAGCTTCCAAAGGCCAAATATAAAAAAAACACGGAGTTAAGCAAGGAAAACCGTGCAAACAAACTAAGAACAAAAGGCAGGGGTTTCGTTCGCTTCTTCTCTCGTTGTACTAAAAGCTGACTTTTGATGCTAAAGAACCGTGCTGCTCATTCAATAAAAAATAAATGCTAAAGGCAATGCGCGGTTACCGTACCGTCGCAGCGTTGCTGTCTCCAAAAAGAGCTTTACTTAAGATATTAGGAAAGCCCTGTCCTTGAATGTTTGAACACGTTGGTTGAGAGCAGGGCAGTCTGCTTGTTCCTGCCTGCTTCTGAGCCGCAGACAGACAGACAGACAGACAGACAGACAGACAGACAGACAGACAGACAGACAGACAGACAGACAGACAGACAGACAGACAGACAGACATACAGACAGACAGACAGACAGACAGACAGACAGACAGACAGACAGACAGACAGACAGACAGACAGACAGACAGACAGACAGACAGACAGACAGACAGACAGATCAAATGTGCAAGACCACATGTCTCTTTTTTTTTTTTTTGGTTTTACAAAATAGGCAGGTACGGGGGCTTCGTTAGATCCCGAAGTCCATATTCGTTTTTTCAGGGAAGAATATGAAATAGAAAGCCAATGAGAAAATATCAACAAGCACTGTACACAAAATAGCACGTTAGAAACACAGAAAGAATGGACGTGCACCAGCATTGAATGCACACTGTAGTACACGACGCAGTCTGCCATCACACAGAAGTCCTTTCACGTAAGTTGTACATGAACCTGATCGCGGAAAGGATAACCCGGCCGCAACACCAACACGTTAAGAAATAAACACAGTATAAAGATGTCAAAACACGTACACGTCACTTATATATATATATATACAGACACACATGGGGACATTTTTTTTTTTCGCTTGATCCGACAAGGGGAGGCCTGTAGGTTGCGTTTAATCGTGGATGATGAGGAGTGTGCTAATCGTGAGGTCAGTTATTTGGTTCGACGAGAAGCTCAGGAATGGATCAATTTCGTATAGGAGTAATGACTTTGCCCGCTGGAACCATATGTGCTTGGAAAGTTTGCACCACAGGGTGCAGGGGTCAATAGATTGTCCATAGACACAAAATCACTACCGTTTAGTTTACATAGAGCTTACATAAGCTTGCGCGTTCGCCGCAATAGCGCTCGATGCCAGTGAACGCATTGTCGTAAAGCCACACATGCCAGCAACCGCGGAGGCCCGCGTTGAACAGGGTTACGTATTAGGTGGCCGTAACCCGGGCCTAAAGCCGCGGCGATTTTATTTCAAGCATGTTTTTGATACTTTTGTTGGTGTTTAAAATTAAAGGTTCATTGCCGCTGGGTTTTTCTACTAAAACAGTTTATATAACATTGTCCAACAGCGATCATGTCAGACATAATTACGCGCCTGAATAGCGCCCCGGAGTTTTCCATTACCTGCATCAATGGTGACGACATGCGCGTAACGTTCCTGAAAGAGAACCACATGGAGACCCAACGCGTGCCGAGGAGGAACATTCGCCACAGGAAACGTGAGGAATACACCAAACGCGGATCCTCTGATGACACTCGATGGCTCGAAGTGCGAGCAAACTTTGACGCAATCGGTCGCGCACGGTCCAAGTGCGTTCTCGAGTGTTAGAGACACGCTTTGTTCCGAGTTGGAGGCAGCTCTTCGCATTGACGTCAAGCGCGTCAAAGTTGCTTCACATGCGACTGCAATAACTGGCACCCCGTATCCCTTACCGGCTGCAGAGAAACGAGACGGATGCTCTGGCTTTCTGCAATCGCGGTACTTGGCGCATCGTGTAATCGTTTCCAATAACCTCCGCACGGGAACCGTTTACGAGCTCCAATAGCCGGCTTCATTTTCACAACTATAGCTGTGAAAGGAAACGTCTCACAGGAGTTCCAAGGACAGTACTATGAGAACTCCTTCTTAATAAAGTGAATCACTAAGAATAATAGATAGCTAGGTTAGAATCAAAGTACTCAGAACTTGTCAAGCATATATTGATGATAATAAGCGAACAAAACAGAACATGAATAAATATTGTAGAAATCAAAGCTAAATTTGGCAGCCAAATAAACATTTTCAGGTCACACGTTTCAAGTTAAATAACATAGAACCTGAGAAAAAAAAGTGATGAATTGTAGTGCAAAATTTTCCAGTCGCATAGCCCAGGACACAAGGTGCCCCAGAATATCAAGGTTGGAACAGCTAAACCTGATCCAAGAAGATGGAGTGGAGTTTTTGTGGGGTTTTTTCTCGCAAATAAAAAAAAATCTATGACGGGAAATAAATATTTAGTCAACGGTCTGGGGGCTATCCCCCACAAAAAGTAAGTAATCGGTGTGGGTGTCCGACCATATCTGTAGAAAGTAAACATTTAGATTTGGTACTTGAGAACGTAGCCTACCGATGATCACAGGCAGTTTCGTTTGGTTTTTCTTCACTGATGGCGCATCTATAGTTCTTCTACAGGACATTTCCAGCTGCATTCGCAGCATCGCTGTATAGTCTGTTCCCCATACCATCCACGCATAGACCAATTTCGTAGTGGCTACCCGGTATTAATGATCAACATGCAATGATGACTATGATAAATTATAATAGTTTCAAGAAGCTCTGTCACCGGTGTAACCAGCTTAGAATGTTTCCTTTTCAGAAAGAAAGAGATAAAACTTTATTCATCAACGCCCCTCCTCGTCCTCGGCTCTGCGAAAGCATCGCCCAACACTTGCTCGACGTGCTGTGCGAGGACCCGTAGAAACTCGTCTGGTTTTTCATGCGGTAAGAGTGAGCCAGTCTTCCAGGAATGGGTGGACGGCTGTGGTGTTGTGAGGCTTTTTGTTAGTGCTTTTTGTGTGTGTTGGCAGAGCCAGAAAGTACGAGTGAAGAAGGTGCGTTCTGGGCATTGAGGGCGCCGGGTTGAACCGGGGGTTGTAGTGAGTCGGTGTGCCACCAACGGAGTTCATAGAGGACGAAACCACTCGGCGGAGGATGCAGACATCCTCGGGGCTTGTGTTGCATGAGAGCAGAAGCAGCTTTCGTAAGTTTTGTAGGGCGAGCCGCCTTTGTATGGCTTGCCACTTGCGTGCAGGGTGCCTATAATTAATGGCAGTGAGGTCTTAGATGAAGTGAACCGCGGGCTACGACATGTGGCACATCACTCCTCTAGATGCCCGTGTGGTCGATGCGGGGAAAGCGGTTCGCATGGGTGCAGCGTGGGGACGGATGCGTTTATGTGCCAGGGAAGCTTGCTTTGTTGAAAGGCTCGGCAAGTGTCGTGGACATTCATGCGAATTAGTGTCTTGTCTTTGTCAGAACTAAACCTTCAGTGGCGCTTGGAACGATAGTATAGTGGTTGGTAATTTGCCCTTTCATCATTCATGGCTACGTTTGGCTGTTCTATTATGAGTGACAATATAGCTAGCGTCGGTATAGTATGCATCGGTACCGTCTATCCTGTGTCTGTAGTGGCTGTATGGATGTGACGCCTTTCATCGGAGGCAGCCTTTACAGCGAGCTCGCGGAATCCGCCCATTTGGTGGAAAAGTGATGCGAAATCATCAGAGCCATACTGCCATAATAAAAAGATCCTTCTTTTGCTCCCACTTCGAAGAGCGACAACCGTGGTACAGGTTCAGCAGCGTATGACATTTCGTCGTCGTCGTCGTCGTCGTCGTCGTCGTCGTCGTCGTCGCACGTCGATGCCTTCGATGGCGTAAGATGTGCAGAGTGCGTGATAATTAAGTCAGAAGCTACAGCACTCTTTGTCACAAAACTGACGGTTAATGCAAATAATAGCGGCACTGCGAGCGGCGTCTACTTGAGTTTCCATCATCCAGCACGAGGGGGCGAAACATGTGCGCAGTCGTTCCTTTACTTATATTATTTTTTTCATGTTCTCGAAAGAAAAGCGATATGGTCTAACTGTCAGTGCTTCAGAGTGTCGAAGCAAAAATTATTTCCCAACACCCCACCAGCAGTACGAATATTTACGAAGAACAAATGTTTAGATGTGTGGAAACGATACTGACGTTCGCATAAGGCGTGATCTGGATAGTCGACCTCAGTCGCGCAGTGCGTCAACAGTTGAGAAATTGGCAAGTCAGAAGAACAACTCTCATGCTTTCTCGTCGGTTCGGAAAAACGTTCAGCTATTCATTAGCATGTGTCTGTCCCTCCAAACTTCACGATCTGTGAAGTAACCACTGTTTGGTTCATAGCGGTTTCTTTTGTTCCTTGTACCAAACTCAAGCGCTTGCTCTTTTCTATAACAGTGCCATTGAAATCATTTTGGATGACGTATCATCTCTGCGTGAACAGACATGTTAATATCCCAATGACGGCGTGAGATGCGATACAGTGCCTACTGTATTATATATGCGTAGTGTCCCAATGCGGGCTTGCTAGTATGTCATCTTAGAATATTGGCTCTCTCTTCCCCTTCTCCCTTCCCCCAGCGTACGGTAGCCAATCGGACTCTTGACTGGTTAACATCTCTGCTTTCCTTATATCACTCTCTCCCTCTCTGGCGTAGAGAAAGCAAGGCGAAAGGATAGAAGAGAACATGACACGCAGACACTAGCGCCGCGTCGGTGTGGTGAAGTTCTCTTCCGTGTCCTTGTCTTGCCTGAGCTACACCAATGTTCCAAGATGTAGTATGTGCTTTGTGAAGCGTAGCGGCTGCTTACAGCTAGTTCTACACATCGCAGCTGTTCTACAACTCGTTCGAACGTATCCTTTCAGGCTACGTACTGCAGCTCTAGGCGCTATAGGAATCCATACCTTTCTCCCTACGTCTCCCACTCGCACTGTCTCCCTACGTTTGGAAATCATTCGCAGTTAAGTACAGAGAAAACTACAATGATATCTTTCTTAATTTCTGTGGAGTTAAAGCAAAGTCATAATTTCACACTCCTTGCATACTATGCATGCAAGTAAGTAATGCACTGCAGGCACATTCATGAATTTTGGAGCACAGAATGGGAAATGTACGCTTGAGATCTCTATACAGGAAGGAATAGCCAAGATGTTGGTTACAGAGGGAAGTAATGCGGCTTCGCCATCTTTACAGAATACTGACTACACAGTGCGGAGTACAGGATTAAATTACGCAACCGCCACCGTTCTTTTCGCCTAAAACAACCAAATACAGCGCAGTCCTACGCGTGCGTGCGTGCGTGCGTTCGTGCGTGCGTGCGTTCGTGCGTGCGTGCGTGCGTGCGTGGAGTAAGCGCTGCGCGTTCGCGAAATCAAGATCGTTTCAAAGCAAACGAAGACGTGATCATTTCTGCCTATCTTAGCATATGACAATGTTTGACGCCAGCGAAATGAAGAAAGGTGTTGACGTCTAGCTAGCCGGTCGAGAACAGAAACATTTCGTAAGCCAGCACTATGTCTCTCCTCATCTCCTCTGGCAGCTCTGATTGATCTAAATGTTTGTTTCGGCCGAATGTGCGGCGAGTATCAAGCGTGTAATTTTTTTTCACTGACGTCAGTCCCAACCATTGCGGAATTACTCTGAAGTACTCTGAACTTTATGTTTCTTTTTCTGTAGCAATTCGCAAGACGCAAAGTAAGACATTTGCGTTGCAAGAGCTATTTCTCGTGGTTCTCGTTTGCAGTTTTCTTTGTGTGTGTTAATGCCTCAGGGATTCTGAAAGAGAATCCAACTTCTGTCGCATTTACGTGAATGTGACGCTATCGTGCATCGCATTTTCTTACGCATCATTATCATTATCATCATCGTGCGAAGAGCCACCTTTTGCATACCAACAACCTTCGAGCGTCCGGAACCAGCTTGCGCCTTTCTTCAGAGAAAACATTGCGCCTGCGAATGGAATAGAGCTAGCGCCAGGCTTCCCGCTTTCGCTTTCTCCTCGATGCGATGGGTTGTCGGCGAAGTTTCCCTAAGTGCCCGCCGCGGTAACTCATAGGGCAACTCCGTCGTTTTTTTTTTTTTTTACCCTATTAGGATGTTGTCATCTTCAAATGGCATTGACAGTCCTACCACCGGTACAATGGTTCAGTTTGCTTAGAAATTCAACAATAATATTAAATAACCAATAACGAGTTACCAAAACCGAAACGAGTAGCTGCTTCGTGTGAGGTCTGCGATGAGTCGATGGCGACGATGTCTTCTGGCGGCACGGAGAGCTTTTCCTGCTCTTTCGAAGCAGACAGCGGCGACTTCAGCGACAAATTCAGCGACGATATCACCGTTGAAGGATCGCGCTGTTTGCTTTTGACCCGCCGCCGCTGCGTGAGGCAGCTGACGAACCGTAAGCTCAACGCATTGTGCTGGGGCAACACGAAGAGAAGAACCACTCATCACGTCTGTCAAAATGATAATTGTCGGCCGTTGTCTCGTATAAAGCGTCATTGTTCCTGGGCGAAGTGGCAGTGTAGACTCTGACGTCACTAGCACAGGGTGGTCACTAAAAAGTCATACATTCGCGGACACTGCTAAACTAATTGAATTTCTCAAAGTAAAATGCGTCAGAAAAATCGTAAAGTACGACTAACACAACCTAGAGACATGATAGCGTCGGAATGTAATTTAAATATACGACATGACATAATTCTGTTACGCGGAAACTCAAACACAAACCCCTTTTCCAGCGTGTCTACCGTTCATAGAGCGGCATGCGGGGATCCTTGCAACACCTCCAGATGGCGCTCGCCTGCACGCATCCGTGGCCCACGCAAGAGACCGCGTTTCTACCTGAAAGCTCGCCTTCGTGCATAGCGTTCGCCACCAGCGTTTCCCGGTAAACATTACGGTTACATAAGCTGCAGTTGCCGGGAAGCGTGAGAAGCAATCAGGGATCTCTAGTTCCAGTGCGTTCCACTCAAAGCTTAAACGTCCTCCAAAACTTTTCATATGGCGAGTTAACTGCGGCTGTAAACGACTGCACGCGTTCGTGCTCGAGAATTCTATACCTGTAAGTCGCTTTCAACGTTTCATTCGGTTTGTTGCTGCTGCGGGCAGTCTCGTGTGTTGAGAGGGGGTGTTACCATACTTCGGAGTTCATTTATGATGTAACAGAGCCCTTTATTGGCAGCTTAGGGAGTTTATAGGCTTTTACCGTTGTTGCCGATTTGTTAAAGTGTTTTTCGGGATGGTGCACAAAGTTCGCGCATTTCAGCGAGGGTGTGACGTGCTCAGCAAGTGCGGCGTCCCTAACTGTCACGGTAATCAAAGCCCGGAATGCCATGGTGCGCTTGTTCCTGTTTTATCTCGGCGATGAGCTATGGCAAAAGCGGATACGTTAAATGCCACGATAGAACCTCTGCCCGCCACAGCACTCTAGGCTGAGTGTTTTCTCGGTGTCAACCGCCTTGAGCTGCTTGACCTAAGTTACTTGAACCACGGGCTATAGTGCCCACAATTCGCACCATGTTATGAGGGCGCCTTTAACATTCTCGCGAGTCATTGCGGTCTCCAAGAGGTTCCTTATTAGTTTTGTTTGCTGTCTCTTGTGGTAGGCTTCATGTATGTTGTGAGGCTGAGGTGGAACCCTGTAGTGTGTCCCTGTGCATATCATTTCATTTACCATCGTTTTCCTCTAGAGTAGCATGATAGGCGTGTCGCAAGGCAAACTTCTCTAGTTTTCATCGAAGAGTGTTTTCCGCTCTCTTTAATTTAGCTGATATAAAGCAATAATTTTTATCAATTGTTATTTTGGAGACGTGTAATAACGGGAAGTGACAGGGATGTATAAATAGCAAAAGACGCCTGCGTCATGTTTCCTTTTGACTGGTTTAGTGATTGGTTAATGAGATGCCCTAATGGTTGCCATTACGGATTTGTAAACTTCGTGCTTCAATTTCTTTTTAGCCGACCAATTTTTAGAATTCTTTCAAAAATATTTATGGCACTAAATTAAAATTCTGTTTTTTGCATTTAACTTTCTCTCTCAAACGCAACATATTTCACTCAGATCGATCCAGCGGTTGTCTCAGAAAAACATTTCTACGTCTCACATGCATTTGAATAGGCAAATTGGAGTTGACCCCGAGCTAAAGTTTCCTCTTCAGACACTATATATGCAATCAAATATGTTAGCTCCTCTTGCTGCGAATAAGCGAAACATTTTTTGCGTAAGTCAGCAAGCTGGAGGGAGCTTCATTTAAAAAAAATAATCTACCAGAAAGTCGATGACATGTTCGCACGATTACACGTCTGTATCCTTTCATGTTGGTGTGAATATGTGATGTTCCAGCAAGCGATGTTCTTGTTTCTGTTAGGCGTATTGCACGCACTACCATCGCGCATTGTCTGTGCTTTTCCGTGCATCTATAAAGAACTTCGCGAGGAGCTTGTTAAAAACGAGCTTGTTTATTTCGAGGCTTGACCATGCAGGAAGACTTGCTCATGATTGATGCCGCACGTGCCATTTTCAGCGATAAAATGTCAGGTGCCTGTTCTTCAATTGACGGTACGCTTCGAAACAGTCGACAGGTCGAACATGCCTCGCATGAACCCACCGTTGGCACGCAAAACTTCTTCTTAATACATATTATCACATTTTAAAGGCAGCCGGTGTTCCCTGCCTTAAATAACGGTAACGCTTACCCGGGTTTGGCCTAACGTTGGTCATATATCAATGTAATGTTTACAGGGCGAACCATATGTACAACTAGCGGCGCTGAACGGGTCATGTGACAGCCTGTGTATACAACATGGCGCCCGCCATTTGAGGTAAAACTCGCTGGTTACGCATGCAAATAATATACGTCTTAATAAGCATTAGCTTGTTTATATAATGTTTGCTGGTCTGGCGTCCGGGAACACAGCTGTTTCGCCGAGCCGACCTGACAAAGGCCCGAGACTCCAGTGCTTCGATTCGCTTAAAGCAGTCGTTAAACGCATGTCTGGCGCTTTCTGTCAGCAATAGCAAGTTGCACTTAGAATTCGCTCTAGTGAAGTGAAGCATCCTGTCTGAAGCACCTCGTGTGCCACATGTGTCTCCGAGAGGTGCATGCTGAAATTAATGCACTGAGTGGGCCATTCACCGAGCGCATGCTATATGACGTCACATCAGCACGCCTTCACGAAGGCGCGCCGTATCTTGATTCCTCAGCACGCAGCCTTCATGAACATGACGATGATGATGACTGTGGTCATTCCTCCTTTGTATCGGGTGAGCAGGTACAGCGTTCAGCGATTGAAATGCGATACCCGAAGCGGCGGCTGCCGTCACTTTCTTGCGCCACCGGTGAGCGCTTGGTCACCGTTGCGGAACCAACTGCAGTCACAATGCGTCACAAAGGCCAATGCTTTTATTGTGCAGCACGATGCATCATGTCGGTGTTCCCAACGCCCGCGGGGGGCGCAAACAACGCCGGCAGACATGCATTTCGAGTAAAGCGTTTTATTGCTGCCGACGACGACGACGACGACGACGACGATGATGATGATGATGAGGATGATGATGATGATGATGATGATGATGATTTTTGGCATGTCCTTTAAAACTTGGCGGTGACAAAGAGTCGCCTAACCTTCTTGAGTTGATCAGGTATGCTATAGCATTGCGATGGGGGCGAAATGTGAAACACACCCGTGCACTTAGACACGTTAAAGAACCCCAGGTGGTCAAAATTATTCAGGAGTCCCGCACTACGGCGTACCTCATAATCATATCGTGGCTTTGGCGCTTAAAACCCGATATTTTAATTTAATTTAATCAATTATGCTGTACATGCTTTTCATTCTAGCATTTTTATACGTTTTCTTAATCTTTACTTTTATTTTTTTTCTCTTCCTCAAAACTTCTCTATCTACCTTGACCTTGTACCGCTACATATGCTTACTACAGATCTGTTCGTACCAATATCTTCCCTGCTTTTAATGCGAAGCATTCTTTGCAAACTTCGTGCGTTTTGAGAGTGAATATCTATCTATCTAGCCTCCCGACGCTGGCCGGGCTGGTGGCGCCTACCGACTTGAGCTGCTGGGTACATGCTTACGTTCACGTTGCCGGCGTGGCCGCGGCATCGTCGTCACTGTCGCCTTTGGATCTCGCATGCGCCAACTCAGCTGGCGCGCGTAAGTAGATGCAGGCCAGGTCGGTTGCCGAACACCGGGTGGTGGTCGCCTCCGAACGAACAGCGATTCGAAAGCAAGTTTCCCTTCCCGTGCACGCCAACCGGCTCCTGTAGCTCACAGAGAAGCCCTTGGAAGACCGTAGCTTCGTCGAGAAATACGACAACTCAGACATAGCGCTCCTCTGAGGTTTACTTGAGCAGCTCGAGGACGGCGTACTACTGTGGTGCTACTTGGCGCAGAGGGAGGGGAATGTGTTGGCAGTGATCGAGCAGCTATAGGCATGCCCACGTTCTTTCTGACCCTCAGCATGTTCAACCGAGCACTACAGTGAGCGCCTGCTCGAAGCCATCGAGAGAGTGAAATAGCTGTTTGAGGCGCCGCCGCCGCAGGCTCGATGCCACAGACAGCCACATGCGAAATGCTTCGCATAACTTCGATTCCCACAGTAAGTGGGATCTGCACAATCTTTTTTTTTTTCTCACCAATACGCTAAACGTCTCTTGCTTATTTTGACTGCTGACCGGCTGATCCTTCCATCCACTTTAAATCCAAGTGCTTCTGGAAGGGGCACGCTGCCTACGGGTCTCACTGGGTGGATCCCTTCGCATTCCATTGTAGATGTGCTGAGTGGCCTCCAGATTTTTGCTGCAGCGTACGGGCGCCTAATCTTGTTGCGAGTATTTCCTCTGGCGTGCTTTTATCCTTCAGGCAATCAGCTCGACCGTAAAATATCAAGGCGCTGCTCTTTGCGTTATCGTACATATTTTCCCTTCTAATTTATTTCTTCCTGTTTAGTAAATTGCCACGGTCTCTTCTTTTCCCCCATTCTTTGTTGGATGGATGGATGGATGGATGGATGGATGGATGGATGGATGGATGGATGGATGGATGGATGGATGGATGGATGGATGGATGGATGGATGGATGGATGGATGGATGTTATGAGCGTCCCCTTTGGAAAGGGGCGGTGGGTTGCGCCACCAAGCTCTTGCTACTATACTGCCTAATATCCTGCCTAGGTTAAACAATGAAATTGGAAAAAAAAAACACTATGAACAATCACGCCCAAATTTTCTGATCCCCTTTTGCGAACTGTGCTTTTGTACGTCTCCGTCTTTTGTCGTTTCCCTACTTTTCTTCCACCAATCCTCCAATCACCTCTTACTAATGTCTATTGCGGACATGTTTGCTTTACGACTGCTCCCGCTGAACCCAAGGGCTTCAAGGAGGCCAGTGGTGCCTAAATCGACCGCTGGGTAGACGTATTCACATTCTAATAAAAGATGCTCCGTCGTTTCCCTAGCTTTACCGCAGCAAGCACATGCTTCTTCTTCCTTCTTATATCTCGCTTTATAGGTGCGTGTTCTAAGGCATCCCGATCTCGCTTCGAAAAGTAATGAGCTTCCCTTTGAACTTTACGTCAGCGCCACCGTGTGAGAGAGACCTGAACTTGCTGTCGCATTTATTTTAATCGTTGTTTACACTTTCATTTTGTGTCCTCGCACAGCTAAATGTGTTCCGTGTGATTGACAAGTGAATTATAGATACTCCGGGGTATTCATTTCGGTCACTGTAACAGCAAGGTTGTAGCGCGACGTCAAATGTACACGACGCGCTGGCGCCGAGCAGCGATAAGTCGCAGGTACACGTATACGTTTGAAATGCGTGATACGAGGTCGCTGCTCTATATACCGAGTAACGTTACAAATTGAAACCGCGCAACTATAGACTATTACACAAAAAAAAAACACACGCTGCAGAATGCACGCTGAAAAGAAATTTGCTTATTCAATAAACGCTGGTATTTGGCGATCTATGCCTCCGTGGTCTGCACATTGAACGTAAAGTGCAGTTGGTCGCGTAGTTTACGTTGGCAATCGCACAATTTCCTGTCAACCCCGCTTGTCCGCCAAAACATAATGGGTGGGTCAGAAGCGCAAAATAATATACTTACAAATTATTTGCGCCGACTTTAACCGCAGACAAAATGGTTGGTTGATTGGTCCTAGTTGAAATGGCGCAACCCTTGTAAAAATCATACGTGATATTAAATCGCCTCTCGGCAGAAAATGTATTGAGGCACGAAAAAAAAAACTAAATAAACACACAACATAATTTTCCATAAACGTTCTTCAAGAGAACCCACTATGGGCATATTTAGCCAGGGAGAAAACTTTAACAAAATGTAAAATTAGAGATGCGATAGTAAAGAGATATTACAGTGCGTTAATAAATAAAGATAACGAAGTAACGTGATGCCCCGTACTATGTTAGGCAGGCCACAATGTCCTTCAGCGTCGTCATGTTCAGCCAAGTCTACACAACCTTTTCGTCAGCGCTGCAACGATATTGCCATGTGTGCATTGGCGCTGCCATCGTTGTCACGTGCGTTCTTTCGCTTTATGGGCGTAAGTCGGCCCGATAAACGGTTACATTCGTCTGTGGAGCATCGATAAGTTAGTTGAAAGTCATCGTCGACTAAAAGTCGCTCGATAGAAAGAAAACAGTCGCTACGTTCCTTTCTTTCACCCTCGCCTTGCGTGCTGCATCACTTAGCTTTGTTACGTAGCTGTGTTACATCGAGACGAACATCGCTGCCAAGCCCGACTAAGGCTCCACCTGTGGCTTCTAGACATAAAAATTATTTTAAGAAATCAATTCTTCCGATGAGCTTCTGCTGTCTTATCTTTGAGCACCTTTCTAATGGACCTACAGACGGCATTTAGATGCAAATCAAACATTGCGTTTGGCCTAGATGAAACGCTATTGGGCGAAATCGATTGCAAACTATGCCACAAGCCTCGCTATTCGCACCGTAGATGTACCACAGCGGGAATAGGGCGGCACTGTGGGAGACGATTGTATGCACTGCACCAGAGCAATTCTTTCGGTCAATAATGTACGTGGAAAATCGAAGTTTGCACGTAGCTCCGCGTGCTATAACGGGAACGCGGCGAGCCGGACTGAACTCACGCTCGCCTGCCTTAATGAAGTCCTGGGTGCATTAATGCCGGCATTCTCAAAACACGCTGAATCGCAGAGAGTTAATGGGGAGGTCTCCGACAGTGGCTTTAGTAGCAAAATAAGAAAGCCGCGCGATAGTGCATGGAGATATCCGGGAAATGAAAGAGACAACGCAGCCTTTGCTTTGGTTATAATGGCGCACCACGGTCAATAAGCTTTGCCCGGAGCATGTGAGCTAATCAGCTTAGTGTTCTGGCTGTTCCTAGCTGGGTTATGGTTAGCGTTAGGTCTGCGAAACTTGCACATCCGGCATGACGACTTCTTTCACGGCTTTTCCGACCGCGCTAGGCAGTACCCCGTGCGAGACGCATACAGTCTCATAATTGCCCGCAAGTTGCGACCATTTGGGACCCGGCTAACATTACACTAATAAACAGCATAGAAGCCATTCAAAATTGTGCAGCGCGTTTCATTTTATCAAACTACTCCCGACATGCTAGCGTGACCTCAATGAAGACAACACTTAACTTTCCAGAACTTTCTTTCCGTCGTAGATGCTTCCGCCTTTCGCTATTCCATAATATCTACCACCACAACCCTTTGTTGAAAGAACAGCTTATCACATAATCGTCATACATATCATCTCGCTCTGATCACAGTTTCAAAGTTGGTGTGCCGTCTTCACGAACTAAACGTTGTAGTAATGCATTCATCCCTAGCACAGCAAAGATTGGAACCACCTTCCCGCCACCGTTGCAGCCATCCTGGATACCAACGCCTCCAAAACCAGATTTCATGAAACGCCACGTTGAATATGTCTTTGTATATTGCACAAATGTTTTGTTATGTTCACCTACTCCTTTCTGTAATGCATTCGGGCCTTGAAAGTATCTTAAATAAATAAATAAATAAATAAATAAATAAATAAATAAATAAATAAATAAATAAATAAAAGTATTTATGGCGTTATGTGTCACAGCAACAAAATGGGCTCCGTGAGTAGGGAAGTGCAAGAGAGAACGGCAGGAGATCATGTGCATGATTAGATTAAAAAATGTGCAGGCACAAAATGCACGCGGCCGACACAAGATGCTTGCCGTGAGATGCCTTCGTTACACAGACGGCAGGAAATAGACGGTGATATTTACGATTATGTGATTATGGCACCGCGAAGCGAGTGAAACTCGAAAAATGAGCTAACCTCTCATTTTCGGCTTGGGATAGCTTCGCACAACGTTGGAGCCGTCGCAGGGTAACAAAGAAAGGATACTCTTTATGCATACACGAAAAGAAAAAGAAAAAGAATAGAAATTGGAAGCAAGGCAAGGTAACTAACTGAGAGACTGAAGATTTTCCACGGGACAGCCAGCAAGAAATTCAGGAGTGATCATTCAGTCAATTCATGTGCAAAGAAAATTCGAAGGTGCGAATCATAAAAACGATTGAATCATGATATTTATTTATTTATTTATTTATTCGTTCAACATCTCAAAGAACGACCTGGGTTATGCGACATGACCTTATATTCGGCCAGCCACCGGGCGCTGGGATAAGAGGAATAAGATGGGGATAATGGTGACAGAGGGAAGAGGGCAAAGCAGATGAAAAGCAGGTCTACTCCAATCTTTCTTTCTTTTCAAGAACTTTATAAAGGCTTGTATGCCCTGAAAACAAGATTTACAGTCCCCTGAAGGGGCCCATAAATAACGCCCTCTGACAGCCGGGCTGGGTGCCAAATCGTGCAAGAGCAGCAGCCAACATTTGTCCGTCGGGAATGTGTTGAAGGCAAACACAAAGTACACGGTCCGTAGTTCAAGGCCTATGGTATAACACAGACTGAAAACGGGGCATCGCATGTCGTGTGCATCATCATCGTCATGAGTCGTTCTTCTTGAGTCCTGGTCTTCTGCGCCTTGCCTTTACTACTTCAAGCATAAACCAACTAGCCCAAGCAAGAGTTTTACTCTTCTAGTGGGCACGCGTTTTAAATGCCGATCATCGTAATCTTGTCAAGAACAATTACTATGCAATCCACGTAATGTCATCATCGTCCACTAAAGTATCGCTTGTGCTGGTCTATGAAATTTATTTATTTTCTCTCAGGGCCCAAGCATCGCACAGAGTAGTCACTAGATTATGCTAAACAACAATAATAAAAATAAAATATTGTTACAATGAGCGCTGTTACAAATATTCATGGACACTGGCTGTTTCGAAAGCGCTGATCTCGGTGACCGTGGCGATGGAAACGGGCAGGTGGTTCCATTCTGAACTTGCTCTGGGGACAAACGATTCAGCATACAATGTAGTGCAGCAATGTATTGTAGGCACGCCAACTTCAAGCTGATGATCCGTGCGCAGGCGCCACCGCTCACAGATTCTGTGTTAGAAGTCTTGCTGAAAAGCTGCCAAGTGCTGTTGTTGCACGATAAGACAGTGGTTACCGTGTCCGACTACCAAATACCGCATTACTCCCCTAACAAATGTTCAAATCCCAGTGCAGGCGCCTGCGGCGATGTTGAAGCCTGGAATGACGAGGTGGCTATAGCTACGACAAACATCGTTGTCATGTGTCGTCACTGTAACGGAATGGACGGACATCATCATCATCAGCAGCCTGGTTACGCCCACTGCAGGGCAAAGGCCTCTCCCATACTTCTCCAACAACCCCGGTCATGTACTAATTGTGGCCATGTCGTCCCTGCACACTTCATAATCTCATCCGCCCACCTAACTTTCTGCCGCCCCCTGCTACGCTTCCCTTCCCTTGGAATTCAGTCCGTAACCCTTAATGACCATCGGTTATCTTCCCTCCGCATTACATGTCCTGCCCATTCCTTTTTCTTGCTTTCAACTACGATGTCATTAACTCGCGTTTGTTCCCTCACCCAATCTGCTCTTTTCTTATCCCTTAACGTTACACCCATCATTCTTTTTTCCATAGCTCTTTGCGTCGTCCTCAATTTAATTAGAACCCTTTTCGTAAGCCTCCAGGTTTCTGCCCCGTAGGTGAGTACTGGTAAGACAGAGCTATTATACACTTTTCTCTTGAGGGATAATGGCAACCTGCTGTTCATGATCTGAGAATGCCTGCCAAACGCACCCCAGCCCATTCTTATTCTGATTATTTCCGTCTCATGATTCGGATCCGCCGTCACTACCTGCCCTAAGTAGATGTATACGCTCACCACTTCCAGTTCCTCGCTCCTATTGTAAATTGCTGTTCTCTTCCGAGACTGTTAAACATTACTTTAGGTTTCCGCAGATTAATTTTTAGACCCACTCTTCGGCTTTGCCTCTCCAGGTCAGTGAACATGCATTGCAATTGGTCCCCTGAGTTAATAAGCAAGGCAATATCATCAGCGAATCGCAAGTTACTAAAGTATTATCCATTAACTTTTATCCCCAATTCGTCCCAATCCAGGTCTCTGAATACCTCCTGTAAACACGCTGTGAATAGCATTGAAGAGATCGTATCTCCCTGCCTGACGCCTTTCTTTATTGGGATTTTGTTGCTTTCTTTATGGAGAACTACCGTGGCTGTGGAACCGCTATAGGTATCTTTCAGTATTTTTATATACAACTCGTCTACACCCTGATTCCGCAATGCCTGTATGACTGCTGAGGTTTCGACTGAATCAAACGCTTTCTCGTAATAAATGAAAGCTATATATAAGGGTTCGTTATATTCCGCACATTTCTCTATCACCTGATTGATAGTGCGAATATGGTCTATTGTTGAGTAGCCTTTACGGAATCCTGCCTGGTCCTTTGTTTGACAGAAGTCTAAGGTGTTCCTGATTCTATTTGCGATTTCCTTAGTAAATAGTTTGTAGGCAGCTGACAGTAAGCTGATCGGTCTATAGTTTCTCAAGTCTTTGGCATCCCCTTTCTTATGGATTAGAATTATGTTAGCGTTCTTCCAAGATTCCGGAACGCTCGAGGTCATGAGGCATTGCGTATACAGGGTGGCCAGTTTCTCTAGAACAATCTGCCCACCATCCTTCAACAAATCTGCTGTTACCTGATCCTCCCCAGCGGCCTTCCCCATTTGCATAGCTCCCAAGGCTTTCTTTACTTTCTTTTCTTTACTTTCTTTACAAGGGAAACTTAATTTCGAACGCCTAACTTGCTGTCGCAGTAAGAAGAAACCATTTAGCAAGATGCAGAGCTCTCCGAGCAGCTGTGCGAAGACATAAGAACTTAAGAAGAAGCACGGAGAAATGATGACACGACTTCGCAGGCGATTGCGAAGGCGCGCGAGGGAAGCGCGCCGCGATCTCTCAAAACAAGCGAAGGCTAAAAAGAGAACCTGCAGGGTCGCCATAGAGAAGCAGGGGAGACGACGAAACACGTTGTTTTCTTTGGGCCCAGTACACGGGCGCACTGCCAATTAGCTCCTCGAGAGAAATTTCGCGGACGATGTTTGGAGTTAGGAACAGGGTAGTTTTTACCCACGTTATTTCCGTATTAAATGCGCAACGTGAATGCGTGTCTATTGGCTGCGTCAAGATCACCGTCGTCAACCGAGAAAACATCGCGCAGATCTCCAGCGGCAACTTCCGGTTGCCGCATCCATTCAGTGTTTCTGATACACGACGGAAAAACCCAGCGCTCCTCAATTGTAATAGTTGATACACTCGTTGCGAAATCCGCGGGCGTCACCGATACGGCCAACATTTGGAACACGACCAACGCTGACGATGCAAGCTTGCATATTTGATTGATAAGCAAGAACGTGCAGTTTTGTCTCAACAAAACGTAAGGGTTCACAAAAAGACGGGCGCTTGAGGTGACCAGCAGATAGGAGAACAATGGACTGTATATCTTTTTTATTCATCCAGTGTTCTACTAAGTGTCATATTTTGTGTCGTTATTCTCCCTTTTTATGCAAATTTATTTCCTTTGCCAAGTGACAAGGAGTAGCCAGTGCCACCAAACCTCTCCTAATATTCATTTCAATAAAGAAAAGCGCTAGCGTGGAGTTGTGTTCTAGCTTTTGTCGTTATCGTGTTAGTTCCTTCGATTTCGGTGGCAGTTTGGCGTCGGCCTGATTGCGCTGCGACCAAACCGAATTTCGCGTACACGGAGCTTCGGAAATTCATTGATTGCTCACAAACGCCGCAGTCGGGGGGCTTCATTATGCTTTGGGCATTCGGCTTGTCGCGAACTTGAAACGTGAGGCCTACTCGAGTCTTTCCTCAAATAGTAAGAATGAACAGCCTTGTGGCCAAAACAGTGCATCTTCTGTTTTGTTTTGTGTTTTCACTTTATATAAACAGTGAAAAATAAAGTCACATATATATATATATATATATATATATATATATATATATATATATATATATATATATATATATATATATATATATATATATATATATATATATATATATATATCGGTTAAGCGCGTATAGTCCCAGGATCCTGGGGACAGAAACAGTTCGTCACTCACGAACTCTCACGCCTTTGAAATGAGTGTGGAGTAAGTACAAGTGGACGAACTCGTTAGTTGGTGCGCCTACCTACATGCCCGGATGTCATCTGCGCGCGTACTCGCGTGCTGCGCCGTGGTAACTTCATAGTAACTTCGCAAAATTCGATGCCTTCGACCGGTAGGTCACTCCAAGTTCGAAATAGAAAGCGGAAAATTCGCCGAAAGTTGAAAGGACATATTTTATTTAGGGCCTTGGCTTCTCCCTCTTTCTTTCTTTATTCTTCTGTTTTCTTTTTTCTTGCAATGACTGCTGCACAGGCAAAAACAAAAATCTTCAAGAAACGCGACAAGTTAGTCTTACAACTTTACAACTTCTCAATGAAAACTGATATCAATGAACCCTAAATTGAGTCCGAGAAGACGTCTAAAACGGACAAAATTTAGATTTCATACAACGCGTAGAAGTATTCTACAAATCTATGTATAGCATTTTTGCAGATCTTCGTGTGAACAATGTAAATATTGCGTATACGCTTCAGAATAATATCACCATATTACAGATCTCCACCAATTTTCGTAAGGTACTTGAAACTTTTAGCAACATCCTATTTCTAGTAACCTGTAGCACTTAAAGTTCTTTCGGGAATACAACAGATTTGATCCGAACCAATTCAGCAGTTTCCGAAGAACTCCTGTGTCTCCGGCTTTTTTACACTCGTTTAAATATAAAAATTGGAACAAAAGCAAATGCACGGGGACGATTTGATCCCTGAGCAACTGCCTGCTTTTTTTTTCTTGACACTTCCACTCTTACTGCACGTCTTTTTGCCAAGGGATAGCAATTCGTGAGCGCGCAGTTTAATGCGCCGCAAGCTGCTGAGTTGCGAGCCATTACGCCGTCTTTGCTCGTTCATTACGCGAAATGCCTCCACTTATACAAAACCGCGCCTACGTCTCCAAACCACGGCATGTGTGGTTAGGAAACCGGTAAACTGGGTGCCGGCGCATAATTTTGGCTCGTTCTTCGTACCTAACGAAGACCTTAATCGGTGAGGGGGGGGGGGGGGGGGGGGGGGAGAGGGGGCTTTCCACACTGCGAACTTGGCACCAGGCCATTTCGACGCCAATGGGGCAAAACCTCGGATCTCGATAGCACCGCCTATAAAAGACGTCCCGGAAGTAAGTGTGGCAAAGGAAATTTGCATATCTGCGAGCTAAGCTGTGAAGCCTCGTCCCGTCGGCCAACCTTAGAGGCACCGTCAAACTGCAGCTGCACGAGTGGCTTTCGCAAGATAATAGACGTGGCAGGACGCAGAGGACTGCCGCGCTCAGCTATCATTTGCATCCGACTGAGGTGTTTTTCCATCGTCTTATCGGCCGAGCGAATGCGCCCAGAAAGGTCTCTGGAATCATCCTAGCAGAGACCCTCCCCGTTATCTTACAATCGAAGAACGATAGTGGGCGCACACGTTGTCAGCTGACGCTGAACATTGTCGCAAATGCAATTCGGACCCAGTCGGGAGGCAAGACAGCAAATATGTCAAGGCCGGCTTAAATGGTTCAGCTAGTCGGACAGACCCAGACCCCGTTCCGAAGTTGCGATCAATACTGCATCCAGTAAGGGACAATCGCTGACGTCATCGCCGCCGCCGTGTTATTTGTGCTTTTAGCACGGACAAAAAACTAGCGCGTCATCCCTGTCCATCTGCGCAGCTGTTAGAGGAGGGGCACAGACTAGCACACGTAGTACACAGATGTGACACATGCACAAGCGCGGCTGCCAACTGTTTGATTAGGCCTTCGAAATTCGCCTACATGTAAGGCAGACTTCATATGGCCGTTCCGCGTATCTCGAAGGCATGCGCGGAACCCATGCGCGGAACCGCGTTGCAACAGATTTAAAAACAGGCAGAAGAAAGATAAATTGATTTACAATTTCAGGTCACAAGTTCCAACAAGGCGCTTTCGGACAGGAATCAACACCCCTCTTGTAATAGCTATATATAGCTATTACAAGAGTCGTTGTTGTGAAACATATATATATGTTTCACAACAACGACTACTCCAGCTGGGTGGTCTAGAAGTTGGGAATCGGCCAGTAATATGGTGGCCGTGACGGAACGTGAGTGCTCTCTGTACAAGCGAGTTTTTGACCGATCAAGAAACCAGTCTATGACAGATCAAGGGTAGCAGAATATATTCGACGTGAACTCGTGGTTGACAGCTAGGCGACGACGTGTCCTGACCTACGCGTGGTGTCTCGCCATTGTTCAGCCCTTGGACGCGTGTCGACTTCGTTATTAACGTCGTCATCGGACGGCGTCGTTATCGGCTGTTTAAGTTTTGTGGAGAAGACGATGAGCAATGGAAAAACTACGTGACAAGCAATGTATGGCCGCAGTCCAAGGCTTTTTTTTTTTTTTTTTTTTTTACAATCCCGCGTTGTAAATAGTCATATCTTAACCGTTCCGTGAGGAGTCGGACAGACACGGTGCGATAATTTTGACGTTTGGGGGTACACATACGGAGTGCTAGAAGTCATTTATCTACACAGCGGGACGATAATTGGTTTAGAAATGTTCTCGCTGTCTGAGAGAAGATTACGGTCACTGCCAATACTTTATTGGCTATGCAAATGTAAAATCGTTTGTAACTAATAAGCCTTTAACTACTTGTCCTAGTTCAATTACTTTTCCTACCATTTAACTACTTGCCCGAGCAAATACTTGTGCCTTCCCTTCTCTTCATCTCTGTCGATTTGAGTAAGTCTTCGAACCTAATAGTTGTAATTACTAAATGTGAATTTTATATTACCAGCTCCACTATGGCATGTCCATCCGCTTGCTTCTTCCTTCCTTGTTTCTTTTTTCTTTTTTGGCTTTTGTAAATCTTGTCGTTTACCTTCTTTGGCGTGTACTTTTAGCGCTTATTGGCTCACTTGTGAGGCCGCATATTATACTCAAGGAGTTAACTGCATGCTAGTAACTCGAGTCCTTTTGTGAACGTAACAATGTGTCTTAAACTTATTTTCATTTTTTAAAGCTCTCGTAGTCGCCGATGGAATGTGCATATACTTGAGAATGGTAGACATTCCGGCCGTCCTGGTGCGACACATTGCCAGGAGTAGCGCAAATACAACGCGGACAGAGGAAGGATATGTGTCGCATGCACTTCCTCTATCGCCGCTGCTTCCTCATTCAGCACGTGTGTCGTGTCCTTCCTCTCCACAAGATTTATTTGCGCGATCATTTGCAAAATAAAGTACACGTTCACTCCGCCAAGCGGAGTGAATGTGCTCCGTTGCGCTTCACGACAACTATCAAAAATATCATTAACTGCGGGACGTTCAATTCCAACTCAAAAAGAAGTTGCTGGCACTGGCTTTATTTTTAGACAGTAGTTCTGTATACGAAACTGTTCTAGATTAATTTAGGCATGCGCGTCTCTGCCTACCTGCACAAGCTAAGCTAAGGCGACCTAGCAAAGCCTAAAGCAGGTTTTGCTATATATGAAACGGGACTTGGCCTGTCTTAACTTGCTTGGCATTGTCTAGCCGAATGTGTCGCGCTAAACAGTGACGGTTGTGACAAATCCGCGACACGCCCGATGTCAATAGAGGCAAATGCTTTCTTCGCAGTCACATGATCGGTGCTTTTTATTCGCACGCTGCGCGTCGTTCGCCTTCTGCGAAGCGATAGTCCGAAGCTGCCTCGGTGCAAATAATATCGAACCTTTTAAATTCGATAGATTTCTAACTGTATACAGTGTTATGCCAACTACGGTACAGTAAAGTCAATAAAATATTAGTAAAGTAGTATATTATGTGAAGGTATAGCGGAATCAGGGTATCACTTATTTCAACGCGCTTCCAGCACTCCCATGATATCTGACGGCAGTTAGTGTCGAAGCACATCCCGTGAGCGTACTGAGCAAGCATTGCTGTGAAGCGTAGTTGCCAGGCACTGTCTGTAATCTGTTAGAATGTTCAGATCGTCACGCCACTTTCGCTGAATCTCATGGGGGTCTTTGACGCATAACGCACACAATTGGAGAATTTGTTTTCATCATTTCTTTCTCTCTTTTTTTTTTGCCATGATGGTTTCATCTGTACCGTTAGACGCGGATTTGATAAGTGAGGGTAGTAGCGCCACACTTTTGGACCTCTAGATAAACGCAAGAGAGAGAGAGAGAAAGAGAGAGAGAGAGGAACAACTTTATTAACAAGATATGGCATGCATAAGTGTAAACGACGCCTTTGAACGCTGTTCTAGGACGCTTAACCGATGAATCCACTTAACAAAATAGACTCGCTATACAATGGTAACAGCATGCATGCTGTCCCTGACTTTCCCGGGGTGCTTCTTCGCCTATGAGATTTCCGGATCGATCAACGAATCCAGTCGCGGAATAAATAAAAGGTATGCGATGACGCCGGCAGTAGTCATCGCTTATCTGCTATTGCGTAGGCCCGTGCTTCCCGATAGCATCACGTGCAGCCGACGTCTTTCATTTGGGTTTCATTATGTAAATTGGGACCCCTGCAATAATACACGGTCCGATAAGCCGCATTGTGCAGCGATGATTAAGCAATTTCGCTGTAACCACAGCATGAACGAACCCCGTTCCTGTTCTAACTCTATCACACAATTGAACAATCAAAACTAGGTTAGAGGAAAGCCCCACATATGCAGTACTTTGTGTGAGGCTTTGATTTGACGGCTGCGCGACGCCCAGCACGTAAACGTACGGTCGGGCCGTGGTACACCGTCTTGGCGAACCCAGAGCGGCTACCGAGGCTTCTGGTAGGTATACTACGCTGTCTTTATCGATGTCTCACAAAACGCTGCGTGCTGCGACTCCAACATCCCCAATAAATATCCGCAACAACCGCAGTGAAGCGGAAGAATTCACGAATCGCAGCGTTTTGGCCCGTTCGGAGACCGCCCGCAGATATTACCTCGGCGTTTCGTGTTTTACGCATTCCTCGATTTCTGTCAGCAAGCCGGACGCAACCGGCCGCCTCGTGACACACCGGAAAAACCGCGCGCGGGCCGCTTTCTCGAGAGAAAGGTTGCGCGACTGCTTTCTTTCAAGAAAGCCCACAGCGCGTCATAGCGAGCCGGTCGTGTTTATTCGAACTCCTTCGCGGTGATGTTTCCTCCCGCTACCGCCACCGTTCTGTAAACATCAGCGATGCCCTTTTCATTTCTTTGATTCCTTTTAACTCAAAAGCGTTTCCTCTGACGTTGCTTGTCTCGCAATAGCAGCAAGCTCCACCTTCGCTCTAAAGCTTCGCATACGAGGAAGCTTTAGCTCAGGACCTTGGGATAAACTCACATTTTCCTGTTAACGTATACGCGTAGGTTGCTAGTCAGCCGGTTCGAATGAAGTCTGTCGCATTGAGGAGAAAGGGTCAACTTCTAGTGATTGTTACTGACAGATTATTCCTTACGGTACATTTTCTTTTTATAATATATCCAGGCATTGACACACGCAATAATAGGGCAAGAAATTATAGTAAATGTAACAAGGTAATAAAATACAGTCCCAAGAAAGTAAAACATACAGGTTGTTATATTTGAGGAGATTCGCAACTGTGTAGCATATTCTCGTGATGACTCAGTGGCTATGGGAGAAATAGAAAGAGAGTCTAATGATACGAAATGTAGAGAGGCCGACCATAGCTTTCCAATACATACATAAATGATATAGTTTATGTGGACCCAGAGAGAGAGAGAGAGAGAGAGGAAAGGGGAAAGGCAAGGAGGTTAACCAGAGAGAAAGATCCGGTTGGCTACCCTACACTGGGGAGAGAGGGGAGGGGAGGTAAAGTGGTAACAAAGTAGAGATAAGGAAAGGAAGGAGCGTAGACACACAATCACAAGCGGTCACTGGCACCGAATACTGTCATCGCACAGCACAGTGACACTTGCCGCACTATCAACATCTGTTCAGGCTACAGCCGCCTGTCCAATTCTGTCGCCCTCAAAAACCGCAACAGTGCCCTCGCCGCCCTCTGCTGCGATGGCTTGTGATGGCGGTATTTTAAAATAAGTTCCTCTGTGCGAGGTCTTTGGTCAAAGCGCGCTATCGCGGTTGCGAGTGATTGTCTCTGCAAATTATATCGAGGACAGTCACAAAGAAGGTGTTGAAAAGTCTCCTCGTTACCACAGTCCTCACACGTGGCGTCGTCGGCCCATCCAATTCGGTAAGCGAAAGACTTGGTGAAAGCCACCCCTAGCCATAGTCGACAAAGCAGGGTAGCTTCGCGACGGCAGAGTCCAGCTGGAATACAAAGGCGTAGAGGGTAGTCAAGATTCTGGAGTCGGTAGTCGTGAAAACTTCCAGCGTTCCACAAGGAGAACGTGATGTCACGGCTGATAATTCGAAGTTTTCGAGCGGCATCTGTCCTTGATAACGGTATCGGCTCCTCTTTGTCCCCTTGAAGAGCCGACCGAGCAGCGTTGTCAGCGTGTTCGTTCCCTATGACTCCGCAGTGACTTGGAAGCCACTGAAATGTCACGTGGTGTCCTTTCTCAGTTAAGGTATGAATGAGTTCTCTAATCTCAAATACCAGTTGTTCCTTTGGTCCGCGCCGCAGGGCCGATAGCAAAGATTGCAGTGCAGCCTTCGAGTCACTGAATATTGACCATCTTCGAGGTTGCTCTTGGCTGACGAGACGAAGTGCAGCGCGAAGGGCTGCAAGTTCCGCGGCCATCGGTGTCGTTGGGTGACATGTCTTGAAACTGATGGTGGTGGCTTTCGCTGGGAAGACCACGGCTCCAGAGGAACACTGGAGAGTTGCCGATCCATCAGTATAAATATGTACGTGTTCGGCGTACCTCTCGTGTAAAAGGAGCAGAGTTAGTTGTTTAAGAGCAGGTGATGACAGCTCAGATTTTTTCCTGATTCCTGGTACGGTGAGGTGCACTGCGGGTCGAGCCAAACACCATGGAGGAATCGATGGCTTAGTTGCGGGGGTGAAGCCTGACGGGAGGCAGGTGTAATACTCCGAAAGCGTAGTACAAAATGCTGCCTGCGGCCTTTCTGACGGTAGTGTTGCCAGATGGTGGGAACAGGCACGGGCAACGTGCCTAATGTGCACTCTCAACACTTCTACCGCAATGTGTGTTTGTATAGGTTGGTCCCGAGCAAGCGCAATAGTCGCTGCTATCGATGTGCATTTTGGCAAACCAAGACAAACCTTGAGAGCCCGAGCTTGAATGTTAAATACACTATTTATGCTGACTACCCGACCCTGTTTCTAACCGATGATGAGTGTGGCAGGTTATTCCAGCGCGGAAACCAGGTTACGCTTAAGCTGACCGAATGGACATCGTGTAATGGGTTAATAATTAATGCTTCCAACACGTGTGCGGTTTTATTTCGGGTAAAAAGCAAGCCCTTTCTGCAACGTAGTCCACTCCTGCTAAACGGAAGCCCTATCGAAGTAGCTGATCACTTGAAAACTCTTAGTGTTGTATTTACTGAGCATATGTCACGGGCCTCGCATACTGATTATGTAGCCAACAAGGCAGCCTGTGCATCAGGACTTATCTGCCGTCCCCGTGACTTATCACCAACAAATGCAAGGCTTTTACTTTATCAATCTTAATTTATCTCCTACACTGAATACTGTTTCCTCGTGCGTGGACAACCAGCATTTCTACACACATTTTGACACTCAAAAGACTTCAGAACAAAATAATTACGGTAATTGCTAATACCGCTCCCTATCGTCCGGCTCGGCAGTTAAGAAGTATGGCCTAATTAGCTTCGACTATTTCTACAACCTTAAGCTATGTTATGCGGTACGAAATGAAATGAAGAAAAATATTCATTACTTACGCTCTCTGGGCAACTTAAACGTAAACAAACACACATATAACACTAGACATTTCGAATATTGGGAAGTGCATCCCAGCAGAACTAATTATTGGGAAGACAGATTATGTCGCATCATCCCTAGAATATTAAATTATTTTTGCGAGCAAAATTTGAATATACAGTATTTCACAGTCGAACAACTTAGGCAGTATTATATGTAGCGCTGATTTTATACTGTATTCTATTTTTGGTTGCTCTTTGTGTGTGCACAGTTTTTCATGCTGAGATAAACTGCAAATTTTTGTGTATTTGTGTACCATGAAATAATCATGTATACCAGCCATTTATATTAACTGTTTTTGCACTTCTTTTCAATGTGATTATAGCTTGCACATTTGTCCATTTCAATCAATGGTATGTAGCTCACCCCATGATGAATCAATCAATAAGTCTAATCCAATGCTGATCCATGTCCAAGAGGCAGGGGGTGAGAGCTTCGCCAAGCTGACTAAAAGCAGCTTTTTCTCTCACTCCTCATGTTCTGTATTGAACATGAAATAATGTTCTACTTCTACATGCTTTTAGCCAGCTACTCTGCGCTGGGGAAAGGAGGAGAGGGAAAGAAACAGGGAAGAAAGACGTGCATGATCGGTGACAATGACGACAGAAGCAGAATGTAAAACATATAGCACGCAATTGGGTATACTCAATGCCTACAGTCCAGAACCATACTCTTTGAAAAATCAAGGCCCGGATGGCTCGAAAACTATGCGTTCTGGTGCTGAGCCCGGGCTTGCGAATTCGATTCCCGAGCTCATCGGTGCCGTATTCCGGAGGGGACGGAATGTAAAAAACGCTCGTGTGCTGAGTGTTGGGGACGCATTGAAGTCCGCGTTAATGTCCCCGTCAACAGTCATAACACCCCATCTCACAAGGACTCTATCATGCACGCGAATGTCTCGCCTATGTGCTGCTGAACTTAAAAGCACTTTCATTTGTAAATTGTATTGCTAGGCGGCACAGTTTCGCGACAGCTCGCTGTGTGTGTGTGTGTGTGTGTGTGTGTGTGTGTGTGTGTGTGTGTGTGTGTGTGTGTGTGTGTGTGTGTGTGTGTGTGTGTGTGTGTGTGTGTGTGTGTGTGTGTGTGTGTGTGTGTGTGTGTGTGTGTGTGTGTGTGTGTGTGTGTGTGTGTGTGTGTGTGTGACGAGAGAGAGACGATGTCTTCAAATGCAGTGGAGGCTAACCACAGGTATTTCTGGTTCTGTGGTGACAGAAAAATGACCACAAACAGGGTAGAACCTCGTATACACAATGAAGCGTTATAGCAAGGGCCCCGGAACTCCCACGAAACACTGCAGTAGCATCCATGTGTTCTTTTGTCAACAGCGCTTAAGCTTTTATCGCCCCACCATTGGCAGGGCGTGCACTTTACAGTATACGACCAGGCAAGCGAGGTTTATGTTGGCTCTAAGAGGTCCTATTGTCCCGGCTTCGTGGGCGAGCGAGAGATCTAGGCCTGCGGATAGCGGGCTCGGAACGTCGTCAGGGCAGTGTCGCCCAACGCCCGCTGTATTCCACGCCGCGAAGCACCGGCACAGATATCTCGATTGCGCGTTCGGTTTGCGCGACCGGCGGAATTTGGTTCTCGTGATGTGCGCTATCATCTCCGACGAGTGCGTCACTGAGTCGCCAGTACACGGAAGATCGCGCCTCAATAAACGCGGTGGTATACGGTTGACGCAATCAGTTGACGTGCATTATATGAATGGCACTGCTCAAGAGCGTCGTCGCTCACGCGGAGGGGCTGGTGTTCTGGGATTCCCTGCCCAAGTAAATGTCTTCCTGTACGTACGCGCAAGCTGCAACGTAACGAGTGCTGATGGATTCAGCGCATACGAGCAAAAATATTAAGAAGAAAGTGGGTTTCGTGTTCGATCCGACTCATAACTACATATAGTAAAATTTTGTTGCCCATGTCTCATTTCTAGGTTGGTTCGGCTTCTGCGTTGGTGCGTAAGACAAACTTTGACCGAAGTTATGCTGGCGGTTCACGAGTGACGATAAAACAAGCAAAACGATTGCGGGTAGTTGCTTTAGTTAAGATCACTGGGCGCTGATCCCCTTCCCCTCACCCCCCCCCCTCCATTCCGTTTTGAATTGACAAAGGATTCTCTACATATAATACATAGCTCACTAGAATTTTATGCTTTTCGAGCTTTCATGGACAAATCTTGCTCAGATAGGCACTTGCTCTTAAACGCTAAAAAACATAATTATTGACACTTCGTTTAGGGCATCAATGCCATTAGAAAGGGTGGTAGAGGAAGAACCCAAATCTTTGGGGGCCATATTTTAATAGTTGTAGCTTTTCTGCAGCCGTGGCCATATCGCGAAAAGATGGCTGCCATAGATTGTTGGCACATGGCACGTGGTTGTGATTCATTAGAGAGAGTCGCTGTTCCTATAGTGAACTGATATTATATATATATAGCTGAAAAAGGGGTTTACGTTTGACTCTTCTCCCCCTCTCATTTAGGACGCCACTGGTTACGCGTCAGTGTGGTGACAGCGCATTAATCGCGACCGTGAGCAAGATGATCGGCACTTTTTAGCAGGCGTGATCAGTCCATGCACTGCGCCCAATAGAAGCCAGTATGCGATCCCACAGCGTGTCAGCGAGATCGCGGCTGGATAAGAACGCTGGCTTCGTGCGCACGTGACTATGAGGCGCAAATGCCGCGTCACTCGTCGGCTAAAGGTAGGATTCGCGCTTTTCCGCAGTTGATTTTCGGTATTCAAAGTGAAATGGTCGGAAATTCATGACGATGCTGAAAGTAGCAGCATTAGCTCTTTTTTTATTTTGGTTGTTGAAAACAGTTATGCTCGGATGACTGACTTCAGATACTGCATTAAGATCAATCACCTTGACTCTGAGCCTAGCATGCCACCTTGGCAAAGTGCCAGTAACGCCGTTACCCGTAGATGGCCGACGTCTCCGGTGCCAATGCACGCTAAAGTGACTGAAAATATTACTTGCAGTATTTTAGAAAAGCTCCTCGGATCTATGCGCTGCCAGATTACTTCTATTTTCCTGATTTCGCATATCTCGAAACTCCGCTTATCTCGAATTTTCTCCCAATCTTTATGCAATTTCGGGTTAACTGGGGTTTTCTGTAAGTATAAGTGAAGGATGTCTGGATAAGTTAGCCTTTAGCGATAGGCCTGCCGTGCTGTTCCAAGTGAGTCGGCGAATGATGAAAAAAAAGGAAGTGCAATAAGAACAAAAATAAAGCACACATTCACACTAACACGCACGCACGCGCAAAATGCACTTACACAACAGTTACTAGCAGAGTTGCACTGAATCCTGTATCCCACAGGAATGCTATAATCGCTTTAGTGGGGCACATTTGAGTCAAAACAGAGCGCTAAATGCGCCGGGAATAATTCAAGTGAAAGTGAGGCTACCGGCTCAACTTGCTTCAACGCGTTTCAGAAACGTGTTGCGACTCGGCGTGACCTGTTATTTTCTTTTTTTGTTTCTTTTTTCTTTAGTTTTGTTTTCTAGACAGCAAAGAACCCAATCTTCTGAGTCACTCCTAATGCCGAATCCAGATGACGCATCGACCGCTTCCGGCAAAGTCCAGACGGGAGCACGTCGATTACCGACGCGTCCCTGCTATACGCGAGCACCTCCGATCTACAGGTGACTCTTTGTGTCAACCTGTATCACACTGAATCTCGCATACCCCGCGTTTCGGCGTCCTCGCCCAATTAGCACGCGCGTACCGCGAGCACGCGTCCTTCGCCCGGAAGGCTATAAACAAAATGTATGCAAATCAGTCAGAGCCCCTGTCGCCTTCGCCCGTCCTCACCCCTTCATCCAATCCGTGAACCCTCCATCGATGCACGCATACCCCGCAAGAGCGCGCGAGCGCTCCGTAAGTAAGCACGCACGGGGCGCACCAGTGTATCGCACGCCTTCTGCCCTTTCGTCGCTGCGCCCTCTCCTGCAGAACCAGCCAATTGAATGAAAACTTGCGCGTGTGTGTATATAACGAGCGCAATTCCTGTGCGACAAGGTTGCGCCGCCGCCGCAGCGGGTGGCGAGCGACGACTTCGCGCGCCGCGGCGGCGGAGGCGCCCCCCTCTCCGGCGCCGCGGAACCTTGTCCCCGTTTCCGTAACGTCCTCGTCCCCCTTCTGGCGCGCGAGCGCGAATCCGAATTTTCGCCCCTCGCCCCGTCCCCTTCCCTCCCTCTTTTGTTTCCCGCCAGAACGGGAGACACAATTAGTCGTCGACAAGTTTTGATGGCGTCATCCGCCAAAAAAAAAAGGAAGGAAAAAGGCGCGTTGCCAAAACGAATTTATACTTCGCCAGCAGGCAGCGGTGCGTCGCTGATGTTAGCCGTGTTTCTTGTGTACACATGCACACGCGCGTTGCCTGGCGGCGGAGCTCGCAGCGCGGGGCGTCGAAGCGAGGCGTGAGCCAACAGAGGAGCGTCGCAATCAACGATTTTGCTATCGGCGCGCGCGACAGGAAGTCGAACGCGTAAGCGCGGCCTGTGCGTCGGGGCTAGCGGTGCGTGAAGTAGGGCGCATGTGCAGCGGGCGCGAAGTGAGAATGCGCGAGACGTGTTAGAAGGTTAAAGGAGCTGGAACCCTTGCAGACGCCGAGTCGCAATCGGAAGGCTTCAGGCGTGGCACCAGAAATGGTAATTTGGCTTTCGAAAGCGTATAGCCGATCGTTGGGCAATAAAGACGGGTCCGCTGGAATTAAGATGCGTCGCAACATCGCACGATGTGTAGCCATAAGATTGCAGCATCACGTCGTCCGACGAAGCACTCGGTGGCCGTCAGTGCAGCTAACCAGCTGTGAAATCCACAGCGCTTCTAAACTGTGCGGTTCCCTCTCCCCCTTAAGACATAAAAAGCAGAAGAATCATACATTCCTTTAGAACCGAACTAGGCGAGTACGTTTTCCTTGCTATGAAATATAATTATAATCCCCATTAATTTCATAATCCTTAAATTTTGGGCCGCAGAGCTCAGTAGCTACTGGATCCTTCCAAGAGGGAACCCAGCCCACCGAAAAGCGATATACGACAGCTTGCTGCTTTAACTTTTGAGGAGCAATGCAATCATATATATATATATATATATATATATATATATGTATATATATCATTGTCTGATTTTAGTGCTCTTTTTTGCCATTGTATAAATTCAGTGAACCCTTCTCACCACTCTTCAATGAGAATTAGACTTGTATAAAAATGTGTACCTTGTGGACGCGAAATCTGATTGATTGATTGATTGATTGATTGATTGATTGATTGATTGATTGATTGATTGATTGATTGATTGATTGATTGATTGATTGATTGATTGATTGATTGATTGATTGATTGATCTGCGAAATGTTACTTGTGGTAATTGCGAGGCAAATGCGTGAACGTTACATCGCACCCTTTTCGCGCTCCGGATTCGTGATTTAAACTGCATTCACCACATTGCCAAGTGCTGTACAGGCGCTCAACCGACACGTGTCCTACCTTTTCAAGGACTTTCTAGTCGAAGGCCTTTCTAGGCTCATGGTGAAGTTTGTGTCCGCAGACCTGACCGCTGGATTGTCCGCCGAAGCGTCATCACGCCATATGAAGACAGATTAAAAAATTAAAAATGATTGATAATGACAGTGAATGATAATGTTATAATAGAGATTGCTAGAGGTTAATAATGACTGCTAATGACTTGTAATGACTACTAATGATTCCGAAACGACCAATATGTCTAACGACGGATTATAATGACCACAACTGATCAGAAATGACTAGAAATGTCTAGTAATTAATAGTAATGACTGAAATGACTACTCATGACTACGATATGACCAATATGTCTAACGACGGCTTGTAATGACCACAATTGATTACAAATGACTAAAAATTCTTAGTAGTGAGCAATAATGACTAACGGAAAGAAGATAAAGAGAAGAGGCAAAGAGAAAGAGGCGAATGATAAGAGGAGGAAGAGTAGGCTTGCGCTGATCACCTTTTAAGAGAGATCTCAAGACACCCTGTAATTTTTTTTAGCTGCACCAAGTTTTCAAATTTAGCATGCGGCAGGTAGCACAATTCCAATCCTTGATCTAAATTACTCGATCATGCGGCCACTAAATGAACAATATATATATATATATATATATATATATATATATATATATATATAACAATGAAACGAGAAATTAAAGGAAATGAAAGTGGATGGTGGATGAAGGTCGTGGGTTCGTTCCCCACCTTCGGCAAGTTGATTTTTCACCCCCTTTCATTTCCATTAATTTATCGTTTCTTTGTTTCTTTTATTAAACACAAGTAATTTCCCGTATGTTGTCCTTGGTGTCAGTGTTTGTTGGCTTCTTATGATATATATATGGTCTGTAAATTTTTAAAAAATCTTCTTTTTCTTCACTCCAACCACAGAAATACGAAACGCGCGCCAAGTGAAGGGCGGCTTCTTGGCCTACGATTTGTTTGCTAGGCTTTCTCTGGATGTCACCAAAATCTGGCGTCACGTGGTATTACTGACGCAGGGTCGGTGCAGTGATCGAAGCGACCTCGAAAGCTTTAGCCACAGGATAACAGGAGGAGAGACGGTAAGAAGGGCGCTGCGTGTTCTGAGAGAAGCGACTGCAGAGCACTAAGCTATACTACCACGTGCCAAATCGAACCGCATAGTGAAAGCGGAAGGAATGTCCTTCTGCGGCGTACGTCCAGCTTTCGGCGATACGTTCATAATGTGGCTTGCAACCACGACATAAGGTTGACGCATGCGTCAGTGGTTTGTGACACCACGTGACAATTACCTGTGATTTTATTGGCGTGTAGAGGAGCCCTTGTAAGCAAACCACATTAAGCCGCGCTCCATTTATCACGAACTTTGAGCAGGCCACATTAAAATAGGATATGATTAGTGAAGTAGACATTCTGCCGCCATACTGTACAGTTGCTGGTCGACAGCTATCTATTCAACAAGCGAAATAACTAAGCAAAAAAAGCACGTGTCCGTACAGCTGGTCACGCTCGTAGCCCACATTGTTCTGTAGAGAATTAAGTAATACACCCGAGCTAGCGCCCGCGATAACGTGTTCATTACTGTAAAGATATGAACAAGCGCCTAGTTTTTAGAGAACACAGAACATCATTTCGCGCGAGTGAGCAGTCATTACTAACACAATTGTACAAATACCTCCTGCGTCATAATATCTTAACTTGGGTACGTAATAAAAAATAATAATTCGTGTGAAAGAAAAATCACTCAGTGTTCTTATTTTCGTGCCCACTATAACATATGGTATGGAAGTGCGCTCCACCCGACATGACGCTGCATCCCATCCCCCAACACCCCTAACCCGGAGCAGTGGGAGGACCTGCTGACCAGATCGTTCCTCGAGGACCAGGTTTGACCAGTAGGCAGAGCACCACGGGTGGCGAGGAACCACGGGGTCCTGGGCTGAGGACGCCGGCCACCTGGGCACGACCATCATCGTCCACTTTTTCATCATCATGAGCCTGGTTACGCCCACTGCAGGGCAAAGGCCTCTCCCATACTTCTCCAACAACCCCGGTCATGTACTAATTGTGGCCATGCCTTGCCTGCAAACTTCTTAATCTCATCCGCCCACCTAACTTTCTGCCACTCCCTGCTACGCTTCCCTTCCCTTGGAATCCAGTCCGTAACCCTTAATGACCATCGGTTATCTTCCCTCCTCAATACATGTCCTGCCCATGCCCATTTCTTTTTCTTGATTTCAACTAAGATGTCAATAACTCGCTTTTGTTCCCTCACCCAATCTGCTCTTTTCTTATCCCTTAACGTTACACCCATCATTCTTCTTTCCATAGCTCGTTGCGTCGTCCTCAATTTAAGTAGAACCCTTTTCGTAAGCCTCCGGGTTTCTGTCCCGTAGGTGAGTACTGGTAAGACACAGCTATTATACACTTTTTCTTGAGGGATAATGGCAACCTGCTGTTCATGACCTGTGAATGCCTGCCAAACGCACCCCAGCCCATTCTTATTCTTCTGATTATTTCCGTCTCATGATTGGGTTCCGCCGTCACTACCTGCCCTAAGTAGACGTATTCCCTCACCACTTCCAGTACCTCGCTACCTATTGTAAATTGCTGTTCTCTTCCGAGACTGTTAAACATTACTTTAGGTTTCCGCAGATTAATTTTTAGACCCACTCTTCGGCTTTGCCTCTCCAGGTCAGTGAGCATGCATTGCAATCGGTCCCCTGAGTTACTAAGCAAGGCAATATCATCAGCGAATCGCAAGTTACTGAGGTATTCTCCATTAATTTTTATCCCCGATTCTTCCCAATCCAGGTCTCTGAATACCTCCTGTAAACATGCTGTGAATAGCATTGGAGATATCGTATCTCCCTGCCTGACGCCTTTCTTTATTGGGATTTTGTTGCTTGCTTTATGGAGGACTACGGTGGCTGTGGAGCCGCTATAGATATCTTTCAGTATTTTTACATACGGCTCGTCTACACCCTGATTCCGTAATGCCTCCATGACTGCTGAGGTTTCGAGAGAATCAAACGCTTTCTCGTAATCAATGAAAGCTATATATAAGGGTTGGTTATATTCCGCACATTTCTCTATCACCTCATTGATAGTGTGAATATGATCTACTGTTGAGTAGCCTTACGGAATCCTGCCTGGTCCTTTGCTTGACAGAAGTCTAAGGTGTTCCTGATTCTATTTGCGATTACCTTAGTAAATAGTTTGTAGGCAACGGACAGTAAGCTGATCGGTCTATAATTTTTCAAGTCTTTGGCGTCCCCTTTCTTATGGATTAGGATTATGTTAGCGTTCTTCCAAGATTCCGGTACGCTCGAGGTCGTGAGGCATTGCGTATACAGGGTGGCCAGTTTTTCTAGAACAATCTACCCACCATCCTTCAACAAATCTGCTGTTACCTGATCCTCCTCGGCTGCCTTCCCCCTTTGCATTGCTCCCAAGGCTTTCCTTACTTCTTCCGGCGTTACCTTTGGGATTTCGAATTCCTCTAGACTATTTTCTCTTCCATTATCGTCGTGGGTGCCACTGGTACTGTATAAATCTCTATAGAACTCCTCAGCCACTTGAACTATCTCATCCATATTAGTAATGATATTGCCGGCTTTGTCTCTTAACCCATACATCTGATTCTTGCCAATTCCTAGTTTTTTCTTCACTGTTTTTAGGCTTCCTCCGTTCCTGAGAGCATGTTGAATTTAAATAAAGTTTATTTCTCTCCAACCTTGACGACCAACTCTGGGCGACCCAACAAGCCTGCGAGGCGGCGAAGAGGCAACACCTCGATGTCCCCACGTGGCCTAGGCCTAGGCCCAGCCACCGCCCCTTGCTGGTTTCAATAAAGTTTATTCAGTCAGTCAGTCTTTCTCTCCCTGTCTAAAAACAGTACGCAGTGCGGACCCTGAGCAAAACTCGGTAGGTATAGCACAACATTTTTTTTTTCTTACGGGGTGAGTGGAGATCTCGGACGAATACAACTTTTACAAGCGAAGCTTGCTTATGTCTAGCCTGAACTTGCGTGTTGGTCCGAACAAACCGCATGGCTCGTACCCCCGTAAGCAAGCAAACAATGCAATGACTGATGCGCCCGTAAAGCAGATATAAGACTTTAACGTGGACCTTTCCAAACCGGAACGACAGTGGCTGATTACATTCATGTTTGAACGCTTCTCACTTCGGTGTAGCGCTCAGGGGTACGTACCCACTACTATAAGACGTACGTGTATAGACCTGACATTTACAAACGACATGTGTGACATCGAGATGACCGAACCCCTTGCAGTATACCGCAGCGATCACAATGCTACTCTGCTCAATTGCAAAAAAAAAAAAAAAAGACCAGTGAAGATTCTAATGTTCAATAAACGTGTGTTTCACTGACAACTTGTCTTCATTGATGTCACCAGCATCCACACAATGCACATCTCGTTATTCACATAAGCACATTCAAGTAAACATAAAGTTGATGGCAAAGGGGATGGTCAGATATGCAAAGGGACAAGCTTCGCTTATTATCCATCTTCACGGAATGGCAGGGCCGACGATATTTTCGTAGCATTCCATAACGATACATGTTCCATCTTGGCTTCCTTTAGAGCGCTCGCGCAAGCTGCTTCACAAAGAGATAGCAATGTCACCTAAGAGCTATGACGAGAGCCTGCAATTAAACAAATTCACGACAAATGCTTTCCATTACAACGCACTTGAAAACACAAAGCCACAATTCCTCGGATCACGTGCGAATTAATGCGCAGAATAAAAACCAAGGATAGACAGTTCGCTGAGATTTTTTTTTTTCAATCTAGAGAACTTTAAAAATTGCATACATACAAAATATATCGCAACAAGTTAAACCGGGAGCTCAGAGTAGCTCAGCGTTCTCCATTTTGCGTGTATAGTGCATCTGTCTGAATAACGTGTGACTTACGGGCGCAGGGCGTTTCTCAAGCTGCAGAAAGCAGCTTTTTTTTTTTTTTTTGCTCGCCGTCCGCTCTTTGTGATGTTCAAACTCTACCACATAGCGGAATAAACTTGCATTGCGCCGTATTGTATTATCGTACTGTATATCGCTCGTTAACAGCGGAGCAACGTGAAACAATTTGTGCTCTCCCTCTTTAATTGCTCGGTTCTGAAGCCTGATACTGCAGCCATTCTTTCTTGTCCTTTTATTTTTTTTCTATGATCCACCGCACCTGAGGGCTCGTGCCGGTGATAACTGTAGCCGGGCACTGTGCGAGCTATTGACCAAGATCGCCATGAATGAGTCGTTTTATGCGCTGCAGCTTGTCGACCCTGTTTCGCGGGAAAGAGAGCTCACGTGCTTCCCGTTTGCTGTGACATTCCAGGCCACGCCAAAGGTGCTGCTGAAGCGCAGTAGTGATTTCGCCAGTCCCATAACTCGAAGCCAGGGTCCTCATTCTCGTTCGATCACTTTGGAGGACATCGCTTTCACTGCGCGCTGATTAGCCGAGACAGCGGATATGATGGTGACGAAATAAATCGCGATCCTTACATCAGCATTGGTTTCTATGTTGCGCAGTGATGTCGAGCGTGCTGATATAGAGTACCCATTGCGGCAATGTGGCGCCGCGCCGGGACACGCATATCCCGCCTCTTTCTTTTCTCCTTTCTTTTCCGTCATTCTTTTATTTCTTTTCTGTAGACCAGAGAAACTAGAATAAATCACTCATGATTACTGTTCTTGCAGTGCCCTGTCCTTTCTATCGCTCTCTCTTTCTCTTTCTCTCTATACAAGGTCAAGAAAGGGGCTGCTGCAGAAATTTAATCCTGACCGGCCGTAGTACCTTGCGTACCAACTGTTCAGCAACCTGTTAAATCTTCATTCAGCGTTTCTTTATTGCAATAGCAACTTATAGGGACAAGCGAATTTTCGCCTTCGCCGTCGTCGTCGCGAGGTTCCGCATACATTTAAGTATATGTGTGCTATATGCCATGCCTTGCTATATGATCTTCGGTATATGAGGATTATATTGCCACACGTTCTATCACGAAAGTTGCTCAGACCAGGTCTTACATTCCTGACAAAATTAATCCTCAGAATATTGAGAATGGGAGCCCACAAATAAAATGTCATGCGAAAGCGCATGCCTTTTATTTTATGTCTTATTACAGCTACCTTCCATCAGGCTTCACCCCCGCAGCTAAGCCACCAATTCCTCCATGGAGTTTGGCTCGACCCGCAGTGCACCTCACCGTACCAGGAATCAGGAAAAAATCTGAGCTGTCATCATCTGCTCTTAGACAACTAACTCTGCTCCTTTTGCAAGGGAGGTACGCCGACCACGTACATATTTATACTGATGGATCGGCAACTCTCCAGTGTTTCTCTGGAGCCGTGGTTTTCCAGCGAAAGCCACCACCATCAGTTTCAAGACATGTCACCCAATGACACCGCTGGCTGCGGAACTTGCAGCTCTTCGCGCTGCACTTCGTCTCGTCAGCCAAGAACAACCTCGAAGATGGTCAATATTTAGTGACTCGAAGGCAGCACCGTGGTCTTTGCTATCAGCCCTGCAGCGTGGGCCACGCGAACAACTGGTATTCGAGATTCGATAACTAATCCATACCTTGAATGAGAAAGGACACCACGTGACATTTCAGTGGCTTCCAAGTCACTGCGGCGTCATAGGGAACGAACACGCCGATAACGCTGCTCGGTCGGCTCTTCAAAGCAACGATGAGGAGCCGATACCGTTATCAAGGACAGATGCCGCTAGAAAACTTCGAATGCTCAGCCGTGATATAACGTTCTCCTTGTGGAACGCAGGAAGTTTTCAAAATAACCGGCTTCACAACCTAGACTCTACGCCTTTGCATTCTCTGCCTAGACTCTACGCCTCTGCCGTCGCGAAGCTACCCTGCTTTGTCGAATATGGCTAGGGGTGGCGTTCACCAAGTCTTTTGCTTTCCGAATCGGATGGGCCGACGACGCCTCGTGTGATGACTGTGGTAACGAGGAGACTCTTCAAAACCTTCTCTGTGACTGTCCTCGATATAATTTACAGAGACGATCGCTCGCAATCGCGATAGCGCGCTTTGACCGAAGACCTCTAACAGAGGAGCTTATTTTAAAATGCCGCCATCACAAGGCCATCGCAGCAGAGGGCGACGAGGGTACTGTTGCAGCTTTTAAAGGCAACAGAACTGGACAAGCGGCTGGAGTCTCAACAGATGTTTATAGTGCTGCAACTGCTACTGTGCTGTGCGGCGACAGTATGCGGTGACAGTGGCCGACTGTGGTTGTATGTCTATGTTCCTTTCTTTCTTCATCTCTACTTTGTTATAACATTACCTCCCATCTCTCCCCAGCGTAGGATAGCAAACCGCATCTTCCCCTCTGATTAACCTCCCTGCCTTTCCCCTTTCCTCTGTCCCTCTCTCTTCTCGGACTTAAATATTAAATGTGCGAAGCCATAGAAGAGCTCAAACCTGAAAATGATGTAATCTTATTGGGATGGGTGTGCACTACGTACGGGATTGGCCAAGGAAAGAGGTTTGAAACGTACGCGATACGGAAAAGTGGTGGTACACTTACTAAGGAAGACGTTGGCCTGAATTAATATGCATAAATTAACTTGTCCGATGGCAGGATTCAAACAGAGGACCCCCAGCACAACAGCATCGTTTTTACTTAGCTTACGTTTACTTCATTTCATACTGCCATGGACTACAGATACGAGTCTCACACTTCGTTAAGATTTACTATCGCGTCCATTGCTTTGCCCTTATGGCGAAACCGTGAAATTTTTTTCGACAATGGATTTTGGTAGTCACTCATTGCAGCAAATAATATATCTGCACATTTCCTTTCAACACAATATTGCCATTAATCAGTCACTGCATTAATTATTGCATTCATGTTCATGGTAATGTGGCTTGTGTAGGTTGCCCCGCAATTAATCGCTGTTTAATGATACTCTGACTCCTGTTATATATATATATATATATATATATATATATATATATATATATATATATATATATATATATATATATATATATATATATATATATATATATATATATATATATATATATATATATATATTGCGCTGGTGTCCTTCCGCTGGTAAGTGACCCCTTCTACCTTCTACCTTCTACGGATCAGTATATATATATATATATATATATATATATATATTGCGCTGGTGTCCTTCCGCCGGTCAGTGACCCCTTCTACCTTCTACGGATCAGTACATGTGGTACCCAATTCACTAGTTACAACGTACGAACCCCTCGAAACATTCTGCACGTGATTAATCAATTAATTTGTTAATTTATGAATTGACTGACACTGTTTTTGTGTTGCTGAGCAAACATTCCAAAAGATTTAACGCTACGCAGAAACCGTAGCGTAAAAAAATGAAAAAGAAAGGCCGACATTTTTTTGCACAAGCTCGCGCCCAAACGTCAGCCCTCAGCTGCGCAGAAAGCTTCGTACGCCTCGAGTGCCGAGTTCGCGAGTTTACCCTAAGCGAAGCAAACGGCCGCCGCCTTCGTTTCGACGGCCGCAATTCCGCGAGAGGCGCCGTTTTAATAAAAGCAACTGGTTCAGCGGATGCCGCTGCCACGTATGGCCACGTGTCCCTCGCGGCAATGCAAGTGCAGCCAGCGAGCGCGGATCCGCCGTTCACGACTGGTCGAAGAGACTCGTTGCGCAAGGCGGCAGTGAGCGTGCGAAGTCGGTGACTCCAGCTTAAAAACGTCATGCGCGCTCCTGTTCACACCGCGTTCGATGAGCACTCCGTTCCAGCCGTTTCCTCGCAGCCCTCTCGAGTCACCCCACTGTCGAAATCCGTACGTGCGCCGCGCCGTTGCTCAACGCGAAAAATGCGAGCGCGCTATCTCTGCCGACGAAGGATGAGGAAACCGCTTCGAGATCGTCCATGGTCGAGGTTGCCCCCCACCCGGACAATTGACGCGGTCGTCGAAGCGGTATTTCCAGGCAGGCGCGCTGAAACGGTTGCGTTGATTTCTAATGAAGGCAATAATGCCCGCTGAAACTCTTTGTATTCAGTTCAATATAATTGCCCGTGTTTCCCATACCATTGCTACGGAGTGCTAAATAGCACGTGTTTCGGTGACGACTGTCTCATATTGCTTATAATAGGAAGATTCGAGGCAGAATGACGATTTTTGTTGACCCAATAGCTTCAAAGCAGCGGCGGATATCAGAATTTTCCCGATGATCGCTAATACGAATATTGTTTACGAGACTTCCTCAATTGTAGTGATCGTCGCACACCCCTGCGCTCACTTCAATATATTTGCTTGTCCTCCGGCCATGAAAAGAAATCATAATAAAAATAATAATTCTTGTATGAAACAACTCTTCTTATTGGTACGAATTTTGCCGCAGCCTATCGTGAGAGTTATATTTACACGTAATCTTATCGCGCTTGCATTTGTCAGCAGGAAAAGGAACGCGCACAGGCACGAATGTGTCCAGAAATTCTGTGGCAATTAGGCTTTTGAGAATTTCGAAAGAAACTACGCCTTTAGTTGAGTCAAGCCAGCTTTCTCGTCGTCGAGAGCGTTCGAGAAGTCTTCTGCGACGCAGACGAGCAGACGGCCATGCCCTTCTAGGCAGACGGAATACTCCCTAAATGCCGTTCACATGCGCACGTACTTGACTGGCCTCGTCAAGGGCCTCTATTTAAAACGAAGTTAGGATGGATTGGTACGACGATATTTAACAAGGTTACTCCTGACTTCCTACGCTACACATGAGCAACGAAGAAGCTCTAGCACAAGTTTAGAACCGCGCGAAGAGCGATGTGAACGAAAAATGTTAGGCGCAAATTGAAGAGACAGGGACAGAGCGGTGTGGATCAAAGAACACATGGTGATAGTATTCCAGTTGACATTAAAAGAAAGAAAAAATGGAGCCAGGCAGGCCATGTAATGCGTAAGGCAGATGACCGGTGTACCATTAGAGTTACTGAATAGGTGTCAAGGGAAGCGAAGCGCCAGCCGAGGTCGACAGAAAATTAGGTGGGGTGATGAAATTAAGAAATTTGCAGGCGCAAGCTTGCAATCAGCTGGCACAAGACTGGGGTAATTTCAGATCTCTGGGAGAGGCCTTCGTCCTGCAGTAAGCATGAAAAGATGATGATGATGATGATGATGATGATGATGATGATGATGATGATGATGATGATGATGATTAGATGGAAAGGGGAGATTACGAAAAGAGAAAGTATAAGTGCGCATCATCAGAAAATGATGTCTCCACACACATGACAGCGTTCTCTGAGCGCTCACAGCTGGTCATCCAGTAAAATACTTCCTATTGCAAGAAAGGCTCTGGAAGTATCCTGTGAGGTCTCCATTGGAACCCATATTTTCCCTCCAGCGATCGGTATGTCGTCCAGTCGGCTCAAAGTAACGGGCAGATAATGTCTCTGGACGTCATAGCAAGGGCAGTGGCAGTGGATATATATGCTCTCTATATATCTATTTGCAACCGAATACAGTACATAGGAATGCGCAGTGTACTTCATGACGATGATAAAATGAGAAGCGTTTGCGGATGTGACGTCCAACTACAAGCGGGGAAGTGTAAAGTTCACTATACAGTCGGTGTTGGGCTGCTCAGCACGAGGTCGCGGGATCGAACCCCGGCCACTGCGGCCGCATTTCGATGGGGGCGAAATGCGAAAACACCCGTGGTACTTAGATATAGGTGCACGTTAAAGAACCCCAGGTGGTCGAAATTTCTGGAGTCCTCCACTACGGCGTGCCTCATAATCAGAAAGTGGATTTGGCAAGTAAAACCTCATAATATAAAGTTCACTACAGTCCTTGGAAACTCTCGACAGGCCAGTCATTGACTTTCCCTGTATGTACAATGTACACGTCATTCATTGTACACTCGGAATAACGTATACCGCCACATCCCGCCTGTAGCTTCTAAGCATAGTAGGAGCCCTTGCAAAGGGCTCCTACTATACCGCAAAGTATACTATATACTCGCCAGTACTACTATGCTATATATATTTGCAAAGTACCGCGTACGCTTTGCGTAGGCGGTACTTTTCTTTACGGACCAACAATATTCACCGTTTCAATTTGCAGTCGCGCTGCAATTGCAGCGTGACCTTCAGATAATAGCTCTGAAACCGCTTAAGTTTGTGTGTCCATGTGTGTACGCACCGTTTTTGTGTTTCTATAATCCCTGCGTATAACACCGGTATTTCATGAAATCTGAAGGAAACGTATACGGCTATTTTTAGGGTCGGCATCCCTCTAAGAACTCTGCACGCCGCAAGAAGCCACCGTTAGCGATAATCTTGAGTCAGGGGGAATTCATTAATCGTTAACCGGAAACCATACGAAACGTATTTCCGATCCGGCGACATGTCGGAACATCTCTTTAATGCAGCGCGATGGCGACGCCGAATCGAGATTCCGCTCCTCCTGTTTAATGTGTAGATGCTATTCGGAATGCATTTCTGCCACGTTTACATAGTTTGTATCACGCACTTTGAGAAACACGCGCTCTACTAGCCGCGGTAGCTCAGTGAATCTGGTATTCCGCTGCTCGGCCTGAGGTCGAGCGTTCGACTCGCAGCCGCAGCGACCGCATTCCGATAGGAGCGCCTCACAAGTAGCGTTGTAGAAAGGTTAAGGTGCCACAAGTTGTCGAAATTGATCCGGGGCTTTCTAATGCAGCGTTTCTCATGGTCCAGATGTCACCTCGACCTGGGCGTCATGAACTCAATCTGTTAGTCGATCGATTTGTCTGTGTGTGCGTGTGTGCGCGCGCGCGCGTGTGTGTGTGTGCGTGTGCGTGCGTGTGTGCGTGTGTGTGCGTGTGTGCGTGCGTGTGCGTTTGTGCGTGTGCGTTTGTGCGTGTGCGTGCGTGCGCGCGCGCGCGTGTATGTGTGTGCGTGCGTGCGTGCGCGTGCGTGTGTGTGTGTGTGTGTGTGTGTGTGTGTGTGTGTGTGTGTGTGTGTGTGTGTGTGTGTGTGTGTGTGTGTGTGTGTGTGTGTGTGTGCGCGTGTGTGTGTGTGTGTGTGTGTGTGTGTGTGTGTGTGTGTGTGTGTGTGTGTGTGTGTGTGTGTGTGTGTGTGTGTGTGTGTGTTGTGAGGTGCACATTAAATAACTCCGGGAGGTCAGAACTAATCCGGGGCCATCCACTCCCGCAGTTTAATCTTCGAGTCGATCGACTGATACAAATAGGTGACGCCACACCGAAAGAAAAGAAAAACGCGTCAGAAATACGCTTCACGATGTTGTTCACGATCGGGAAGGCGTGTTTCACGCGACTCCCACATGCGCGGGCGAATTTTCCGTGCGAATAATGCTATGATTTCTACCGGCAGGAGCATTCTCACCGAGCGGAAGCCAGCTGCGGGGGATGACGAAACGAACGGGATGAAATAGCCTCTCGACCTTAACTTCTATAGCGGCGTCAAATGCTTGTCATGCCTCGCATATGAGCGCGGCTGGTACACTTGCGGAAGCTGAGTCACATCCCCACCGGCGCAGCCACTTTCACAAATTGTAGCAACGCTCGTGTCGTGCACACACTGCGAATAAGTAAGAAAAAGAAGTGCGGCAGTGTTTCCAGACGCAGCTGCAATGTGGCTCTTCGCGCGACGCGTAGAGTCACGCATGAAGTCAGCAACAACCGCGATTCGAAGGAGATGAGCGGCAACAGCGCTTAGCTGTTCAGCTCCAAGAGCGAACGGTCGTTCTCGGTTACCTCTTACGATCGCAAAACGACAGATCCATTTTCATCGTCCACAAACCATTTCCTTCGGTTTTTTAAGTCATGAGCAAATGAAGTTCAAGAAGGCGAATGCAAGCACAAACGCACAAACAGATGCGTATGTATAATTTCGTGCTTCCTTCCTTCCTTCCTTCCTTCCTTCCTTCCTTCCTTCCTTCCTTCCTTCATTCATTCATTCATTCATTCATTCATTCATTCATTCATTCATTCATTCATTCATTCATTCATTCGTTCCCTATTTCATGAAATCACGCATATGTCACGGCGCTAAGCGACGCCCTTGAGTTACGTTACACTCGTCACATGAAATATTAGGCAACTCGATTCGTTGTGTCTATCCAACTTTATCATTAAGCTGCGTGGACGGAACGATGCTGTCGGCAAGCAGCTGCGAGTTCAGGGTCGTGCACTGTTACGGCGGATGCTCGTCACTTGCCCTCATCCTGACATTGCTTTAGAATTTCTTCATTATATTTCGTGGAAAAAGGTTGGCAGCTTGACGCGTTGCGTAGATGCGAATAAAAAGGGAACAAAATGCTAAAAAAAAAAGAAAACTATCCTGTATTTTTTTTAATTTTTCTATTTAGGTGCAGGTTAAAGAACCCCAGATGGTCGAAATTAGTCCGGAGTCATCCACTATACTGCTTTTCTCGTATCACCAGTGTTAATTTGCGGCATTAAACCCAGCGTATCAATAATTCCAATTAATGAAGGAAGGTCCTCACGTCAAATTTTGCGCTGCTTTGAGCGCTTTTCAACCATTGAGGAGGTTAACTTAAGAGTGGGAGATTTTGGAGGATAAAGATTTCGACTGACAGCGTTGTCGTACACACTCAGCCGACCATCTGCATTATTTAGCTTAGTGTTCTTTCGCGCGCATATGTGCATTTATTGCTTCCCACGTCTTCCATTTTCCTTTCGCTATTGCCGCGTTATTGCTGTTATTGTTTGATCGCCAGGGGCGAAGCGGAGGTGGGCCGGACGTGGAGAGGCCTCGCTGCGATCACCTCGACTGTCTGTCTCGCTCAGCCTGAACTCCGCTTTTCGAAGTGGCATTCCTTCCAAGCACTGACCGAGCACAACGCTGCTTAATTAGCTTGAATTGCTTGGTGGATCCGACGCGAAGCCTCGCATTGAGCGGGACATTTGCCGATGGCTCACTGCGATCACGTTATCGTCTAACGCGCGAGAGGCGTGCGCGGTGCTCCATTCATTTTCGGGCCTCGTCAGTGATCCGACTGGCGCTCCGCCGACGTTGTCACCGGGATTGGCCGGTCGTGAGCGGGGGACAAATAACAGAGAAACTTAATCTAACGGCAGGAATATATGCGTCATACCGGCCAGCATGCAGTATACCCGAAGCATGTAGTACAACGCGTCCTCAGCGGCAGCCTGGAGTCGACTGCAGGGCTGCAGGTTAGTCTGGAAAGCGCGAAAGTGCCTTCAAATCAAATTCTTTTTTTACGTCATCAAGATGCTTGGGGGCGTAGACAAAAAGCTTTTATACAGTATTGACTAGGGGTCTGCGCCCCAAAAATACAAACACTTGATCTTCGGTGAATAGGAGATGTATATTGGTACAAAGACGCGACAATGGGCAGTATTTCTGCAAAAGCGGCACAGACAGAAAAATAGAAGAAGAAGAATAGTCACAGATGAGCGTTAAATAATATGAGACAAAAACAGCCGTTCTAGAATAGTAGGCGCCCACGATGCGGTTGTAAATAACACGGTAAGCACGTCAATCATTGCACGAGTTGTTTAGCAGCCTGGGAAAATTGTAGTGCAATGTTTGATAGGCATATAGATTCTTATCCGAGGGTGCATCCGTAAATGGGCCGTGCGTACATTATGAGTACCCTGCTTGTGTTTTAAAGTGGACAACTGAATCAGGAATGTGGTCCTATTTTAACTGTAGCGTCTGAGCAATGCAGTGTTATAACATTATAGAAATTGAGTGTTGCAGGGTGGAACAAACAAACAAACAAACAAACAAACAAACAAACAAATATGAGCCGAAAGCGAAACAAACGCTATAAATTTGCCCATTCCATTTGTGCGTCTTTCGCGCAAGGAAAACTGGCGCACGCGCGAGCCCGTGCTCTTGCGCACCAGTGCTCCGCCTTTTGTTGCGGACGCGGCGATCACCTCGAAGAGCCGTAGTCGACGTTCGCACGATGGGCGCAGGCGCGCAATTGTGGCCCAGCGATTTAGAGCATCGGGCTGCTGTGCTAGGGCACCGTGGTTCGATCGCACTGTCGGGCATGTAATTATGGTTTTCGTTCATGCTAAAAAAAATGCAGAAGAGGACGCTGACCGAGAAGTAAAAAGAAAGAAAGCATTTTGAGAAAAATTAGAAGACATTTAGGCTCCGACACAGATGGATGCCTTGTTCCCAATGGAACCTTGTTCAGCGATCTTCTTTTTTTTTTTCATTTTTTAAGGGTTAGCTAGCTGCATGGCAAGAGCATGCATCACACAGCAGCGCTCGGCAGCCATGATGGAAAGAATCTGGGAGGGCTCGTGAAGAAAGCTTCGGCTTAAAGCTGTTCGCTTAGCGAGTACCGTAGACGCATGCGCCGGCAGGAGAGCCGGTCTAGCGGAGGTTCCGTTGTTCTTGCGTGCAACCGCCGCCACGTGACGGTTTGTTCGTTCGACGTGAGTCTCGGCATGAGGAGCAACGCGGCGCGCCCGCGAGAACGTTGGCCAGTGCTATGATAAGCGCAGTTACGCCACTGAAAAAGCTCGCGCTATCCTGTATACGGCGCGGCATCGACGCAGACAAAGCACGCTACACACACCGCGGGCTCTCTTTGCATCCGGTCTGTCTGACGTCTTCGATAAGTCAGGGCAACATCCGCGCATTTCCTCTTCGTTCCACCTGCGCGATTCCGCCACGTGAGGTTTCTCGGAATGCGCTCACGTTTCTGAAGTGCCGCGAAATACGTCCCCAAATACTTCACAAAATATGTCCCATCCCGCAAGAATCTTCCCGGACACCGGGAGGCAGACAGTGAGCAAGCGTTATTATCCTGCCTCTCTAGCATTTCCTCTCCTTTCCCTCGCTTTTTATTCTGCCTTCCGTAACAACAGGCGTCATCTGCGTCATCATAAAATAATAAATAAATAAATAAATAAATAAATAAATAAATAAATAAATAAATAAATAATACAGACATGACGCCAAGGACATGAAACCTACTTCCCTGTAACCGGGTGCTCTGTGAAACCAGGAGTGGATGGAAGCAAGGCAAAGCTTTGAATTCATCAAACAGTCTGTCTGTCAGGAGAAAGAGAAGTGAACATACTGAGAGATTAGACTAGATTATGGGGTTTTACGTTCCAAAACCACGATCTGAATATGAGGCACGCCGTATTGGGGGACTCCGGATTAATTTTGACCACCTGGGTTTCTTTAGCGTGCACCTAAATCTAAGTATACGGTTTCTTTTTTGCATTTCGCCCCAAACGCGGCTGCCGAGGCCGGGATTCGATCCCGCGACCTCGTGCTTAGCAGGCCAACACCACAGCCACTAAGCAACCACGGCGGGTGAACATACTGAGGAGAGCAAAGAAAGGAAAGTATTAAGAGCTCATCTCCGTACGAACACCACGAGACGCATGATTTCAGAAAGTACATGAATGCTTTTGAAACGACAACCGTCGGTTGTCGCGTTTGTCGAGCGTGGTGCGTAGCACTGCTCTCAGCTCAGTGAAACAAGAACGTGCGCATAGGACGTGTGCTAGCGTCCCTTTATACCAACAAACTTCCCATTCGGGTCTACAAGAGAAAACATGCCCGGCATAACGAAAACCCAAGACAACCCAGCCCCTTCAAATGTTCACCTGACTCATCGGTACGTGACGTTTCGCCCTGAGGAGCGTGGGCTTCGACCGAGCATTGACATCGACCTGAAGGAAAAGGATGACATCACACGCCGAGCCGACGACACCAAATGGAACAATAACTGAATCATAAGCTCGCGCCAACTGGCAGGCTTGGCATTTCCACAGCTCGACAAACGACAACTAGCTGTCCTTTGCAAATAAAAAAACGACATCTCAGATGAACGATGCGATCTTTCTTCATTTTCTTTAAGTGGTGGCAATATCCTATTCCTCCGTGTCTCTCAGTGCATTCCATCTCATCGAATTTCTCGAGAAGTGCTCACGTTTCCGGAAAGCCGCAAAATACCGCCCGAATACCGCAAGAAACCCGAAGGCGCGGCGGGAGACGAGCGAAGCCCTCCTTGGTTGTTTCTTTTTTTCTTGTTTCTGTTTGTCGGTCTGTTATCTTTTCCTTATTTGTCTGCGTCCTCCTCCTCCGCGACCAGCGCGAGGTGCGCGTTATGTGGCAGGAAACGGTTCGGCGCATTCTTGCCCGACGGGGCGGAAACAAAGCGAGAAACCGGCGCTTATTGCGTGCACAAACACGCACGAACGCACACTTGCACGAATCCGAGAAAGGAGGGGAGAAAACCTCCGGCAGGCCGCGGGGCAACCAGACGGCGTGCAACCAACTCGATCGCGGCGCGGGGGCAGTCTGCTGCAGGCCCGACCCGTCGTCTGTCTCTGACCTCCGTGGAAAGTTACCTCTGAGCTGTAGCTGCGTAAGCGCTCGAAAGATAACGAAAAAAACGTAACTTTACAAAGCGGAAGGCGTGGGTGAGGAAGAGAAACGACTCCAGCGCGATTCCTTTTTCTCTCTCTCTCTTTCTGCGCAGGCGAGACAAGATGGAGCCGATGATGAGAGCGTGTGTGACGTATCCGCTACTCTGGGAGTTCAGTGACGCATGTGAAACGACGCCGTTTTCTGTACAAGCAGCGTACGATACCCTGTCCTCCTTTTTTTTTTTTTTGTACGCCGCAATCACCTCGATGGTTTTCTCTTTCTTTCTTTCTTCTTTCTTTTTTTTGCGATCCCGAGAATATACTGTTTAGATACCAGATTTTGGCGGAAGCTTGTGAGTCGTGACGTGAAGTTGAGTTTCCTTCGATTACTCCTCGTGGAAAACGGAAGAATCGGAAGGAGGTCTTATTTACTTTTTACTTTCTTCTTACGCGAATATATATATATATATATATATATATATATATATATATATATATATATATATATATATATATATATATATATATATATATATATATATATATATTCTGAGAAAACTTAGGGGTGCATTTCCAACCATTCGTACCTGCAACCTGCTTGAAACAGTTACCGAAACTCACGCCTATTGATTGGCATGCCGATGAAAAAAATTAATCGCAAACGCAGCTAGTAGCATTTTCAAGTGTTCTGTGCTAATATTAAAGTTACTGCCTTCGCTCCACGATATACTGCCTAAGGTATCTCAACTGGTATTTCTGCATCTCTTTCATTTAACAATGTCGCACATGCCTTTATCAAGCTCTTCTATTGCTCGCTATTATGAGACGAGAGAGAGACGGATAAATAGAAGAGAAGAATGGCAGGGAGGTTTAGCATGACTCTGCACTTTACATCTTTTTTTTCGTGCGAAACGCCCGTCGCTCCAAATGGGCATTCGGCCAGACACCACGTCACGCAAAAGTGAAAGTATCCCCGAATGTGCTCGACCGAGAATACAGCCCCGTGTTTCAAGCAAGCCAAAGCAAGGCCGTCTTTTTTTTTTTTTTTCCTGGTAAACCAGATATGGCGTCTAAACGATGACGCCGCAAGAGTGACTAACGTCTCGTTCCGAGCGCGCGTGCGAGCCCGTCTCGCCGCTTTCACCGCAGTTTCTCGACGTCCTAGAAACAAAGGACGGCTGCTCCAAAACGCTTGAGTGCAGCCAAGTGACAAAGCCAAGGCGACATCGCGCATTGCGACTCGCAACCAGTTTTGTCTGGCTCGCTTCTTATTAGAGGACACCGAACGGACTTTGTTGGCGATGGCGTCACTCTGTCGGGAGGCCCGCGCTTCGACTGCGACGTCATATGTAGGAAGGCCGATGCTCCCATCCGAAACCATGAAAATTTTACTGAAAGAAAAAAAGTTGTTGCGCTAAATGCAGCCCGTCTCAGCAGTTGAAATCTGTGGGCTCTCTGCCTTCCCTGTAGTGATGTCACGACTCAATACGCGAATTCCTTCAACTGCTATCAAAAGGTGTCGGTCATATGCGCACTGAGCGGATTGTTGAGTTATAAATCAACATTGTGGATCATGCTTGTTTCGTGCGTCTGTCTGTCTTGGCAACAACACTTTATCACGCCGAATGGCCAATAGTCTGCTCCGTACCTCCTTTTCCCGCAGCGTCTTTTCCCGCATTGTCTACAAAACGCGATGAACGTGACAGATGATTGCAATACCAACTAGCCCTGTACTATCCATCCTATCCGAAACGCCGCCAGTTCTGAGGAGCGCAATCTTGCGCAGCGTAGTTCGGCGCCATGGGGTAATTCCGAGACAGGAAAAGGGCCTGCTCCGCATTCACGCACTCGCGCGCGTGCTCGCGCGTGTCTCTGGGAGGCAGCGAGCGAGCCGGCTCTTGCAAAACGATCGGACGGAGGGGAGCGGCGTCGGTGCCGTAGAAAAACGGAAGCCGATATCCGCGCTGCCGCCGTCACACGCCGCCGCGAGCGGCAACATTCCTCCGGGGAAATATGCGTGCACCGCGGCTTCCCCCGTCGGTCCTCCTCGTCCGCCTCCTGCGGCGCCGTCTCTCGTGGGCTCTTTCGCACGCGACCGGCAAGGTCAGGTAATCGGGCGAAATGGAGGGACGAGGGCCCCCGCGCGGGCGGCGCTCCTGCCGGCGCGCGCGTATCCGACGGCCGATAGACGGCCGTCGGTGATCTGTCGTACCGTGGAAGCAGTGTCGATGCGCATGCATACGACTGCGCCGATGTGGCCGTGAATGAGAAGGAGACCGCGAGCTGGAGGAGCCTTGCGAAGAAAGAACGCGCAAGCAAATAGGCGCGTGCGAACACTGGGCGAGTCCCGTTGCAGGCGCTCAGAGAATACGCGAGGCGATATCCGCACTTACACAACGCGCACGCACGCAGGAAACGCGTCGTCCTCCTGTCACCTCTTTTCTTTCTGCATGTGGCCGTTGTTCGCGTTGAAGTACTAAACGCGCATGTCCTTCCTTTTGCTTTCTTTTTTGTTTGTTTTTCGTACCGTCTGCGCGCTCCGTCTTTCAATATGTAGGAGGGCCCCCAGGCCACAGGAAGTGGAGACGGGGACTTTGGCCGTTGCTTCTCATCGTACCGGCTGTCGTCATCCTTATTTTACTTCATTTACCACCCGAGCGCTGAGGCCCCGATTTATCCACTTGCGTCGTTCGTTCCCTCCCCCTTCGATGTCCCGAATAAAAGCGCGCTCAGAGTCGTCGATTTGTGGCCCAAGGGCGCCGAGTGGCCTCCGGACCACATAGCGGTCATCGTTGCACAAACACGCTTAGTACACAAACCCGGCTCTGGCGCGCGGTGAGCAAGCGGTGGTAATTTCCCCGCTATACGAGAACCGCTGCGGCCCGAACCGGTTTTTCTCTCTTTTCTTGTCCTTCCTTTCACAAGTGATTCGCCGGAGTCGATGTCATCGCACCTGTGTCCATCCTCTACTACGTGACGTCGTGGAAAGAAATTTGTACACGAAACCACCTTGCAACTTCGAAACGTCTTTCTTTCTTTCTTTCTTTCTTTCTTTCTTTCTTTCTTTTCTTTCTTTCTTTCTATTTCTTTGTTTCTTTGCAAGATTGATTAAATACGAAGAGATGAAAGCATACGAGCAGCTGCCGGCACTTTCAATGCGTATTCTAATCCAGGAGTAGCGCATTACGTTAAATATTCGGGAATCAAACTACATAAAACTTTTTGGCCCTAAGAAGCGCTGTTTGTCAGCTTGCACCTTAAATGTCGTCCTGCTACTCGCCCACCTGCATCCTTAAAAACCTCCGTTGTTTTTATACCCTAACAGGAGACATCCTTGCATCCTTGTTAACTTCTGACTCCGCTGTGTATGCAGTGTTATCCATTCCAATAACTTGAGGTACGCTCCGGCTATGCGAAAGCGAGGTCGATATATTGTTTATAAGGACGCTCTTACACAGCAGTATGGTTCGTAGGGAATGCGCGTTGGAGGGGAGGGGGGCAATAACGGCTGTCCCAAGCTGCCAGTTTTGGAGGTCAAACTGCTTGGTATAGCAGCTTGTATGCGGTGCTCCTTCCTTTGCAATAAGGGAAAATAAACTTGATTTGATACGAATCGTAATGGCGAGCGACAAAGTTGGACGAAGAGGATCGGGCATGAATTGACGCGAAGCGCTTCTCGCGGTCGAAAATGCGGTTCTTGAGAAGAGTCTTCTTTCGAGTAAGCCCACATCGTGGCTTTGCAGAAAAGACATAGAGCACGCGTTTCGAAATTTCCGTCGTCGAGCTCGACAGCACTCAGTCAAACTGACTATACGCAAATGTCGATCCTTCCTCTGCGCGCGCTTGACGTCAATGAGGGCGCGCAGCTGGGCGGCGCGTATGCGCTAACGTCGGCGGTGGGTTTGCATCACGACTCGCGCTGCCGTGTCTTAATACATGCGTTAGGGACGAAAAAACCCTGCTGGAAACAACGGCCGTTCCCGTGGACGACGACTTTACTGGAGCTTAAAACGCTCCTACTTATCCTATGTGCTGTTAACTCTCCAAGGTTTACTAATTAACTGTAGGATAACTTACGCGCAAGAGCAAGAAAATAATAACGATGGTCACGAGGACGCAGGCGCCGAGTGTGTGGTCACGTCCACGATTCTCGGAGTGTTGCTCACGCATCGTATAGTCGATATTTCGCTTGCCTTTACTCATATAAGTCTGCGCAGAACTGTTCCTTATAGTTTGCGTAGTATTGTCAAGTCGAGTGTCGATCTCGCCTTGAGGTTTCGACACATTGGCGCACAGCTACCTTGCGATCGGTCACGCACCAAGGCGACAACCCAGAGAGAGAGAAATAAACTTAAATACTTGCGAAGATATGCACGGCGCACGCGAATGCGAGCAGCAATAGCAGGGCGTGTGAACTCTGTCAGCTTACTTTTTTGAGCGTGTTATGGGCTATCCCCTTTTGCTTCACGTTCGGCCGGCGTGAGCGTATTGCGCAGAGGCTCGTAGCCACCGATAGCTGCTGTCGTTGCCATGAGAGCCAAGCGCTGTCATTATAATCGGAGGGACCGGCACCAGAAGCACCACATACGTAAACAGAAGCACCAGCTGAAAATTAAGGATATTACTTTATCAAGAACAAGTAAAAGGCAAGAGAGTTTTGAGGACCCGGCAAGGTAATGAGACTTACGTAAATCACAGATTTTAGTATAAAGACCCAGCTCTTGCGAATATGCATACCTATATCTGTGTAATAGAGTTACCGGCTTGTAAATGTTGTGCTAACTGTATACGCATATCTAAACTACGTGCGCTCAATGTGTCAAAAGTATCGCTATCAGCGCTTCGCATACAACCCCGCATCTATTCTGATGCACGAACGTAGCGGAGCTATCGTTCGAAAGAAGAAGAGTGTTTAGCTGCCTGGAATACGAACATCATCATCATCACGACCAACTAATTCTGGGGTTGACAATCAAGAGCCTCGTGTGTCAGCTCCCTCCCCCATAATCTCACTCGGCTTGAGCAGGTTCCTCTCCGGAGACTTCGAGCTGGTTTACACGTTCCGCAACCTGCGCCTGGGCTTCAGCACATGAAGTAACTCTGAATTCACCAAAGTGTTCTGCCCCTGCGTATGCAGCCGTTCCACTCTAATTGTGCCCAGGGCAGGGGCGGCTCTATAACAGTTCACACGAGTGAAAGTGGCCGACCTCTCACCGTCTCCTCATTTCCCGTATTTAACCTTGTCTGGGTCGTGCGGTGTATCGCCGGGTGGCGGTACATCGCTGATGCAAGTAAGACATGAAAGACAGTTGCAGAGCGAGAGTCAGCCGCGGCGGCACTTGTTTATTCCTAAAATCAGTAGGCGCAATTCTGTCGCTGCGATCGTTCAGCTACCATGTGGTCGATGTCAGATACCACGTGGATTTGCCTCATCTTCGCGAGTATGCCTTCAGGTGTTTTTGTGACTTTATCTACTACGCTTTATCTGTCTCGTTGGCCTAAATTTCAAAGTCCTCCTATTTTCTAAACGAACAAGGCAATAAGACCGTACGCACATGCGAGTGGTGGCATTTACATTGAAATATTTTGTTGAAAACGGTCAATTTACAAAATCATAAAGCCATTTGAAGCCGAAAGCACGAAGTTTATGCATATACATGAATTAACCATCATTAGGGTGGCTATAACTAACCATAGCCACCTTTCCATCATCCCCATCGTGGAGGAAGGATAAAAGTTAGGACGAAGCATCGCGCAATGCGATTGAAGTCATACGTGTCGGCCCAACACGTGAACGCACGTCGAAGTGCGTGGTTGGTTTTAGTATTCCCGCTATGCAGACAGAGTCCCGGTAGGGCAGGCGTACAAGCGCGCACCGAATAAAAGCTTCTGGCACAGCTACTGGGAACCAAACGTCTCAGCAAATCTCGATTCTTGTTCCGTGATATCGACGCAAGAGGTCATGTGTTGGGCCGTCACTGAGCAAAAGGACTGGTTTCACGTAGCGTTATCTTATCAAGGCTGGTTACGTGACCTCATGCTCTCTCCTGACTCTTCCATGATCCCCACGCTGACTGAACCACCATACTTGCAGCTCCCACAGACACTGGTGCCAGAGTTCCCCCTGGTAACTCCAATAGGAAACTGTATTGGTAGACCATTTAGCATTGTATGCTAAAAGCAAGTTATCTCGATGGCTAACGAAACGCACATGTGAAGTTCAGAACGCACTGCTCCCACGCACTGCATCCTGTATGGACACGCCGCACGAGTGACCGATGACAAACGAAACGCTTTGTGTCGTCTGTTTCTATCTTCTACAGCACTTCTGCAATGTTCACCGTTCATGAAGCAGACAACACAAACGCAGAAAGCATCTGCAAGGACGACGACGGCCGAACTCACATGTGTGCGTATATCAGTGCCCTTTTACGGAGAAGCAGCTACGCAAGCGCAAGAAATTTTTTCCTGCGACGGTGCGCTCAATCACGTTGTTCAGACTGAGGATTTCGACCATTTAGCGCGCCACACATCGTCGTTATTGATTGTCATACGCACCTCAGTAAGGATAGTCTTTTTTACAGCTGCAAAATATCGACAGCAAGTACTGTATCCCCTTAGCGACAGCGAGAAGCGTTTTTTCAATGTCAACGCCTGCGTCAAAAGCCTTCAGCAGGCGGCTTACGCGTGTGATTTACACAGGGCGTCGCCTTTGCGGTTTAAATCCGCAGCGCAGGAATACGCCCTTCGGGCAGCAAAATGTCCCACTTCACTTCATGCGAACCGTGTCGAGTAACAAGGATTTCCTTGTTGGCTTGATGTGAGTGCAGGAAATTCTCGCGACCTGCGTCGTTGGCCTCTCACAGATGTGGATTGTTGGACCACTGAACAACAACGACATGGAACGAAGGGATGGGCCCGACATCTACACAGTTTGTTTCAGCGAATACTTCAAGCAATTCCTTAAAGAAGTAATTTTGAGGAAGAAATGCTGCGGCAGCGATAAAAAGAGGTTATTTGATCGAAGACGCACTACTGGCGTCAGTTCATGGACATCAGAATCATGCGACAATCGCAAGTTAGCTTCTTAGTTCTCACCAAAAACATTTATCTTTTTTGTTCACTTTATTAACAGCAACTATACCGAATTAAAGCCGCTCAATGCATGTCTCCACTTTGCAGGAGTCCTGCTGCTGCCATCCAAGATTTGAGATATTCATCCCCAAACCTGCCATGAAATTCATGGGTTCTACAGCGTGCCCTGCGTAATGAAGGCTTTCCGCAAAAGTAATATTATAACTGCATCTATAGCGCACACACAAGTACAGAGTGAAAACCGACGTAGACAGGCGGTGGCTTCGTCGGTTTTGACTCGGTCCTTGTGTTGTGTTGTGCGATATAGATGCAGTAATGGAACACCAATATGGCCAAACTTACGCTAATATAATAAGTGGAACGCCGGTGCATTTCGCACCTCGAGGCTGACCATACGCTGTTTCTTCTTAGCCGTCATTGCATTAACGTGATTCAAAGAAAGCAAGGTGCTACGCCACACTGCATAGCACCACCATACTTCTCTCTCTTTTCTTCTTTTTAATGACTTCGTAGTATATGGCTCGTAATCAAACCTGTTCCGTGTGTGCATCATATAGTCTTCGCGACCGGCGTATTGCGAAGCCTGCGGAAGTAGCCTGTTAGATAAATATCGTCATGCGCCTTTTGGATCTTCTCACAGGTGTCATATCCTGCGCTGTCCTTAGCAGATTACAAAGCAGTTAGACTGAGTGTCCATTTATGTGGAGCATTACTGACTCTACGAACAAAATTGCATCACGTGGGGTATCTCTCGTTGCCCAGCGGATACCTTCACACGTATAGGGATTGCCAGAAATGAAAAGGCTGAATGGCTGGATCATAACGGCTGTGCCTGCCCAACAATTTTGTGCAAGCTCGATGATGCTCGTCTGCTGATTCGTAGCCACATATTCAAGCACCATCCAGACTAGCGCGTTGCAAATGGGACGTTCACGCCCCGTGTCCGCGTTCGAGGCTTGCCTCGTCGCGCTAGAGCACAAGTACTCTAGCTAAGAGTTGGCTGTGTGAACGCGTGCGAACGTTTATACCGGAAAGGACGTGGGATCAGTCCACCTACGTCTTGCGATTGCTGCAAGAAACTTGAGCACATGATACTGAAGTGTCCCACTTTCACTGCGCAGAGCACATCGCTAGTAAGGGGCTACAATGTCCTTGGCCTACAGTGTACGACAGTATAGGACGCGCTGTTACCCTTCTGGTGCACTGATCTCTTGCAACCAACTCTTCCTCAGTACAGTAAAGATTACATGCACGACTTGAAAGGATTTGCCTGAATGGTACGGTAAGACCAGCTCGTTGGCTCATGGCAGGTATTTGGTTTTGTTAACTTGGCACAAGTGTCACAACTTGACATGGGCTTCAAATTCTTTTTTAATGTTTTTTTCACATGTGAACCACTGAATGAGCTTTTTATACGTTTGCCAAAAGTTGTCATGAGCACCAGATGCAAGGCTGTAATGGTATACAGATCAGTGAAGAACTTTTGGGATCAGCGTCTTTGGTAAGGCGAACCTTCAATCCTCGAAGTACAGATGTTAAAACTTTTCCCATCATTTTGTTATTTGTAATTCTACGTGAAACCTCAACTGCCGACCAAAACATGGCATCGGCATATGTAAGATGACTACTTGCACTTCGAGGATGGAAGGTCAACCGCATCAGAGACGCTTATCCCAGAAGGGCTTCACTTACATCATGAAAGCCCTGAATCTGGCAGCCATGGTGACTTCTGGCGAACGTATAGCATACTTCGTCAGCGGTTCACATGAGAATACATGAAAAGGGACATTGAAAGTTGTGTGCCATTCGTTTCAAGGTAACAAAGCCAAATACTGGCCACGACCCGAAGACCTCGTCTTACAGTACCACTCAGACAAACCCTTTGAAGTTGTGCATGTAGACTTTGCTAAACTGAAAAAGATGCCTAAACACATCAGGAAATTTTATTACTTTCGTGACGTGCGTAGTTCTTTCTTTCTTTTTAATGCATAGATGGAGGAATTGATGAATGAATAAACCTTTATTTGAAACAGTAACTTGACACTCGAGGTGGGAGGGTCCCTTATTCCAGGAACCCTCTAGCCTGGACTGCCCGCAGAGCCCGGCCGACAACTTCACGCTAGTCGATCAGGTCCCGCCTGGATATTGCAGCATCCCACGCTTCGGTGAGGAGGTTTAGGTCTGCGTCCGCTGGCTCTTGGTTGTGTCGCTGTGATGCTCGCTCCGGTGTTCTTGCATTGCAGTAGAAGGTATAGGGTGTCTTGCAGTATAGGGTGTCTAGCACGTTGCACTGTAGATAGGTGTAGCTGTATAGCGTCGCGGTCGGAAAAGATGCAATAAGATGCCGCGGTTGAAGACATTGCTTTGGAGTCGCCTGAAGTCGGTGACTTCGTTTCTTGTTAGTTTTGGATGCGGGGGAGGCTATACCGTGCGTCCAAGTCGATTGTGCTGCAGTAGTGCTTGATAAGTTAATGATATGGGGCCCCATAACGTAAAACTATTCTAATATGTTTTCATTCCAATCTCCTGATGTAAATTTTCGTAACCACCGACGCAAGCATTGGGCGGTGACCCGCAGGGTTGTCTGAAGAGACCAATCAAATGATCTCCTCATTTATAGGAGGTCACTTTTGTTTGCTTTAAAAACGAATAACATTGCCTACACTGAGCGGCTTGTCTTATGTAATTGGCTGGCAAGAGGCGAGGAGCACGCTCAAGTGAAGAGGGATTCAATGGGGCCGAGCCAGTGCACTGAAAATCGATAACCGGATGAAGGGTGCCGGCGTCTGCGATTGGTCCGCTTCTCCTTACTTAGCTTGCAGTGGCAAGTCGAAAATCGCGGCGGCATGCAACGGAAAGTTAATAATGTTGCTAAAACGGATCCTCTGCAAAGAAGAGTTGGCAGAGCGAGGTCCTACACGTGCCGAAAGTGATCGAAAACGTTACACGGTCAAGCAAAAAGTTTAATTTTACGCGAATAAACCCGTGCTCTCCGGCAGTTGCGAGTAGCCAGTGCCTGAGCGATCGGCGGCAGCCATCTTTTTATTCCGTTCCGAACGGGGCAGCCTGCGGCTATTCACAAAAAAATTCAGTTTTGTTCGGAATATTAATGCATCTTTCACGCGTACACGTCATGTTGGTGCGGTCAGTTCTTGCGCTTTTGTGATGTTGCTTGACAGGCCAGTGAAGTGGGGGCAGCCCACGTGCAGCCCCAAATCTTTTGACCAATAGCCGAGGTCTAATAGCGAAAAGGCGTCGAATCAGAAATAACTATTTTTCTTTTGTTCGGTCCAATCATGCATAATCAGTGTGCACAAGTCATATGAGATGGGGAGCTATCGCGGTTTTCGTGACGTCGCGTGACAGACAGGCGAAGGGGGGGTGGTTCAAAAAAGCTTTTGACCAATCGCGAAGGGCTGATTGCAGAAGTCGAATAGAAAAGTTTTGAATAGCTTCACGTTATAGCGCCCATGGTTTCTGTTTCCTCCACTGACGTGGCTGGGTGGGAAGTGCCTAGAATATGGTGCGGGGAGGCCCTGTCGACGCTTGTGTGGGCCGCGATGTGAGCCGCTTCGTTACCCTTTAGACCCTCGATCGCATCCCGGAACCCACATGATGCAGGTGTAGGGGGGGTGGGGGCGGGAGGAGTGTCGCCACGTTTCAGCGTGCTGATTGCTTTGACTGAAATCCCGCCCTTCATGTAGTGGCGTGCCGCTATATGAGAGTCGATGAAGACCATTACGGCATCCTCGCTTGTACGGGTGGCGAGTACTATAGCGGCCTCCTCAGCTATGTCCGCTCGTTTGGCGAGAATTGTCGCCAACGCCAGTGTCGTTCCCTTGTAATCTGTGACACTGATGGCGGAAGTGCTTCGGCTCGTATACTTAGCTGCGTCCACGTAACACACGTGCAGGTCGTTACGGTGCTTGTACCTGTTGCGTTTACCCTGCAGGCGAACCGTCTGCCTCAATGGTGTTCCGGATGCAAGCTCCGAAGGATCCAGTGAACTTGTAGACATTCTCGGAGCTTCGATGGGATCTTGCCCTTACGTTCACCATTGAGTTCTAGGTCGGTTGCGTATCGTGTGCGTCGGAGGGCTGCTCGGCCTGTGGTTGTGAGCTTGAATCTCTTGATCTAGTTGATGAGGTGTGCTTCCGCCAGTTCTTCCCAGGAGGTTGGTGGCAGTCCTAGGGCGAGCTTCGTGGCCTTTCGTATTAGAAGGTTTAGCTTGTGTCTCTCCGCTGTTTTCAGGTTGAGGTAAGGAGTTCCGTATGTGACGTGGCTGTAAAGGAGCGACTGTACCATTCGCAAGGTGTGCTCTTTGAGGCCATTGCAGCGATTGGCTACCCGGCGTATGAGATGAGTAAGCTTTGTCACGGTGTTCTGTAGTTTGGAGAGTGTGTCCCTGCGCATACGGAGCCCAAGGATTCGAAGCAAGCCAAACTTCGATGTTGGGACTCCTTGTGGAATGACTTCTGGGTCCGGTGCGTCGTGCCATGGGGGTCTGCCCCGGGTGCCTGTCCGGAGCACTAGCATTTCGGATTTATCCGGGGCACAGGGGAGCCCGCAGGTGTTGAGGTAACATTCGATGATGTTGACCGCCTCCTGAAGACGATCCTCCTGTTTGCCCGTGTTCGCGCCTCTCGTGCACAGTGTGATATCATCTGTATATAGAGCGCGGCATACACCTGGGACGGTGTCTAACAGGCATGAAGTTTGAGGAAGGCCTCGTTTAAAAGTAGTGGCGGGACTACCGAACCTTGTGGCGTGCCCTGTTAAGTGGGTGAAATGTCTTGCTGCGGATGTTGGCGATCCCTACCGTGGCCGTACGGTTGGTGTGGAAAGCGCGCATGTAAGCGTATGTTGTGGAGCCGCAGCCGGTATCTTTCGGGTTACGGATAATGGCTTCACGACTCACGTTATCAAGGCGCCCTTTACGTCTAGAGCTAGAATGGATGACTTGATGTATTTGCTTAAATGGTCAAGAATATCTTCCTTTAGCTTGAAGAGGACGCGCTGCTGAGGAGAACATCTGGCGGAAGCCGAATATGGTGTTCAGATAGCGGTCGTTTTCCTCTAGATGTGTGGTGAGCCGCTCGTTGACCATCTGTTCATTAGTTTCCTGGAGCAGGACGTAAGGGAAATGAGGCGGAGATTGGCGATGAAGTTCAGTTTGTTAGGCTTGGGTACCGCGGACACCTCCGAGTGTTTCCAGGCTGTTGATAGCTCGCCCTTAATCCAGCAGTCGCTATAGTACCGAAGGAGAGCCGTCAACGTCCGGGCGGGGGAGGGGGGGGGTAGCTGTCGAAGGTGCTTGTTGGTGACTCTGTGTTTACCCGGGCTTGTATTGCGTGTTAGCCTAGCGAGGGCCGCCTGCAACTCTGCATGTGTGAAACATAGACATAGGGTAGTTAGAGAATGCCTCACCGGTTTAGGCTCATTTACTGTTCTTACATACAGTATTCATTCAAGTTCTTTATCGAAGTCTATTGTGAAAAGATTTCAAAAGCGACATGTCTGCTTCTGTAGCAAAGGTTCCTGAGAAAGGAGAGAGAGAGAAACATTTATTTCAATCCGGCCCTCCATCCGTGAACACGGGCGTTGGTGACAGTCTGCGGGAACGGAGGCGAAGGTGAGACGTCTGTGGCCTCGACTCTTAATTGGGCTTGGTCCGTTTCTTGTGGTACGGTGAGTCATTAGGAGTGCACACAAAAGAAAACTGAAGTTTTACTCGCTCACTCATCACGCAATTGTTGTAAATCGCGTTCAGAGGGATGCTTTGTTTGCCCATATGGAGATGCAGGGGTATCGTAAAATGCATGTATATTCCCATCTATCACATGAGGCAAGTCCCTTATGAATTAACGTATGGGGATCCCATACACAAAAACCCATGCTTAATTCCCATATATTACATGGGGCGTGCCCCCGTATGATATATTGGAACATATAGGTTTTTATGTGGGATGGGGATCCCCATACGTTCGCATAATCATGTTCAGATGGTATTATTGGATATGGGGCTTATTGGTTCTTTCGATAGCGTTGATTTTCATCAAGTTCGAGCTGGTGGTAGCCCCTTTCAGGTCTGTGTGGCTATACTAGAGTTGCCACATGGACAAATAGGTTAGAAGGACATTTTAGCTGTTTACTGCCTCTCTGTTGTTTTCCATCGTGCTGGAGAAATATCGAAACTATGGCAAGAATCTCGGCTGATCGACACACTTCTAACCTAGCGCCCACGCAAATTAAGCAGCTGATGGCTACGAACGGATTGTCACACAAAACGCTGCCGATGGCTCGCGAAAACACCTCGAGAGCGTATAGGTACAGTATATCGTATACGGACGTGCTGGTGCCAAAATTTCTTGGCTTTGCGTTCGACATGGGGACCGTTAGGAGGTGGCTGTTTCTACATTCGCCTAGAACGTCGCTGCCGTCTAACGAGAGATAACATTGTCGATAAGATTTTTTAGCCTGACCGACAACAATTCCCTACGGAATGCGCTTTTTCGTTTATAAATAGCATGTATTTCGGGCCGTTTGTTCTCTCGCAGCTTCTTAATGCGCACCGTACGAAATATTTAACGTTGTTGAAGACGTTAAAACAAGCCTAAGTGAAGAGAACGTCGTTTTCCGTTCTCCCTGTTCTTCTGAACAGAGAGCAAGGCCAATCAGATGTCATTTCCGAGCTTAAGAAAATCGAGATTATTTTTAAGAGAAAAAATAGGTAAATATGAGAATTGGGATGGATCCAGAGTTGGCGAGAATTTTGGATTTTGGTGGGATTTGACCCTATTTACAGATTGAACAAAAAAATACAGTTAGCATTAATTCACAGAGCATAGATGTATCAAACTGACGACGCCTTGTGGGTGGCCGGACTAGCCCCACTGAAAGGGCATGAAAGGCTTTACAGGTGCTTTGTGACTTCAGATATTTTATATTACATAAAAAAAATATGGAAAGAATCTTCCTTCTTTAAGCAGCGCTCCAGGGCCGAATGCAAAAAGCGCGCGTCTGGAGCATGTGGCGCTCTGCAATGAGCCTCTTTGACACCAACCTAAGCCGCTGTGCATGAGCCACTGTGTGCGCGAGGGCTTCACGGAGGAGCCGCCAGAAGGCGCAGTGTGTAAGAGGGAAGCGCGAGAGAGGTGTCCTGCTACAATACGGGCCTCATACATGATGCTTTTTGGCTATTCGCATACTTCGTAGATGAGTGTTGCGCCCGAATCTTGAAATTATTATTATTATTATTATTATTATTATTATTATTATTATTATTATTATTATTATTATTATTATTCGATGAAATTCGCCAAGCTTCTCTTCACACGCTAAGTAGGTGAAGCAACGCGCCCTTCGCCCTCCTGCAATTGCTTGTCGTATATCCAGTGGCGTAGCAACGGGTGGAGCCGGGGGGCCGTGGTCCCCGGGTGCACGGGGCCAGTAGGGGGGGGGGGGAGAGGAGGGGTGTCATATACCTCTGAAGGCACTCGAAAATTGTCGATATCCTCGCCTTCCTCGGCTACACCCGGGGGTGGGGGGGGGTGGGGTGACAGAAGAGCTACCGGCCCCGGGTGCCAGACGACCTAGCTACGCCACTGCGTATATCGCATGACTTCGACTTCCCTGTTGCCTTTCTGAAACCGTATTCTAATGTGTGCCTTACACTACTAGAGTACGCCTCTGTAGTTTGGGACGGAACGTGCAAATCTAATTCTGACAACATTAAACGCTTCCAGAATGAAGTGATATCTATTTTCAAGCACTGCTCTTCCCGTTCTGGCGACCATTTTATACTGCCGCAAAATTATATAAGGCAACATTCCGCGTTTTCTGCGCGGCCTTGTTGCAGTAGACTGTCCTATGGCTCGCCTCCCGAAAATATGTGACAGGTATTCTGACTCCTGACATACTTCCGAGTTCATTTCCTGTGTTTTATACATATGCAGATAGTCACGTTGTGTGATTACCTCCCTTTCACGCCCCTTCCTCGTTTTTCTGTTTCTCTATTTGGTCCTCTATCTCACATTCTTTTTGTTTGGCACATTTGTTTTCTCTGTACTAAGTGCACAAGTACCAAGGCTCGGAAGCTGTTCCTGGGCACTATCATAAGCATTTGATTGATTGAGTGATTGATTGACTGATTGGTTGACTGATTTTAATTCATTGACTAGCTCAATATGCTTTCGTTGAGCTGAAGCACGAAATAGAGTGAACTTTAGGCCAAAAAAAAGGTGCTCGGCATCAAATCGCTTTACTGTCCAGGAAAATAGCAGTTTGGACTGAAAGCGTTGGAGGTCAGCGATCGAAATGTTGGCAAAACCAAGGAACACAACATGAGCGCATCGTTGCTGCGCGAACTACAGGAGCGAACGTGTGAACACAAAAGAAAACTACACGCGGCGCGGTTCTCGTACGCATACCGCATTTGCTGCGCACACCTTTCACACAATTTTTATATTAAGTTAATTTTTGCCGTTTTCTTTCTTTTTTATGATAGAGTTATTGTATGTCGATTCCATTTAATTCTTAGAAGACCACATATCATTGCAACTTGCTTCGCTCTCGACTTTATTTCTCATTGAAATTCGCCACGCACTATATCTGCCACGGCGCGCTAAAGGGAAATGTTGAGATACTGTGTATATGTAGATGACGTTACTGCAATACTAAAACAGCCACTGTTACCATGCAAGGAGGCTTTGTAAGCGAGAAAAGACGCAAAATTCAAAAGAGAGGTGGGGAACCATTTTGAACTTATGGCACGATCTCGCCGTGACGTCACAGCTCTGTCTACTTTTCTTTCTCTATTATTTCTTTGTTTTGTTTTACTTTTTCTTTACAGCGTCGAGTCAAGTCGAGTGTAGTTAAAAGCCCATCGCTATAAAAGGACTGTATTGCATGCTAAAAAAAAAAAAAGCTCATCATAGCAAGTTTCGAGAACCTTATCTGCCCCAAAATTTGAGAAAATGCTTTGAAATTCTTGACCTAACCCTGATGTGCTGGCGCTCAAGTTCCGGCACGGCAAAAAAAGTTTTTGAAGAAAATGCGCTGACCAAACGCACGTATTGGAACCTATGTGAAGCGGTTAATCAAAATGCTACAAATTTGCTCGTTTCATTCCTGCTTCCTTGGCGCAGGAAATGGTGCGCGCCCACACGGGGTGTTCTTACGCAATGCTACAACTCATTGTAGTTCTTAATTTCAAATTATTTATTTTAAGTGTACCTGCCGCTTTATGGCCAATCGCCTGTTGTGGGTATATGTGACATGGTACAGAAATCGTCACTCTCAACAGCACGCGGCGATCGTCTCAATGTACTAGGTAGCGTTGGCACGATAAAAGTAGAGCTTAGTGGCGCAACCCACCGCCCCGTTCGAAAGGGGACGCTCACAGCATCCATCCAGCACAAATCAATCCATCCTATATGTCTACGTCTTATTTCCAAGTATATTGAAGAAAAAGGGTAAGATTGTGGCCCAAATGCGTACCCTTTATTTCTAGATATATAGCTTGTCTAAGATGTGCTGTTTTTGAATTTCTGTTTGTGTTGTTTCCGTGTGTGGTTTTTCGTGTATTAAAAAGTAGAGAAAGGAAAGAGCTTGCGGTCTAATGGTTACATTTGGTCTGAACATAGGAGTTACTGTGCTAGGGGTCGAGGTTCAATCCCAGCATCGGACACGTGACAATTTTTTTTTTTTTACCAGTGAGCTCTTTGGCGAGACAGCAGCGGCAGCACCCAGGCAGCAGCCGTGGTCAGGAAAGCCCTGGAGAAAGAAAACGAATCCAAGCTTCGCTTTAATAACATTGTGCGTTGGTTTTCCATCGTAACAAGCGACATTGCTCTGCCAAGTGAACGATAATAGAATTTCGAAAGACTGCATATCTTAGCTGATTTAGTGTTGCTTATGAGAGTCCACAGAGAGACGGTAAAGTCACCGAGGCAGTGTGCTAACAGGGGTAACAAAATGATCATTATTCCGCCAGAGAACTCCCAGAAACGCTCTTTGTGCGGGAAAGGCTGTATGTGTGGCTTAACGCACTGCGTCGAGCACGGGGCCCAATGTAGGCACGTGTCGTCATGTGTCTGGGTTTAATGACATCACAGACGACGCAAAGTTGCGAAAGATGGCCGCCTGCCTTCCAGGGGACAACGCTCGTTTGTGGTGCACCCCTGCCAACCTTGCCCCCTCCAGCCCACCACGTACATTTTTTTTTTCTTTTGCTTGTTCGTTCTCGTATCTGGCTCGTTGCTCGAAACCCCGAAGCAGTTGCTACCAAAAGTCATCTCGATTGTGAAACGTGAGCGCGCTATCAGGCTGCTCGCTCCGGTCAGCGACTTGTAGTGGCTATTGCGCCGTGCAGTTCGTCGAGCGAGATTTCAAGACGTACGTTCGAGCCTGCTTTTGTTGCAGCTCAGTGGCTCGGCGGGGGTCGCGCGGAAAATCCGCCCGCAAGTTTTAACACGTCACCACTACTTGGCCCAAAGCTAGCAAACGAAAGAATATATGAATATACATGCGCATGCACATCAGCTTCTGCTGCGATTCCCACGAAGGCAATAATTGTCGCGATCCGCGCGACCACAGCTAATAAGGCGCGACAACCTCACGTCCACTGCAAGCGCCGATTTCACCACGCCAATGAGAGAGATAGAGAGAAAGAGAGAGAAGGGGAGGGGAAGCGCGAATCCATGCGCGAATCCCATCGCTGGCTTGCCTGTCCTTTCTTGGGACTGCGATGTGTGCGTATACGTAGCGAGAAGCGACGGCGCTGCTGCGCACAGCGGCCGGATTGCATCACGAACCAACGCCTCGGCCTCGCCTGGGCAGCTTGAGCGGCGATGAAATAGCTCGAACGGTTGGTTCCCTTGAAAAACACGGCGAAAGCAAGCGAAAGAGAAGCCGTTGCAGCTCGCTTGTGCAAGCGGAGCTCGCTGCGGCAGCCGTCTGCGCGGTGACGAAACATTTCCGAAGACGACGACGCAACAACGCCGCCGCCCGGCTCTCTTCCCGCTGGACGTGGTTGCGCACCGATCAGGCCCGTCAGAATTCTCTGCTGATTCGATCGGATCGCGCCAGCTGCAATGGGATACCGCGTCCACTTTTGCGGCGCATCTGTCCCGCCGACAGGCGTCTCGCGAGCCGCCCTTTAAAAGGCTGGCTGGGGTGGGCACGCAACAGGTGCTCTTGCGAAACTGTCTGGAGGGTAGATGAAGCGTGGTTGCTTTGTGATCACACTTTGATTTGTCACGTGGCTGAGGGCACGTGTTTCATGCCAAAGTAAAACTCATCTTGCTGAATAAGTGAGTGTAGTGAGCAGACGATATGTTATGCGCAGTCTAAGGTGGCAGTACAAAAAAAGAAAGGCAAGGCGGAATTGTTGCACTGACTCTGTTGCTTGTTCCTTTATTCGCCAGCTAGAGCTAGTTTAAGCATCTACAGGTTGACACGGAAGCGTTAACGACCCGAAGTGCAAGAAAATAAAAACAAAACGCTTATATGCAGAATTTGAAAAAAAGTGGGCTCAGCCGGGATTTGAACCCGGGACCTCTCGCACCCGAAGCGAGAATCATACCCCTAGACCACTGAGCCAACCGCTGCTTCGGCTCAAAAAGAAGCATTTGAAAGTACATATTTTTCGCATTGTGTGTTTGTAATTTTTAATGGGCATTTTTGTAACTCATGTTTCTTATTAATAATTTTCTTTCTAAATACCATTTCTTAAGTGCAGATATAATTTTACTTCATGCTTACTTTTTTCGTAGCATATAGCTATCGCAGATGACATCACGCTATGGCCGACTGTTTACGCATCGTTAGTTGAAAAAGCTTCGTTTCTTTAATATTTTCTGTGCTGTAGTGGACCTTCAGCCGCCACTTTCCTGGGTATGTTTTAGTCATCTGGCCTTGTATCATAAATATGCATTGTTATTGGCTTTCGTAACTGCCGATATGTGGTAAAGTGACGAGAACTTCATCTGCATCTTAAGCCGCGTGGTTGCGGGACAACCCGGTTTTTATGCTGCCCTTAATATTATCTAGATCGCTACTTTTGGTCGATCTTGAGAATAGTCGAACTGTGGCATCAGAATTATATGTTCTCGTTACAAATTATATGTTTTCTGGAAGCCAGTTTAGCTTTACCTGGGGCGGTGTACAGTGATGGGAGTGTCGGACATTTTTGCATGGCCCTGTATCCGCATCAATCGAAGCGACATATTTTTGTAAGTCGGCATCATGTGTTGACGCTTTCTGACAAGTGCTTTATAATAAATTATGCTGTGCAGTGAGCGACTCTGCGAAACCTTGATTGGGTGAAGTAACAAAGCAGATGTTTCTTGCAGCAACACAATGCCCGTGCCGGTGCAAGGCGCCTACCAACGAGGTCCCAGCTGCTGGGATCGTGTGAAAATGGGCTTCACAATTGGTTTCTGCGTAGGCATGGCATCAGGAGCGCTCTTTGGAGGTTTCTCCGCTCTCAGGTGAGAAGACCTTCAAAGCCGCTCACGTATTGAAACGGTTAGTTTCACTGCGCTCGTGTGAGGTGTGTCATAAGTTAACCCGATGCTTACATGCTGTCCAAATTGAGAGAATTCTCTACAGCGTGGCGCAGTAACTTATTCTGAACCACGCCATCCTTTCTGCTCAGTCAGCCCGAATGGTGATTTGTGGCAAATTAAACTGTGCGATCAGAATTTTTATTGCACCTTCCTTTTTTTCTTAATTTTCTTCCACTCCTTCCTGATGTAGGGATAATTTTTATCTTAATAAAGAGAAGACGAGACGTCCACCCAATCGTACTTGTTGCTACAAAGGAAACCCATGCGGGTTCCTCGAAAGAAAAGCCTCGCAGTTGAAAAAAAATTCGTCCTGGTCCGGGACTTTTCAGTGAAATTTTCATGTTATCATAGATATTAGTACTGTAACCACAACTACATTAGGCATCACCTTCAACCGAAATTGTAATATTGCTGTTTACATTGCCATGTTTCAAAGACAGCCTGCTTATTGTGGCGTAACGTTTTTTATGTGAATCAGTGCAAAAATGATACTGTGAAACCAGACGTTCACCCTTATTTAATAGCCTGATATAACGCATTATCAAAGGCTATGTAAGTCATTAAGTGCAAGCACACATACACTCACAAAAAAGAAACATGACTTTTGTTGGCAGCATCTTGTGATTTCCACGCCAGCTCCCTGTGACATTATAGCTATTTCTGCTCTGGCTTCTTTAATTAGTTGTCAATATAGAAAATGTTCAATTGTGTTTTGAAATTAAGCAAGCATTTAACCTGACATCTTTTTGCTGCTGCATAAATATAGCAGCCAGATGCATGAGAATAGGGTGAAATGAGCGATGTTGCACTGTCATTGGCTCCATAGTATGGTAACAGAAATCAAGAAAGGAACCTTGACATTCGTTTTATAGACTTTAAAAAATTTTTATAATTCTGAAAGAACATTCTGCTAGTGTGGACTATTTTCTTTTTATTTCCCTTTAGTGATGTTCTTACGTTGCCTTCTCAAACCTTGTTTGCATCACTTTCAGATATGGCCTGAGGGGGCGAGAACTGATCCAGAGTGTTGGCAAAGTGATGCTACAGGGCGGCGGCACATTCGGAACGTTCATGTCCATAGGAACTGCAATAAGATGCTGAAAGTGTATAATCGAACATACTTGGCTTGTTGCCCATCTGTGCAAAGATGTGTGACAAAGCATAGTGTACGAACAGAAATGTGTCTGCTTCTACATCACGGAGCAGTTTACCTTGGCGATAAAGGATGTTATACCTCCCAGTCAACACTGTGTCTTTCATACCTTTCAGTATTTGTTAGTTGGTCTTGCTTCTTCAATAAATAGAATCAATGTGTGAGACCAGGCTATTTAGTAATCCATGATGTGCAATAAACAAATGTCTGCAATAGCAGTTAAGTGACCATCTCTGGGTACATCTGCATGTCGCTAAACCAGGCGTGGCATTTTGTAATTCGTTTCCCTCAATTTCTTCCATTAGTGACAACATGTGAGGCAGCGACTAACTATAGGAAGGGAGGAGCTTTCTCATGTGCCCTTATTGAAAGCAAAATAAATATAGTAATTTAGGGTCTGTGAGACTCGGGGTCCACAGTAACATCTCTGGCTTAAATGGGCACCTCTGAAAGTGTGGTTTCAGATGTGGGCTTCAAGCTCTGCTATCAGAATATGATTCAGCACAGATTCTAAAAATTTATTTGTAGTCATTTGACCCTTCTGGGGGTATCCACTGGTCTAGTGAAGTTGGTGTCAAGATATTCCTCCGATGTTGGAAGGCTCAAGCGCCATATGAATGTCCTCGCATGTTGATGTGGCTGCCGTGCAAAGTGTTGGGCGATATGTCGACTTTTGCATCTTCAAATCGTCGGTATTCAGTAATAATCGCATTGACTGTTGAGTGTTGAAACACAATCAAGTTAAATGCATCATCCGCAAACCCTTTCAGTATGTGCGCGACCTTATCTGCTTGTCATCTTGGGGTCAACTTTTCGGCAAAGGACCAGCGCATCCTGAATGTATGTCAGGTACGCGATAGACATCTGCACACGCGAGACAAGTTCTTTCTTGGCGGCATGCTGGCAGCCTGCAGGTTGGCCAAACAACTCGCGAAATTTGGTCTTACAAATGCTCCAGCCTGTCAGCACCTCTTTGTTGTATATATCGAACCAGGCCTTTGCAATTCTCTTTCGATAAAGTATGGTGTTCGCCATCTGTAATGTGTGCTTATGCATTCAGAGTCGAATCCAGTCATCGACGCCTTTGCCCTCAGTGCTGAAAAAGGTCCCATAGTCACGAGATGAAGCCAGGATGATGGCTGGCATGGCGGCCACCACTGATGCAGTGTCACCGCCAGTAGTCATGCCTAGAGTGACGACTTGGCAGCTGCTGCGAAGCTGTCTTGTGTTAGATGTTGCATGGAGGCAGACACAACAGAAAACGAATTTGCAAAATATTTACAAGGTGATCAAGTGCTGAACCATATGCTCCAGAGCACATGTGCCAGATCAAAAGCATCGTCTTCGTGGACACTCCTCTTGAGGAGTAGTACCATGACAATATGTAAAATGTGTTCTTAGGTGGTAAGCAGTCTTGGGGCCATAAAAATTAGAAGAAAAAAAAATGGCAAGAATGGTGGAAAACCTGGCCTCTGGACTGATGGGAAAGGAAATGCAGCAGCGTATTGTTTAGAATTCTCCAAAGCATGAATGCTTATTTGCTGTACTTGGCAGCAGTGAATTCGGTTAACTGCAACATAGGTGATGCAGTGTGCCACAGTGGAGAGCTCTGGATCAACTCTTGACGATGAGGTGTTTTGAGACCTGCACCCAAAGCGTGGCATGCAAGTGTTTGATTCCTGCTCTCTGTATAATACAGCTACCATGAAAAGGAAACAAGCCTTCGATCTTTTACTTGGCAGCACAAGTGCACCAAATTTGAGCAGTAAATTGCAGACTAGTTATGCATGTTGCTGCGTTTGAAACTATGGCCTTTTATGTTGTTGCAATTATCTTGGTATTGCCCACAATTTTGTTCAGAGACTGTTGAATGGTGCATTTCATGGCACTGAGTTTCTCAAAACCAGTTACATGTGTTCTTCAAATTTAAGCTTTTCTTTACTGTGACATTTGCTTTATGTACTGATTTACGATAGCCTTGCAAGTGCAGCTTATCCTTACTGTAGGGACTGTAGTTGCAGAGCACATTATTTCGAAACGTTTTTCAGTGGCTGAAATTGCTTGCGATACCATAGAGGCATCACAAGTAGTTATTACTTGTGATGCTAGAGGCTATTACTATTACTAGAGGCAAATGTGGCACAATCATTGAGTTACAAAGGGAATAGTTTGGGTAGCACAGAATTTTTACACATGGGTGCTAATGGAGTCATTTCTCTTATCTTCTTTTGGCCGAGGTTCAACTGCACCGCACACCTGCCGCAGTGATAGTTTAGTGCATTCACGAGTTTGATCATCCCGGCTAATTGAACCTTCCACATAATTTTCTAGTAATTGACACTTTGAGAAGCACATCTAGCTAAATATGGGTTGCATATACAAACTTGCTGCCAGACTTTTGAAGCAAAGTTGATGATATTAATGCAAATTAGTAATGTACTATCCTTACTGTGCTGGTGCAACCACTGTACAGTATTGCAAGCACTAGCGCCACATTTCCTTCAAGTAATCTTGGCGTGAAATTTCACACCTTACATGCTGCGTGCTTTGCGCATCCAACAGCCAACTAAGCTTGAAATCTTGATTGATAGGTTAACATCCTAAAGCAACACAATGAAAAGCCATAATGCAAGGCTCTGCATTAATTTAGATCGCCTGGGGATCTTCAGTCTGCACTTAAAACATAGTACATAAGTAATTTTGCATTTCATCCCCGTGAGACGGCATCCAGGAATCGAACCGGCATCCACGAGATGAGCAGCAGAATGTTGCAGCCACCAAGTTACCGCTGTGAGTACTGAAATTGTGTATCTCGGCAAAAACTTGCTTTTCAGTCAAACATCGCTGCAGAAATTACTAAAGAAAAACTCTTTCAGACATGTTTCTTTGTGACGGAGGTACCGAGTTTATTTACATTCACAATGGAATCCCAACTACTACACATCTTTCAGGCCAGAATGAACCACTTACACATTGCATCCACTGAGACACCCGAGCCCCTTTCTTCGATGCACAAGCCTGTTACACGAAAGTATTTAATTGACAGGAGATTGCCAGTCCCCTGAGTATACTTAAATAAATTTAGTTGTCACAGACGAGACATGGAAGATGAGGGACCACAAAAAAAGAAAAACACAACAGTCACTTTGCACATTGAACAGCATTGATCGTAGGCATAGGAGAGTCAGTCCTTGGTACTTTCTGTCTGCCCCGACACTCACACAATTGCACGGTGCCGTGATCCTGAATTCCTGTTGGCTTTTTCCTCCTGCTCCAAGTCGGTGCATGAAGGCTTGTGTGTCGGAATGGATACATAACTATATAAATGAAAACGCGCTTCTCCTCACCGAGTGAAACAACAGATGGGACAGTGGGAAGATAGCCTGTACAGTGAACGACTTGAAGCTCGAGGCTGCTGCTACAAGTATAGCAGCTAAAAAAAAAAAAAAAAAAGTGAACATTTGCCTTTGATGCAGCTTGGTTGCCTCTCTTTGGAAGTGCTTAGGAAGAGCCACCGGTAAAGCTTAACAGCTGCAGCTTGGGCAGTTAAGGGGGGAGGGGGGGAGGAAACGAAAATACAACAGCAGCAGCAGCTGCTGCGAGGTGCATCAATCATAGTGCTGGTGGTAGGAATGGTCAGCGGCAATTGATGCTGCTTCTAGCAGTTTCGTTGAGACGTCCCCCCAGATGCAGCACGGCAGTGAGATCCCCGGCCAGCAGTCGACTAGGCGGTGCGAGCGTCAGTCGAGTGCACCACAGGTTGGCACAGTTTGGTCCACGTCGAGCCGCATAAGGCACCCATCGCGATGCAGGCCACCGTTAGGGGATGGCGATGTGAACCATGGGTGGGAGAGCAGCTCATCGGCAGTGAGGCGCTCGGAAGGGTCGCGCCGAAGGAGCGACCGTACGAGGCAGCGTGCTCGAGGACTCAATGACTCCGGCACAGAGAAGTGGCCCCGGCGAATCTTTGCAAACAGTATACTAGGATCACCGTCGTGAAATGGGTAACGACCCACGAGCAGCGTGTACAGCATCACTCCAAGGCTCCAGCAATCAGCCGCACGACCACTGTAGCGTCCACTTGTTGAACTGCTCAGAATCTCGGGGCTGACATATGCTGGGCAGCCATGCTTGTCACTCAGCAGGTCGTCTTCAAAGTCTTCTAGGACAACAGCGTCTTCCAATGTCTCCAGCTTGATCCGTGTTCTGTGCAATAATAACAATAAAAACAAGTGTGTTACTTTGTAGCAATGTAGGGTGTCGCCTTCTACTCTTCACCAACACTATTTAGTACTGCAAAAGTTCTAGATCGGCTCAGCCTATCGGCACCTCAGTACACAAAAACTGCCTGCTGCTACAATCTGTTCATTATTGGCCAGTGTGACGATGCATTTCTGAGCACTGACAGTTGACAATACAACTGATGTTCTAGCCATCAAGCCTACTCTTGCATGCAAATGCTTTGCATATTGGGCTGCTAACCTAATTGCACAAAAGTGTTTACAAAAAGAGGCTGCACACTTAAGTAGACTGCCATTTGATAAAATGGTTATTGAATGCGAGAAATTTGTAGAAAACCAGGAAATTACGGAAGAAACACACCTGAGCATCTCATTTTTCAGCTCACTGCTTGATGTATAAAAATCAGCACGAAAAGCTAGTAGCCCTAAAGCGCACTTTAACCCGAGGTGAAGAGAGTTTATGGTCTTTCGTTAAAAGTATACGGGCTACGTGTTTGACGTAATAATTCAGTGGAAACCCGCAAGGTGGAGAGAAGTAATTAATAAAGGGAAAATCAGACAACCACCCGCTGGCAGCAATTGCTACAGAGGAAACCCATGCGGGTTCCTTGAAAGAAAAGCCTCACATGTTGAAGAAAATTTCGTCCTGGTCCGGGACTCGAATCCGGAACTACCGCCTTTTTGGGGCAGCCACTTTACCATCTGAGCTAACCAGGCGGCTTGCACATGGCAGGGCAAAGTCGAATTTGTGAACAACTCGAAGAAAAGGACTACGTCAGCTGCGACCACCATGCTGATTACAAGCTTTTCAGAGGAGTTTCCGTGGTATGGTGAAAGTTCCAACGTCATGGGAAATGAAAAGGATTCTCATATCCAAGCACCTCGGAAGTCTCAAGTGTTGGGACTACCACAAGGCCCGCATTACACAACTCAATGACACATACGATGAACACATGAAAGTAGCCCGTATACTTTTGACAAAGGCTGTATATGTGCTCTTAACATAGGCCCTGTAAAACAACAACTTGATTGCTTCTTGAGGGTAGGCCTAAGTAACTGATACCCAAACCAATTAGCATACACTACAAGCAAAGCACCAGTTTTTTGTATAGAAAGCTTGTTCTTAATCTTATAGGTTCCGTCAGCAGCCTGAAAGCACAAGGCTTGAAAATGGAGATAAAAGCATTGCTTTTGGCACTAACCGTTCAGGGTCCTCGAAGACAAACTTGCGGAGCTTGAGGTCACGTAAGACCACTCCGGCATTATGGCAGGCGTGGACAGCTGATGCCACCTGCCGGAAGAGGCTCAGCGCCTCAGACTCCCGCAGCCGCCGCTTGGAGCGCACATACGAATGGAGGTCACCGTACGACCGCTTGAAGAAGACGTAGCACTTCGACTCCCCTAGGAGCACCTCTTCAACCTGGTTCACGTGGTCATGGCCATCGAGGCGTAAATGGGCTGCCAGAGCTTGCTGCCACCTGTCGATGGGGATCACCTGGAAGCACAACAAGGATTTGCGAAGCATAAGGCCTACAGCATGGAGACAAGGAACACTCCCAATAGCATACGTAAGGGGCAGACACAAGCCGCAGACGTAGAAAGTGTAAACTATCCTGTATGTTTTTGCACATGCAGTCGCAACACAATGGTATGGCACAGAAGTGTTTCCTTTAACCCTTGTTTCCTACGAAACTTTGAGCAGCTTCTGAAGACATATCTTTTCATATGAAAAAGTGGATGACACTGCCCTTTTCTGAAGTCAGGAAGCAACAGGAGACTTAAAATTATTTCCCTGGCTCTATTTGTAAAAAAAACACTCGCAAGGGTTTGTAAACAAATGCTTTATGTCTTAAGACAGGGACCATATTGAAGCACCTAGTCTGTTTACATGTGGAGGCTTCCAAGGAAGCTTGGCACGCACCATTTGCATGATACTTCGTGTGCTAAACTGGTGTCAGATTACATAGGGCTTTTCTATGCGATTTGCGCGATATGCACATTAGCATGAACAGCAAAGTTATCTCGTGAGCTCCTTGAAGAAAAAGACCAACAGCAACATTGGCATTTTGATCAGAAGCAGCGCACTCAGCTAAGCAAACATGGAACAGCTCCCAAGATGTGGAAACCAACTAGAGGCTTGCGCAATACAATCACAGCTGGGCAACACAATATAGATGGCTTGCACTGACGTCATCCTCGGCGCCATGTTTGTGACCCAGGGCGGTGAGGAGCTGAGTCATACGTGCAAGCTATCTATACAATGTGCAAGCCCCAAAAAATGTTTACGTGCTCCTGCTGTTGGCTGCCTAGACTTCTTAAAAGGTCGAACTAGTGCACAATTGCTCAATGATTTCATGGAACAACAAACTAGTCAAAGAACTGACAGTTTACAAAAATGTGTTCTCAAATAAGGAAGGATCAACATTAATCATTCTGCAGGAAAAGATTGGCTAGACAAATCTGTGCTATGCATGTTTGAAAAGGGGAAATAGTCTGACAAAGGCAAGAAATGTGCTTTTAATTCTCAGTGTTCCATTGAGATCTTATTTTGGTATTAAGTGTAGAGAAACAGAACACAAGTATTAAAAATAACTTGTAAAGCATGCTGGCGCCATCTGCATTGGCCACAAAAGTGCATTTGATAACGATCCACGGAAACACTCCACACCAGCATAGCGAGTTAGGCACACCCAGATTTTCTCATTTAAACGGCCTCACCGCTGTGTTTTTATTTGAAGGTTATTGGATGGGATAGGCAAACATAATTGCAGATTAAAGTGTACAGGAGGCACTTCATGGATAAAAAGAACTATGAAATGCGGATGCACCGGGAATCGCTGCCCCTTAGCCATCTAGCTGGACGGGTCATGTCAACCCAAGGTCGTAAGAACGTCGCCGTGCCGCGTGGCTAGCCTGACAGTGCTCGAGCGAAGGTCATCGTGGAGGGGGGCGCATTGCGACAAACAGCGTCGCCTGTTTCCGATACTCGAGCGGACCCGGGGACTCCAGCAGCGGACGCTTGCGCGCACGGTCGGCCGAATACTACGGCTGCAGTGCCGCCGAAGGGTAGGTAGCTAGCAGCGGCAACGATAGCGGCGATAGGTGGAAGCGGTTGCATCACACGGCTGCAACGGAATAACGCGCCACAGCCAACGAGCTGCCGCGTTTGGGCAACTCCTACGGCCAACGCGTTTCCGCTGGGGTCTTTGGACACGTGTTCGGTTCAGGCGCACCGGTCCGCTGCCAACGCGCACGCAAGGTGCGCGGGGGAAGAGTTGGGGGTGGGGTTTTTATTTTTTTTATTTTTGCTCGCCTGTTGCATCTATTCAATACTCGTCGCTTTTTATTTTCGCCCGATGATGCCGCTGCTGCGCGCGTGGGAAACTGCCAAACATCGTTATAAACGGAAAGTCGTGTTAGGAGAGACTTTTCTTCCTTGTCTGCCTCGCCAAGAGGCCAAACACATGCGCGCGCACATTCGGATGCGAAAAAATGTGCCCAGCATATGTGGATACATTGATTGCACCACCGCGCATGACTCAACGCACGCGTCCATCGCAGGTTTCAAACTTCATTTATTTCCTGCTTAAAGGTAGCATAAGCGAATAGCCGGGCAATAGCCGGGCAAGTGTAACATCGTTCCAGCGCATAAATGAACTTGTTCATTTGTGCGCTGGAACGATGTTTCATAATGCTAATCACAACCAACTAGCCCAGCTGTCCATACTTAGCAATAGCCGGGCAAGGCCGTCCACGACGACGACGCCACATTCCCAGTGGCAACGCCGCGTCGGCGCTTTACGAAATATTCCGGTTCGTGAGCGTTTCCAGCTGCGTCGCGACAAAAACTTATGCAAAAACAGACTCCCAGAACGCGCACAGCAAGCGGCGGCAGCTGTGTCCGGGATTAAACCCGCTTTCGATTGGATCTGGTGTAACGGGTTCTGCGATTCAGTTCCGGGCGCGGCAGCGAATGCCGCGCTCTTTGTTTCTAGACTGACTGGGTGCAGCGCAGCATTCCAGCGCCGTGAAATGGCAGGGGCCCAATGAGTAACTCGAACGACGAGAAGAGGCACGCCTGAGTCAAAAGGCAGGTTGCCGCAAGACAGGATGCTACGCGTAAACACGCGGCGCACGATTGGGTAGCCCGGGATGCAAGAGGCGACCTCGCGCTGACGGGACAAAAAGAAGTAGAAATGCGGCGGCGCGCTCTTCCTGTCCCGATATAGTAGTGCCCGGGGCCGAAAACCAGCGCCCACGTCAGAGTCCGGGTGCAACTGCGGTTCGCATTTAGCCGCCTTTTGCGAGCTCTGGAATCGGGCCAGGGCCCTGCCTGGTCTCTCTCTCGATTTATCTGGTGCGCTTACACCGTCGCGGCAGCAACAGTGTCCTCGCGAAATGAATCAGAGCGGTGAGCAACTTTCCCAAAACGACCTGGCTTGCGCGTCTTTTAGCCCATGGCGCACGGCACCGCACGCACAACAACGGTGCGGGTTCCCTGAAAATAGCCGGACCGGGCGGCCCGGCGCGCCGGGTCGACAACCTGTTGCCTGCCTCTCAAAGGGGTTGCGCCGCCGCCATAGCGGCCAACTCGTCAATTCTTTTTCTTTCGGGCCGCCAAAGAAAACCAAAAGAAGGCGGAAGTGGCCGCTCGCTGGCGAGGTCGCCTGCCCCTGCGCCCCCCCCCCCCCCCCCGTTCTTTGGACAATAGAGCCATGCGCCGCTGTGCTGTCCGCCTGCGACCGACGCTTTTTTGTCGTGTCTGGCGACGGCGGAAGCTATCGACAGCACTATTCCTACGTAAAACGTAATGCGGGCCGACAGCAATCGTTGTCTGGTGCAACATATACTCATTGGTGCGTAAGCGACTAGTACCGTTGCAGCGTGCCCCCTTCTGCGCGGACGCGTTCGCGAAAATTATCACAGCGCAAATAAAGGAAAACTGTGTGGGCTTCGTTAAACGGTTTGATCAACAGGAAAAACGGCAACGGCGCGCACAGGGCCGGAAAGCAGGCGCAGGGCGAGATGAAAAAAAAAAAAAAAATTTTAGTCGGGTGAGGAAAAGCGAAAGAAGCGCGTGACGCAAAGCGAAGCTCACCTTACAGGAAAATTCCTCTTGCGTTTGTACGTTGATGCTTCTGTACATGGCACTACCCTCGAGTTGGTCCAGAAGAATGTACCGCCCGCCGACGAGGCTGGCGGAATAGGGCTCCCTGTTGCAAGGAAACACGGGTGGTGTGGGAGGCTGAAGGTTTGGGCTGAGGCCCCCGGCACTACCGAGGCACGCGCCATCGGGGGTCTTATCGAAGCTCTGCGGCCTTTTCTCCTGAGCCACCTGAATATCCACCGAGAGACGCGCCACACTCATGTCGATTCACCGGCTTAGCGCTGTTTCACACAGAACGTTGGCACACAGGGAAGGGTGGGGGGAACTCCGAAACACGAACGCCGACGTCCGCTTTTAATCCCAACGCCGCCGACGCCTTGCGTATCCGTGGCCACCAGCACTGGCTTCCTTGCGCCTTGGTTTCAGTACGTCGTAACATACATCGTTTCGGTTGCGAAAAATCGGCGGTTTCGATATGCGCTGCGCCGCGCGAAAAATTCCAGCTGCTCTCCCCGACGGCGTCGACGTAAGGGCAGCAACTTGCGTCCCGATGCGGCAACAGCGCGCCCACGTCGGCGAACAATGACTCCTTGAACTAGTTTTGCGAAGTGCGGTTGGTTGCGTCGGTGGTCGTTTTTAGGCGTCTACGTGTTGACTTCTTCCAAGCTGCAACAATAAAAATAATTGAAAAAATATAGATAAGTACGCTGCAAGTTGTGTACACAGGCGGATATGAAGAACGTAGCACATACAAAAAAAAAAAAAAATAAAAAGAAAGACCGGCGATTGAGGAAAGTACGCGCGTAGCAGGACCACGCAGTTTACAAAGCGGCACACGTGTCAACATACACAAAAGAGGACCCAACTCGAAATGTACCTAAAAACAGCGATCCCGTTCACAGCCAGCAGACAAGGCATCAAACATCCACAGAGACTGAATAACAACCGCCAAGCGAAGCCTTGTGCGCCGGACGAGAGCTTGTTTTCAAGGATGAGAGAAAGACTCGATAGAACGCAGCAACGCTGAGCGCTATCTGTTTCGATCAATAACGCAATGTTTTCCCCGAGGCGCACGTTCAAAATATGGTTGGTTCACCTCGCCCGAAAGTAAGGCGTTAGTAAACTGGTTACCGCATAACGCGTTAAAATCGTCGAACAAATGACGAACGGACTTATGGAAACCTTATGCCAATAGGAAAAAAAAAGCAACTGCGACGATTCCACGGTGCTAGGGAGGAAGACAGAAATTACGCACCTTGATTATCTTTGTTTCCTGGCAGGGTAGCAGCATAAGAGGGCTTGTACGATATTCCGATATGCTGTCCTTTTCGTGGTGTGCCGAGACCAACCGACGGATACGGCCAACGTACCGGCCTACCCCACTCAGGAACAGCTACAAACTATGGAAAGGCAACTTACGCTCCGCCATTGTGCAACGCGAAGGCAGACGCGGAGTGATACAAAAGAGGAGGTGTCACGATGGTTCCCACCCCGGAAGAACCTATGACGTCAATAAGAACTTTTGAGCCTTTATATATGTAATTGTAATATTTATGTAATTAAAGTTAAAATTTACACGTTTTAGCAGCTATATTTATTGAAAAAATTACTTTCAAAATCTTATATACGTCAAATTTTATTAGAACTACTTCTTGTAGCGCGTGACGCGTTTGACGAATAGTGACGCATGTTTGATGTTACGAAATTTGGAAATCTCGAGCGTTGACGCAACTTCTTACCGGCAGTTGCCGCGCAATTTTTTCTGTTTGAAACGTTTTCAAGAAATCGTTGACTGTGTTTTTACGTTGTTGGCTATGACTGCGCATAAGCGGCTTTCTGACAAGACGAGTGCGCGAAATGGATAAGGTAGCTGTCGCGTAGAATGCCCGGCAAATAACGTAAACACAGCGATTATAGGGTTAATGTAACAAGTGTAAACTGTACCAGTGATACGTAAGTGCTCAGATTGCACAATATTGCTTTGATAGTGCTTGTAAACAAACAATGATCGGTTTTTAAGAGTTGTATAAGGGTGCAATATACTTGAATATCGGGCAATCGTGCTTAATATTGCCCAGTCAGTCTGCCGTCCTGTTTATTTATACGAACAGATCACAGCGATTTAAGGCGGTTTTGTTTGTACATCGGCAAGAAAAAAAGTTCTTGACAACTTTGTAATGAGCTACTGTTGTCTTTGCGAGATGCACTTAATTTATCTAAAAGGAAAACAAATATTGCATGTGTTCTTGCGTTGGGACCATCTACTCCTCCCTGTCTTTTCATCTATTCCCGCTTCCACAACTTCTTCAGTTCTTTAAATATTATAATGTTTATTTTGGTTATTGTTTTAAGTTTTAAATCACAGCATTTACGTAGTGAAAAGTTCCGAGCATTGTTCTCGGAAACGAAACTAACAAACAATGGCGGCAAGTTACAAGTAGCCAATAGGATTTCTTAAGGATCAAAAGTTTGGAAGTCTCTACCTATCTCTACCATCGAGTTGTATTTGCGTGTACTCATTGAATGGAGCGGTTTTAACTTTGGACCACGCTTTGCGGTTATTATTGAGGTCCGCCCTCTCCTTATTTAGGTGAAGATGTTGCAATACAAGCAATTTGTCAGAGATTACGAATAGCTAATCTTTCCAGCAATTGTAGTCTTTACAAAGTAATCTTGTTCTTCTGTCCACATCCTTTGTTAGACCGGGTGAGTAAACAACTGACAGCCGAATCCTTTTAAAATTTATATATTTCCGCTCAAATGCCGTCGCATTTCATACTTCGTTACAAAGGTGTCTTCACTGTTGACTTCCACATGCGTTTCCCTGTTTGGCCGGAAAACATCACTGAAGTGTACATCTGCCAAAAGAAAGTGAAGTAAAGATACTGTTGCTCATAAAGACGGCACCCGACTGTGTTTTAAACGTTGATGTGTTGTGAAAAAAAAAAAAAAAGAAAAGAAACAAAATGAAAAAGCTCACTGCCTTTTGTAAGAATTGTTGATTGTTGTTTATGATAATGGCTTCGCGATAGCGTGTCGCCCCTCAATACGTTAGCGAAGTTTGCTCCTTCGCGCGCTTTCGAAGTTGTTACTACGCCGCAGCCCTCTCCACAAGCCGTTCCCTTTTTTCCGAATGACTTCCGCCACTTTTCTTGCTAACCAGTCTTCCTTGTGCAAGGCCCTGCTGGTCAGTCCTCACTGGTCAGTATTCGCTTTCAGCGTTTACCGAAATGTTTCAGATTGCTTACGCGTGACCCATTCTTCCGTCCGCACGGGTACTGCGTAGGCGTGTCTGCCGGAGCTATCAAGTGCGTGCAAGTTGCCGGTGTTCCAACCACGGCGAAATATGTGGTTGAATTCTGCTCGTAAAGGAATACATGTTAGATCACCGTTGGAATGTCTACGTTCCTCGAACGCGTGAAAACTTTGGTGTCATGTTTCGGTTGTAGCTAGCGTTACATGTGCCGTGCAATAGCTGGATCGGTCGTGCTTTTAATGTTATGTGCACTTTTGTGGCTCAAACTTTGGCATGGACAGGTTATATTAAGGGTAGGATCTGCTCGCTTGTCGCTACATTATAGTACATAAAAGAGCGTTTGGGGATCTAATAAACGCACGACCCACGTTTGCCTTCTTGGATAAAAAATTTGTGCATTGTTCATCTTTTCACTGTTGTATGCGTGCGAATAACGCGCTACTCAGACTAACTGAGCACAAACATTTAATGGGATCATTTCAGTTTCCAATTATGAACATACCATGGACGAAACAAGAGGCCACAGTGATCATCCTTTGCCTCATCTCCCTGTTCACGAGGGCATCACTAGGAAAGAAAATCACTTTGCAATCTTCCAAGGGCCAAGATCCACTGATGGCATCTGAACAGGTAGGACCATCTGGGAGAATTTTATCAGCAGCATCCTATGACAAGTCCTCATCTATGTGGCGGGATACGACGTTTACCATGCCAACCACACCGGCCCAACGTAAACGAGATCAACGGCCACCCAAGCAAAGTCTGTTGCCCAGGGAGAAGAAGCCAAACATCATACTCATTTTGACTGATGACCAAGATATTGAGCTTGGTAAGCAAACCTTACTTTAGTGTTGGGGTCTAGCTGTTCTGTAATACAAAAATGCAGGACTGAGATATACTGTAACAATTTTATTCGAATGCTGTTTCTTTTTGTGCTTTGTTGGTGGTCCGACTGGCACTCCACATGAGGTGGGTTCAGATGGGTAGTAAGTGGTGGACGATAGGAAATGAATATGACCTAGCTCAAAGGAATCCTTCCATTACACCAACCCAGAAGGATATAGGTGAAGCTTCATTACACATTCAGATAAACATTTTTGTGGGTTATTGTATACTTTGCTTCTCTCCAGCAAAAGAAAATTTTTACCCGGTTAATCACTGTTTCATTACTTCTAGTGTTGCTCACTGGCTCCTATATGTGGCTGTGCCATGTAACTTGTGTACCTTTGTTGGTGTGTCGGCCTTAATGCCACAATATTTTGGTCTGGCAACTGGAAGCAAAATTTATCTCCCTCGGTATCTTGGCTTGGGCCATTTGGTGCTTGTGTGTGTTCTTGCTGTGTGTTTGTATTTTCTTGTGTCTCTATGTTTAATTGTTTGCACACTAAATAACATGAGCCTTCTTGCCTCCTCTTTTGTTCACAGGTTCAATGGGCTTTATGCCAAAGACACTGCAGATTCTTGGTGAGGGAGGCGCCCATTTCCCGCAGGCTTACGTTTCCACTCCAATGTGCTGCCCTTCACGAAGCTCTATGCTCACGGGCCTCTATGCTCACAACCATCACGTGCTCACGAACAGTGATAACTGCTCCTCACCCCAGTGGCAGCAGGAGTTCGAGTCTCGCTCATTTGCTACGTACCTGAGTGCAGCAGGCTATCGAACAGGTGAGCACTGTGCAATCATCTTGGCTCGAACATGGCGTCACAGTGTCTCATTTACCCACAGCACTTCGAGAGGCCCGGAGCAGCTTATTGAATAATGGAAACGAACATATCCAATAAGTTGGCATGACTTATGGGCTCGACCTCCCATGGTTGCTTAGTGGCTTTGGTGCCACGACCTCCACCAGAGGTGGAAGTCGTGGCATCTACATTAATGTCCAAAGTGAAATTTGAACTGCACACCATGGTGACATTTAGAAGGCAGAGCGTTGTGGGCACTCCCCACTGCACTGTAGCCTTCGCAGTGCAAGGCATGAAGAAGGAGCGGGAACACAGTGGAGACTATGTTTGGTTGCCAATAACTCCGCTTCTGCTGAATGCATTGGAAGTACTTTTTCCTGCAAAGTGTTTCTGAAATAGCCTATTTTCACTTCAAATGCATTTCTCCACTTTGATAAAAAGTGGTTCAGGGCCCCTTTAAGTTCTGTTGATAATCATCATCAGACACTATTGTAGATGTCCGCACACTAGTTTTGAACATTTAGTGGGAACCTAAATCTAAGTGCACTAACGTACGCATCCTGCCCTCATTGGAACATGGTTGCTGGGGCAGGGAATCAAACCAGCGACTTTAGGCCTACAACAAAATGCCATCGTTACTTGTCCATAGTGGCAGTTTCACTTAATACCAGTGTCACACGGGCACCTATGAACTCCTTTAGAATAAGGAAGTGCGAAACTTCCTAAGGGAGTTCGACAACAAGGAAGTTGTGGTTGTGTCACAAGACCAATAAGGACCTTTTAAAAGTAGCCACCAGAGGCGCACTCAGCAATGTTTCGGTTTTGTACAGGTACAAGGATGTAACTTCTAATTACGCTCGTAGCTATTATAATTAATGCTCTTTTCATAAAAATATTCAATATATTTGATGCAAAAAACATACACCTCCTTAAATATCAAGGTGTGCTTGCTAAACATAGCAGTGCTGATGACGACCCTAGCCACTTTGTGCTTATCTGTGTTTCCCTTTGTGGCGTGGCGAGTTGGCTCTGGGTTCTGCTACCCGAACTGTTGCAAACTATACTAAAAGGCAACATTTTTTGCACGGTGACCTCCTGAGCTTTTCTTTTATTTTGTCTACTGTGCCGGTGTCAGTCATGAGTTACCACACCGACCACTGCTTGGCTAGCACAACAAAGTTCACGTTTACATGAACCCGATGGGAGTGGGTCGAGTCAGAATTCAGGCTGACCGAGCCAGACTTTACCGTGTTTACACGAACTCGCTTCTGACGAGTCGGACAACGATGGCACACAGCGTCGAGCCGAGACATGAACATGTTGGAACCAGGCTTCCGGTTCCCACTGCTGTCTGCAACAGCTCGATTTCATTGGTCTTATCGCTACGATGAGGTTGCACTGTACAGTGCCTTGTCTTGACCTTGTCCTGATACTATACCCGCTGCCACCGCATAAATCATGACATCCCAGTGTTCCCGCACAAGTCCTGGTGCTGCCAGGCCGGACCTGTCTGCATTTACATTTGCGCTGCAAATGGGGCGGGCTAACTCAGCCTGACTTGATGCTTGTTCAGTCAAACCGGCTAGCGTTTACATGAACTCGAGAGGCATATTCCAGCCCGACAAGGTGCCTCAACCAAATTCTGTCTGGTTCGTGCAAAACACCCTGAAAGACGAGAAAAACATGGTGCCAAGCGGCCTAAGTCGAGAGTATTGTGCAGCAGCAAGCATAACTGTGGCTAAATTGTTCTTGGACATTTATTTAATTCAATGGAAACATTATATACACGCTTCCTTACTTTAAGTGCAAATAATAATTAAGTTATCACATTTACAACAAGAAGTATGGGCACGAGAGCACTTCCTTCAGCTGCCGAGGGAGATCGCCAATCTCCCGTGACCAAAAGCTCCTTTAAACTCCCTCAGCAGAAGGGCGACCATGTGACACCGAGTGCATCTCCCTCAAGATAAAGATCACGTAGTTAAAAGGAGTTTGCAGGTGCCCGTGTGGCAGGGGTGTAACACTGACGTTCAGTCACCCATAAAATATTCCAGGAAATCTGAATGCATCGCCATGCTTTGCAGAGGGTCGGTGCATCAAAGCATGGCTGCGCATCAAAGCAAATATGTGCAGGTGCAGTGATGCTTATAGGCATGGCTTAGTGTTGTCTGCTGCATTAATTGGGCTTATCAAGCCTGCACTTTGTTGCTGAGAAGTGAACCTTGCTTCCAGAAGCATATTGACATCGCAGCAAGCCAGCTGTGTTTTGAGTGCACCCCATGTGAAATGACAGCATTTTCACGACCTCAAGCACAGTACACCGCGTCGAGTCTAGTAAGCATTTCCATTGGTATATGCAAATGTTATAGTAGCAGATAGCTTGAAGCTGTACATCCAGGCACCACTGCACCTGTGTAGGTTTGCTGTGATCCACTGCAGCTGCTCTGGCACTTTCTGGAGCATGGCTACTCACTCACATGCCCCGTAATTTTTTGTGGCCGACTGTACACGAAGAACACATTGTACCCCACATTTACTACTGCACAGTGCTGGTTCCACTGATGGCGTTGTGGCTCTGGAGAGGTGTCGGGATCAATGCATGGATTCCATTATGTCTTCCTTGTAGAAGAAACTTTTGATGAATAACACTTTTACAACTGGTTGGCCTTGCAAAACGAATGAAACTGCACATTGTAGTCTTTGGTCAAGATAATCTCCCAATTCGCATACTCATGCCACTGCTCCTGTTACCAAACTGTGGGTGCTTGGTAAAGAATCCCATGTGGTCAAAATTATTTAACTTCCTTGCTTCCTGACATCTTTCATAGCCAGTTTGTAAACTTGAAATACGCAACCCCACATATTTAACTTCACTTTTACATCAAGCAACATTTTATTCAAAAATCTCTGCCAATATATCGTACAAGTTATCATCTATCGCAACTAGGAGTACTCTGGATTCTTGACTTTCCCATTTCACTAATGTTGATTAAACTATTTGCAGACAATTTGTTAGCTAACTCATGTTGACAGTGCTGCTAATTAGTGTTGGTAAAAACATTCCTGGTTTTTGTTTTTGTATGACCACTTACAACAGTACCTTCATTTATTATTGTTTTTCATAGCCCCTGTAAGTATTTTTCATCTTTTTTGTCTTCATACGCTCATTTGTTTTCAAGCTTATAACTTGAATCCTGTTTCTATGATTTAATTTGTTCATGAAAGAGCAGTTCAGCTTGTGGTGCATGATGCATGTTGACAGCCACAGCAGCTGAAAACTTTTACGCCTTCGGAGTCATGAGCTTTACGCACTTCTTGGTGATTTCGATCAGGAAATTTTTAGCGTGTTTCGCGAAAACTATGTGAAGCATGAGCTGGTGCGTGCCACTGTGGCTGCTTTTTGTCAAGTCACGAGCACGGACTCGTAGTGCCCAGTCCTGAATGCAACAAATCATTCGTTTTTTTCTTAGCTGGGCCTTTGCATGGCCAGTCTTCTTTCTTTTTTTGAACTGGAAATTTTCTCCTAGGAGAGCATAGCAGAAAAGGTGCTCTATAGAAGGAGACAGGCAAGATGACAATGAGCTCTTGATTTCTGTTATATAAACAAAGTTTTGCCTGTCAATGCTGCCATAGCGCCATTCGCAAGAGGGGCACATCGCGGCCGCACTCGTTTATCGCCGGCGCACAAGGAGAAAGCGCGGAAACATGCACACTGCAATCATGGAGGGACGCATGTGCACGCAAGTGTTGGTCTCAACAACAGGTGTGCGCCGCCAGAAGGCACGGAGGGCTGTTTAGCCACGCTCTCACGTCCTCTGCAATATTTTGTGACTGAGTGTGCATGTATAAATAATGAACACATGTAGGAACAGTTGTATGCACTTTGTTCCTATATACCACAGGCTTCTGGAGAGTATCTCTTTAAGAAGGGAAAGGTTATAGATGCAGTGTACTGCAGTTATATAAAACTCAGTTACATGGAATCTTCTCATAAACGTAAAGTGCGTACAGACTTCTTTTGGCTGTCCATAGGATAGATAGAATGATTTCATTTAATAGAATTGCTCTCTTTGGCCAAATAGAACTGAGTCTGTGTCTCTTAACGATCCATTTCATTTTAAATTCTTACCATTCATTGCACTCAGTTGATGAGTCTGGCGATAATGGTGGCATAACAGTAACTGCCATTAAACAGTCCCTGAAACGGTTTGCATAGATTTTGTAGATGCGTAGGGTTCAGCTACAGTAAAACATTTGTACCCCAATTTAAGTGAGGCAATTACAAATTACCCTCATCCCTAGCCATTATTTTCCTCCTCAACTTATTTTGCCGAACGATCGGGGCTAAGCTCCGTTTTCACTGATCATGCGTCAAGAAGGCACATCGTGTCATCTACTTCCGGTGCCTTGGAGCCAGCACGCAAAACTTCTCCAACCTCTGCATGAGCAGCCTGGCTGTCGATCCTCAGCTATGACCATCCAAGCAGCATGTCGCAGTGCCGAGCATGTCTGGTATTCCAATAAATGCACGTGAGCTAAGCATTTTGATAGATGGGCGTAAGCATAAACGTGAGCAGCCTGCACAGTGCAGCCATCTGGGGTTGCAGAGCTCAACCAGCCAAACAAACAGCTTGTATTGCTGTAACCAGTGGTGTAGCCAAAAATTTTGTTCAAGGGGGGGGGGGGGAGTGCTCACATTGCATATCAGCCTCCTCCTAAGAGGAAACATTAGGTCGGATGCTCCTGTCTAAATACATGTAGAAGGAGAATTCGTTTTTCTCGGCAACCACTGCACCAAATTTGATGAGGTTTGTTGCATTTAAAAGCAAAACTTAAATTCTAGTGACAGTTTGTTTCGAATTTTCGATTCAGGTCTTAAATATTTTATTGAAAAGTGGCAAAAATCTAAAATTTTCAGAAAACGAAACAATGAAGTTTACAACTCTAAATCAGCAATGAAAATTGATATCACAATTCTGTGCATTGCACATAATAGTACATCTACAGCAGAGAAGATTGATATGTTACACATGAGTCTAAAGAAATTAAGTACTATGGAAATACATAGTATAGTACTATGCATAGTACTGCATAGTACTATGGAAAAAAAGTACTATGCAGAACCCTTGCACATAACATAACCAATTCACGTAAGATACAAATAGACATATCGAATTTGTCCGCTTTGAATGGTGTAATGGATGCCGTTTACAGAACCGCGATATCTATTCTTGATGCAGAGCTGTTAATATGTAAACTTCGTCCTTCTATGTTTTTCGAAGTTTCGAATTTTTCAAAATATTTTAAACAAAGTTCCGGCCCTAAATCGCAATTCCGCTTCCAACAGACACTAGAATTTAACTTTACTTAACAAATTTAATTAGAAGCAATTCAGGAGTTATCTCTGAAAAGCGTTGCTGCGTTTTACATGTATCTGAATAGGCCACGTCGGAGTTGGGCCAAGCTAAAGCTTCCTCTTAAACAATTTGTCGAGGAATCAAATACATGAATATTAATTGCATTGCCATTTCCAGAGATGCTGCAAAAGAATTCTCGAATGCTACGCACCGTAAAAACAAGTAAAATATATCATTCTTCATAAAAGAATATACTCGTATGTGCCAAAAATTGTGTCCAAAATAACTGATATCAATTCTTCCATGTTTTTTGTCTATTTAATAAGTAAAGAAAATATCACACCAACTTTAGAACTACATCAGTTCGAAACCAGCAAATCAGTGCATGCTGCTGATATGAAAAATGTAAAGGCCATGAAATGAACAAGTTGAGGACAAATATGTTAATGAAACTTTGTCATTCAAGATCCTTGTTTACATTCTTGTACATATTCAACGGCCAGTGAAAAATCTCAATGACGCTGTCATTTGCTCCAATGTATTACGCAGGAGCAGCTGTCACCAGTCGTGTATCGTGAGTAATTGCATGGAAATTATAGTCGCAGCAGAGAACACGTATAAAAAGCAGGAGTTCTGCAGAATATATGAGGGCGAGTCAAGTGAAAGTGAGCCAATGCGAATATATGACAAACGGGGTACTTTATTTAAAAGTAGCCTTCATGAGCATTTAGACGTTTATCCCATTGACTAACGAATCGTGTAATTCGCGTCTCATAAAGCTCCTTGGGTTGCTGCTTCAAAACGTCTGCAACTGACTTTCACGTCATCGTCCGAGATGAATCTGGTTCCCTTGAGCTGTTTTTCTGTTGCCCCAATATGTGGAAGTCTCAAAGCGACAAATCTAAGCTGTATGATGGATATTGCAGCGTTTCCCACTTGAACTTCGCCAGTTTTATATTAACGACATCAGCGACGTGGGGACAGGCATTGTCGTGGAACAAGAGGACCCCATTCGTCAATTTTTCACGTAGTTTGTTCTTGATTGCGACACGCAGCCGATCCGGCGTTTCGCAATATCGGAAACTATTGAGTCTCTCAAGATTTAGCAAATTCTATCAGGAATTGCTCCTGGTGATCGAAAAATAAAAGTCCGCAACACCTTTCCGTTGGAAAGGATGGCCTTTGCTTTCTTTGGGGGTGGTAAATTCGAATTCCATTGTAAGCTTTGCCCTCGTGTTTCAGGCTTGTAGTAGTGGCACCATGGTTCAACCTTTGCAATTTTATTAGGGGTTATTGCACGATGGTTTTGGCCCGGTGTGGGATCGTCTTTGCAACTTTCACATCCTTCTTTGAACTGTTTGTTCTAACGCTTCACAGTGGCTAATGAAATGCAATGTTCAATGTACACGGCCACCATACGGGGACTCTTATTTTTGGGAAACACCTTCAGCTGTCAAAAGCCTCACGGCACCACACTGCGCAACCTCTGGAGCGTCCATTACGTCATGCAACCATGTTCAACCCAGTGTATGAGCGCATTACAGAACATTTATCCTCACACCTGCGTGCCACTTTTGTATATGAAAGAGGCCTGCTTGCTACATGCAGGCCTTGGAGATAATGAACAGAACCATAATTGCGAGGGGTGGGTAGGCTCACTTTCACTTGACTCGCCCTCGTACATTAGAAATACGAAGATACAATGGAATATACAAATGCGATGATACAGCTTGATAAAGGACAAAAAATTGCCATAGAAAACAAAGTTCACTGCACGTATACACAAAACCTCGCAAGAAGATATCTGAACATATGTATAAGTCTCCAATAAATCTACGTATCTAAGAAAAAGTCACGGTATATAATGGGTCAAACAAGGCAAGTAAACATGTTGCGCAATCACAGATTCACAGAATCCTAGATCCCGCCCCAATTCCATCCACTCCCCCCTATGTATCGCGCGACGAAAGGCGGTGCGCTTGCTCCCCGCTTTTCTCGTTTGCGCACACAAGACTTGAGCTAGCATCGTCAGCTCTCCCATTCCCCCCCCCCAACCCCCCACTCTTTCACTCGCACATACAGAATGCGGCGCGCGGTCACGATGTTATCGCCCTTGGACTTTATGCGGAACATGAGGGCGACAACGACGACGGCAGGAATGCGCCTAGAGTCTCCATATAATTGTTATCGCAATAATATAATAAGAGTATCCAGCAGCTGAAGCGTCCCATGGCTGATTACTTTCCGCAAAAGAAGTAACAAAATAGAACTTTCACCATGTGACAATTCACTGCGCTGCAACGTTTTTTCTTTTTTTCCTTTTGTGGGGCGGGGGAACCGTAATGAAAAAAAAAACTAAAAGGAAACTATGTTGGTCACAATCAAATGCCTGCTTTGGGCAACTAATGTGGCTATTAAAGGAATATCGAAGAAAACACGAGATGCTTGGTCCACCAAGAACCATGCGCATACTGCTCGGGATCCTGCACCGGCGAGACAAGACTTTCTGGAGAGGTTGCGCTCAAGCGAACGCAGTGCAATCCGTCGAGTCCCCACAGTGATGTCGGCGAGCGACCATTGTTTCTTTTTCTCGTCTGCTAGCTAGAAAGCGTCCAAAACTCTGCCAGGCGAAAATACACTCGGCCAGAGAAAACCGAACACGCACCGAAGTGCGCCGCGCGGTGGTCGGGGGAACACGAGGAAAACGCATGCACTCTGGCTGGCTCTGGCAGCCCCCGGGTAGGGCAGCGAGTACAAAAAAAATTGAAGAGGCTCGATGTGTCATCGCGATTAAAAGTTATAGTAGAAAAAGAAAATAAGAACGTAGTTACCTTGGCTGGCTTTATTGTCTTCACTGGATGCTTTGGCGCAGGCGAAAAAAAAATTATATTTTTTTTATGTGACATGACGGCACGAATGAACCACCGCAACGCTTGGTCTCATCGGGCCTTGCTGCGGGCTTTGTCAACCTGTCTGATAGTGTGTTGATTTGGCTTGTCTTGTTGTATGGCCCGATGTACGACTTTGGAAAGGTTAATGCACCTTTGGCGTCAAATATTTATGGGAACATTAAACTTACAAAGTTCCGCAATTGAAAATCTAAAGCATACGTTTTCAAATGTTAATGCACCTTTCACATCAAAAGTTTATAAGAACTTTATACCCATAAAGTTTCGGAATTGACATCCATGCGCTCCGTAGATTCCATGCTAGTGTAAAGTCCGTGGCCTCCGCGAGATGCCGCGGTGAGCCCGTTTGCCATCAAAACATCCTTGAAACATTGTGCTCGGATGGGGCTGCTTGCGTTATGTGACTTCCGGTGCATGGGCGTTGCCGCGAAATCCAGCCCGAGTTCGCAATTTTTGCGGTAAAAAGGCTTTTCGAGCGTGAAAAAGATGTTCTAGACAAAATCCAGAATGATTTCCTGCGCCGGGGGTTGCTTTGGTCGGCAGTGCATGGACAGCGTGAGAAAATTTCGGGGGGGGGGGGGCTGACGCCCCATAAGCCCCCCCCCTGGCTACGCCCCTTGCTGTAACCAAGCGTAAAACATCTTAAACATCTAAAAAGACAGCATGTTCATGATTATGCTGCTGCCTAAAATTTACACCAGCAGAAAAGTAGAATACACTTCATGACGTCTATATTAGCTCTGTGTTTGTCTGGTTGAACTCAGTGCCACAAGCTGGCTGCACCCTGTAGGCTGCTGATGTTTGTGCCACTGCCTATTTGGCAAAACACCCAGTCTGCCTGCATTTAGTGGAATACTGGACAAGTGAATCACTCTATTGTGGTAGTAATCTGTTGTAAAGCGACCACTACAAACGCATAAATTCTAGCACCAATCAAATACTGACAGCCCAATGCACTGCAGCCACTCTGCTCGCCTGTTGCCTTGCAGATGAACACAGTGTTGCAGCTTGACATGTCGCCAACCACTAGGTTTGCACTCTGCGACACAACAAGAGCAATCCATGTTCCTCAAAAAAAAAAAAAAAACCCTTGAAACTAACACTGACCATGCAGCTCGAATCAACATGGAGCATGCTGTAACACAAGCGGATGACATTTGCTGTGTGCTAAAAGTGTTTGACTGTACTGATAAATTGTTGTTGTGTATTCTCTTTCTGTCACCGTTCTTCATAGAAAGAAATGAAGCAGCATTCCAACTATCACAAACAAAATTTGCTTACCATAAAGTTGGAAAAGTTATCGATTGCGCAACGTGGGTAGCCAATCGGATATCTCGTCCAAATGACTTCCTGTGCGCTTGCTGCGTAGATGGTCATGGGGCAGCTGAAAACTGTGATCACTGGTGATGCACGTTTTTAAAACCTTATAATAAATTGCACTCTTTACGTGGAGTGCTTAAATATGTCACTTGATCAGAAGGACCTACCCTAACGATTACCTTAACAGCATTTGTACAAAATCAGTTCAAGGTCCCTTTAACCTTTGGAGCAGTGGCAGCTTGATAAAACTGGCTGAGATCAGCCTATTCCAAGTGTAAATGATAGAAGGCATTGTAAATGAGTCTTCACGACATTTTCTACTGGAAATGCTATGCGTATTATCTGTTTCAGTACCGTGTAGTAGGGCCACAGTTGAGAACTTCGAAAAATAAATGACCTTCAGAAGTGGTCTTGTCGGCACGTGTTTACTTGGATGCTTCTCTATAGGTCGCAGCTGTGATTCATTGCACGGTTTTGCTTTGTTTTTTTAATAAAGTCTTTGTTGAGGCTCCATGATACTGAAGAAGTTATCCACTCGAATGAATACATGCAAAGAACAAAAAGTTAATGCAGTGCTGCCATATAGACATTATTTTTATTTAAAAAGCACAAACAGTTAATTGCTTTGACAGTGGCTAAATTCATACCTGTAATTGGCACAGCCACAACACCATAGAGGGCATCTTTCTGAGGAGTGCTTCGTCCTTTGCACAAATGACGTCCACGTACTGGCTTGTATGATGTCGTTCCAAGTTGCTCTTGTGTGCAAGAAGAATGAATGAGCCTACGTTGAACACGCTTGGAACAGTTTGGAAGGTGTGCGGTAAACGTACAAGAATACGAAAATGGACAAAGGCCTCTCCCTGTGATCTCCAATTACCCTTGTCCTGCACCAGTCAATTCCAACTAGTGCCCGCGAATTTCCTGATTTCATCGCTCCACCTTGTCTTCTGCCGTCCTCGACCTGCACTTCCCTTCACTTGGTACCCATTCTGTAACCCTAATGGTCCAACGGTAATCTAATCGGCGCATTACATGACCTGCCCAGCTCCATTTTTTTCTCTTTATGTCAATTAGAATATTGGCTATACCCGTTTGCTCTCTGATACAAACCGCTCTCTTTCTGTCTCTTAAAGTTATTCCTAACAATCTTCGTTCCATCGCTCTTTGCGTGCTCCTTAACTTGTTCTCAAGCTTCTTTGTCAGTCTCCAAGTCTCTGCCCCATATGTCAGCACTGGCAAAATGCACTGATTGTACACCTTCCCTTTCAATGATAATGGTAGGCTTCCAGTCAGGAGCTGCTGTATGCGATCCAACCCATCTTTTTCTTCTTTGAATTTCCTTCTCATGATAAGGGTTCCCTCTGATTAATTGATCTCTGTAAACATGCTCCTTCACAGACTCTAGAGGTTGACTGGCAATCTTGAACTCTTGTTCCCTTGCCCAGCTTTTCGTCATTATCTTTGTCTTCTGCATATTAATCTTCAACCCCACTGCCACACTCACTCTGTTAAGGTCCTCAATCATTTGTTGTAACTCGTCTGCATTCTTGCTAAATAGAACAATGTCATTTGCAAACCCAAGGTTACTGAGATATTCGCCGTCGATCCTTACTCCTAAGCCGTTCCAGTTGAATAGCTTGAATACTTCTTCCAAGCACGCTGTGAATAGCATTGTAGATATTGTGCCTCCCTGTCTGACCCCTTTCTTTATAGGTATCTTCCTGCTTTTCTTGTGTATAGTTAAGGTAGCTGAAACATTCTGTACTCCTTGATTATGTAATGCCTCTGTGACTGCTGGTATCTCTACTGAATCAAATGCCATTTCGTAATCTATGAAAGCCATATAGAGAGGCTTATTGCACTGTGCGGATTTCTCGATAACCTGATTAGTGACATGGATGTGATCCATTGTAGAATATCCCTTCCTGAAGCCAGCCTGTTCCCTTGGTTGTCTAAAGTCCAGTGTTGCCCTTATTCTCTTGGAAATTATTTTGGTAAATATTTTATATAATACTGGGAGTAAGCTAATGGGCCTATAATTTCTCAATTCTTTAACGTCTTCCTTCTTATGGATTAGTATAACGTTTGCATTCTTCCAGTTTTCTGGGACCCTTGCAGTCAATAGACACTGTGTATAAAGAGCCGCCAGTTTTCCAAGCATTATGTCTCCTCCATCTTTGATTAAATGGACTGTTATTCCATCTTCTCCTGCCACCCTTCCTTGTTTCATGTCTTGCAAGGCCCTTCTGACCTCATCGCTAGTTATAGTGCGAGTTTCTGTATTCTGTTCATTACTGTTTCTAATGGAGGTATCCTGACTCCTCTGGGTACAGGTCAGTATAAAATTCTTCCGCTGCTTTTACTATATCTTTGAGATTGCTGATGATATTATCCTGCTTATCTGCACTTAAGAAAATCAGCAAGTGCACCGTGTTCTAGTGGACATTAACCGAGAGATCAAGACATGGCACCATCATCCCATTCTTCTCTGTATCCTGAAATTTATTGAAGATGCATGCCTTTTTGGTGTCATAGTAAATATAGAATGAATTTTCTACCTCTGCTATCACAACAGATAGTCTTGTTGTGTAGTTCCAGTAATCATAGATGCTGCTGCCACCTGTGCTGCAGAGCTATTCGCTAGGAGATGACAGGGTGTGGAAGAGCACCTTTAAGGTGCGTTCGTGTTCGCCCTCCTAATTGGCTAAAGAATCCTGTAGCTTTCACAGTGCTGCACGGAACTACTGAAACAGAGTGTATACTTACTTTTCCCTCATGCAACAGTTTTTGTTATACACAATTGCTGGAATATTAGTTACTTGCTTGTGGGGTCCCTGGTTTTTACTTTCTTTTTTTTTTTCCTTCCTCTGTGTAGCCTACTTTGGCAAGTACCTGAATGAATACAATGGCAACCACATTCCAACCGGCTGGCGGGAGTGGGCCGCTCTAGTCCGCAACTCGCGCTTCTACAACTACACTGTCAATGTCAACGGCCACAAGCGCAAGCATGGTCTGGACTATGTTCGCGACTACTATCCTGACCTGGTGACGAATGACAGTGTGGCTTTCCTGCGCCAGTCCAAGCAGCTGTTTCCAAATCGCCCGGTGATGATGGTTGTCTCCTATCCGTCCCCGCATGGCCCAGAGGACTCAGCACCCCAGTACCAACATCTTTTTCATAATATCACGACACACAGGTGAGGATGATTGCTACATTTGAATCTGGTGATGATCACAATTGACCCAAATTTTGCGTTTGTGTGAATTCTGAGAAAGTCTCAGCTAGAATGCATTTAGTACAACACATTCTGTTTTGCGATGGCCTGAATGCTCTTTAGGGCTGCAGTGGATAATTTGAATTTCTACACCACCTAGAGACATCTCAGTCATGGGTGCACAGCCATGGTTACAGTTGCTAAGTTGGAATCCGAAATTTTGGTCTTCCAGGATGCTGACCGAGGCCTTCACATTTGAAGAAAAGTTCTCACTGCATAGTGTATTTAGTGCTTGCTGTTTACAACAAAGAATGGGTGTGAAGTTGTATTCACTCCAGAAGGTTCGACACAGAGTCGCGCTTGCATTCTAATGTGAAAGCATCAACAGGAACAATAAGTTAGCCTCACAAGTGTTCTATGGTGTGTGCATGAAGAACACAAACGAAACAAATGCTGAGATTAGCCATCTCACTAGCCTCTGCTCAGAATCTGGCCTTTTTCTTATTGCCAATACAAAGTGACAGCACAGTGAGGCTTTTAGAGTCACGGAAACATTCTCTTCACATTGATCATCATGTGTGTGTGTGTGCTGTCTATGTCACAAAAATATAAAATTATGAGAAGCAGTGAATAGCCATCACGCATGAAACATCGACTGTATTTTTGCAATTAATTTGTCTTCCCTTTTAAGTTTCTCTTGTCTATTTACATTGACGTAGAAGGTGTATGGTTTAGGAGTTTGGTGTTTGGGTTTTCGTTCCATGTTACATTCTAGTTCTGTGTACTTAACAAGTAGAAACCTGGTTTAGCCAATGTTTTTTTGGCACCTGACTTGCAGAATGTTTCTTTTTTTTTTCTTTTTTTGAAGGACACCAAGCTGGAATTATGCTCCAAACATGGACAAACAGTGGCTATTGCGTTACACTGGCCAGATGGAGCCGATTCACATCAAATTTACTGATATGCTTCATACAAAGCGGCTCCAGACTTTGCAAACTATCGATGATGCTGTGGAAAAGGTACTGATCTTGTGGAATGTTGTCATCATTTGTAGCCTGTTTTTGCTGGAGTTTGATAGAGGGCTTAGTAATTTATTCTCGCTTGGTGTAGATTGATAAATTGATTGATAATTGATTGATTGGTGTAGATTGATAAACTGAAACGACAGGGAGGTGGAGTTTCAGTTTATTACCGTATTTACACGATTGTAAGTCGACCCCCCATATCGTGTGACAGGAAAAAAAAAAAAAGATAGCATACCAGAGGGCGCATTCGATAATGAAAATTTATTAGTAGCTGACATAGTCACTGGACTACTCGTCTTCACTAGTGCTGCCATCGTCATCGTTGCTGTGGTCCCGCAGCACGTCGTGGTCCAGCGAAATTTCACATTAGGCAAACGACCGCACCAGGACATCTTGTGGAACAGCAGCCCACGCCAAATGCACCCAAACACACGCAGCTATCAGGGAGGCTCTTTTGACAGGTCCGGTTGGCGTAATTTTGCAGTCTTGTGCTGCCAGCCACTCGTACTCACGGCCGAGCAGGGCCTTAAAATTAAGGCGAAGGTCCGGGCTTGTTTCATGACCATGTCGCACTTCACTGGCAGGGACTGATCACGCATTTCAGTGACATACACCGCAAGCTTAGCCTACAGCTCCGGAAAGCATCCAGACTTCGGCACGTGGGAAATTTCTCACTTGCCGTCCCAGGTGAAAATTTTGCTTGGCTGCAGTCGCCACTCTCGCACCACCCGTTCAGAAACATCGAAATTGCGGCCCGCTGCACAGTGATTTGTTTCTTCGGCGTAAAGGATGGCAGCCCTCTTGAACGCTGCTGAGGACGAGTGCCGAACGATTAGTGGGCCTGGAGCACTCATGATGACTGAGGAAGCATAGAAGTAGCACGTAGCCGGCAGTCAAGTGGAACGCGTCAAACCAATGCCAATGCCTTTCAACAGAGAAAGAGAAACCTGGGAGCGGTGTCTGCTCTGTCTTCCATGAACTACCGATACTCCCCGCAAGCGCCGCCGCATAAAGAAAAACATTTTGAGGGTGCCGCCGCAAATGGGAACAGCGGCGCTTACATCAACTATTCACACTCTCCCCTCCCCCTCTCATGAGTGTTGCATGCACTGTAAAACTCTAAAAAATGTTGAAAAACCCTTCCGAAAGCGAACAAACACGCGGGATAGTGAAAAGATACAGGTAGGGCCATAGAGCAAGCATAAAATTGTAACTACGTTGTAGCTCCCGTTGGTCTCGCTTTTTTGGCGGGGCCATGTTTTGGTTTCGATTGTAAGTCGACCCCCCAACTTCACTTTCAAATTAAAAAAAAAAGTGGTCGACTTACAATCGTGTAAATACGGCATTCGTTCATAACAACTGGTTACAAGAAATGTTATACAGACAAGGGTCCCAAAGTCAGAGACTGCACCGGGACCCTTGGATTAGAAGTTGTATAAAAAAAATTAAAGTGGAATACAGAGCAGGGAAACAAAATAAGGAATAAAAAAATATAAGCAAGAAACTTAGTGATGACACACATAAAAAACAAAATGAAGAGGGAAGATGCACAATCATTGCTGATTACACAGCTACTAATTAGCAAAATAACATTATAGTAAATTAATCGGACTGCAGAAAATTCTTGAGTTCGTAGTTAAAAGAATACAAGGTAGATGACAACGTAATGGAATATGGTAGACTGTACCAAAGTTTAATCGCGCTAAAAGAGGAAGCCATCTTTCCGTAATTAATATGACATAAAGGCAACAGGAAATTTCCTTGTGCTGCAAGCCTTGTGTTACTAGGATTAAAAAGGAGACCAAAACTAACGAAGTTGCAAGGAACTTGTTGAGTTAGTAATATTAAAGGGACAGTGAAGAGAAACATGAGATCAGTCTAGATTGATGAATCATTCATTCAGATCTTGTTAATTTCATAATAGAAGGTTTTCTAGGAAAGGAAGGCCAAATTTCGATCTCTTGTACTTCATGCTGAAACTCCAGTGCTGGTATGTCAGTGTGACGAGGATTTTGAAGTATTTTCTTGTATTTTGGCCGTTGTGCAGTAAACGCTTTTGAATCTTTCCAAGTTTAGGCTTTGACTCCTCTAAAAAACAATGTCTTGTGTTATAGCATCTCCCAAACCAGTGCTGTTTTGGATTCGTCAGCATTATATTTCTGACGGTGCAAGAAGTGATCACGTCCCCGTTAGGTGAAGCACCCTTGTAGGGGCATGGCTTGGCACGGCGCTCGTTGTATCTTATGTAGTGGTTGAACAGGAGTTTGATACATGTGTAGTACAGCACTATACTTCTGCATGGGATTTATAAGGAAATGTTACAACTGTGCGATATAGACATTATTTTGGTACATCTGAGTTTAATATGTCTGAGATCAACTACAAGCAATGCAAGATTTGGAGAGTGTGTGAACTGTATGTTATGGTACGTTTGGATCAACTATGGTAAACAGTCTGTACATTTCTCAGCCTTGTCACTCGGGAGCACACTAGCATTTCTTTTAAAAGTGCAGAAAGCTCACAGATGTCAAACTGAAAAGCTTTCTTTTAGCTACTTCGAACTAATTTTAACATTCTACACCATTGGGTATTCTCGGTTTTTGTGTAAAGCATTAAATTCATTATGTCATTATTTTTGTTCTTTTCCCATAGTTTTGTGCTGACATTTTTTTTGCGTACAGTTTAAACTTTATTTAACAAACGGATGACCATGCTCTAACTAGTTCGTTAAATCAGGAAGTTGGTAACATTGAGAAAGGAATTTTTCAGTCCTTCGAAATCTAAAATTGTATAGTGACACGGAAAGGCTACTGAGACATTACGTTTGCCGATAATCCAGCCATTTGTTCCATAAACCACGAAATAACGAAAGCAACCACCACTGCCCCTACCACGGCGGTGTTGAGTCGGCTGTTCCGTGCATGGGCGCCGTGTGCAGCCTCGTCAAAATAAAGCTAGAGATGGGATCGTGGCGCCTAGATGTTTTAACGTGATAGAGCGTACGCTCGAAGAATGACACATTTGTGTCAAAATTAGAAAGAAATCGCCACTTTTTTTACTAGGTAATTTATTTCAGGAGGAACTTCATTAAATTGAGTGCGGCCAAGTTTACTTCGTTAATTCGGGTTGATAGTAACATTGAACTCTATGGGTAGCTGCCGGGGAATTTAAATTTCTTCGTTAGATCGGGATCTAAAATCGGGTTTCATTAGATTAAGTTTTAACTGTACTGAAAATTGTACCTTTGAAGTTTTTAATTGCTAACAATTTCTTCACAAACATACATTGTATTTTGATCACTGGTACATTACAACATCTCAGTATTTTGTAAGCTAAGTTTCACATGTCAGTGCCGTTACGTTTCAATAATTCTTAGTTGTAATGCACAGGAGGTCCCAATTCAATTTCTAACCACGAGAGCTCCTCCTGCATAATGAGACCACCTCAATATAACAAACTTCAATATAATTAAATTCTCTATTATAACACAGTTTTGAACTTTTTATAACTTGATCCATAGAACATGATGTATTTAGAACCTCAATATAACAAAGTGTGTTTATACACAATTTCAGTATAATGAAATTTTACTGCCAGTGCGAAGGAATACCGAGACAATAAATGGGAACTTCTGCAGACCAGATGGTCAAATGGTTGAATCAAGCAGCGGCTTGCGAACGCAACTCTCACATGGTACGCTGCGCAATCAAGAGCTTCTGCCAAGGAGCAGCCTCCTGTTTCATATAAACTCCAAGTGTGATAAGATCCTATCGCGCTCCGCTGTGGGCAACACTATCAGCCTCGCAGCTGGCGAAAATGTGGCTGGCTTTGCTTCATACCACTGATGTGAAGATATTATCCACATGGCAACAAACCATATTTCTTTATCGCTGACTAAAATTCAACAAAATGAATCTATTTTTCATTTAAATTTGCTCTTTCTGATTGCCTGATAATTTGGAAAATATTGCGACCCTTTCCGTCTAAGAAAAGTCCTTTGGCAGCTGTACTTATTTGCATGAAAGATCAAATTTCGATGAAATGAAATTTTTGTATAATGAAGCAAATTGCTGATTTTACCTTCTTCATTATATCGAGGTTTAACTGTACATCAACTCATGCTTCATGAGTGACATTAATACATGTATACTGTTTCTGATTACCCACTGTGGTAGCTTAGCGGGTGTGTCATTGTGATGCTGAACTCAAGGTCATAGGTTTGGATCCTGGCTGCGGTGGGCGATGGGCAAAATGCAAGAACGCTCATTCACTTAGGTTTAGGTGCATGCTAAAGGCCCCAGGTTGTCAAAATTAATTCATAGTCTCATCCACTGCACTGTGCGTCATAATCATTTCGTGGTTTTGGCTCGTAAAACCCCAGAATAACTGACTCCGATTTTCATTTTCATGCTGTTAAGGTTCTCCTTGCCCTTTCCCTGCTTCCGAAGTGTTTATTTGGTGGAAGGTCTTCCCAAGCTTGGTTGAAGCAGCTTGTGTCCGATGTCTTTGTTGTCACTTACCCTTGTTTGACCTGCTGCTGTATTTTCCTCTGTCTTGAATTGCAGCTGTACAATGAACTGTTAAGCTTAGGGGAGTTGAACAACACCTACATTTTCTACACATCGGATCATGGCTATCACCTTGGCCAGTTTGGCCTTGTGAAAGGAAAATCAATGCCCTTTGAATTCGACATTCGGGTACCATTCTATGTCAGGGGGCCGAAGGTACCTCCAGCAACGAGGTGAGTTAGGTTTCATTGTTACCTGTTAGCAAACCAAACAGAGAGTGTCAAGTTTTTTATGTGGGGCATCTTGCAGTATTTTTGCTCATGTGTTGATGTTCACAAAGTTGAGAAACATATAGTAATGGGTTATAAAGCAAGCCTAAGTGATTAAGGGTAAGGAATTTTAGCATACGTTCGAGTTCAGTCACTATTAATTAACCCGTTCGGGTTACTGAGTGACTATGGTGCTTTGCTGCTGCATACATAGCTGCAGGGTCATTTCCTTGTTGCAACGGTTGTGTTCTTTCTGGGGGCAGAACGAAAATGCATGCATACTTTAATTTAGAGGCATTTTAAGGACGTTTAGGTGGTTAGTGATTTGAAAGCTCTCCACTACAGTGTTATTCACAGCCATTGGTGCTACGTTGGGATGAAACACCCCCATAGGTTACTACTACTACTACTACTACTACTACTACTACTACTACTACTACTACTGTGATTAAGCTGCAGTTTTTACGGATTCCACGGTCTGAAACCTCCTTGATAAACAGACTGCAGCAGCAATAGAAGCTATGTAATACTGGGCCATGTGATATAGTAACTTCATGTGGATTACAACGCAACAAGCGTGGCATCTCGGGGCTGTAAAGTTAAGTGAAATTGCTTGAAGAGTGTAATAAAAGGAGAGAACTGGAACATAAAACTAACAGGATAAGTAACTGCTTGCGAGGGTTCTCATCCTGAGTTGGATTGCTGCAAGAAGGGATGCTCTGCAGCACCCAGTGATTGGCCAAAGCATTGAAATGAGTTCTGCAAGCCCACTTGCAATTAATACTACAATCACATAGACTGCGCACTACTACAAGTGCCTGCCAGTCTAATATACAGGGTGCTTCAGTGAACACTTTCAAAAGTTCCTAAAGGTTACCTGTGGCAGATAGCACAATTCTAGTTCATGATGTGGTCTACTCAAAGCGGCAGACACTGCAGAAGATTGAGATGCTTATCAACTAATTAGAAATCACTAGTTGACATTTTAACTAATTACCTTATGGCCCATATTACAATTTACAAATTCTAGCCATGGAGTTCGCAGGCTGGATCCACTTGGAACGAATTCTCAGGATGACACCAGTTTCGAGATATTAATTCCCGAACTTTGTGGAGAAATGCATTGGCATTCCAGTTACTTTTGTGCTTGAATACATGAAATGACATTTTCTTAAGAATGTAACTGGAAAGCCAATGTAATTTGCCATAATTGCAATATGAACCATAAGTTAATTAGTTAAAACATAATGAATTTTTGTTAATTATTCTATTATGTATTTCAGCTTTTTTGTGCAAATAATGTCCGCCTTTTTCGAGTAGACCAGCTCATGGACTAGAATTGGGCTATTTGCTACAGGCAACCTTTAAAAAAATTTGAAAGTGTTCACTGAAACACCAGGTATAGAAGGAAGCTATGATGTACTGAATTTGCATGTATCAATCTCTTATATAAAAACATAAAGCAACTCTAACTGGGGTAACCATCCCACAGTGATTAGAAGTGAATGGTATTTTACTGTCAAAACATATTCTAGCCATGAATGTATAAAATTTCAGGCTCTACAAAATATTAAAGAAAATATATTTGTGTTCTGCTTTCATATTTTCCAAGTATGTTAGAGGATAGGAACACTTTTGTATACAAGGGGTCGCATTAAGGTTGACCATGATTCTCTGCAGTAGATGACGCATGAACTGAAGCACCACTATAATATGTTCGGAATATGTGACATTATCACTTTGCAGCATTCCCCTCATTGCGTGGAAAATCATATGCATCGCGCTGCAATTCTAGCTGTTGTGGTGGCAACCCATATGATGGCAGTCGAAGACCAGCAATCTGGAATCATAGTTCTAAAAAGGGAGACTGCCCGCTGAAGTTCCAGGCATGGTGTAGCAAAGAAACTGTGCAGGGGCCGCTGATGTATGTAGCGTCTAAGCAACTGGTGAGAGGGAACAACAATGGCAAATTAATGACACTGATGTGTTTGCCTGCCTACAAAAAGCAGTCCTGCATTGACTTGCACAGCAACCCACTAACTTCCGCAGAAATTATGAAGCTGCCGCGATGGGGGCAATAGTGCAGAGAATGCACTGAGGGACATACTTAGAAAGATTGACCTGGCTTCACTACAGCAGTAGATTTCATTTCCGTTGTAAAAACAAGAGTACTGGTCAATGTTTCATGACCTTATTCTTTTTCTGTTTTCTGCCAAACTACAGGCTACCTGTTGCTCTATATTAATATCTTCCTATGCTTTCATGACTTTGAATATTAAACAGGAAAATAAATGCTCAAGTTTTCTGGTGTAACATAAAGCTAGATGTAGGTGGCATTACTGTATGTGAAAAGTTTAAATATTTTCTTGTCATTAGTTATTAAAAAAATTATATTTTGTGTGAGAAATGCTGCTGCATCGTTACTGACTACGAAAAATATGTGTAGTATGTTCGGAATGCCACCTGGTGATGCAGTGATCCAGGATGAAAAGTGAAGGCAACAAACCATCATGTGGTGCTAAGTATGTGCCTATGCGTCTAGGTGAAGCAAAAGACAAAGTGTTTGTCTGAGGAAACTGAGGAAATGGACCCTTTGTCCACATATGTGGAGATGTTGCTGTGAACACATATGTGCTAGCTGATCAGGGCAGTAGTTCTTCAGATTCTTAAGAGACCGGTTGTGAATAACAGTTAACTTTACAAGGTATTGTGTTACTAGGATTTTGTTTAGTCTGGAGGGGAATATGCCTTGCCGGTATCTGCTAGGCGTACCATATTTAGCATTGCAAGTGTGTTACATTGCTTAAGCCTTGTTATGTATTGTGCCATATTACTTATAAACCCTGCAAGGTAATACTCTTTTCTTGACTTGCACTTTCAGGTTAAAAGATATTGTACTGAATATTGATTTAGCACCAACCTTTCTAGATATTGCTGGCATTGATGTTCCGGAGCATATGGATGGAAAGTCGATATTTCCCATCTTGGAAGATGCCTTCGATTCCGTGAGGTTTGCTATTTGTTCATTGTTATTATTCTTTTTGTGCTGGAAAATACATTAGTATGTTTGTTCAGGATTCCCAACAGAGAAGGACTGCCAAATTTGCTCGGACAATTTCAGTGATGAAGCTTTGGAAAACAGACATTTAGTTTGTGGTGCCTTCATTCATTTGGCATTTTAACTGCCCCCAAAAAGTTTCAATCCTGTGTGACACACTTATCGGGGTGTAAATGCTGTGCTGTGGGAATTTATTAGTATTAGTATTAGTATTAGTATTGTGATCGGCAATGCCTTGAACAGATGACAGGTTTGACCTTGCAGAAGTAACTTAATTGTAGCATGCTTCCTGCCTTACTATAAAAATAGCCCAAGGGGGAGCTGCAGCAGCCAAGCTTTACTGTATTTACTAGATTCTAACACTCCCTCACTTGTAACATGCACCTGTTCATCGTGACCAAAAAAAACAACAACAAAAAAACTCCTTTATGTAGTACCACACCTCAAGCTTTCATTCGGAAATACAAATTTCTCTCATTTGGAAAAACAAAGATTTACTCCCTGTGCACTAAAGTTGTGATGAATAAAAAAGAAATCCCAGTTTATTTAGAAAGGCGGCATCAATTGTGAAGCCAAATTAGTAAACAACTATACAAAGTGAAGATAGTAGTTTTATCGGCCATATAAACTTGTAAGCATTCGCTTAATAACTGTATAAAGAAGCATTGTGTCACGTGCACACAAGCAACCATGAACATGTCGCTTGATGACCGCTGAAACTTGCTATCAAAATACTAAAGTGAGGAAGTACGGTAGCAGGAGCGAGTGAATTGACCTTCGTGAACTAAGGGACGAGAGCACACCCTGGTGCACTTAGACACGTAGACTCCGTCCCCATCACAAATCGCTTCCAATTAGGGCCCGTGTGCAGCCTTGTGGTACGCAGCAGCCTTCAGAGTTGAACGCCTCTCCTTTTGTTTGCACCAGTCCCACACGCAAGTTTCGGGAACTCTGAATGCCCGTGATGGGGGGGTGGCCCAATTTCCGTCCCATCTCCGCACATGTGATCACCTTCCTTTTAATTGTGCCATCACATTGAACTCTGGGTGTCTTCGCAGTCAGCACTTCTATGCTGATAGAGTAAACACAAAACAGGAAGACAGACGGTAGACTGACTTAGGCACACATACTACAGCACATGGAGAAAGCTACGACAGTTAGGCTTGAAGTGCGTACAAGGTGGCCATATTGAAACCCAGATGGCAATATGGTAATGCAAATTTGGGGTTGTGCTCGATTCTAACGCACATGCACATTTTGGACCCATTTTATACCCCCATAAAAGTTCGCGTTAGATTCGAGTAAAAATACGGTATTCAGCCAGCCAGCCATTACGGTCATGGTTCCAAGAAGGTGACAGTGGCTGCTCAGGCCAGGCACACTGATGTTCCCTATCGAGCTGATACATGGTGGCTGTTTTCATTAGCAACACTGCATGCAGTGATGGTTTCACTGCATTACAGCAGATTTTCCATTGTGACTTTGTTGTGTGCGTGTTCCAGGCCTTCATAGAAAAAATTTGGACCTTGTAATAAAACAGTGTAAGTGAAATAGGCAACCATTGTTAGCATGTTGTATGATACACACAGCAATATATTTAGATTATGAAACAATATTGACTAAAGTACTTGCATTGAAACTAATGTTCTATGAATGTTAGTGTATACCATACACTGTCATGTTATGTTGCCCAGCATGTCCTTGGAAGTGTTGCAACAATCACCACTTGGATAGGAATACATTCCTAAATCCTTCACTCAGTTAGCAACGGTGTCCTCACGTGGAGACAGTAGAGACAGGCCTCATTTAATACCTAATGGAGGGTGCAGTAGTAGTGGAGGAGCATGACACATGAAGCTGGTATTTATTGAAGAGCTTATTGTACCATATTTACTTGAATGCAACGTGACTGCGATTGTAATGCGAGGGTCGACTTTCCAGTCACATTAGAAAAAAGAAAGCTGCGAATATAACACAAGTTAAATGGGAAAAAGACAATTTACCTTTTTTCGAGGAATGACAATTCAGAAAAGGGTTCTTTTCACCCATCGTCGTCTTAGGAGGAATCAAAGCCTTCCTTGGGTAGTATTCTTGAGTGATCACTTTTGAAGATGGTGTGACTTTTGAAAAATGCTGAATATGTCCCTGACAAGTGTTTCTGTTGCTGTGCCAAGCTCGCTATAATTGCACGGTGCTAAGAGTGCTGTCGGCCTTATACAGTTAAACCTCGACATAACAACGTAGGTAAAAAGGGCAATTTGCTTCATTATATCGAAGTTTCGTTGCGTAGAAATTCGACTTTTTATGCAAATAAGTACAGTCATCGATCTATCTTTCTTGCACGGAAAGGGGCCACAGAATTTTCTGAATTATTGGCCAATCGAAAAAAATCTCATTTGAATGAGAAAAGAATTTATTTTGATAAATTTGGGAGTTGGCGATGTAAGAAACGGTTTCGTGCCACGTCGCGATATTTCGCTTGCACTCTTCCCTCACGGCCGATAGCGTCACCCGCACTGGGACGACGCTATCATGAAAAGCGCCGTAGCAGGGAGCAACTGCTTCTTCTGCCTCTCGCTCCAACGGGTCACTGAAACTCGAGATTATGCAACCTCCAATACTAAACATGTGGGAAGACAACACACGTGATGTCGCACCATCTCGTCACGCCCACTCTTTGCACGCACGGTAGGTTACCTCTAAAGCAGGGTGCGTGGCTGCGTATGCGCTCAGCCGCATTTACAGCCTTAGTGCTAGCGCTGGATTGACACGGACAAGAACTACAACAGGACGCGCGCTAACTATCAACTGAATTTTATTTCAGAAAGGCATGCTACTTATGCTGGCTCAAACGAATGCAAATCATCGCACGCACAACCCAGCATTTTCCAAATCTACCTATGTAGGTCTACCTATCTTGAATGTGACGGGCTCACCTATCTTCAGAAGGAAGGTGTGTGTATCGGGTGATGCCTGACCCCTGCCTTGAGGGACCTGTTTCTCGCCCATCATGACAGATCTCTAAAACAAAAACTTGTGACGCTTAAGATCTTAAAAACCTTTAGATACGTGGACATGTATAATTCATGTGGACATGTGGACATGTTCCCATGTATGATTTCAATTCAAATAACACTGAAACAGTGAACGACGAGGGTGCCGTGTTCAATGAATGTCTTGACAATCTGGTTATTACACATGAGCTACCTAACAAAAATGCTATGTAGTTTTTATATATCAAACTAAATTTGACCGCCAATTATTGCTGTTGGGAATATTGAATTGTGGGGTTTCACGTGCCAGAACCATGATCTGATTATGAGGCATGCCCTAGTGGGGGATTCCGGAAATTTGGACCACCTGGGGTTCTTTAATGTGCACCTAAATCTAAGTACACAGGTGTTTTCGCATTTCGCCCACATTGAAATGCAGCCATCATGGCCGAGATTTGATCCCGCCACTTCGTGCTTAGCAGCCCAACACCATAGCCACTAAACAACCACGGCGGGTGTTCGGAATATCAACCTAGGAAAACAAAGATGCAGCTTCACTATGCCTCATCACATTCAGAGTTGAAGCGAGCAATCACAAACCTATGTTTTGTGAAAGCGCTACGCCGATCATGCCCCCACCGGATACCTGAGAGTATTTTTAGGCAAAAAGAGCGGCTACTGGAAGCAGGCTACCCTATCCACACACTTTTATCGTTGGCGGAAAATGCACTGAAAAAACTAGCGGAACCGGGTGGTAAGCATGAGCGCAGCCATGAAAAGAGAAAGAAGCTCGTTCTACCGCCCAAAAAAATCTGCACTTCTGTACCTTTGTTTCGTAAACTTCTGAAAGTATGAAATCATTTCTGCAGAAGAATTGGCATTTGGACAAGTTGGTAATGGTTGGTTGTGTATTTGTCATTTGCACTGCCCCATCAAGATATTGAATTCATTTCTACTGTAAATTACTGTTTATAACAGTGGAGGCCATCTGTAAGCCCCACTACTCAACTCTCTGACAGCATGCTGTTCTTGGTGGTTACGTCAGCACTGCATTTTCTCATTGTAGTAGCACAAGTTTGCTCTTGAAAGTATTCTTCAATTGCTCTTTCCTGCTCTTCTGAATACTGTCACCATTTTTTGAACTTGCATCTTCCAAACCTATTCCAAGAAATTAATTTTGTCCTTTCTGCGTGTTGTTTTTGTTAATCTAGAAGTGGCCACAGGCGAACTGAGATAAAACGGAGGAAATCATGGCGAGACAGCTTTCTGATTGAAAGAGGGTAAGTGCATTTGACCTCAAGATTGCAACTATGAACCTTGAAAACTTGTCTGTTTAGTTTTTAACAGAATTTTAGGGAAATGGTGCTTATTTTTCTTCTGTGGGCATGCACGCATTTCTTTTTATTTAGAGTCGCTGACTGACTTTTCGGACAGTGATGGAGCTGCAAAAGAAAGAAAAAGATTGGGCAGTCTGAAAAATCAAATTACAATGAAAAATAAATTGTATTACTTTTCATGATGCCAGCGGCGTGAAAAATATATTTTTTTTGCAGACTTTTGCTCCGTAAAATAATACCCACTTGAAATTTTATGATGGCCTATGCAATGCACACATCTTGCATTCGACTATTGCACAGCCCAATGCGTGTTGGGCATCACAATGTGCAGATGTGATTTGTGACATGCCAGCGGTTAAGGCTTTATTGCACAGATTCAGCATGGCATTTTCTGTGTACGAGTGTGCTCGTTCCTTCCCATCCAGTAAGCGTACAAACGAACTTGGTAGGCACATGCATGGTTGTTGCTGCTGTTTATCTATGTGAAGCCAAAGGCTGCTTCTAGTACGGCTGTTATTCTAGGCAGAGTGGTTTATCTCTGACCTGGCTGCTAACTCTTCGTACAAACATGTTAGCTGGCAAGCTTCCCTACGGCAGCTTGCCATCTACCGCCCCCTTGCTGAGTGGTGTACTAACTTTACAGTCACGCTGCCCACTGCCTCAACCATTAGGTCTAACCAGCTATGCTTCGTTGTATGTCGGTGACAGAAATTACAATTAAGATCCAAGTCAGTGCAGATCTATGCCTGGTGATGGCACTTACAAGGCCAAAAAACAGCTTGCCAACAAAAGCAAGGGTATGACCAGCAACCTGATTGGCACTATTGTATGCTGCCACCATACTTGCGGCTCATGTCTGAAAAATTTAGTGGCACCATAGGGTGTCTCAAATTTTGGTTACTCTTATACATTGATTTTATAGAGAGTGCGACAGGGGCCACAGGGAAGTGTAAATAGTCTAGAGCAGATGCAAAAATCCATTATACAACTTTATTAAACTTATTAAGCACGAAAACGAAATGTGCTTGCATACATTAGTGACACTCCAGTTTCATCATCTGATTGAGATGCAGTAACATGATGCATTGCTGTTTTAATAAATTTTCTGTACTTGTGCGGTGTGACTCGTTTCCCGATAGTTATATTCTTTGCAGATTATATTGTCTAATAAAGGGAAAATCTGTCTGGAAAATATTGGAATCTGGAAAATGTTGTCTGGTAACTACATTACCTATTCTCCCACATTTCCATTCAGCAAAGTGTCGAAGGACCATATGTATGATGGAACCTACAACTCGACCAAGGAGCGCAACCTGCACGTGAAGTGTATGTCTGGCAGACACCCTTCACCGTGTCAGCCACATCAGGTAGCAATATATTTCACCAAATAACTTATCTGTGACAGAGGATAACTTTATTACAACATGTATTATCCTTTGTCGACATTGCAAATCTGAATGGGAATGCTTGAATGTGTCAGTAAGATAACATACCAATAAGACTGGGCTAAAATAACTGTGTGGTTGCGCCTGAAACACTGATGCAGAGATACTGCTCTTTGAAGGTGACATTGAACTGCAGTTATTGCAGTAACTCATTGGCCATGGATTTGTGCATGTAGGAGGGCAGAGCACATGAATGCTTGTGTACATGCTCAGGCCACTGATGAAGCACAAAAAGGAAGGGTTGGAATTAGGGGTGTGTGAATACAGAATAGTAGATTTAGAATTGAATATAGAGTCGAATCAAGAAAGAAAAAAAAGGCCACACATCAAATCAAATATTAGAAAATTTTTCTCAATATCTAATGCTTACAAATTTTGGGCAAGAAGATATGGTGCTGCACAAGCTCGGGTGGCTTCCTAGCATTGCACAACAAGGATGTAGCAAACTATCAGTAACATAGGTACTGTCGTAGCTCGGGGTAGCGTTTGGGCCAGGAATCCTCCAGGCACAGGGATGAGTACAACAAGAGTAGGAGTGAAAGAAAAATGGTTTATTTTACATTATTTACACTGGCTCCTGATACGGAAGCCCACTCCATGTAAAGGCAGTACAGGTCTGAGCACACATCAGGACACGTCAGGACACACATGTCAGCAGACTTCATGGCATGTCACTGCACCAAAAGTGTTTGCTTTTTAAGCAGTTCGTTTCTTCAGGTGACTAGACTAGGGAATCCGATCACTGTCTCTCGGCCAGTCACAATTGTCGAATCGTTTGCCAAATCCCACCGATGACGTCAGACTGTTCTGCTGGACTCCTCCTCTAATGTTGCGTGATCACTTCCGCATATGAGGCAACCACGTGGCAATCTGGGAACCTCAAGTTGACATAGTGACTATGATAGTCCTCGATGTTGGCCCCTTTCATCAATTAGTGGGCTTTCTGTTGTGGTCAGTTTGTCTGGGTAAGGTGGAATGGTCTTCGTTGTAGTTACCGCTTCCACGGAGGATGGCGGCTGTTGTCGCTTCAAAGTGAGCTCCTTTGTTTGCATATCACAATCTATGCCGGGCCCATCGATCGCCATCTGGATGGGTGCTAAGGAATGTCCCTTGCTGTTTTGAGACATACTAGTACATAGAAATCAGGATGCAGTCGAACTCGGATATATCATACCTGAAGGGGATCACAAAAAAAGTTTGTTATATAGGTAATTCAATATATAAAATAAAACCTTTATACAAAAATTTTTGTGGGGATTTTACTGAGTTTCGTTATACACAATAATTTGTTATATGTGAGTTCGATATATCCGAGTTCGACTGTATGCGGTATGGTCTACTCTTATTAATGGGAACACCAAATTAGTATGCCAGCACTGATTACAGCTCATTTCTAGCATATACTAAAGGTCTGGAAAATTTCTTTTATAAACAGAATTTCTGTTGAACAGTGTCAAGTGCTTTTTTTCCACTTACACTAACGAATTAGTGACATTCTGTTGTATTGCATGCCAATGAGGTTCTCAGTTTAATAGTGGACCTTGTGTGTGGCGGCAATATTTAATTTATTGCATAGAAAGTTGTGCTTTCCTGTTTTTCTCCAAGATGCAGAAGGGCTTTCCCAACTTTATGGCAGATGGATTATCGTAAGGCCAATCTGCACAATGGACGAAAGGACTGTGCATCATGTGACTCGATCACCACTCTGCACTTAGCTGGCACCAACGATAAAGATCCAAAGCCACCTGGAAAATTCTAGGAGATGCTGAAAGAGCAGGTGCCGTACGCTTGTTAGGTTCAGCATGATTCGACATCTGTCAGAGAATCTGAAATCTAGAGGTTCACGGCAAGTTCGCAACACTTGCTACATCTCACCTCCCTCCGCCGCCTCCTCCTCCACCTCCTCCTCGTTCATTCGCCATCCCTCGCTTCCGTTTGCGAGATGGTTTGTCGGCTTTTCGAGTGTCACATGGCTGCTGCAAATAGATCTGCATCAATTCGGCCCCAAACTGTAACTTTAATCGCCAATGCCCAATGAAGCAGCGGCGACTAAGCCTAATGGCCTAGGCAGTGTGGCTGTGACAAAAATTTGCTGCTTGCCATTGTGGTAATGGGTCGCAAGCCGTCGCGGAATGCTTGACGCTGTGTTCGAGCGGGTGGCTCATCAGTGATCGGTCCCGAGATAACGTGTGGGCTAGATTGATGGCTACCAAAGCCGCGCAGTTCGTCGGCTCGCATGTCCAACACCATCAGCATGCCTATCGGCGGCTAATCGGCCCCATCTGCTCACATGCTATCGCATGTTGTGAAATACACGCAGCTTTTGTTGACGTTGCCTCTGTCCGCGTCGCCTTATCTCTTCGATCAGTCCTTTCGACCCAGATGAACCTTGTATTGACAAAGGTGGCACCGGCTGACGTGGTGCCATTCTGCGAATTACGGCATTTTGGCGCAGTGTGCGCTTCCCGCATCGGGCCGATAGTGGGGAGCGCTCGCAGTGACAAAGTTCGCTACCGTGTCAGCCAAGGTGACTGCTACCGTGTCAGCCAAGGTGACTTGTCCGCGGCGCCCGCAGCGTGCCTTCTGTGCTGACAACGTAGTGTAGCGCTCGCTTGTGCACCATCGAGGGGCCCTGCGGCGCATGCGATGTGGGGCACTGTGTGGGCCCTTACACCGAGTATATAGAATGTTCGAGAATTCGGACATTAGATATTCGATTTGCGAATGTAATTATTCAAACGTTCACTATTTGAGTCAGCGCAGTGAAATTCGATATTCGCACACCCCCTAGTTGGAATGGAATCATTACGTTGTCCTGACCAATGCCACTTATGTAAAATTGAATTGTGCTGTGACCTTGCATACCTTACTCTGATAGGGATGGTGAAAGACATGATACACGCTTTCATTCACTGCACATTAAAAATTTTGTTGCGGTGTTTAACATTCCGAAACTGCACATTGGGTTATGAGGGATGTCGTCTGGGGGGTCTCTGAATTAATTTTGACTACCTAATGTTTTTTTTTTAATTTGTGATGTGCTTGTGAAGCACGGTACACGACCCCCTCCCCCCCCCCCTTCTCTTTACATTCCTATGGCTACCTCTCACCCTAACCAGATAACGTGCGACTGTGAAAAGGATGTCATAGCACACATGCTCCATGCACATGCTCTTGTCTGTCACAAATGTGTGACTATGGCATTCCTCTGCTGAGCATGTTGTTGTGGATCTGATTCCCGATTGCGGCAGCCACATTATGGTGGGGGTAGAATGCAAAAACACTCATGTACTGTGTTTTGGGTGCACGTTAAAGAATCCTGTGCGGCCAAGATTAATCTGGAGCCCTTCACTACAGCATGCCTCATAACCCACCATGAAGTTTCGGGACATTAAACTTCACACCTGTTCAAGGTGGGTCTTTCTTGTCTCTGTAGCACCAATACACCGTGTGCCCATTCATTTCGGTATTTTTCAGAAATGGGAGTGCATTCATGATGGCAGGCGTTGGCACATGCGTCGTTGCAAGCACCCGCGGCTCCACCACCGTAAAACCTGTGTCTGCAAGGAGCACAATGAGGACCACTTGCCCGAAGTGGACATTGGTGAGATTCCAGTGCCGAGTGGGGTCAAGCTGAAAAAGCCCAAGGAACATCGCCACCATCACCACCACGGTCAGCATTCACACACAGTCCAAGAGCTGCCCTCTGCTACATCATCTGCAAGCCAGACTATGCTTGCTGCCCATCGCCTGGAGCCATCTACTAACTCCCAGCTCACGCCAGAGGAACGCAAGCAGCAACGGAAGTTTCTTCGAGAGCATGTGAAGCAGTGTAAGCTGTAGAAAGGTCTCGTAAACTTTGTTTTACCGTAGCAATGTTGTCATTGACAATGGTTGGCCTTGGGAACCTGTTGTCAGGAAAACTCGTTTGTGACAAAGCTTGATGTGCTAAATCAACCTTTCCTCTTTTTTCTAAATAATCTTGATCTGTCTTTCTCAGCACTAATGTGACTAGTGGGTGAATGTAGCCAAATGAAAATTCGAAGGTCGAGCTGTCTTCGGAAGGAAAGTGATGAACTCAATCTCCTGCCAGTATACTTGTCATTTTACAGAATGGGGGCTCGTTTACCATCATTGCGTTGTCGTCATTTGACTATTACAATGTCTGACAGCAAGTGCACGTTATTTTTATTGGTGTGCGAATGCTGACTAGTAGATTTCAAATCGAATGTCCAATCGAATATTGAATTGAATCAAGAAATAAAACTCTTAACATTGAATCACATATAGAATATTAGAACATCTTTCAGAAAGCTTAATGTTTGAAAACTTTGTGCAAGAAATTATGGTGCTGTACTTGCACAGGAGTCTTCTAGAATTCCATAACAAGAATGTAGCCAGCTCTCGGTAACTTGGGTACCCGGAATCGAGGGGACTGTATGGTGTGCTCTTAATAAAGGGAACATGAAATTAGTATGCCAGCACTGACTACGACTCAGTTCTGGTGCACGAAGGTCTGGAAAATATTTTTTTGTTAATAGAATTTCGGTTGAATAGAATTAAATGTTTTTTTTTCCTCTAAAACCAATTAGTGACAATTTTTTGTACTGAATATCAATGTGGTTATCAGTTTAACCTGTGTCTTGCGACAATATTTTATTTACTGCAGAGAAAGTTTTGCTTTCCTGTTTTCTCCTAAATACAGAAGGGCTATAGCAACTTTACGACAGGTGGGTTACGACAGAACCGTAAATAATGTGACTCGATCACTGCTCCACGCGTAGCTGGCACCGATGGCAAAGAGCAAGTGCTCTCCATTCCATTTCATTGTCAGGTTTGGTGTCATTTGCCGCTAGTCAAAGATTCTGAAATCAGGAGGGTCATGCCAAATTTGCGTGACAACCTCCCTCCCTCTTGTACATCCACCATCGGCGCAAATGTATGCAACCGGCCAGGACACTTTTGCACCTACCATGTAACTAGCCTTGTGACGAGTTGCTCAAAGCTGCAAAAAGACACCAATGTAGATCTAGGAACAACGTTGGGAACAAGGTGCCACCGTATGGTGTGTCACAAAGATAGTGGCTGTGAACAAATTTGTTGCCATTCCATGCACTTGTTTTCGCTTGCGAGGTGGTTTATTGGTTTTCTGACTCATGCAGCTCTGCAAATAGATCTGCGTTGATTTGTCACCAAACTGTGAATTTAGTTGGTGACAAAACAGTGCTGTAGTGTGGCTGTGACAAAAAATCGCTTCTGATTGGTGTGGTAATGGGCCATCGGGAAATGCTTGCTGCTAGTATGTTTGTGCCAGTGGTTGATCAGTGATTGATCCCGTGATCACGCGTGCTGGTTAGATTGGCGGCTGTTGAAGCAGTGTGAAGTTCGTTTCCACGTTTCCAAAAAGATATGCATGCCTATCAGCAGCTAATTGGCATGATTTTCACACATGCTTTCTCACTTAACGAAATACGCACTTCTTTTGTTGCTGTTTCCTCTTTCCACATAGTGTTATCAATTCAATCAGTTCTGTCAATTTGGATGAACCTTCTACCGACAAAGCTGGACCAGCCCTATGTAACACTATCCTACGAAGTGCGGCATTCGGCTGCTGTGTGCGGGATCCCCGAATTGGGCCAATGTCGGGGAGCGCTCGCAGTGCCAAAGTCCACTACCATGTCAGTTGGGATGGCCCCTTCCCTGGTGTGCTCAGTGCTCCTTTTTCGCCGAAAAGTGAACTGAACCGCACGCTTAGGCGGCACCGTGTGCCAGGCGCTCCCGCAGCGCTTGTGACATGTGGCATTGTGCACATCTCTACACCTAATATATTGCACAGTAGATATTCGTTTTGATTCAGTGATGTTCAAGTATTTGCACACCCCAAATTATTTTTGAAGTAATATTACATTGATAGCTATTACAGGATCACTTTCCTGTTTGTTCTTTATGCCCATCGGTATCTGCCGCCATCCGCCGCTGGAATCTCAAAATCCTTTGTGAGAAAATTACAAAGAATACAAACAGATTGGCAGTCCAAGGTTCTACCTCTCAGCTACTCTGCTGTTTCTACTGAAGTGGAGAATACTGATCCTGGACAGTGCGATCACACGATCATGCCAGCAGCTGGGTGGGGAGTTTTGTTTGGATTGGTAAGCTTGTTTCCTGGAAGGTTTGGCAAATGGTAAAGATCGAAAGGAAAGAGAGAGGTACGGGCACGAAGGTGTTAGTAGTTTTGATGGCTAATGACAGGAGGCTATCATTGTTGTGCCATGGTGCCCTTTTCTTTTTTTGTCGGGGTGCACACACCATAGACGTATATACTGTGTGGAGGTTGCTCTTGGAATGATTGATCTTATCTACATGCCCTATGTGTGCCCTAACTGAACTAACCCCTTCCAACGTCACTGATGAACCAGTTAGTTTCCACATTTCTGTGCCACCATGTTTCCTTTTTACATTTCTTTTGTCAGATAGGAACATCAGGACCTTACCAGCAGATCATTGGCCATTGTCAGTGTCATTTTTTTTATTACTGCACAACCAGAAATAAACCGTTGTGGTTGTTTTATAATATCCAAGAAAAAGAAAACAATCCTGAGAAGGGTTAATAGCTTATTCTAAAAGTTGGTCTCTGTAGAATTTCAGTTTCATCGAAAGCAATTTTGTGGGTAATATTTTCCAAATGTTTGGAAATGGCACTACGAACTTGAGAGAAGATTGTAACATTGTTCTTGTGTTGTATGATGGTTCGTTAAATCTTTTGGCTTCCCAATCTAACCAAGTCTGCAGACAGTCGACAGAAGAGATGTTGTAAACAATGCCTTGAGTCTTTTCTTTTGGGGCATGGTTTTTTCGTTATGGGGGGATACTATTCAGAGTGTTTGTTGACTTGCGGATGATGTTTAGGCCCTCTTCCTTCAAGATTCAGCTAATTACTTCACTGGCACCTTTAACATATGGAAGGGAAGTTTGTTTCTGAGGATTAGGTTAAATGTAGTGTTGTAGCTTCTGTAGTTTGGTGTTGCTTTTCTGAATGAAGTCATTTTATTAGCCGTTCTTTCTGATTTCAAAGGGATCATATTTTTTTCTTTCTGTGGGATTGCAGCGTACAATGAGTTCCTGCTCTTTTTTGTAGAGTAATGACAACTTGTGCCTTGTTCCTTGCTGGATGGTTTGACTTGGAAGTGTAAGTAGCTTGTATGGATTGGTTTACAGTAGACAGCCTGTCTTCAGCCGTTGCCACCACCACCACCCTTGCTGCAGTGATAGCTTAATGGTAAATAGCACCACTCACATAAAGCTACCCTCGTCTACCCGTCTTTACCCTTCCCTCCCCCTGGTATCAAGAATTTTTGAAAAGCTTACCTTGCCACTATCCATCGCTTAATCCACGAGGAAGGAGTGGCATTTGCTTTGAAACGTCAGAGTTCATAAATGCCACCTTTTGGTTGGTAATGTACAAATGTTATCAACATTTTTATTAGTTAGCCTGACCAGACAGGCAACTTTGACACAATGTTTGGTTACCTAGATTTCCCATTTCTCGGAAGAGCTTTATCTTTTGCGAGGACTTCTGCCCTGGGGCACTATGTTCACTGCTTGATCATGCTGTGTGGTTGTATTATTGTTAATGAGCCAGTTTTGTTCAGTATTGGCTATTAATATTGGCCTTGTGATAATGAATAATGCTTGTGATCCTTCCTTTATGCCAGCCTTCAGGCCTGTCTTCATGGCGGTCCGGTTAAAGCGGCGTGCAGATGCAGTGACAGAAGGCTTTGACCTGACAGACGACAAGGCTGTATCTGCTTTTCTGAGTGCAACAGCAGACGAGCTGCTTGAAGAGGAGGTGAGTCGGGAGTTGCTAACTTACTAATGGCATTCTGGTTGTGTTGCTGAACATCATATGCATTCTTTGTATCATGGATACATCAAAGGTGGTTGTCCATCAATTCATTTAGTAGAACTGCGAGCACAGAACTCGCTGACGTGACCATTATACAGAGGTCATGGGGAAGCAAACTATTTCTTGTTAGACTGTTCACTGATGTTATCATTCTGGGATGGTCATGGTGATGTGAAATGTTACTTGTTAGACTATTCAGAGTTTGTCAACAAGCATGAGACTCTCCTTGTTGGATTGAAATATGGGCAGCTCCACATGCTTCCATGGAGGTCTTAATTTTTCCACAGAGATATTGCGTTTTCAGGTGGTAGGTTTCTTAGGCATCAGTTTGTTGAGCAAGTGATGGAATTTTAGCACTACTTGCTAAATCGTGCCACTTGCTCTGTGATATCTCAGAACCGCTCAGTTGTTACAGAGCAGACTTGGTTGTGTGGAGATATCTTACTTTTGCTTGTTGTTGTTGCCTTGTTGATCTTTTTTGTTTGTTTTAATTGACATAGGACCTGCTCTCACTATGTTTAACAAACAGTAGAACCTAGTTAATTCGAAGTCCGTCGGACTGCGAAAAATCATCAAATTAACCGGGTTTTTGAATTGTCAAAAATGGACGAAAAACGAGAAATAAACGTACGAAATGTGGCTGTATCAACACTGAACCTTTATTTCGCCTGAAAAACGGTCACTTGAAGTAGTCATCGATGCGTGACTGCTTGGCGCGGTAGTTAGCCGCACTGTAGGCTGCATCCTCCAGTCTGCTTTCAGTGCGCAGCAATTCACTGTTACCGCCGCTACACTGTGCGCAATGTTCACCGGAAACAGAAAGTTGATTTAAAGTGCTGCCTGACTGCCACTCCGGCAACTATACTGGCCTCAGAGACTGGCACACAAATTTTTTTTTTTTTGCGGATCATGGAGGCACGGAAAAAATCACGGAGGCCATGGTTTAAACTGACGTATTATCCAGATATGGGCATGCTGGCTGTTCAAATTATCTGGCAAAATTTGCATGCAACCTTCTGGGACCACCGGAAACCTTCGAATTACGTGGGATTTCGAATAAACCGAGTTCAAATTAACGAGGTTTTACTGTAGTAGAGTGTTCAGCCCCACACTTTAAATAGAGACACTAGAGTGGAGCAGTTGCGAGCATGCCTTTGCAAGGCTAGACCTGTCAGTACTCTTTTTCAGTACCTTGCAGCACTGTGGAAGCTTCACACTTCTTCGACCAATCAGGGGATCAAATGGGCCCTACCGCACCATGTCATTTGCTAGCAGCGAGCACTGTATTGCATGGCAAACATCACCTACAGCACGTGCATATACAGAAGGACCAAAAGAACGACGAAGACAAGTGCTGACTTCCAACTGATTTTTATTTTGTGTAACACGCATATATACCAAGACGAAAGCCCCCCCCCCCCCCCCATAGCACAAAACCGGCGTAACTATGCATTCAAAATTCAAAGGAACCACGACCGCCGCCTTAAGATGAACGAGAGCACATGTGCGACCTCGGAAAACCAAGTTCTTTATCTGTTATTGCAATTCACGGCTTACTACCTAACCGAGTCACCTTCAGTGATCGCTGCTGCTTCAATGATAAGTCTAGTGTTTTCATTAGGATGCCTAGCTAAGATGCTGGTTTTTTCAAACAGCGGAAACAGCTGCATTGTGCACAATGGACACCTAGAAACCCTTACCGCCCTTTGCGCACTTTATTGCTATGTTCTTGCAATCTAACATTTAGACATCTACCTGTCTGTAGTGCAGGTGGCAGTAGCATCTACCAGACGGCAACTGCACCGCAAGATCAGCTGTTGTGATAAAGCCTCGTTTAACCGTACCTGCTTAAACAGTAGTTTCATTTTAAAAGTAGTATAGTCAAATCCCTGACTCAGTGGTCATTGAACATAATACATTTTGTGTCCCGATAAACTGTACCAGCTTATTACGTACGTATCGGGCAACATGTAGTGTTTCCAGTTTTTGTTGCGCAATCACAGCAATGTATCGTCCCCATCAAGCCGCCTGTCAGAACAAGCCTCAGAGTTCTGAACAATTGCCTCCAAGCGCCCTGTGCGTTTGTGGGTGAAGCCACATCATCATTTCAGCATCGTGCAAGCAATGATTTGCGTCATGCTGAAGCTCTGGTAAAAAACACCGGGTGCTCAGCATAGAAAAAAAATTGGACATCGTTTGTGCTATCGAACGTGTCATGAAGAAGCCAGCAATGGCACGCGACAGGGATCTACTGTTGTCTACAATGTGTAGCATTTGGAATGCGAAGAAGTTTCTCAGCAGCGCTGCTGCAACTGCAAAGAGATGTTGGCTACGAGGTTTGACTTTTTGCCATCGTTGCCTCTGTTGTTGCCAAAATGTTGCCAAACAACAGTGATGAGGACGACATGGAAAGCAACAGCATCGGCAATTTGGGCCCGACAGTGGCAGAAGCTGCAAGTTACATCAGCCTCATGAATGCAATCGTCGCGACGAGAACGGCACCCCGCAATGAAAAAGCTGCCCCGCGACTTCTGCAGCACTACCACGCCCGTGCACGGAAAATATACAATGCCAATGAGGAACCTGCCATGCGAGAGTGTGCTGAGAAGAGGGGGCTAGCTGAAAAGCTGGCTCGCAGCTTTGGTAAGTTTGAGGCTGCTGTCCTCGCTGCTAAGCCGCCGCGGCATCAAACAAAAATAACTGGCTTTTGTCGTGCGAAGTGAATAAATACTGCATGTTTTTGCCCTTTCATTGCATTCTCTCTAAGTTCTGTTCTTGACAGGTAAGTGGGCGATATCATGCCATTTCGGTTAAGCAGTACTACTGTTTAGTATATACTTTTTCGGAGCTCCGGTCAACTACGGTTTAACAAGGTTCACTGTAGCAGCGGTGGAAAATTCGTTTCATTTTCGCTCTGACTCTAAAATGACACGAGTCTTAAAAGTATTACGCAATACAGCAGTGAAGGATGGTTGCAGAAACGCCGAATGCAGAGGCGAAAGGACCACTCGGCCAGCGTGTCACACTGGATGGTAGCGCCATCTATTGATCCCTCTTAAAACATCCACATGTTCACAATGTGCTTGCTGATCTTCACAAGTACAGCCGATTTCTTAATGAGAATTTGTGCACTTTATTGCACTCCTTCCCCCCTGTTCTAAGCATGTTCAATGCCAACTTATTCATTCGTTTCGCGTAAAAGAGCAGCTTGGAATGGCACCACTCAAGCAAGTCTGTGGATGCCATTTCTATGAAGGACGAATCACTACCTGGGACGGAGTCTTCTACAGCGTTGCAGCTGCGGCGACTACACGTATGAATTTAGCCACTGTCAAAGCAATTAATTTTTTATACTTTTTAAATGCAAATTGACGTCTTTACGGCACTGTTGCATTAATTTTCTTTGTTCTTTGCACATCTTCAGTCATACAAGTGCAGAACTTCATTTTTAGTAGCATAGAGCCTCAATAAATGTTATTAAAGAACGAAGCAAAATCGCACAATAAAATGTCTTGCGACCTGCAGAGAAGCTACCAACTAAACTGCCAACAAGACCACATGTGAAGGCCATTTGGTCGTCCAACAGGTTCCGAACTGTGGCGCTACCTCTGTGCAAGAATTTGTGCTTGGAGGTCACTGGCCTTGGTTCCGCTGCATGAAACTACTGTAACAGAGTATAGGTAATGTCTTCATCCTCGCAAAAGATCTTGGTGTATGAAAGTCACGAAAAGGTGCATACGGCAAGTTTTCATGCAGCTGTGACACTAAGCTTTGGGTTCAGGGATGCTGTGTGGTTGGTTACATTAGAAAGTATGCGCAGCACTTTTTCATTTTGTGGAGAATGTGTTGGGAGAATTTCATTTTCATTGTCATAGCGATTATATGGACACTCAAAGGACGTTCACACTGGCACCGCCATGCTGTCACAATATAAACGACACATACACGTCGGGTGCATGCTAGGGGTTGGAAGATTTCCAAAGATGCGAACAGCATGCAGTGTGTTTGGTTGCAAAAACGATAGTCAAGTGGACGCACCATGTGTATGCACTGTCATGCTCCACTCTATCACCTCGGCAGAGAAGCCAAGGCAGCGTTCTGCCTTCCGCTGCTGGTAGGAGCACACTCACACTAGCGTTCCTACTGTGCGGCTGTGCATTGTTGCATACTCCAGGGTAGCGTAGCTTACTGCTGCCGAGTTTTGGCGACGCCTGCCTATTGAAGCTCGACCGACGTTACTAATGGGTAGCGTGGCGTTGTCGGCGGGCTCCAGGCATCTGGTAGACCATGGCGACCGGGCAAGGACGAGACGATTGCTAGTGCGAAACATGCACGGTTTATTCAAAGGTTGGTGAAAATTGAAGAAAAGAGAATGAAGTGATCAAAAGTACATTTCACAGCCCCTTAAATAGGCTCTCTACAATCGTGGGAGGGATCTTGCTTCCGTCGACGTTACGTGACCGGCACAGAAAGAGGGCCCCTACTCCTCTGGTTATACCAAGCCTGCTGCGAGGAGGAGGCCATCCCGCCTCCTGGAATTGTAGACGCCTGTCCGTCTCTTTTGCGCGTTGCTGGTTCATGGAAGTTCTCCTATAGAGTTTGGCCGTTCGAGGAAAGGGTCCCTCTAAAGTCGCGCGCACACACACACACACACAAAAGAGCTCTTGAACACTGCGGGGCTTCTGCCAGACCGGCAGACAATTGAAATGGTCATGGCGAATTAGGAAGTCGTGCTTCATTTTGACGAAGAAGGTCGGGTGAGAGAAAGTCTTTTCTGCACGAGGTGCGGGACTCCGACCGTAGCAGGAGAAGTCGCGCCTCATTTCGACAAGACAGGGTGAGAGAAGGTCGGTTGAAATTCCTTTCTGCAAGTGGTGCCAGACGCCACCCCTAACAGCGTATACACTGGTCCCAATAGAAAAGATAGTGAACGGCTAACTAGAACTATCTATAATCCTTTCATTGGGCACTGACAAGCTCCGATGGGTTTCTGTCAATCTCATCTCATGCACCATTGAAGTGCGACGCATACAAGGCTACTGGTGATACTTCTCAACATGTAGACATTGCAAGACACCTGGTAGCTTCCAGGGCATGTTTCTGCTACATTGCAGCAGTTGCCTTGCATGTTGTCGCGCCAACATGTTGGCCTACCTGTTGTCAGAGTACGATCAAAAGAGCTGTAGTGCAATGCTAAACCTTGTCATCACTGTCAAAGCTTTGCACTTTTACAGTATATGCCAGTATATTTACAGCTGTATATGCCTAGGCAAGAGAGAGAACAACTTTATTGTGTGCCCAGGATCAGGCCAAGGGAAGGGGAAGAGGTGGGGGACCCTTCTGTCTTCCCCCTTTAGTTGGCAGCTTGGAGTCCTTGGGCCCCAGTGGCGTCTTCAGCTATCCGGATGAGTCAGACTTGCACTGCCAGATCGGAGCTGAGTAGCACGGTCTCCCACTGCTCCGCAGAACTGATTTCTAAAGAAGAGTATTCTTTATGTTGGATGTGACTACGTTTGAGGGGGCACGACTAAACCATGTGCTGAAGGTCTGCCTTGCCTTTGCAAATTTTGCATACAACTGTAGCCGTCCTGGGTAATAGCGGCTATAGGCTGCAGGATTAGAGAAGGTGTTGGTCTGGAGCAAACGCCATTCCACCGATTGCCACTTAGTTAAAGTTCTGTGTGCTGCAGGATACTTAGCCCTCGCATGTCTGTAATGATCAAGGATCCCTTGATAAGACACCAGCCTGTCCCGCCACGACCGGTGCAACGAGCGAGCATCAGCGCTGGAAAAGTCTGTGTAGACTCGGGTGGTTAGACCGAAACGCTCGCGGTGCGACCACAGAAAGCAGAAAGCTTGTACCCCTTTAAACAATGGCTCATACCCCAGTAAACGCAGCCTCCACATTACGACAGAAGAGAAGTGAAATTCTACACTGGAATGATGAGCGGCAGTGGAGCCAGCTGTGGAAGACGACGCTCAAGCTGTTGCCGCTGATGATAGTTTTTTGCACAATGGAGCCAGTTGTGGAAGAAGACGACGATGAATGTACGAGAAGTGGCAATAGCACTTTTGCGTAGTTGGTGCCGATAATTTTTACAGCGAAGCTGTATATGTCTAGGCGAAACACTCGCTGTCCGACCACAGAAACCTTCTGGCGGAAGGTGTGGCACGCCATTGGCTATGCCGATAGTGATGTCGTTTCTCTCTCGTAGCAGAGCGTGTGTGCAGCAGGCTCTCTCTCCAACTTTGCAATGGGGCGGCCACGCACCGTCCTTTCTCCTGAGGAGCAACTGGCCTACGTGCAAAAGCGCTGAGAGCAGGAGCGGGAGAGATCTCGTTGGCATCGTGCCAACGCCTTGGCAGAAGATGGGGACCGCGATGCGGAGCGCAAGTGGCAATGTCAGGCCGATCCGGCGGCTCGTGTAGTCGAGCTCGTTTGGAAAGCGGAGCTAATGCAGCGGCGACGCCGAGCAAGATCGCCAGTGGGAACGTCGGGCCAAGGATCTGGCTGTTCAGGCCCACGAGGCAGAGCAGCAACAATGTCTACATCAACATAAACATTAGGGCTGCGCATTTCAGCTTCGCTAGTTTACCGTCTGTACGGTGTGTATAGGTGGTACAGGGTGCATATGTGTTGCATTGGTGTTTTTATCTTTATCTTTGTCTATTTTTACAAAAACTGCCAGTTTCTTTTTTCAGTGACCTTGTGTTTTGAAACACATATACAGCCAGAATTATGTTTTTGCAAAAATCGTGTTTATTTACAAATGCCTTGCACAAGAGATGACAGGAAACAAAAGATGCCAGGAGCGGCACACCGTCTTTACATGCGTATGTAAAGTTAAGTAAGTAAAGTAACCTTGTTACTTAAGTTATAAAAGTGTTTGTTTGGATATTCCAAGAGTAGTGGAATTGCCACGTTTATATATTTCACTGCACTTGGGTCATTACACTTGTTGTGCAACTTCAGTATTAGAAACGACTCTAGCTTTATAGCAGAGCGTACTTGAGCATTGTGCATTGTGCTTTCCCATAAATAAATGCACTGGATCGAACAGGTTTTTCATGAGATTGCATATAATTGCGTAGAAATTCACAGGATTGACATGTAAAATAGCAATTTGTTATGTGGCTCTTTAAGCACTCATGTCTGCATGGATGTGACTTTGTGTGCCCATCATCTTAAATATTTATTTTCCAATTTTCTTTTGCAGATGAAGTTGCTAGCACATACCAATGGCAGCGAAGACCAGTCGTGGGGAGGTGCCCTGGGTGACGAGCCAGTTCCCAAACGCGACGGCAACAGCCAGTGCAGTCCCAGTGAACGCTGGTGCGTTGTTGCCGGGGAAGGAATTGGTGGTAGCAGTGGCAATAGGCAAGACGGCAGGCCGGCACGGCCTAACCACAACGCCAAGCGGTTGTGGCGTCAGAAGAAGGAGCACATTGACGCTCTCATCCGTCGACTGCGACAGAAGCTAGAACAGCTCAAAGGGCTGCGGAGGACGCTCAAGAAGCATAAGACTAAGCACCGCCATCACAAGCACCTGCTGCCATTGCCGACCGAGGTCCCCCTCGTGACGGCAAGAGGAGGCAGGGCAAGGGACATCGAAGAAGGTGATGGTGACGAAGGCGATGACAGAGAATACGAAGAGGAAGTCTCCATTCCGAGGCAGTGCCAATGTGCTAATGGCCAGCGGGGCACTCTTGTAAAAGACAGGTATGCCGTGTTGTCAGTCACAGCTTATTATCTCTACCGTCTGCCTGCATTTGCTCTGCTTGTACATTCTCCCAATAACCATTATAAATTTATGGTGGCATTTTCTTGCTGTCAATTGAAGTGGGAATAAGGTTCTGGCTGTCTTGCAAAGTGGCACCTACCTTCTGATATTCGTGTTATACAGTAAAAGCTCGTTAATTTGACCCTCATTAATTTGAATAATCAGATACGGGGACTCGTCCTCTGTTCCGGGCAAGCATATGCATTTCTTAGTAGAATCAAACTCGTTAATTTGGATTTATTTGTCCGCGCACCAAAAATGCCCAGTGCAGAAGGCGAAAACGTCGCTATCGTCTAACTGAAATGAAGCAGCTGAGCCCGCATCGCCATAGTCATCAGCAGAACTCGTAGATGATTGAGAGGAACGCCGGAATGCTTCATGTCTCTTTGCGCCATTACAGTCTTTATTCATGCGTTTACCACTGCGCATAACAGCGCATTTGTTGCAAGCCTTCATGAATGCAATGTAGTTGCCATCTGCGATCACGTCAAAACGACAGTGGCTTCACCTACAGCGATGGCATCAAACAGTACTTTTGTTTTACATGTTTTGTGCTGTCCATGATGCTGTGCTACATGCCTGTGAGGCAGCATGGTTGCTGTTGTTCCCTGCAGATAATTTAGGGAATTGTTGTAGCTGGGTTCTGCGGGAATTTCTTTATTCTGTTGGAGGTAAGTATTTTGAGAATAATGCTTCAAGCTGTCTGCAAAGAGCATGAAAGGTGCTTCTTTACTACCTGCTAGCTATAGTCATTCAAGTTACCTACATAGTGTTGGATTATTTGTTTCCGACTGGCTCTGCGGCAACCAAATGGATATGGTGAGCACGTCTATTGGGATCTAGATGTGTGCTGAGACATGAAAGGGTTATGTGTGGGTTTGGCGGTGCCGTGTGCACTATTCACTAACTACTAAACGCAAAATGGCGACACGTAAAGAGAAGATTATGCGACCATGAAAGAGGGGTCTTCAACACGCAGGGGTGGGGAGAGGTTGGGGTTTCCTAGTATGCAATGAAACTTTAAAGGGTGGAGAACTTTGACTTGAGGTGTGGCTTCATGGCAGCATGGTTCACATTGTCGTGAAGCCACAGTTCAAGATGAAATTTCTATATAATCTACACCCCCACTTTACCGCTACATATTTTGAAATTTTAGTGCAGGTTATGTGCAGAAAAATATGGTATGCGTCACTAAACAAAGGTAAGCTAGTGTACCAAGCATTTGTTTATTCCTTTCGTTGGCCATTTGATAATCTGTAGAGGGGTGTGACTGCTATTAGAAATTTTGAATATGAATAGAATATTTTTATTATTTAAGTGTATTCGATTTGAAAAATACATATTCTTTAATATTCGGGCATATGTATATTTCCCGAATATTTGAATATGTTCTCGAATATTCGAGCATAAATACATATTTGCAAAGGTTCCCGAATAATCTGGCACACATTCTTGCGTGCCCAAAGTTTGGCCACATTGACTGCTTTTTCAGCCAAGAAGATCTCGGTAGTGAGCACGCAAGGACCAAGGAAGAGAAACTGAGGCGTAAGGAGCGAAAATTTCGCCGCAAGTCAAAGTTCCAAAACACGACGTGCAACCTTGAGAAAATGAACTGCTTCACTCACGACAACAACCACTGGAAGACTGCACCCCTGTGGACATGTAAGCCACGCTGGAGTTCTTGGTGCACAGTTACAGTGTAATTTCCTGATTCTAACACACCCCCAAATCTAATGCGCACCCAGTTTTTGTGTGTTCGCAGTGTGAAAAAAAAAACACTGTACACCAAAATTTCACATGCACCCAATTTTATAACAAAAAAAAAGCGGCATTGCTCTGATTTTCCGGGTCAGAAAATTATTGCTCATGCTTTTACGGTTCAAGTGGCATATTATTGCCAGCAAGAACTGGTCTGTTGCGATCTTGTCAGGGCATTGGCGATGGCAGTAGCGTTCTGTTGCCAATGTCACAATATGCACTTCCAGTTATGTGTGCTTTTATAAGGCACAGACAATTTCCTTAGAACTTTCTTAAGCCTATCTTCTTTAAAAAAGAATGGTGTATGTTATACAGCACTTGTGCTGTTTGGCAGTTAAGGAGCAACACTTGGAAATGCTTGCATCTGCAGTAGTACCTTTCCAGCCTCGATGGCATCACCAGTGTCGATGTTAAGAGTGCTCTGTGAGCACTTTTGAGGGTTCTTGTTTGTCTCCTGAAAGCCATCTTTACTCCATCGTGCTTTAGAAGAGCACTGGTCATTTGAGTTCTTTAGACGTATTTTGGCACAGCATCGCCTCAGAGATTGTGCACGCTGGCAGGTTGTGCTCCGGCTGTCTCATTTGCACAGAGAGAGTGTAAGGTGTGGCCGGCTTTTTTTCCCCACCGTGGTGCTCGCAACTGATGGCATTTCATGCATTGGGGAGGCTTTCAGGCACTCCGGTACTGATGCTGCGGCTTGGATGAGGAGTGAAAAAAAATTCTTTTGTGCTTCTATGTCATTCCTTAATGACTTGGAAATGACAGCTGATGGTCTACGAGGAGCAAACTGTGGGCTGGGGCCCATTTATTCTCAAACTTGGTAATCAAACTTGGCAACAGACCTCGTTTTTCAACACACACTCCCATTATGTTCCTGTAGGTATGTAGAAGTTGAATATACTTGTATCTGCAAGAGTTAGTCATGTGCCATAAAAACACTATATAGTGGAACCTCATTAAACCATAGTTGGCAGGAGCTAGGAAAAAGTACATACTAAACGGTAGTATTGCTTAACCGAAATAGCGCAAGATCGCCCACTTACTTGTCAAAAACGGAACTACGAGAGTGCGATGAAAAGGCAAAAATCATGCAGTATTTATTCACTTCGCACAACAAAAGCATGTTATTTTCATCTGATGCTTCGGTGGGCTAGCAGCGACGACGATGGCCTCAAACTCACTCAAGCTACAAGCCAGCTTTTTTGCCAGCCCCCTCTTTTCGGCAAAGACCTGCATGAGGCTGATGTAACGTGCAACATGTGCCACTGCCGAGCCTGAATCACCCCTGCTGTCGCTTTCCATGTCGTCCTCACCACTGTCGTTAGACGACACTTTGGCAATAACAGAGGCAATGATGGTGAAAAGTCGAACTTCACAGCTGACATATTTTCACAGTCGCAACAGCGTCGCCTACCAACTTCTTCACGTTTCCAAAAGCCACACACCATAGTCAATGGTAGTTCCCTCTCGCGTACTAGCACCGACTTCTTCGTGCCACATTCGACAGCATGAACAAAGTCCAACTTTTCTTCTATACTGAGCATCCGGTTTTTGTCCTAGCTTTCCCGACACCATAACACGGGCCACAATGCTCCAACTCTGGCACGGCACCAAAGTGATGTTGATGTTGATGTGGCTTCACCCTTCCAAGCTCCCTCTGCGTTTATGCTTGGAGGCCATTCTAATCTCTGAGGCTCGTTGTTCTGCCGGGCCGACGTACTGCCATGATATTGTGACGAAAAGTGGAAACACTACGTCTTAACTGATAGGTATGCAATAAGCTGGTATGGTCTATGCGGATACAAAGCGCATTATGTTCAATGGATGCCGAGTCGATAATTTCACTTTACTTCTTTTAAAACGAAACTGTTTAAGTGGGTACAGTTTAACGAGGTTTTACTGTACTTCACAATTTGCGAATATAGGTATATACACTCATCATTTTGGAAGCTTGTTTGATAGCTTTGAACGAATTGCCTGCTGGTGTCAGTGCTTGCTTTCGTCTGTGCATTTCACCATCGTGATAGTGCGTGAAGCAAGACATAGTATGATCTGCCCACAGAAACCTGCTGCACTCGCTTGAGTACTGAGATTTAGGCGCACGTTAGAAAACCACAGGTGGTTGAACTTAATCTGGATTATTTGAAGAGGCAGACATTACTAGCACGAGAAACTGAAACACATATTTAACTAATTCACACAATTAAAATATCAATAATTAACTTGCTAATTAAATATTTTACAGTATACATTGCAACTTGTGAATTATAGCCGGCAAGACGTATCCACTCGAAATGAATTTCCAGGGTGACACCAGTTTCGAAATACTATTTTGCAATGTGTGGAATGAAGTACGTGGACGTTTCAGTTACTTTTATACTTCAATGCATAAAAGAATGTTTTGTTAAAAAGGTGGAACAGTCCATATTTAGGGCAAGTTCGATAGTGCATATCTCAATAGTGGTGTCATTCTGGAAATTCATTGTGAATATGCCTTATCAGTCTTGTGTATTGTAAATTTCATATAACGAAAATGTAATAAATAAATCTTTCAACATCTCGAAAAAAGGGGGAAGTAAAAAACAAGGCAATTTCTTGGCTGTGAAGCATACTCACACACCTTTCTAGTCAGAACGGAAAACTTCCTATGCAGTCTCAAGTAATGACAACATCTTTAAATTTCACACTCTCAAATAAATATTCACAGCCACAATTTGAATAATGTAACTGACTAATAGTTACAAACATTTCCTTTCAAAGATGCTTTCTGAGATGCTATGTCTGTCCACTTCGTTCATCCTGCTCTTGTATTGTTTCTTCACATTTTAACAGGATTCTAGCTTTTGGAGTTCATTTTAGGTCACAATAAGAGAGTGTTTCAGAGAAGCTGCTTTCTCTATATAGATTTGCTGTGGGTTTAACCAAGTTTTCACTCAACTTTCTCGCTCTTTCATGAAAGCCTCTTTACTTTTGCAACAATTATAACCTGGTTTTATGAAGTTCTTTGAATATGTAGTGGTATTTACATATAGCTAATTGGAGCATTGCAATTATTCTCTCTTCAGATGGTCCATTTTGTTTCTGCCAGAATGCCAACAACAACACGTTTTGGTGCCTGCGGACAATCAACGAGACGCACAATTTTCTCTACTGTGAATTCGTCACTGGCTTCATTACTTTCTATGACATGAGAACTGATCCTTATCAGGTTTGTTGAGTATTTTATTCATGTATGCAGTGTTGCTTCCACAAGGTTAATGCTTTGCTTTGAGTTGGCCACATTTTTTTTTGTTTACTTATAAAGAGAAGTGTTGAAAGTTGGCAGTCCCTGAAGTCAGAATTTCATTCCATTTCATCATTTTAAAGCTTTATATATATATTTTTTTACTTTTTACTTTCAACTGTTGACTTTTGATGGCCTCTTCCAGATGGTTCATAAAGTCTGTGCTGCATTTTGGGCCGTTCTTATTATTTACTGTTGTCTTAACATACTGTTGTATTACATTACATCTCTGATTAATAACATAAAGTCTGATTTACAGTTTACCTCGAAGTTCAGTGTTGCCATAGGCAGATATTTACAAGAAAGTGAACGCTTGTAGCAATGAACATTGGCTGAACAAGAGATGCCTCAGGCTCAAGCCATTGTTTTGACTAGGAGAGTTGTCTTTACCAGGGCACTTGTGCTTGTCTTGTTCCTTCTGTCTATTTAGTTTTCTGTGCAATAAATAAGCTAGGAGTGAGGATCAACGGTGAATATCTCAACAATCTTCGGTTTGCTGATGACATTGACCTGTTCAGCAACACGTGATGAATTGCACCAAATCATTGAGGACCTTAATTGACAAAATGTAAGAGCAGGTTTGAAGTTTAATATGCATAAGACAAAGAAAATATTCATTAGTGTGGCAAGGGAGCAATAATTCATTTATCTCCAGTCAATTGCTAGAGTCTTTGCAGTAGTCTGTTTATCTAGGACAATTACATATTCGAAACAGACCCCAATCATGAGACGAAAATTTACAAAAGAATAAAAATGGGTTGGAGTGCATGTGGCAGGCATAACCAAATTCTGGCGGGAAGCTACCACTGTCATTGAACAGAAAAGTGTACATTCATTGCATTCTGCCGGTGCTAACATACGGGGCAGAAACTTGGAGGTTAACAAAGAAGCTCAAGAAAAAGTTAAGGACCAGGCAAAGGGCGATGGAACAAAAAAATGTTAGGCATAATGTTAAGAGATAGAAAGAGAGCAGTGTGGATCAGAGAGCAAACAGCCATAGCCGATGTTCTACTTGACATTAAGAGAAAAAGATAGAGCTGGGCAGGCCACGTAATGTGTAGGGCAGTTAACTGGTGGACCATTAGAGCATAGACTATTACAGCATGTGTACTAAGGAGGGCAGAAAAAGGGGTGGGGTGATGAAAGTAGGAAATTTGCAGTCGCAAGTTGGAATCGGCTAGTGTAAGACGGGGGTAATCGGAGATTGCTGAGAGCGACCTTCGTCCTACAGGAGACCTAAACATAGGCTGATGATGATGATGAAATAAGTTCATTCAGAGAGATTGTGTCCCTTTTTCGAAACGTTGTCTTTGACAAGAGGCATCTCTTGCTCCACCACCGTCTTGTAAATTTGTCTTGCTTGAATAAATTCAACTAGTTCCTTCAGAACATAGCTCAAGGCAAAAATAAAATGCATATTTCCATTAGTGAAAGAAGCACTTGCAAGAAAAGGTGCAGACTCCATGTTGTTGTCTTTGTTTCCCCTTAGCTTCACTGGTGCTTTGTGCTTCATTTGTTGTTCCCCATGGCTCACTACAACCCACTTGCTTGCAGTTGCGAAATGCAGTCCACGATTTGTCGACGCAGGAGGTTCAAGAGCTACACAACTCTCTTGAAAGATTAAAAAGGTGCAAAGGCTCTCGAGAGTGTCACTTGAAGTACAGGCCAGAGGGTGTGTATCTTTCTTTTTTTTTTTTATCATCCCCTTCAGTCTAAGCTCTACTGCTGCGCACTTGACATTATCTAAGTCGGCGGAAGGACAAGTGGATGTCATACTGGAGGGGACATTAGCTCGTCTTACCCCCTGTTGACCTGAGCTGTTCGAAGTGCCTTCAGGGAGACGAGTGTAAAGATTTGTTCGTAATATTCATTCTGTTTCTGTCCCTTGTTTCCAGTCTGTATAACTTATTTTTATCATTCGTATTCTTTAAAAATTGGAGGGGGTTGAGTTAAGAGGGTGAAAATCTGGCGCTATTTTCGCTGTCAGCCAGAGAAAAGAAATTGAGAGTTGCTTTTAAGAAAGCATTCTAAACTGACTGTCATGTATTGTCTATGAAAGAAAATTGCTAAAAGCAATGAGCAGTCACCTTTTGCTGAGCGTAACATAGTTCGTCAGTAAAAAAAAATACAGTGAAACCTTGTTAAACCGTAGTTGGCCAGAGCTCGAAAAAAGTACTGCTAAACGGTAGTACTGCTTAACCAATATAGCATGAGATCGCCCACTTACCTGTCAGAAACGGAACTCAGAGAGAGTGCGATGAAAGGGCAAAAACATGCAGTATTTATTCACTTCGCACGACAAAAGCCCGTTATTTTTAATGCCGCAGGCTGCTTAGCAGCGACGACAGCAGCCTCAAACTTACTGAAGCTGCAAGCCAGCTTTTCAGCCAGCCCCCTTCTTGGCAAACAGTTGCATGACAGATTCCTCATTGGCGTTGCATTTTCTCCGTGCATGGCGCAGTAGCTCTACAAAAGTTGTAGGGTGCCTTTTTCATTGCGGGGGGCTGTTCTCGTCGCGAACATTGCATCCATAAGGCTCACGGTAATGTGCAGCTTCTGCCACTGTCGGGCCTGAATCGCCCGTGCTGTCGCTTTCCGTGTCATGCTCATCACAGTTGCCAGGCGACACTTGGGCAACAACAGAGGCAACGATGGTGAAAAGTCTAGCCTCGTAGCCGACATCTCTTCACGGTCGTAGCAGCGCTGCTGAGCAACTTCTTCGCATTTCAAATGCCACACACCGTAGTCAACAGTAGATCCCTGTCGCGTGCCAGCTCTGCCTTCTTCATGTCACATGTGATAGCACAAACTATGTCTAATTTTTCTTCTTTGCTGAGCACCCGGTGTTTTTTTTATCCGAGCTTCGGCGTGACGCGAGTCCTTGTTTGCACGATGCCACAACGCTTTCTGCCACGGCGCTGAAATGATATTGATGTTAATGTGGCTTCATGCGCAAACGCACAACGCGCTTGGAGGCCATTGTTCTGATCCCTGAGGCTTGTTGTTCTGCTGGGCCGCCCGATGGAGACGATGCACCGCCGTGTTCGCTCGACAAAAATGGAAACACTACATATTAACCAATACGTAAGCAATAAGCTGGTACGGTTTATGTGGATACAAAACTCATTATGTCCAATAGCCGCTGAGTCGGGGATATTACTTTAGTACTTTTAAAACGAAGCTACTGTTTAGGCGGTTACGGTTTAACGAGGTTTTGCTGTTATAAGTGCAGCTTCTAAGGGTGTGTTGCTTGCCTGAATTTATGGCATTGTATATCAGTCTCATCAACAAAGCCTAATTTGAGTGCAACCTGCTAGCTTAGCAGTGTTCACTCTCACACAAGCTTTCACAATTAAGAGTGACTGGCCATCTGGTGGCGACTCTCGCCTTTCAAATTAGGTTGTCATGACCCCAAGAACATTGCCAAAATACAGTACAGCTTGTGAGTAGTTCAAGGTTGTTCTTGAATAACATTTGTTTTGCTAAGTAGCTGGGGTTGTCCAAATTTGATGTGTGAGAGACAAAATAGAACTAGGAGCTTGTCTCGGACCGCAATATCATCTTTGAATTTGCACTTCTCCACATGAGCTTGCACTCAGAGGAATGAAGTCATATAATTTGTAACTATCAGGTGCATGGATTCTAATGATGCTCTAATGAGTTATAATGATTATTGGCAAAATTAGCACACAGTGTATGTGATGGGATATTTCTGCACATTATTGTGTCGTACGCATTTTGTTATCTGTAATAGCTATTTTTTTTTTCATTGCTTTTCGTATGTCCTCTGTTTATTGCACCATTGCAGTGATGAAATAACTTGTTGGTTTGCTTTGGTCCTCTCCTGTGCTTCGGTCCTTTGCTACATTACAGCCAAAATTCACTTGTGTCTTATGTACTATCTGCAGAGGTGTTAACCATAATTATTATGCCAGAAAAGCATCATTGAGGGTAGCGTCATCGAATTATGCCCCTGTGGTCTCTATATTAGTACAGCATTTACAAGCAGTCAATCAAGGGCCTTTCTCATTCTTTTTTTGTTCCCTGTGTAATACTTTTCCAGCTACAACAGTAAATGTTGGGCTTTTGTGGGCTGAGTTGGTGGCTTGTATTTATTATTTCTGCTTAATTTTTTAGGACGACGAGATTTTCCTGGATCCGTTCGTACGAAGCATGATAGGTCAGTTTCAGTTTTTTAATTTTCATAGATACACGTTACACCTGTGCACTTGCTAATGCAAAGTTGCAGGTATACCCGTGTATATGTAAAGACTGTCGCTTTAGTGTGTATAAATTCTTTGTGTAGTCATTATGAGCTGCCTATTCTTGTAGCGCCGCAGATTTATGTATGTGGGGAATCATAGGCTTTGGATTGGAACCTATGACCTTAACTAAACTTTAACTCTTTTTTTCTACGGCAAATTAGTTCTGGGGAATTGCACTAAGTGGAGCTATAGCCCAAAGTTGCAAAGAAAACCCGGTCTTTTTCTTTGACTTGGTCAAGTTTGGTGCCCGGACTAGGACAGTTTTTTTTTTTTTTTCAACTGCAAAGCTTTCTTTCTGAAAAACCTGTTTGGATTTCTTTAGTAGGTTCATGCTATGGTCTGGGTAATGATTATTTTCTCTTGGTTAGCCTTCTGGTATAGTAAAAGAACCTTCCTTCATCAACAGTGCCATATATTACATCTTATGCAATGGACTAGCTCTCTGGCTGATAGTTATGCATGTTTATGTGATGCTGGGCTTCACAGTTGTCATGAATGTTAGAGACCTGTCTTGTCAACACTTTTATGATGACTACGTTTGAAATCCCTACACTGATTGGTGGTAGTTAAACATCCATGTAAATACACCTCATAGGTGCATGGTCATCTATCACTAAGCTTGTGTGCGTTGTACTAGACTTTCCAGTCAGTAAATTTAGTTTTTGTTAGTCGTCTGTTGGTAAAATCTAATAATAATATTTTTGTCATGTTCGCTTTTTTTTCCTTATCATCATAGGCATTGGAAAAGTAGTCGTCCTGAATGATAGAGTGGATGTCCGACTGCTACTTTACACAATATGGAATTCTTGTGAGTAGGCTGTTTTGGACTTGTACCTGTTTAACAGTGTAGTGCCTACAGGGTTTTTTATGTGACTTTAAGCAAATATTTAAGAAAAAAAAAGTGGTGTAGTCAACATCTGATTTTTTGGATGCCCTAACGAGAACGTCCGAAAAATAGGGCAGTCCAAAAAAAAAAATGCATGCATGCCTATTACTGCCCCCAAGGGCTCAAACTACCACAGGCATGTCTGAAACAGCTCTGAAGGTCTGCCAGTATACTTGCTAGATGTATCAGGGCTTGTACTGTGAGAGGAGATGGTGGCTGCATGCAAGTATAATTAAGAAATACATGCATGTCCCGAAGCAGTGTCCCAATTTTACGTTTCTTTTTTTTTTTTTATGCTTCCCCACCTAATACCGCCATATTGCGGTGAAGCTGACTTTCGGGAACCGACATTGTGCTGCGCTTGATCCTTGCCGTACTTTCTGTGCTTCGAAGCCATTGGCCATGTGGTGACTTGTGATAAAAAATATGGCACTGAACAGCTGGAAGCTAGGTAGCAAATGTAGAAACAGCTAGGCTTAACGGTGCTGCGGTGGCTACAACTTCTAGCAGATCGGCGGGCGAGATCGGCGTGGAGTTGTTTTGATGGCCATTTATCTTATTAAAAGCAATCTTTTCTCTTCTTCTTTTTTCTTGAGGGGGATTAGGGAGCGTGATGCTTTGAACATTGTCAGATTGGTGTAAGCCACTAGGAGGAGCTGCTTACATCTGCAAACACATTTTATTTTTTCCCAGCTCTGCGTCTTCTGCCAAGGAAGCGCACACGAAGGACATCTCAAGCCACCCCCATAGATGACACGTCAGAAGTTCCTGCAGCCAATCTTATCTTGCTGCCCTACGTTTTGCATTTGTGTCTTTTGCACAAACTCTGCATTTACTATCTCTCCCGAACACTCTAGTGCACCTCACACATAGCATACTGTATGTGCATGTGTAAGCATCCCACTTTTTTTAGCGTTCTTAACGTGATGCAACTGTAACGCAGGGCTGGGCCATCACAGTCCAGTTATTCTGGCCTTGCATAAGTCCACCTGGTCCCTGTGAACCAAAAGAGTGAACATTTTTGTTTTCGTTATACATTACTTGCTCACGGATGTGCATCATGCCCCAGGTGCCCATCTAGAACTGGCCACTCTCACTGTCGCCGCTGCTTTGGCTTTGTTCGGCAGCACACTCATGGATGCAGTCGTCACTCATGCCATGTGTGTTATCAGATATAGATATGTCTGTGAATTCAAACCTTTTTCCAATGAGGTCCGAAAATACCATAGTCCACATGCTCTGAATCGGGGACGATCTGCAACGATGACTTTGTTAAATTTTTCCAAATTTTGTGCTGCCAAGTTGGGCATGCAGCTCTTGCACAAGTGCGGCCCCTACTCAAGTGTATACAGCACATTTCCATAACTGCAACAAAAGAAAGTCTTGTTGACCCTAAAAAAGATAAATACTATTCCAAGTTCAAGGAAGAAAAGTTCTGAAGTACTGAAACTTGGGTGCATTTCGAATTTCATTCTAAATGGGCTATCAAACCTGCAAGAATCTTCTTCTAGGAACTGCCTAGGTCGCATCCTGTAAAACCAGTAAGAGCTGTCTAGGAGGTAGATTTGGTAAACTGGAATAAGCATACGCTCAGCTTTCTCTCTCTCGAACCGAATTACAAAATTATTTTAGTGGAGGAGTGGGAATTGTTGACTTGATAGTGCTGCCATGTTTTACTGTCGTTCAAAAGAATACTCTGAAGAAACATTTGCACTAGTGCACTCTTGATTTAGAATTGTAGATTTTTCTGGCTGTAATATTTTCACCTGGACTTGGCAAGTTTCTGTGGTGTCAGGGACATTGCTGTTATAATTTCTTGTTCCGTATTTGAACCGCGCAAGTCTTTTCAGTTCACAAAAGTGGTGACCACCTGCTATCTTCTTGAGGACAGTATTTGTGTCTTCTCGCTGATTACCTGTTAGCCCAAAACTTTTGTAAAGCGTATTTGCTTTTGCTTTCTTATAGTCTCTCCAGCTGTTTTGATTATTATATATATGTATTAGTCAAAAGTAATTCTTATGGCCTAGCTTGGATGTGTGGCCAGCATAAAAATTGATTTTGTTAGGTGCTTTCTTATTTGTTGTGTATAATTTCTGTTGCAGATGTATTTTTGTGCTATCTTTATTAGTACTTTTTCAGTGTATCACAGCCTTATTGCTGAATCTCACATTGTTTTCTTTCTAGAATTTTTTTTTGATAGACTGCAAACTGTGCTTTATACTTGGTATGGAGCTGTTGCTACCTTTTTATTTTGGATTTAAACTTTTGATAGATGTATATATACACATATGTACTATGAATACAAATCGGTCATGCTTAGCACTGGAACAATTTTGTTATCTATTTACATTGCAAAACTTTTTATTCTGCGATGCCTATTTATCAGTGACATATTTTATTATGTTGTATTGTTGCATCGGTTGCTATCTGTTGATTTGTGTGCATCATAGATTGCTCATTCAGCTGCTTTAACCGTGTGAAAAATGTACATAATTATTTGTTCTTAAGCAACTGTCGAGGGTAGCCGTGTGAAATATTGTGCAAATGATAGTTAGACTTCAGTGCGAGCACCAAGGACGTTTACTTCGTGGAAGTGCTTGTATGAATAGGAAGCCTGTCTAAAACAAATGTGACTGCCATGTTAGTAAGTCTTGTGTTTAATTATGCACAAGTACTTTGTAGCATACTTGCCTTGGCACCAGCCATGCAGAGGATCTAGGATACTGTGCAGTGCTTTCTGCAAACGCTTCTTTTTGGTTGTGTAACATAGTTTCGAGGTTGTGTTGGCTGTATAGAAATAGAACTAGGGAATTGTAATGTGCTTGGCACATTACTTACTTGTCTGTTTGCTTTCTTTTTGTAGGTTTGTGTTGATTTAGGTTCCCTTAATGTCTTTAATAGTGCATTGTGCTTGGTATATTGTATAATAGTACATGCATTGCAAAAATTTATCTTAAATGAATACTAAAGGCAAATAATTCAAAATATTCACACTCCCTGCTTTGGGGCAGGGAGTGTCGCCGTTGCATATGCCATCGCCGCCCTTTAGTGACGTCAGCGAGTAAAATGGCGTCCGGCAGATGACAGCACTGTTTTCTGTGTAAAACAGATGTGTGGCCATGGAGAAACTGAGCCAAGATATAGAGTGTGGATTCGCCGGTGCATCTACTCTTGGTCAAGTGGCTTAGACTGTTTGGAAATCCGGTAACATCACTTGAAAGTTGCATTCTCTACTACTTGCACTTTTGAGTTTCATGAGCCAGTAAAACCAGCTCAGCAGCATGCAATAATGAAACTACTGAAACACAAAAGCAGGGTGGTGCAGAATGTAGCAAACAAAGCTTTTTGACCGCCTGCATTATTGTCAATGTCCAGTTCTTTTTTCTAAAAATCAAATAGAACTGTACAAGTAATGCTTTCTTTGATCTTATAATACCTTACAATGATCTTTTTATTACAAGTGGTGAGTACTAGTGACAGAATTATGAGGAGTGTCTCCATAATTGGGCTAGTACTTGAATGTCCAAGGGGAGTCTCATTGTATCTTGCATTTACCTCAATTTCTCAATTACCAAATCTCTGTTTGGGATAATGACGTTTTTGGGCACCAATTTATCACATTAACTCAGCATTTGCCTTTGGTGTCCCTTTAAAGATAACTTGTGATGTTACTGTTAGGGGTGACAAGCTACACTTGTTGCTTTGTGTATTATGGTCTAGATAAAATAACTGTTTCGCTCTTTACCTTGTGGTTGTGACTTGTGATAAAAAGCATAATTTTGAGGTTTCCTGCTGGTTTATGAGTAGACACCGTGGTATTGGCTAGCAGACTTTTATGTAAAGTGTTAAAGGTGGTTCATTACGCTTTCTAACCAGCTGAATTGATGATTGTTCAGTTAACTGTTTCTCTGATCAATTACTTTTTATGTAATTCAAGTACATTGAGAAAGCAGGTTATATAGGGTACTCGCACTTCCAACATGTGGAGAAAGAATGTTGCCACAAAGAATTGTAAATTCTCCATTCTGAAGCAACTGTTTTCTGATAAGATAGCAAATACTTACACTTTTGCATTGAAGCTTCCATGTGTATTGCAATAGAAATATTAAATAGACATTGACCACTATGTTCTTGTCATCGTGCTGGTGCTGTTGATAAAGGAGTGTCAAAGTGCGTGCAGCCTTGAAACACTACGAATGCCAATAATTTGAGATCAGAGAAGCATATTGATGTTGTAAAAGATTAAAGAACACATTGCAGAGATTTATTCGACTGTAGAATATTGACGTGAGCATTTATGGGCATCTTCAATCAACACAACTGCTCACCCAGTAGGCAATGATGCAAACAGTAAGCTTGGTTTGCTGTTATTTAAGATTTTCCTAAAGCATGCGTGTGACCGCCCATTCCAATAGCCATGACATGTGGGTACCTTCGATCATAAACAAGAAATGCACATACTTGTGCGCTCATTCACATTTTTTTTTCCTTTTTGCACTTTTGGAAGATGGCAATCGTATATTTATAGCTTGTAGTTTTTTCAATTCAATGTGTCCCGTAAACCATTGAGCTTCTTACAAAAATTACTACAATGAACTCTGGTGCCACGATGGCTTGGCTACCTTGAGAATGAAAGGGTAGTACATTGATTTGACTAATCTTTGTGCTTGTGTATTCAGACATTTGTGTTTTGTCAAATTTTTTTAAAGTAATCAGCAAACACAGCAAGGCAATAACTCCGTGTTGTGGGATTCTCACCCGCGCTCTTTGGACAAAGGAACGATAACACAGTAGTGCAAACAATCACAAGGGCATTTATTGCACCTTTCATAGACCAGTGCCTGTTAGCCGAGTTGTTATCCACAAAACATGCCGACGGGCGCGCGACAAATTGCGGAAGTCAGACTCGCTGCGACCGGATAGCGAGCGAATATGTTCGCCCCCATGCTGGACACTGACTACTGGGCGTTCGCGCGTACGGTCACGCGAACGGTGGCGCGTTCGAACGCTCGTGTTCGTCCGTTCCGGTGTAGGCCTCGCGAGATGGTCTCGCAGAGGCATGGATCGGCGCACGCGCGGAACGTCCGCGCCGCTTGCCGATCCCGAGCCAAAGAGCAAGAGCCTTCTCCTTTTTGCGCCCAAGTAACCCCGCCGTTAGGCGGCATTAGCAGAGCCACACTCGCGCCCTCTCTCGCACTACCCTGCAAGCATACCGACCGCAGCCGTAAAGGCACGCGGCGAAGTCGGTTTACAGCAGACTGTAGCTATGCGGGAAAACAGCATATCAGGGGACGCGTGAGAGTCGCGCATCCCCACAGTGTTCACGTGCATAAGCATTGCAAATTGTCCTGTTTGTAATGCTTATGTAATTGTAAATTTAAGTCGTAATGTTGGCATGTCCATCATTTAAATTATAGGGCTAGAAAGGTTTAATTGCCATGCTGACTTATCTGCCACACTTGCAACTCCCACGGACGCTAGACTTGTTGCAAAGGAGCTCTCAGGTCTCGGGTAGCATTGACCCACTGGTCTGACCATGTAGATCGGCAGAGAGGGTCCAGGCAGAGGCGAGGCAACTTGAACACAAAAAACATTTAATTAAATCGCGTAGCTGACTGCTACGTGATGAGCGGTCAGTTCGACAAACTGTCCGTACGAGGAGCAAAGGCTGGCGATGGGGGCTCTCTATAGCTTTCTAAGGATGCTGTTGCTCAGGAGCACCAGGAAATCATTGCTGTCCGTGCCTGCGACCTGGTAACGCCAACTTTTCCAGGTATGCATAATGGATTAGAGTAGTGTAGAGGGTGTTGCATTAGTACGCAAATACACGCACTGACACATAATCTAGGCTGCACCCGCCGTGGTGCGGTAGCCCAGTGGCTATGACGTTGCACTGCTTAAGTCTCAGGTTTGATTCCAGCCATGGTGTCTGCGTTCCAAAGGGGCGGAATACAAAAATGCTCATGTCCTGTGCATTGCGTGCACGTTAAAGAACACCAGGTGGTCAGAATTAATGCGGCCTACTTATAAGTCGGTTCATGTTGGCACGTAAAACACCAGAATTGTTTTTGTTTTTTTAGTCTAGGACGCGGCAGCCACATTTCGACGGAGAAGAAATGCAAAAAAATGCTCGTATTCTTGGAATTAGGTGCTTGTTAATGAACTTCAGATGGTCGAACTCAAGGCCCCCATTATGGCGAGCCTCATGATCGGATCGTAGTTTTGGCACGTATTTTTGGCACGCAATCCTTGTGGATGCTCTCTAACTCCACATGCATTGTTGTAGGACACCAATGACGATAGAAACAAAAAAATCGCCGACGATTACGATACTCCCTATTGCGAAATTTGAGCTCAGCTGTATACGTGGTGGCGCGTGGGCATGATTCACAGCAGCCGCGTGACAGACCACTGCTCATGCAGCACATATATGGCTTGGTGCGACGCGCTCACCGCATTCCATCTGTGAACAGACGACGGCACTTAGACGGCGCTAAAGTCCCTTGATAATTTGAAAGTTCCGCCACTCCTTGAACCCTGCCGCCGCCGCGCGTCTAGGCAGAGGCCGGGAATCTTCGCTTTAACAACGAATGTTACAAAATCACCTTTCTGAGGTTTTGTTCTGTGGGAAAACTTTTTCTATTGATTTACCACGAGCCGAAATCATTGCATCAATGCGTTTTGATTACGAAGGTTGAGCAATCAATCATGCTTGTGGTCATTATATAGTAATGCAGATAGTATTCTGCAGGCAATAATGGTTAGCACTGCAACGTATTTCATCCTAATCCACCATCCTCTTTCATCGACCTTAATCTTCCATCAACCTCAATCCACCATAATTCTCCTTAATACATCTTAATCATCCTTAATAACCTTAATCCATCTTAGGACGATCACTAATCAATCATTAATTAACTTTGCTAATCAGTAATCATCTATACATGGCTGGACAGGCTTTGGTTCGCTTCCGGCCTTCCTTGGGTCACGTGACAGTTTCTATACCTTACAACGCGACCTTGAAACAGATCTAAGGCTTTCGCTTAGTAAGCCACACTCGGAGAGATGTGCCACGAACAGTAGAATAAGTTGTGCCATTCCAAATCTTAGCTTATTCATCTTAGGATAAGTTCACCGAAGACCAATTTGGAAGCCAAACCCTTCGGAATTACGGCATCAAGAAATTAAGGCCCGATGCATTACCAAGCCTTTTTGTAGTACGAGTAAACGCGCCTTTGACAGATTATGGAAGTAGTACACCACCATCGGTTCTTATAAAGCCTAGACCCCACGCCTGTGTTTTAAAAAGTTAAAGATAAATATCGACATACAAAGTAAGTACAAAGTATGGCCCAATTCCTCTTGGCGGCGTTGTAGTTCAAATGGAGCTGATCAAAAAGCGCCGTTAGAGGGAAAAAAAAAAACACTCCGTTAGCTCGCTTGAACACACCACCTCCACCGTTGACACCGCAATCGAAGTGATTGCAGTAGAAGGAGCTTCGCTAAAGCAATTCAACGTGGATAGCGGCAGTTATTGGAGTAACTCATTTATGAACCTCTCCTGTCACAAACGCAACAACCAAATCTTCCAGGCGAGCAGTGTACTGCGTGCCAAAGGGGCGAACGTTGGGAAGCGTCTACTAGCTGTACCCGGCCGAGGTGCCGCCACCGTCGGCGCCTGGGAGGAGCCGAGAGAAGGAGCGCCGGCATAGGAGGAGGAGAGAGGACGTGTAGTTACTTTTTGATCATTCAGGGGTTTTAGATGGCACTAAATTATCAAGGGGCTTTAGATGGCGCGCTCCTCTGGCGCCGTCTCGTAGCTGTCGTCGGAAATCTTGCGCGGCACAGCGCTTCTCATGCTTTCGCCATACCCTCCCCCGATTTCCGCCTCATGGTTCCACTGCACCCTCCTCTCCGCTTTCCTCTTCGTGCCTCTTCTCTCTCGACGTTTTTTTTTTTTTATATCCGCCGCTTCGCTCCGCGTTCGCTCTTATCTTTCGCTGTACTCGTTGCGGTAGGACAACGAAGCTCGCCGCAGGAATGGGTGCTTAAGAGCTGAGCTCTAAAAGATTGCAGTGCGTTCCTGTGGCAACTGTTTCAAATGATTAAAAATAGGGGATCTAAGACTAAGCGACTATTGTTGCTAGCCCGGCTCCATATAACAGCAATAGAATCTGAACATTGCCCTTAATCACCACTATGATTATTAACGGCGTTTTGCTAAGTAACTTAATGACATTAGGGGGCGTGTTGTAGTTGCACAGTTGAAGTCTGCCTCTACTCAAAGGGCATTTCTTTTTTTTTTTGCTGGACGCGTCATGCCCAGTATACTTAGGAAAAGTCGAACGCCATGATATGCCCTGGCGTTCCAGTTAACAGTTTTTTGTATTGCCTATTTCCACAACACGGGAACAGTTGGAACAGCAGTGCAGTTTGGTGCAGATTTTGATTACATATCTAGCGAAATTAGTGCGAGGCAGGGTTTCTGCAGATTGCAACCTGCTCTCTAAAGCCCATTAATTAAAGCTAATTGGTAATCTTCTGTTCGTTATGGTGCAGGCTACTTATTCTTATGTCTGCTGCTGTTATGAAGCTTAGGTAGCAAATGTAAATTTGTCTCGAATCGCCCATTTTTGATCGCCTGAGGCAGTCGTCGCAGAAGCACGTGGTTCTGTAAGCGTCAGTGGAATTCATCAACACCAGCCGGCCGCAGCGGTCACACTCCGGTGGGGGCGGAATGCAAGGATGCTCGCGTATCGGTGCATCGGGTTCGTATGTCAGATAAACCCAGGGGATAAAAAATATATATAATACGGAGTCCTCAGCTACGATGTGCTTCATAATCAGATCGTGGCTTTGGCACACAAAATCCCAGAATTCGTCCCATGGCGAAGCACGAGATCGCTGGAGTTTGAAGTGGCCGACGATGTGATATGATTAATTTTCTTTTTATTCATCCACAACAGTCACATAATGTTGAACACAACTGGCACCGTGTTGCTTGCACCTGGTAGTTGAGTAGTACCTGAATGCTACGATAACAGCTTGGAAGAAATGGTCTAAAGCTGTTCACTGATATTAGCACAATGTATACCCTGCACTTGTTGGTGTGAGTCAGTTAGGCTCATGTTCGTATTTGTAAGTAGATAACTGATTTGAAAAATGGAAATATTCAGTCAATTCAAACAACTTGAAAAGCTTTGCTTTTCCGAATTTACGCTTTGCCTGCAGCCGGCTTTTATGAAGAATCTCGGTGAACAGTGCACAATTTCCAGTGGAATGTATGTATGCAACAGCCTCAGATATCTTTGTATAGTCAGTGACATGCTCGTATTTTCTTGTAGTAAATGCTTATCAAAGGTCTAGCATTTATATTGTGACAAATTTATTAGTCTGAAAACGTGTAAAACTAGGATCCAAGTTTGTTTCCACTTTTTTTAAAACTTTGTGCGTGGTTTCGCATTTAATTTCGGCTCACTCCACATCTTTAAGTTAACGACAGCTACTTTTTTTTTTTTCAAAATCAAGAAAGGGGCTGTCAGATGGAATAGCACACTGTGGTATAAAGGTTATAAATAGGGATAAAGTGCCTCAGAAAGGCTGCCCAACGTTTCGATAGGAGGACCTATCTACGGTGCCAAGGCGAAGATAGGTCCTTTAACGAAGATATGTCCTCTTATCAAAAAGTTGGCCAGACTTTCTGAGGCACTTTATCCCTGTTTATGACCTTTTTTTTTTGTTACTTTGGGTTACTCTGGTTTATTTCAGCTGCTTGCACCAGAATCTTCTTGCACTCGGCAACTAACCTGATGGTCCCAGGTTGACCGCCTGCACACTTTTGTGCGCTGTTTGTATTTTTGACGTCATGTACAATTTTGCCAGCTTGCGTAACAAGACAAATATGCAAAATGTTATATTCATAAATGGAGCAAGTCAACTACTAAAATTAGTGTTATGCCTGTTCCATTCTTTTCTGCCACATGCTATTTCACATACTAATGCGCAAATGTTTGATTTACTCAAGCAAATGCGTGATCATGAACACACGTTGGACAACATACACAGTATGGACAGCGTCCCCCACTGTTAGGAAAAGCACCTCATTAATATTCAATCTCAGTAATTTAACCTCCATTTTACTATATGATGAAAAACCTGCCAATGTGGTGCTTACACAGATATCAAACATAGAAATATCACCCTGGAGGACTTTGTTGCAAATTAGCTGCTATGAGCGCCCGAATACTAATAGACTGTATTACTCGCAATAGTAGATGACACTGTACATAGTAACCTAAAGTATTATACTCACGTTTTCCACACAGTCGGGTAGTGTTTCAGCGTCGTCCAGAATTTCTTTGTTATAATTGTCTCATGCTGCCATTTGCCAGGCACATTCTAATAGTGGAAGAGCTGTGCAAAGCACTTGGTGATTTACGTTTAATCGCACCATGTCCTGAGTAGCTAACGTTGCCGTAATCTATATGACTCCTCCACGCATCCTTGGAGGATGGGGATGCTTTTTTTTTGTCAACTGTCTCTGCTATGGGTTATTTTAAAATATTGTGCCCTTCAGGGCGCAATTTCGTTTTACAACACTAATGACCCTGTGGCCATGTATTTCTGCGGCGCTATGCATCTCCGGTAAATTACTGTCAAGAACAATGTCAAGCATTTCTGACAGGGAACTAGCGATGACACATAAAAGACACCACAGTTATGATTCTGATCATTGTCGTGGAACATAATTACACCCTTAAAAGTGTAACGCCTATACAGGTCGTTCATCACAGACTTCAATTCGCAATTTGGCTGTTAGGGCCGCCAAGATATGGACAGCTGCGGTAATCCAGGCTATGACAAATTCAAACACTTGTCAAATTAGCCATCTCGATTGCTTGCTCCGATTGGCTCATCAATTCCGATTGACTCCTCTCTGATTGGCCCAAAGAGTGTACGGTCGCACCCACTGTTAAGTTTGCCTGTAATAAAGCTTGCAACGTCGCTTAAGCAATGAGCTTCAATTCAAGACACATGGCAGCCGAGAGTTGTCACAGTGGTATGTGCTTAGAGGTAAAATGCGCCAAGCCGACAAGCTCCTCTGGACAAAATGAGAGAAAAAAAAATAACGAAGAAGGGAACGAAGGTGATGCGTCACATTGTCGAGTCATGTCTGTCTACATTGTCGCACACTTTCTCGAACGGTGCATTGTCCCGTCACACGCACGCATACACACACGCATACTTCGGTCCAGCTTTTGTACAAGGTAGCGCGATCAAAGGCGCCTTCGTGGTTCTCCATCGTTGACAGCACGTCTTCAAAGAGGCCATATACACAGTGTCCACATGTCCGTATCTACAAACCGCGCCAGCATACTTTGAAAGTGCCGTGGCCAACCCGCTGCTCGTAGATGATTGAAGCGTAGGTCCCCAGTATGCCAGCGGCCGCTCTGTATACGCTTCTTCGTTGAATCAACCGTTGTTACTTCAAAGTCTTTTTCGCACTTGTGTTGCAGGTTGTCGCCACAAATGCGCACACTAGTATGAAGTGATCACGTCCGCGTTTCAGTTTGTTCTTTTTTTGTGAAAGCACGGCACAGTGTCCAGCCTGCACCTGAGAATTTGTTTCCTGCACCTTATGAAAGACTAGACTTGTTTCAGGTGACCCTGGCCGCCGGCCTTCCATTTCTTGCTAGCGCTGAGAACAAAAAGAGGGAGGGGTTCAGGCATCAAGAAATAGTTAGCAGGGAACCAGCTTAAAGTAATAAGAATGCAATCTACTCTTCCTAGAAAAAAAAAATGAAGGCATATGTCTCGATGACCTCCGTAACCAATGGATCCACATGAACATATACGGAGTGGCCACCAAAGTTGCATTGCCTAATTTACAAGACGTTGAACAATGAGAGGCGGATGATCATTGATGAATAACGAAATAACCTCTATAACACATTTCAAGTGTAATCATGCATGTCTTTATGTAGAATCCCGTATAGTAAGATACCTTATAAGGAGGTTTTGGGGCGCATTTTCTTTTGTTGCGGATATTTTACGAGTGGGTATTTATCTACAGTGAATACCTCACCTGGACACTGGTATATGTGACCGTCAGACCTTGGCGGCCGTGGCGTTCGTTTCACAGTGGCATAGAGGGGCTCATCCTAAAAAAAAAAAAGAGTAAAGTAGATGACAAAGTTAGGAGATTAGCTATAGATGCTAAGAACGCTCGACGCAAGTCTTGCTTTATGGCTAGGCTTGGACAAGGTGTCCCAGCTAACTTTAGCCAGGGTTTAAAATTATGTCGAAGCACTCTAAGACGACGCGACCAAATGCATATTGCTGACTATTGTATGGGGTAAGTCACACTATTCTTTTGTATTCTGCTTAATTACATAATTAATCAAAATTAATTAACCAACTTCTGAAGCAGCGAAGTTAGGCAAACAATTCAAATTAGAAAGTTGTAGAGCACCTTGCAAAACGTCCGATTAACCAGTTTCTAACTTTCTATCTATTAGGCGTTAGTGTTTTCCTGCTTACTGCAGACGCCCGCGAAATAAAAAAAAAAAAGAAAAGAAAAACGCGTGACATGCCCGCTTGCGCACCGTGCGTGATTGCAGCGCTGCCAAACGTTCCGCGTACCGACGAACATAGCATTCAGCCGGGTGCGCTGTCGCTGCGCCTGCTTATTGCTATCATGAACCGCCGCGAGGGAAGCTCATCGGTGGCGTAAATCGCACAGCCAACGCCTGCTTCACTGCCCTGTCTCCTTTTAACTCTTTCCGTACCACGCCCATTGTGCATCGTTAGCCCGCTATCGAATGTCTGAAACGCCGCTTTCGAGACTTTCCACGCCGCTCATGCACACACTTCGCCATCGGACGTGAAGGAGGAGAACTATATTTTTACTTTCTGAGCACTTTGTTTTCTTCCCGCCAGGCGGTGATCCTTGAACGCGCTTTGAAGTTTCGCGATCGTCAAAGTAGAAAGCAAAAATGGGTGCCTCCGGAAGTGGCGCGCGCTTCGAAAGATCGCAGATCTCGTGATTCCGCTGCGTCTGCGGCTCATTTTATCGATGGATCGAGTAGCACTGAGTCTGAGGACGCTGCCTTTTCGTCGGACTTAGATTGTGAGAGCGACGACCGACGCAAACCAAACCGAAACATCGGCGGCCTCAGCCCGGAACTCCCAACTGTAATGCTTGCAGATAAATTTTTCTGTTGGAATACTAGTTAAATGAAACATTTTCATTTTTTCGGTGGTAGTGGCTATTAGATGGCAATACATTTTTTATATCTCATAATTTTTGTTACATATGTCTTTACAAACTTTGTTCAGTGTTATCCCACGATCTTGACTCTGGCAATATTTATATTTTTTTATGAGATATGTCTCGTTAATAAAAATTCAATGCGTGAAAAGTACGTTCATTCTGATTTTTGTTTATCTATTACATCAAATATTCAGTGTAGTGGTTCCTTCAGAAAAAAAAAGTCTGGCGTAATCTACAATAAAACACCTCTTTCCCTCATGGTAGGGAAAGAGTTAAGCGGCAGCACACCCTGCTAGATGCTATGTTCGTTTGCGCGAGAAACGTTTGAGAGCGCTGCAATCACTACGCGCAATCAGGTATGTTACGTGGTGTTTTTCCATTTGTTTTTCTTTCGCGGGAATATGCAATAAGCGGAAAAACACTAATACCTAATAGATAGAAAGTTAGAAATTGTTTAATCGGACGTTTTCAAATTGCTCTACAACTTTCTAATTTGAATTTTTTGCCTAACTTCGTTGCTTCAGAAGTTGGTTAATTAATGTTGACTAATCATGTAATTAAGCAGAATATAAAAATATAGTGCGACTTACTCCATACAATAGTCAACAATATGCATTTGGTCGCGTTGTCTTATAGTGCATCGGCATATTTTTAAACTCAGGCTAAAGTTAGCTGGGGCACCCTGTATATGAGCTTCGGTTAAGCTCCATTTGATTAGCCTGAACTTGTTCAGGAGGGGTTGCACGTAGTTATCCGTTTCACCAGTGCAACACGTGGCGTTGCCTACGCATCGCTGTTGGTTTCACGCAGAACTTGCAGAACGAGTTAATTCCGCGCACTTGCGGGAGAGGCGTGTAACGCCTCGTGCAGGAGGTGACGTCAGCTTCGCAAAGGCACAGAACTGGCACACTGAACTGCACTGAACTAGTTCACGAAGTTCAAAGTGAATCGAACGTAACTTTTATACTGTATGCTCCGAAACTCGTGACGAGATAGAACTGCTGCCTAAAGTCAAATTGTCTTAACTTTTTTTCTCCTTAAGAAGAGGAGGTATATTCGAACCACGAGAGAATTATCAACAGATGTCTGGGATGGTGTTTTTAAATATCGACAAGCTTTAGGTTAACCTAGTTCCAGGCAACTTTACATGTATTTGTTCAACCTGAAGTGTCTACAAATGTCAAAGCGTCACTACACTTCAGTAGGAAAAAATGACGTCGTCTTTGTGTTTCACTTTTCTGTAAGAAGCATAATACTGTGTGTGCATAATTTGAGAAATGCTTAGTTTCGTCAGACGTTAACTTTAGGACAGCATCTCTCAAAATTAGAGAACTACTTTACTGATAAGGTGTCCTAAGTCGTAATAAGGTGTAGCCACTTCAGCGCCACACTCAAAAACTAGCTAACCGACGTTTAATACTGGCTGGCGTGCCTTTGTTCTTGACGACCGTTACCATTTTTATGGCAGTATTTGAGCTGACTAACACGGATGCATGCTTTCAACGCACATACACATGTTGCGTCTTGTAAAAACGAAGGGAATCACAGAAGCGGGGCTTCTCCTCATAAAGGGTCGTACTGCGGAGTAGTAAGCTTTACATGTTAAAACAAAGCGTATCTTTGTGTACTACTATTATTTACGAGCGTGCGTTCGAAACCGCGTCGCAGCGGCGCGTATGCAAGTCGCGCGTGAAGAAGCGCTTCTCACCATGTGGTCCGTCCTCTTTTCTGGGCCCCTGGCGCCGAGTTGCGTAGTGGCGTAAGGCGCTGGGAAGAAGGCACTGCTGGAGCACTCCTTGCCCACTTTGCCTTCCAGGTCGCTCATCTGCATGGCCTCTTGCATGCCATTCTTTCGGGTGCCGTAAAGCGAGCTACCTGCAAAAACGGGCACCAAAAGCGACATCAACAGCCTGTCCACGTACCTGTGGTTCGTAAGGCTGCTACACAGCTACTTAGAGTTCAAATAACACCTTGTTCTTAAACGGACACTAAAGGGCAACACAATATCAGTTAAGACTGGTAAAGTATTCTTTCGAAGTTTTAATTGATTTGGAGTAGGGAAAGAAAGTGACTACTGCTGGAGAAAATGAAGGCCAAGCTTTGCTTTCCGTGAATTTCGCCATGAAATCTCAGTGCAACTGGGTCTGTGCGACGTTATGGATTCCAAATTATTTTCTCGTATTTGGGGCCGTCCTTTGAGCGCAGGAAAACTTATGGAAATTTCATAGGTCGTTCCTTTAGTGTCTTCAGAATGCAATCACTAAAGCCCATGTAGACCAAGGACGTTAGTGTAGGCGCAGTCAAATCCTATGACGTCATGGCAAGCTGGCGCGCGATATGTAGTGCGGTGTTGCCACTCTTCTTTAGTTTTGCGTCTTTTCTGGCTCACGGAGCGTCCTCTGAAGGTAAGAAACCGTTCTTCTGTTGCAGAAGCGTATTTTAGTAATACAACTGAAGGTCGTATTCTTCTTCAAACATCTAGAGAATGTACTGACTACACCTCGGTTGTAACTTGACGGAATTATGGGTCCTCACGTTCCGCTCCCGAAGCTACAACTTGACTGTGACAGACGCCGTAGACAAGGCTAGCTGGTTAATCTGGTCGCTTCGACGCTAATCAGCACAAAAAGACAGACGACTGTGCTAAGATTTCAATAAACGGTTTGTCTACTTCATTCGTTTAGTCCATCAATATGGATTCCTCGGCGCGCGTCCTGCAACATGTTTTTACAGTGAAGCTGTGTGTGGCTAGGATCCTGGGCTTCTTTCGCGTCCGTCAATAGAAAAATGTCATCATCAATGGCTCATGGCCCCTTAAGCGAGCAAAAAATGCAACGGCTCATAGCCCCGTAAGGCAGAGGCTAGAAGCACTCAGCAAAGTGAAGTGACCAGTGCTTACATTCTTTGGAATCACGCATACAACATATAGAAAAGTATGTCGAAAACTATCATCATCAATGGCTCATACCCCCTAAGCAACGGCTCATACCCCTGTAAGGCAGAGGCTACAAGCACTAGGCAAAGCGAAGCGAGCAGGGCATACATTCTTTGGAATCACGCAGACAACATACAGAACAGCGCACGTTTCATTAAGAACAAACTAAAAAGAAGCATACGAACCACATGATTGATGATACGGCGCTCGTGATAGCAATTCGAAGCATGTAGCACTCCCCATAGAATTTTCCCGGTAAATATTACTGTTGCGCAAGCCGCCGCGGTGACGCCAGCCTGCGACGTGGGGAGTGACGTGCCTAGCCTTTCGTATATAAAATTATCAGCCTAGCAACTGATTTCAATGTTGTTGCAGCACCGCTATGGACAGCGGGGTGCTGTCAAAACTACCATTACTCTCATTCGTACCATCACTCTAAAGCCATAAAGCATTGCATACTCCCCTCAGCAGTTATAGTGGTGGTTTTCAACAGCTTCGCTGTACACCCACTTTCGTAGGGACGAGATGGCGAGTTTTCTTCGTACAAGCATTTATTCTACATTTAGGGCCCATTCATCCACCATGCCTTTAATCTTTCCTCTGAGCTCACCACTACGTAATGGAAAAAGAAGGGAACATCGAACAGATATTTTCTTCCTGGAGTCAAATTTTTTAAAAAAATTGACTTTACTACGGATTACATTGGCGTAGTGATGGCCATACATGAGACAGCAAAATGGAACAGTTTCTTTCTAATGTTATTGTCTTACGATATTTCAGAAGCAGTGCAAGGCGAAACCATTCAACTCATGAAATCGAAAGACTAGTCGTGTCGAATATCGATGTATCTAATTGTAAATAGAACTAGGGAGAAGATCGGCGCAACTCGATATTCCATATATTCCACACTTACGACACCTGGGAATATGAAAAGCAGGCTGGGTTTGTGAAAGCGTTTATATTATTTTATTTTATTTTGTTATATTCTTTACTTCAAGTGAGCTACGCTCGATGAGTTAGCAAGGAGGAAAGCCTATGGTGTCCCAAAGACACTCGTGGTATGAGGTGCAAAGAGCCAGCCTGGCTGCTGCATCGGTTCCCCAGCACTAGCTCGAGACGGAAGCATGCACTTCACTGGCTTGCTTCCATCGCTAGGTGAAAGAACACCGACACATCGCACGTACACAGTGCCGTCAAACGAGCAGGTTGCAGCGCTGTACGTTATAATTGTAGCAAATTCCTGACCTTGTTTAACGCGGCCACGTTAGCTCTCGTCCTTTCCAAATTGTAGCGCTAAAATTTTCATAAATTTTTGCACTGTCTGGCGAACTTAGATATATCGTATTTCGGCAATACTCAATTAACAAATGCGCGAACCGCGCTTATTATGCATCTGCGCGCGTGCGCGCTGCGTTCGTGAAGCTTACCGTTGGCGTACGTACCACTCTGGGAACTGCCGGAGGAATGCTTTCTGCGGATGACCATGCACACGACGACCAGGAGGACCAGCACGATGACCAACGAAACCACCACCGAAACCACGACGGTCGCGTCAGACACCACCGACGACGTCTCGCGGTGCACCTCGGTACGGGGCGTCACCTGGTCTGCCGCTGCGCGGTCAGTAAGCCAGTTAAAAAAATTGTTTGCGCTGCATAGTCTTAAACGTCTGCGTCGCCTGTGAGTGTATAGACGGCACGTAAAGACGCGGACACTTTACTAGAGCGACGCTGCCACGACGTTGCCGGCAACAGAAGGCACGGCCTTTCGCTAGTGGTGCTCCAAAATGGCGGACAAGATGACTAAATCTACATATAAACGGGTAAACCACGTCAGCTGTACCTCAAGTATCAGAAGTTTGCAAGGTGAGTGATGAGGTGGCACTTTAGTGCGGCAACCCCATAAAGGTTTTTACTATGTGTTCCCGCTGAAAAGTAGTCCCGTGTCTCTTCGTTGCACGATGCAGGCGCTGCATACGAAGTTGAATAACATTCCGTGTGACTCAAAGGGGGCTAAAGCATATATAATGCTCTTTTCAACTGTGATTGCAGCATGAGCATTACGCAACGCGAAATATAGAGACCATGACGCTGCACGGGCTAAATTTACCGCGCAGGACCGCCTGATGTGATGATTCGCATGCTGCCATGGTTGGCCAGCGCGGCGGCGAGCTTCACGTGACTGATTCGACTTAGGTCGCCAGCGCTTTTGGAGTTCGTCCGAATACACACGAGTGAAGGGGCTTTTCGAACGAGCGAGGTTCAGCGAAGAAACCCCTTCATCAGTAGCGCTTAATTATGGGCTCCAAAACACCTCGGCAATACAACAATCGACAGCGACCATCAAAACAAGAAGGCCCGCCCTTTTTCTGCTTGCGCCGGGTCATGCGTGAAACAGTGACGTCGAGCCACGCGCGATGCGCCGTCTGCAACCCTATTTGGCGTGTTCGTCCGTTCGGTGCATCAGCCTTACACTGTTGGCTTTGGCTTAAACTGTTGGCTGATACTTTGGCTTCGTACCGAAGCAAAAGTCGCTCGACGCAGGGAACCTGTACCCGTGTTCCGTGTTCCCAGAAACGTTCTTGCGATTGAACTGTTCGTATAAGAGCAAGCGCCATACATTCGTCATGTTGAACATTTTCACCAGCGAATGCGGCCGGTCAGTGGCAAACAGCTAACCTAACGAACGGAATGGCAAACTTACGCACGAATAGCTTTCTGAATTTGGCCTGCCGAAGAATACGAAACGTTTTAGGCCCAGTACAGCATGCGCGTGCGTTCTTGTATCGTAAGCAAGCGAGCAATCGACAGGGATCAGCTCTCGTGCGTTCTGGAGGCGCTCAGTTTGCCACGGCACTTTTGTTGTTGTTGTTGTTGTTGTTGTTGTTTCATATGCAGGAGCAGAAGAAATCACGCATCATGTGTCGGCAACTGTTTCATCTCAGTCATCATTCTATTTCTTTCCTACCTCGTTTACAAGAAACACACCTACAACTATCACCAAAAGCTGCAAGAGGCTCCTCCATAACTGTCTAAAACTGCTACAGATAGTATTTAGGAAATGGTTGTAGATCACAAAATAAAGCACACGGCGACGCCGAGGAAGAGTGATTCGATGGCTGGAATGGTGTACACCAGGTGTTTATTTTCATGCGAAACATTTTCTTTTAAAAGAAACTGTCATACGTAGGCACCTGTCATTATTGTAGATAAGTTGCATAACTATAGTTGGACATTAGGAAAAGAAAGATCAGCGATACCCTGGCTAATTACTTAAAATGTACTAAACTAATTTTTTCATGATTAACTTTAGGGCACATATGGTGTAATTGAATCCTGAGGCTAACGCCACTTTCGAGATATGGCACCTCACAATGTGGTGCAAAATACAGCGGCGTTCTACTTAAAATGTTCGCAAAAGCCTGCCCGTAAAAGTTCGGAAAATCTTAACTTGAACGCCGATGAATTTTAAGAAAATTTTAAGGCTGTGTACCTCGAAAGGGGTGCTAGTATTAGGATTTCTGCTAAGCAAACATAGCTTCAATATCCCTCGGCTTCAATTCCACAATAGCGACATATATGCACTAAAGTAAATAATTCAGCAGATGGTCCGGACAGTTGAGATAATTCACTAAATTACTGCTGAAAGTTTTCTTGCCGCTAATGTCCGCCTGCCACGTAGCGCCTATCTTCAAGAACGGCAAGGGCCTAGCTATGACACTTTCTCTAAATATTCCGCGTAAGAAGAAACGCCTGGTATTAGACGCCTAATGTTGCGAGGAATTGGCACAACTAAAACCAAACAACGTTGATTACCAATGGCATATGTCTGCAGAAGGGTCCACAAGAAGCGGGCCTGAGCAACCGACGGAAAACTACAGACGGTGCACTGCTTGTCTTCATTATAAAGTTCAGACCTAGTTTTACTGCGATAACAATTGTACGTACACTCCAGCGCATTTTAAAGCGATAGCGTTTTGGACCTCGTTTTGCAGAAAATCCAGTGCCAGCACCCGTGGAGTTGTCCGTGAGCGAAAATTTCTGTATATATTTAGATATATTTATATGTCACGCCCTTTCTATATGGCATGTATAAGCGGGTTATATTGCCGCACCATTCTATCGCTAATGTTGCTCATACCTTGTATTACATTCTCGACGAAGTTATTCCTCGGAATTTTAATGATGACAGCCCACAAACAAATGTCATGAAACTAAACACCGACAGCGCATGCCTTTTATGTTAAGTCTTCTCAGGCTAAAATATCCAAAGTGCGAAACAATAATAACAGAAACCTGAAAATGCTGTTTTCTTTTTCTTTTGCACGGCTGTGCACTACCTTTGGATTCGGCCCCACGCAGAAGTCCGCGTTTCTGGAAGAAAGCTCGCCTTCAAGTTGGCCGCAAGCATAGAGTTTTTAAATAAAATACCCTATAGAGGGAAATGTGGCGCTAATGTTTACGGGCGCTAGTAGCATGAAGCTCTGTGGCCGCCAGCGTTTCCCGGTAGACATTACGGTCATATAAGCTGCAATTGCCGCGGAGCGTGAGAAGCAGTCAGGGATCTGTGAATGCTATCGGCGTTCCACTCTTAAAGGCGAAGCTTAAGCGTCCTCCAAGTTTTTCACAGTTGCCGTCACCCTGCTGTATTGAATGAATAATTGCGAAGAGAGTGAGCGGCCTACGCTCCGTATGCTGCGGGCGAGAGGGCAAGCATGCGACTGCGAGCCGAGAAGGACGGCAGCTTTATGCGCGTCGTCTCGTGATCCGTGACCGGAGGTCACGTGATCGAGAGCGCTCTAGATTATGAATGCGCGCCGCGACTGCGCATCGCTGCCCGCGTGCCTGGACGCATATGCGGCATTCGTAACGTAGGTTGAGCCACGGAGGATTGAGGTCGGCTGCAGCAGGTAGCGTGGTGAAATACGATCATGCAAGGGCGAGCCGAAATGACTGATGACTTCATGCGCGTTGTCTTCACGCGCGCCTAGCGTTTGCGTAATCCGAGTTTTAAAGACGCGGCCGGAGTTCAAACGGTGAAGCGAGCGGCAGCACGACACGGCCACTTTGGGACATGCATGAGCGCTCCCCGCTGCTCCTAAAATGACGCCATCGTTGTGACAGCGAGAGTTCGCGGTCAGCGAGCGAGATCTGTTCATGTTTGTCTTTTCGCGAGTAACACCGCGTTCGTTTGTTTAGTAAGTAAACGTTTACTGCAATTTATAGGGCCTATAAGACTATACGGATCTTACTTCGTGTAATTGTCCCATACTTTGCTGTCGCTATGTGTATTAATGCTTCGCCATTCGGGAGAAAAGGCGGCTACTTTCTTAAGCGCTATACCCTAGAGAAAGCAAGCTTTCGCAAACGCGCCCCCGGTATGCTAAACACACGACCATGCGATGACCAAAAGAACACCCGAGACGACGTTGAGCCGGGTCGTGGCAGCGTATACCTCCGTGTTTGGAGAGCGTGGTGAACGCGTACTCCGCCTCGGTGACACCCGCGCTGTTGTGCGCCGTCATCTGGAGCGTGTACCAGGTGGCCGGCGCCAGGCCCGGGATCTCGAGGCGCGCGTCTCGAGGCCTCGTGGCCTGCAGCGTGGTCCAGTCGGCGTCCTGTCGGCGCCTGTACTTGACCGTGAACTGGTGGATGGGGCAGCCGCCGCTGTGCCACGCGCCCAGCAGAACCACGGCCGAGCTCACGTTTGACTGCACCAGCGACTGGCGATCCGGAGCCACCGGAGCTGCGCGCGCGGGGCAGACAACCGGGAACGACGCTTTGTTAAAGTCCGCGACATCAGCCCATCACGCGCGTACCCTCTGCAGCTTGTTTAACGATCGAACGATTTGCAAATGAAAAGACGAATTTTTGTATGGAACTGAAACTTCGCAGATGAGACAGGTTTAGTACTGCGTCCACGCCACCGCGAGCTCTGTATACGTGCGAGTGATTTGCAGAACGCAGCGGTGCGTGTCATGACAGCCCGCGTTCGCAACTGGCCGCGCTATTTAGGAAAGAGAAAATAAAGTGGCTTGGCTGTCTACGCTGTCAAACCATTCCATTGCGGTAGCAACTATATGGGCACTCCAAGCGAATTTTTGCCGTCGTTGTCAGCGTCGCCGTGGGGCTGTGTATATATTTAGCTATATGTATGCTTTATGCCTATCCATGTCGTATATGCGGATTATATTGCCGCACTATTCAATCACAAAATTTGCTGATAGCGGGTCTTAGGTTCTCGACTAAATTCTTCATCAGAATTTCGAGAATGGCGGCCGACAGACAAATGTCAGGAAACATAACACTCACAGCGCAGCGCATGGCTTTTATCTTGGCTCTTCTCGGACTATTAATTTAATAAAAGTGAAGAACAATATGGAGTGCTCAAACCTGAAAATGATGTAACTTTACTGGCGTGGCTCCTTACGGGCAGCGTGTCTATATATAGTGCATGGCACCTGTGCGATGGCCCCTACGCGGTGTGTTGAAACCTATAAAAGTGCCAGAAATTTTGGCGCACCCGCGTATATCGCGCCTGCGTTAGTCGGACCTGCGTATAGTGCGAACACCGTCCGGGAAGTTCATGCGCAACGCGGAAGCTTGCTGTCGCAGTCAGTGCTTCGCCTTTCGAGCAGCCAATTTCTCGTATGAAAGCAAGAAATCATGCGTACTGTCACGAACAAATCAACGGCGACGCGACGCCATAGGTTGTGTGCGCGACGTGTGTGGTATACTGAAACAATACGGAAAAACTGAAAGCGTTTTCTTGAATACGCATGTTATTTGGAATGAGCATAAACACTTGCTAAAGCTTGCCTATAGTAAAGCTAGGCAAGATTGAGCAATGCCATTTCTAAACGAATGCTGCAAACAACGGAAGAAAAGTATCGGTATATGAAACCATGCAAGCGCCAAGATGAATCCATAAATGTATAGCGTTCCGTTGCATGTCTCCGAAATCTCCTCTTACAATCAGCAGTAATTGCACCGAGCGGAAATCATACAAACGTGTGTGCTGGCATGCCTTGAAGTGGGAGCGGTGTAGAGGGAGAACGTGACGGCGGAGTGCAGCAACTAAGAATAAGACAGCGCACATGTGTCATAACAGCGGCGCAGCGCAATGGTGTAGTGTACTCGCACGATGGCCATCAGAGGCTCGTTGCGCTCAGTACTCTGCAGTGATTGCGTTGCCAACCATCCCGGATTTAGCGAGACAGTCCCGACTTTTGAGCAGAAGCCCCGAGTCCCAACTTGACCAAGTTGGGACGGCCAAATATCCCGCGTGTTTCTTCTTTCTGCTGAATAACAATCAATGAACCACATTTCCTTTTTATAATGTGCGTCGCTCGGTTTCACCATTATTTTCTCTCTCTTTCTCTTTTTGCTGCATTGTCATAAACATAAAGATGGTGTTGTTTTTGTCGTGGTTCTAGTTCTGTTGTGGGCCGAAACCGTTCACAGTAATTATACAGGGTGTGTGTGTGTGTGTTTTTTTTTTTTTTTTGCTGCACCAAATTCTTAAAATCGCAGAATTAACATAACGGTAACGTTATGTTTACCATATGAGTGTACGTATAGGGAGCCTCTACATACAGAACAATATCCGCAATTACGAGCTTAATTAGCGAAGTTACGGTAATTTCCTTCCTAATTATCAACAATAGGTGGCTACAACAAATGAGTGTGCTTTGGTGCCCGTCTTCGACACTACCTATCCCAACGATCAAATTTTGAATAGGGGATTTTGTTGGGAGCTACGCGAAAAACAATTAGTTCCCCTTGGCACGCTCCTTGAAACCGAAACTGGCTGGAAAAAGACCGTCCGTGTCGCCGATGTCGCCGCCCCCCTGCCTTTCGTCACGTCTCCGAGGTCACCACCGGTCCGGACCCGCGAGCAGCTTGCGTTATTTCCTTGCAGTCTGCAGCGTTGGCCTGGCGCTTCAATGCAGGCAATCCGCCAAATTTACTTCGTTATTCCGTTGGGCGCCACGGGTCCACTTGCACCGACGAAATGCCGTTTCAGGGGCACAAAGGAATGACGAAGCAAATTTGGAAATTTCGGAAATTTCGGGGATTCCTTAAATGGTGCGATCATTTACGACGTGATCTGCTCACCGGCGCCGCTGGTCTTGACCGTGACGATGTCGCTGTTCTCGCCGGTGCCGGCCGCGTTGTATCCGCGCACGGCGAACTGGTAGGTCGAGCCGCACTTGAGCTTGTCGACCGTCAGGGCGTTCTGGTCGCCCGGCACGTGCGTCTCGTGCCACTCGCCGCCGCCGGTGACAGCTTCCTTCTGGCGCACGTAGTAACCTGCAGCGCGCCGGCAAGCAACGCAGTGTACCTATAAGCTCCGAGATCGGGCATCCCACGGGTGTCGCTGTCTCTGAAGCCACGGTCAAATGAAGCGACGAGCAAACTGCCAACACTGGGTACCACGAGAGTCCGAAGTCGGAATTGTCGCGAGAAGTAAGGAAACGGCTGAGGAGAAACGCCTGTGTCGCCTCTCTGGTTTTATCGAAGCGATGTCCGAGATAATTCTGAGCGAGGTGTGGTCGGTAATTTCTGTAATATGAGTTAATTTCCCGCACAATTTACTTGAATTCATTGTTCGTTGGCTTCATGCGCTTGCTACTAACGAAAAACCGACGCCCTCGGATTTCCTTCCTCTCGATCATGAAATTATAGAGGTGCATAAATCTGGTCGTTTAATGTTACTTTTGTATTTTTTTTTTCATTTTTTTCGGGAAACATATATAGCCATTGTTTCACTTCGTGAAGGGCCGAATAGAAAAAAAAAACATAGCACCCATGCACCCCGTATATATGGTAAACCAGCGAAGCTGAATTATGCTGCCCCGGTGTTTATCACTGAGTTAATTCCGACTGTTTATACGACTCTTTTTCAATTATTGCTTACGTCTTTGGGTTTCTTAATGGGGCTACGCACACATTTGGCTTCGGTTTATCGCATTCTTTATTTGAAATTCCGCGCATTAGGCTTCGCATAATGACCATCATGGAGGGGCGCAATGAGCGGTTCAGTGTGTTAATCCAGCCGGTTCATCAAAGTCTTTTTGAATTATGTTACACATTTGTGTTTCGTAATGCGTTAATCATAGTGTTTATGACTCCGTTATGAACTGTAGTTACCAAGTGATACACTCAGGCCGCATATTTTGTTTAATTAGACAGGGACACATTTTTTGAACCTATTGCGAAGTCGGAGAGAGACTGCTGCATGCATGCTTCTGTGCGCGAGAGAAGCGACATCGCTATCGGCCCAGCCAATGGCGCGCCACACCTTTGCTGCGCGAGAACTATGCCATCATGAGATTATCTTAACCCCGTCCCCCTCTGTGCCCCTTCTCTGCAATAATACATAGATGAATGTATATGTTTTAAATGCGTAAGCATTTATATGCCTACCCAACGAGAAATTTGTCCGTCCGTCACTTAAGACTAATGCAATGGCTCATACACCCGCAGTAGGGTTTCTGTGGTCGGACCACGAGGGTTTCGCCTATAATAGGTATATGCAGCTTCGCTGTAAAATTATAGCTGCATAAGAATCCTTCTAGTGCGATCCTGGAAACAAAAGCTTTTCTTTGCTTTCGAATTTTTTTGTAGGAAAGCAAGCAACGCGATAAAAATATTTTGACTGAATGAGCAAAAAGAAAAGGAAGAAAGAAACAAGAAAGGGAAGGAAGGAAGGAAGATGAGTGAATTTTAAAAGTGCATATAGTCGTAAAGATAGATCTGAGGACGGGTAAAACTTGCGGCCAACATAGAGATGACTAAATCAGTTCACATAACTCCATCAATAAACAAGCTAGAAGTGTTCGCCACTCACAAGACGATTGCTGGTGAACTCTTGAATGCATGTTGTAAAATTTTGTCTTTATAATTTATGACGTCATACCGGCATTGGTGTAGGCATACTCTCTACGTCTAGATCAACTTTGACTGCCGCTGTGATGAGCTTTGCAGAGCACCGTACCTGTCACGGGGTTTGGGTCACCGGGCGCGCGGTCCCACTTGAGGGAAACAGAGGTGAAGGACGTCCCTTCCACTTGGAGATAAGGCGGAGACGGTGGATCTGTTGAAGAATCAAGGTGAGTCAGTTTGAAATGATATCTCAGAATGATGAGAGGACAACATAAGGACATAAATAAACTTACACTAGTGGTAAGTGAACGAAAATGCAGAGAAAGCGTATCAGGGAAAGTTTCAGCGCTGAAACCGCGAGTGTCTATTGGACGCATTACAGTATTTTGAGCACATACAGAGACGCGAGTTTCGATCGCAAAGCAAGTAATGTCGCGCGTATCTTCCACAGAAATTGGTTCCGAGGCTAAAGAACTCGCGGCCAGAGTGATCACAGAGCCTGACGGTGCTGAGGGTGCTGTTTTCGCTAGCACTGACGAACTTTTCGGATGCCTAGACGTGCAAGTGGTAGCATAGTGCTCTAAGGTTCGCAGAGCGTTATTCTTACTGAGAAAAGTACTTTCTAAGCCAAGAAAAACGAATAAGCGTGAGGCGATTGGTGCTGCCACTGTACTCCCCGGTCCAGTGTTGGTAAACTGCAGCCAATCGATAACGAAAAAAAAAAAAAGAAATGAGTTACGCTGCATTTCAGTATTAAACTAAAATAAATTTTGGCCAATTTTAGTGATTATTTTCGAACTGATGGCTACTTCTTCACACCGCTGTGTGGACATGCATACGGTGACTTTAATATTCGTAGGAGCGTTGCGCCCTCTCTGCGCGAGCCTCTGACTTAAAGAAGGCAGTCGCGCCCAGTTGAACATGACCACCGATCAATCAATCAATCAATCAATCAATCAATCAATCAATCAATCAATCAATCAATCAATCAATCAATCAATCAATCAATCAATCAATCAATCTTCATTTTTCCCTTTATAGAAAGAAAATAAGCAACCACATAAATGCTGCTTCACTGAGCACCTCGACGCGTGGTGGCTGCCTCCTGGCGCAGTCACCCTAATTGCTGGCGTTGGATGCTGCGTAAATAAGCCCTCCATAGTCGCGGGAGGTATTAATTGCGGAACATTGCGGCCCATTGTGTAGTGATTTTTTTCTCTGCAACAAAGCCGTCTCACCGCGCAAAGCAACCTTTCCGAGCTCTCTGCAAGGACGAAGGCGGTTCAAATGTGACTCACCGCTGTCGAGCGTCTGCACGACCACCTCGTCGGACGGGGGTCCGGCGCCCTTGTTGTTGTACGCCTGCACGATGACGCTGTACTGCGTGAAGCGCGACAGCGACGCGAGCACGCACTCCTCGCGACCGTCGGCGCCCAGGTCGAGCGTCTTGTAGATGTACGGGTCCGACGAGGCCGCCACGCGGTAGCCCACGTAGTAGCCCTTGATGGCGCCGAAGTGTAGCTCCTTGCTCGGCGGCTGCGTCATGCCGACAAGGCGCGTCATGGGCACTGGCGGACCCAGAAATGTTTTTTTCCGAAGACATGTGAGCGCTGACAAAGTAAGCACGCCTCCCTCCCCCACCCCCCAGGCATACTCCTCCCATTTCCCCCGCCAGTTCAATGTATGTTCTCATGACATGCCCCATCTTGAGGCTGCTCTGTATCCGCCCCTGGTGATAGAGCTGTTGCCCTTTCATTCAGCTACGCTACAGTGTTTGATGGAATCCGTTTCGTTTGCAGCCTCGTCTCGAAAAGTGCCGTGCTCAGTGGCGACATTTTGCCTCAGACCTGGCTTCTTAATAGGAAGTAGAATATCAGCTACCCGCTTTTGCCCTCTTATATTTAAGGCCATTTTGTTAGAAGGTTCATTACGAAAAGATACATTAGATGGTACATAATAACATATTGCAAATTATGTATTGTTATCCTTTTATTTATTGCAATGTATTCCTTATTGCAATGTTATCCTTTTATTTATTGCAATGTTTCACCAAACCGCCACTTCGTTCTGCACGTTTTCCATGATTTCCAGCACATTTTGTCAATGTTAGCTCTAAGGCAGGCTACAAGTTAGCGTACCTTTCTTATTGGATGCAGATTATTGCATTTTAAATGCTACGCGTGTTCATAAAGAGCTGTCACGCTTGCCAAAAACGAGCGGCCAAGCCGCCTTCTGATAATTAGGTGTATGTCGAGTCCTCACCTTCCAAGTAATCTTCAGTGACTGGGAGCTCAGTGGTTGTGCCCTGACCTTGGTAGGTGGGCCTCCGGGGGCTGCGAGAATCATGGAGGTGAAGGAAAAAAAAAAAAGACGTTCATAAAGGCTTTTGACAGGGCCAGTAGCCCACATATCTTGCTCGCAGAAATTATTATTGCTGCCTTTGGCAAAGGCGCATGTAGTGTATTCGGAACAAGGTGGCGAAAATATCTTTTTAATGTAAGATAGCAAGTTATACTTCATGCTTGCACTAATTTGTATGATTTTGTGTGAAGCCCGTCGTGTGTGACGCGCATAATTACGCACGCATGCACGCACGCACGCAGGTACGCACGCACGTACACACGCATGCACGCACGCACGTACACACGCACGCACGTACATACGCACATACACGCACGCACTTATGAGTTGCGAATGCGAAACCTATAATGTCCAATTGAAAGCCGCTGAGCGGTTCTTCGAGTTATGAACTCCCCATAGGCAAACGAGCGCCTTGAGACACTTGGCGCGTTTTGATTTGGCCTTACCGAGGCGCAGTCAGACTATTCGCGCAATCAACGCCCGAATAACACAGGCTTCCGAAAGCGAGAGTGACGTGGTATCGCGGCTTTGCCCTCTACCCTCATGCAACACCCGCCGCGCTAGCACGACAGCAGGTGGTCCATTTCGCCCGCTCTGCTCTGTCGAGGCGCGCTTGTGCCATGGCGTCGCAGCCAATGACAGTGGGAGCTTAGGTGCCGCTTCGCTGCTGCAGACGACAGATGTGCGAGGCTTTTTCGCTCAATTGGCCTCTTGACGCTTTTGCATTAAAAAGAAAGATACTTGCGCTGTTTCGCCCAAAGGGCAAAGCATAAAAAGCGATAGCAAGCACTTTTTCGCTTCCGCTTAGATCATAGCATGCACCTTGGTGTGGCATACACAAGGTTGCTCACTAGAAACACTGGTGCTTGTGTGCTTGTGCAACGCTCATGCCAGACGCTCAGTCGTTACACAGCCAGCGCCCACTCGGCTTCGTCGTTTTTGATAGCTGAACCCACATACATATAAAGGCAAAATCTTCCGGGCATAACTGTCTGATTAATGACGGGATTAGGTAGCTTTGTTCTTGCTTGCTACATGATGCGTTACAGCGATACGGGAAATATTGTTTCCATTGCGCATGCACGTCGTATACCGCAAATTCAGGAGCCGCTGAGCAGACGACGCGGCGCGGGTGAACATATTTCAAAGGACATTCGGCCTTCCCATTCGCTTAGGAGTCTTTCAGCTTCCGCAATGCTGCAAACGACTTGTGAGTTGCTATTGCAGTGTAAATAAAGTTACCCATAAAACTGACGCAGACGCCGTAAATTGCGTCCGACAAAAATGTTCGTGCATTGTTTAGTGGTTATTCCGTTTTAACTATTTTCCGTGTCCCTTTATTTGAGAGTTTAATTTAAGAAATTGTGTTAGGTCTGTATTAAAATCTCATGAGTAGAATGCGCCCTTCTATTTGCACTTAAAGCGAGCGATTGTTTCTTAAGTTTGGTAAAGAAAGAACTTGTGCTTTTCTTTGTGTGGATGACACGAAAGAGGCACACGTAGGGGCAGAGTAAGGAGGTCGTTACAGTGAGTGAACTTGCACTGAGTGAATTTGCAAAAGAAGAGGCACAGCGCAAACAAACTGTCCATACGGGTCGCGTTGATACGGACGCCATCCCCTCATCGAAAATGTGCTTCATTATGTTACATATGAGTGAGATTGCACGTACGGCATTTGCGTCCTTACGATTTCGTTCGCATATATCGTTTTCTGGAGAAATTTCGCGAGCATGTATTAGGTCATGATCGCACGCAAGCTTCTCTCATGCCAAAGTCGCTCTCCGAAACGTCCGAGGCGTCGGTCACTTGCCATTTTCTGGCATTCTTTCTTCGTCACAGCTGGAGCTTTGAGACGTTGCCTTAGACTGCACTGCCTTTGGGATCGACCCATATATTTTTCGTCAGCCGGATACATTAAAGCTGCGTGAGGTCCGCCTATATAATGCGGTCGCATTGAAGAAACGCGAAAAAAAGGACTCACAGATACCGCAATCTTGGAGGCAACAGCGGTCATTCGTCGAGTGCATGCTAGATGGCGCCACAATTCCGCGCTGCAGCAGACACAGGCTTCACTAAGTCACCAATGCGCGTAGTGCCTGCGCATTGTCAGCGTAAGTTCGTAAATGCGCCTGTGTGCGCCTGAAGTGGCGATTTACGATCGAGAGCGCGTACTTACGCCATAGCGGCACCGTGTGCATAGAGAAAGAAACCGTGTGCAAGAGGGACGTCACAGTGATGTCGAGAGTACCTTCGGTCGCAATGTTACGTGAACGACATTCAATTCCTTCAAACAGAAGTCTTTTGAACGGTAGAGTTTGCAAACATACCCATTACATGAGATTGAAGTTGTGACCTGTGTGACGCACAAGCATAAAAAAATTCATAAAGGAGGAGGGGACGAAAGGCAGGTAGTTCCACCAGACGAGAGTCCGCGGTACCTACGCAGGGGAATTAATGGGTTAAGGTATGAAAAGAAATAAAGAAAGGGGAGGGAGGACCTATATCAGTGGGAATGATATGACACCTTACATATATAAATTGCAATAAAATCGCGCGCATCGCGTTTAGTTTTAATAGCACTTAATTAACAGCTTACTAAAGTTTTTCTTCACGTAAGTTCGAAACAAGTGCGTTGAATCTGTGCATTTTTTTTTTTAAAGAGGGAGTTTATTTCTGTTGGTTCTACGGCTGAATGAGCGTATCACTGCTAAGACTTGCCAAGGCTTGCAGTGCTCACCGAAAGCGTATGCTTCCGTGTTCTCGTTCATAGAAGAGCTTTCTTTCTTTCTCTCTTTCTTTCCTATATTAAGAACGCAACGCATGCGTCTTTGCCAAAGTTAGCAAGAACGATTGATGTAACACTAGCTGTCTAGCGAGAAATCATCAATCTGATTATATTAGTTTGATGTCGTCATCGACAAAAGAGGGCCCAAGCTCCGTGACATAATTATATTTAGAACATTTTCGTTTTCAAATTTCGGCCCAAAAGAGAGAAGAAGGTGAGGCGGATGTCCCGTCAAAGACATTTATGATTAATGTATGCGATAAAAATAAGTAAAGTGTTCTAAATGATGTGCTGCGCGGTGTGGGAAAAATGGTCTGATTTTTGGCGATTTTCAATGAGAAGAAGAATCCCCAGCTGCCGCAAGTTACGGCCGCGAAACAATTTGGTTCCGCGACTGGAACTTGCGGCACCTAAGGACTCTCCTTCTCGCCAGGGCTCTGCATGCCACCGCACATATAACACAATCTTCAGCACTCGGTTTTTATGGTGTCTTACGCTCTCAGTCTCGATTAAGCCGCCTTGCGTTGCGCGAGCCCCTTCGCGAGCTTCGCGAGCTGCTTGCGACGCCCAGTGATGCGATGCAATTTGGCTGCACCATCGCATAGCAGACGCGAGGTACACGGCGTGGACTCTTCAGCACGCTCGGCGTTCGCGCAGAAGACTTCGCAGGCTACGTATTCACCAATGGTATCCACGCGATGCCGCGTTGCCAGCGCTCCCAGTATCGCGTTTCGTTAGTGCGCTTCGGTGCACTCATTGAAGCGCGTTTTGTGCTGCGCTCAACAACGAAGAAGGCGTTTCAATAAAAGAAATACACTTTGTACTTGCCTATCTCGTGCATGCCACTTTTCATGCACATCAAAGCAAAAACCGATTTTACATAATGCATCGGGATGGCTACCTGAAGGGGTGACAGATTGGATGTCCCTATGGAATGGATCTGGGCAAGCTGCCAATTCGCTTTTGCTCGCAAAAACAATGCAGATAGCCCGAAAGGCCCTGGTGATGCATACAGTTGCGTTGATTTGTATCTCACCCTACGTTGATCTCATGCAATGTTTATGTTTATGCATCGTACAGACCACAACTATATCCTTGGGTAGACAACCGGGCTCAGATCAATTAACCTCCCTACCTTGCACTTACACCTTATAATTCTCAATCAATGTATTTATTTGTGCACTACACCATAACAAATAAAATGGACGACGCAGCGATGACACAAGGACGACGGTAATGTATAATGCATGTCGAGCGAAAAATGATGGGACATTCCCAATGACCCAGTAATTGTGTACCCCAAAAGAGCTGAGGAATTACGAGACCTGTGTTAGATATACACATGAGCCGACATTGTAAGCGCCGGTTTTAAAACAAAGCTTTCTTTAGGTACTGTACCAGGTTTGCTTCGTGGTTGTCTGGGTTATCTCGTGCGCACCCCCCCTCCCCCCCCCCCCAAAAAAAAGTCGCAGTTTCGCTCGAAAGGCGAGGCATCGATTGCGTTAGCGAATTATACGACGAAGGATAGAAGTTTTATAGGCCGTATAATGTTGTAAACATTCGCTTACTAACTAAATTAACAAGCATGGCATCACGCGCGCACAGGCAAGCGTACACACACCTCACTCGATGACTGCGCATACTTGCTGTCGAAACGCTGGCGTGAGTAAAATCGGCAGCAGCAGCGAGCGATTTGAGCTTCGTGCTGCTTCTCGCTTGAACGCGAACTAGGCGCCGAGAACACAGCTTACACGAAACTATATGAGCAGGTGCCGCGCGGCCGCACTCAGCCGCACCACGCTGCCTCCGCCATGGTAGGACACATGGTTTGTTTTCGCGGTTTTGTGACGTCGCGTGACAGCCTGGCGAAGTGGGTGCGGCCCGAAAACTTTTTACCAATAGCGGAGGGTTATGAAAAAAAAAGAAGGTTCAGAATATGAAATAGTTATTTTTCTTTTGTTTGGTCTAACCACGCATGATCATTTCGTGTACGTCATATCCGATGGCGAGTTTTTGGAGGTTTTCGTGTCGTCACCTGACAGACAGGTGAACTTGGGGTGGCCCTAAATACGTTGGATCAAATGGGGAGGGTTGATTGGAGAAAATGAATAGATACATTGTGGAACAGCTTTATATTATAGCGCCCCAGGTTTCTGAACGGTGCGGCGGACACAGACACGACTCGTTAAGGGAGCCTTCACACACATTAAACTGGCGTGCGTATGAATGCCCCCTACTACTCGCAAAGCCGGGTGGTCTGTAGGCATAGAAAGGTTCGCTTTGAATACTCTCAAGTATATATGCAAATGCAAGCAACTCATAAATAAAAAAGTTCATTGGAGATTACAATGAAATCACGAAGGCCTACCGCTTGGCTCGCAGGACTCTTCCACCCCCGCACCCGAGACTGAGTCGAGCGGAGGCGGTAGTACTGAGACAGCTCCAGACCGGATCGCTACCGAGCCCGAAACTGTTAAATCGCATGTACCCCGAGACATATCCGACAGATATGTGCAGAGTCTGCCGGAGGGGGACCGCAGACTACACGCACATCTTGTGGGACTGCATTAAATATCCAGAAGACGCTAACTCAAGAGCACTCCCACCGCGGCTCGAGGCAGCCGCGAAGAGCTACGACCGAGACGATCAGCTCTGGGCCGTCCAGCAGGTCCTCGAGGCGCTCGAAAGGCACGGACCCAGCGAGCAGGCAACGGCGAGCGGAGACCCGCGCCGAGTAACGGCACCTTCGAGGATGACGTAGGCCCTCGTCGGGGCGCGCGAGCGCCCAACTGCAGGCATAATTAAAGTTTCTCCAATCCAATCCAATCCAATTGGAGATTTAGCGGTAAATGCGAGAGGAATGCGTGGGCATTTCCTCGCACCTTTTTGAGGCCCCGGGTCCACGATTTAAACTGCGTTCACCCCATTGCAAAGTGTTGTTCAGGAGCTCCCTCGACAAACGTTTGTTTAAACGCCGAGACGCCGCGAACAAATAAAAGACTATGTGCTTTGGGAATAACGAAAAGAATCATCGAGATGGTGTAACGAGATTTTTTAAATGCATAATTCACTCCGCACTGCCAAAGCTTAGAACTCGCAGGATCGTGTAATATTCGTGTGCCCAGGAGTCGGTTGAATCATAGTACACGTAGCAACTTTCAAGGTGCGGCAATATTTAGGTGCATGCACTGTCAGTACGCGTTAGTTCGACCGAAACTACTCGACTCGCACGCATGCGTATACCTTCCTCGGTCGTAGTCGCTTTGACCGAGTGGCTGGCGTCGCTGCGTCCCAGGCGGTTCTCGGCGAACACCCGGAAGTGGTAGGTCATGGCAGGCTTCAGTCCGCGTACGATGCCCGTCGTCTCCGTGGCCGAGGTGCTCAGGTTGATCATCTTGGCGTGCCACTTGGCTGCGTTCCAATGATATTCACTGATAAGTTAACAGCGCGTGTTTGACGGATGCGCGGTTAAAAGAAAAAATGATTAGAAATGGATAGAAAATTAGAAATCTTAGCAAGTATTTGAAATTTGTAATGACAACGAGGTACGTCAGACTACAAAAGGAGAATCGAAAAGATGACTTCCTGGAGCTATACCTGCATGCTCTTCTTTCTGCTTGTTGCGCGTACAGTTTAATTACCGAGCTGTTTCATAACACGGACTTGAAACACGAACTGCGCGAAGCGCAGTTGAGCGATTGTAGCGCGATTGTAGCGCGATTGTAGTGGTGCTTTCTTGCGCCGTCTTACATGTTTAACCTAAAGCTTCCACTGTAAATGTTCCTAAGAACATGTGATTAGACGTTTGTTATTGAGGCTGTGCGGGTGTTAGTTCGGCTATACAGGGGATTGGCAACTAAGAGAGAGAGATAAACGGGGTGGGAAAGGCAGCGAGGTTAACCGGAGAAGATTCTGGTTGGCTACCCTGCACGAGAGGAAGGATGAGGGCAAATGAAAGGCGGAAGTAGCGGATAGAAAAAGCAAAGGCGCGAAAAATAAATAGAGGATGCTGGGAACGTCCGTCAGAACTATAGTCTCTCTAATAGGTCACTCGAACGCAAGCATTCGCCAAACATTCGCCCGTCCTTCCTTGTTTGCGCCAAGCGACCATATTTGTGGTCTACTCTGCAATATGAACCGACTAGCCTAGCAACAGGTACTTCTAGATTTGCAATTAAGGTTCTAATGAGCATACATAAAATAAATAAGCTTCCCAAAACAAAGTAAATTACTGAAAATGGCGGGAAGTTTATTTGCCCACTTTTAACCGGACGTGTCAGCGTACTTGAAGCGACGGTCGGGTATAACCGATATGAAAGAAGAAGTTGCTATGGAAAACGGCACGAACTTCCTCTCGCTCTCCGTCTAACCGGCATGTCACGGAACGTGATTTAGAAAGCAAACGGAGATAAAGTGAGATAAATGACACGTACGTAACATGTATATTTACAGATAGTGCGCACACCCATAATCTATATACGAGCGGAGGCCAATGTAAAGGCGCGCAGAAACGCCTGTGTGTACCTTATTATTCTCGCGTTCTTCGTTCGACTATCACAATAACGGTGTATTATTCCGGTTCTGAATGTGCTTTTAGATTGCTTAGGCTGCTGCAGAGTCAAAACGCATGTTCCAGGGAAGGTTGTTGTTGTTGTTGTAGCCTGTGATGCGTGTGGCTCCTACCCACAATGGGGGATTGGCCAAGAAATGGGTGGATTATTCGAAATTATTATGGAGCATAAATTTCCTAATAGCTATTGAAATAGCATTGAATAGCGCAGAATTACCTGTTAAATAAAATCAGGAAGGCCATATTGAATGAGTAATAATTAATTTAAAGGTTACAAGCGCGCGAAGAGGTGCTCGCTCTAACGTCTTCTTCGCTTTCACCGGCACAACAATGCGCGCTCGCTATGGCGACGGGCGCCCAGCTGTTGTTCGAGCGTGTGCTCGATCGAAGCGCAGTCCGTGCAAGGTCGGTTCGTGCGCCTTGGCGACCGTGGCTTTTTTGGAGAGATGTCTATTGCAGATGCTTCCTTATTGTCACGATGTGATGACAGTGCGCGGACATGCGGCGACGCATACAGGAAGGCGGGCCAGTGTGACACGGCGAACTTGCAAGAAACGGGCCATTCATTGGGCCAACCTGTGACCCGCGGATTCGACCAACAACTCGGTAGCGTCGATATGTGAATGAAGCGGAATACTTGCGGGCTCTATTCACGGCGCTTCAACAAACATGCCAGCGTGCCCAGCTCGGCCGGCGCTATTGCGACTATTCGAGGACACCTTGTACAACAAGCACCGCGTACAATCTGACACAAAACGTGCCGAACATGAGTATTTTCTTAACAATATTCCATTTCAAACACCATTCTTCCCACCCGTTGTCACTGCCTTGGTCTCCGCGCCGCCGACATTATCGCCGACATCAGCTATTTGGCATGACGGATGATAATAAGATTTGAAAATTAACTTATCTTTACAAAATTCCGTCTCAGAAATTGCATTCGCAGAGCAGCTATATATCGACAGGGAGCGAACGATGGAAAACTCAGCGTGGAGTGGAGGAAGCTTCTTTGGTGAAGTCGGCTTCATCAGAACGTTGACGCCGGGTTTAGGCATCCCTTATTGACCCGCTCTTGAGCAATTTAAGTTTCCGTACTGTCGTAACCAATTTATCCTGCTTTGGATGCACATGCTGTAGCGCTTCGTATAAGAGGGCGTCGGCACATCGTGACGGTGGCTGCATTATTCGCGAAGGGGGTGGATCGCGAGTAGCGAATAGTTCGCAGTACGAAAGTAAATGTTTGTGTATTCGGCCTTATAGGTTCCCGCTAAATGCGGCTGCATTCTAGAAGCCTTGCTGAAAACGCAGAAAACGACTTTGACATTTTCGACGTGAAACAGTTTATGACATCGCGAGCGCAGACACTGGTCAGCGAAGCAAGCATTCGAAAATCCAAAGCAAACATGTGTGTGTGTGTGTGTGTGTGTGTGTGTGTGTGTGTGTGTGTGTGTGTGTGTGTGTGTGTGTGTGTGTGTGTGTGTGTGTGTGTGTGTGTGTGTGTGTGTGTGTGTGTGTGTGTGTGTGTGTGTGTGTGTGCGTGCGTGCGCGTGCGTGTGTGCGTGTGTGTGTGCGCGCGCGCGCATTTTTAACCTATCAACAGACATTTGAAAAAGCGCCTGCAGTAGATAGCCCGTACTGCTTGAAGTAGATAACACAGAAATGCGAACATTAACTGCGCGATAAATCACAGTGCACTTTTAGATAATTCAAAGTTAATAATTAATTGATTCTTGAATATTCTTCAACTATGCAAATTATGTACACGTTGGGTGGGTTGCGCGGGGTGAATAAGGTACGACGGCAGAGCGTGCCTCACGATACCGTTGCCCTAAGCTAGCGGCCTGGCATAAAGCAGCACCGGCATTCTAAGCATTTTCCCTCACAGGATCTATATGCGAAATATCAGTTTTTCTTCCCCACTACTGGATCTAAGAATTTAGCGGTCAAGGCTCCCCTAGAATATTTAGTCAGCACCGGCAATTTAAGTCAGTGAGCGGGCCCTTCGAACACGATCCTGCATACAATCACATCCTACTGCTTGTTTTTATCCCTATTCCTCAGCCCTATACTCTTCCTTTTTCCCCTGAGCGGAATAGCAGGCTAGACTACTCTCTAAGTTTCCCCAATATTTTCTTCTTTCTCTCTTTTTCTCTCTCTCTCTCCGTCAATAAAGCTTCGCTTTACATAGATTCCAGATTTGGTGTTGGGTTAGCACGATATTTTTGTAACTACAATAACATGCGCAATCATTCCCTGTAGGGTAGCAGTAGCATCGAGTTATTGTACCAAATAAATTTGTGCTGTTTTCGTTCCGGAGTTGCATTTTGACCCGATGATGCTAGTCATCAACACAGGAGCACACTTAAGCTAACGAGGTTAGACCTGTGCCGTGTAAAACTTGTAGCACGGCCCGTAACGTTGCTGTAGTGTATCTCGGGTCCGACTGAGGACCCAAAATAAGGCCCTCTGATAATAGCCTGCGAGGTCGGTGTGAGGCCGGTGCAGAGAAGAGGCTTAGGTCCGTCGCCCTTGTGTGTAAGTTCTATATCAAAAATAATTTATGCTGCTCTGGCACTTTCCAGTATCCTTTCTTGTATCTAGAGAGCTTCGACTTTCTTTTACCGAAAAAAGTGAAAAAATGAAAGAAGCCATGCTGGTAATGTTATGCTAATATTCCCTCAAATTCTGTAATTTTGTTAACATTAAGAAAAAAAATCCTTCTGCTGTATACACTGTGAATGAAGCAACGTGTTGGTTTGGCAAGAGTATACGGGAGCGGCTTATGTGCCTCAGCGCCAATTGGCAACGCCAATTGGCAAACATGTGACGACGTATAGTGAACGATGGTAGTCTGCGGCGCGGCTTACATCCGTCGTCCTTGTACTGGACCGTGTAGTGCGTGATGGCGCTGTTGCCGCTGTACGGGGCCGTCCACTCCAGCTTGACGCTCCTGCTGCCCGACTCCACCACTTTCAGGTCCTGGGGGGCGTCGGGAGGCTCTGCACGCACAAGTCGGTCGATTAATGAATGTATTCGCTGTGTAGTACACTGTGAAACAGTCGATATTACAAATAAAGCCCTTATCGATCTACGAGGATGCAAAAGATTCACCGGCGTTGCTGGGCTGGTTCTCGTTCCGCGTGAGCCAGCAACATCGTTTATTAGTTTACGTAAAGCTTTTTTTTTCTATTCTTATTAACTGCATTCAGGTATTCAATGCCTGTTATGCGGCGTCGGATGCTCTTCTTAATCCATTGATTTGCTTTAAAAAAATTCCAACTAGGAATACCGAAAAGACTATAAGAAAAACAGTTCTAAAGTTCACGTACACACAACAAAAGAAAATGTTTTTGTGCAGTCCACAAAATTCGAACGTTCGCGTTGAAGCACAAATGACGCCTCTCGTTGGTGGAACACAGCGCTCACATATGCACGCCAAGAGCCACGGGAACGCGATGACAAAGGTGACTGTGTCTCCCTTGTCACCGTGCCCTAGTTAGCGCATAAAAAGCCTGACGGCGTGGAAGGTTGCTAACTTGCTCAAACAAGTACCCTACTCAGTTGAAACAATGAATTACTTCCACAAATACGACGTCGGGATGAGAGTTACCATAATAAGATTTAGTAGCTTTTAGATGTTGATTTTTTCAAGAAAGTGCTATAGCTGAAAAAAAGTAAAATATTTATGATCAATGACAGTCGTTCAGCAGCAGCTCAAGAAGCAGAACCGTTAGTAAATGAAACGTTAGCTTCACGCACAGGAAGCCGAGCTAAGCCAAGCAACACTACATGTGCTGTCTCAATTCTTTCGATCTTGTCTTTTTAAAAGTAGTTGCCATGTATTCGCCCCAGAAAGACAACAACATGTGCCATTTGGATCAATTCCTACCAGCTCTGGTTCCCAGGACGCGCCAGGATCACCGTACTGTTTATTTCTGGTTGCTTGCGCACTGGGCTCCTGGTGTTGACAGTTTAGAACGCTCGCGGTAATGTTGCCACGTCTGCGGTTTGCGCGTTATCAGTTGATAAATTGTATTAGAGAGTTTCATTACAGCTTAGACGTGGGCTACATATAGTGCACGTGGGTGTAAGACGAAAAAGAAGAAGATGGTGATGATGATCTTTTATTGGCATATTTTCTCTATCGAAACGGGGTGGAGAACGTCACCTTGCCTGTTTGAACTAATCAGGTTTTGAGCTAATCAAGCATCAGCGGTGGCGTTGGCATCTGACGAGAATGCGTCAAATGCCAACAACATTTTTCGCCATGGAAACTAGGGAACCACGAGAGCGTTTCTGACATCTTGTGTTCTGTTCTTCAACGCAGCGCCACGACGCGTCGCTGTACCGTCTAGGTCTTCGCGTATTTTGGTATGTGCCTACATTATAGCACATCTATACGCTATGCTAAACACGCTGCATTAACGTCGCAGCTTTCACATTTCGAGGTGTTGTATTACACACGCTGCAAGGTAGTGACATCGTTTGTTCCTTGTTCGTGTGAATTGAATCTGCAGGCGTTACCTTGGATCCACCTTGCAATGCGGAATGCTCTTAGAATCACCTTAAACAGATGATTGCCCTGCACATGCAAAGCCTGCGTTGGCAAAGTATATGAGAACGGAACACCTAGTTCGAGGATAAGAGGAAACTTCTAAACTTGATGATGGTGCCAGAGCTGGTGCTTCTTTTACGGCGCTTTTGTTCAGCGCTGTTGGATCATGAGCCGAACTACTCACAACGGTTGTGAGCAACGCCTCAGCAGCCGCCTGCGCGAGATTATGGGAAACTGAGGAGGCCTTATGAAATCTTGCGAGTAAATTTGTGTAAATTATCTATTGGAAACTTCTGAGCAACTAGAGTTTGAAGAAAGAAAGAAAAAAACTGGCCTAACATTTCTGTCTATTCTGTATCGTTGCGTTTCCTCGATTGTCGTTTGCACAACGACCTGATGACATAAAATGATCAAGGCGACAGCGCAGCTTAAAGGATTCAGAGCAGAGAAAGGCGCGAACTGATTTGAATTTCTTCAGAAATATATTTGCTTCATGGCTCTTTTTTTTCTTATTATTTTCCTTTAGTACATAGAAAATACATGCGTCGTGCGTTCTCGTTGCATTTCTGAGCGCCGCGTCAAGACCGAACCAGAAAAACTCTTCGCACATATTCTCCGACCACGGAGAAGCCGATAAATGACAAAAGTGATTGATGACTCACTCTGTCGAAAAGAAATAAATGCTGCTGCTGGGAATGATATACTTTATTTTGGTCGCGTCATGAGCAAAACTCCGCTTGTTCCATTTATCTTTCGATTCCTATCAGCTGCTTTTTTTCCCTCTTCCTTTAGTTTCTCTCGATGCACAAGCGCAACGGCGTGCATCGTTAGCTTAGGAAAAACGATAAAATTGATGTTGTCTGGGAGTTCTCCACTAAGAACTTAACTTTCCGAAAGTGTTAGATTAGAGCGAGACGCTTGAACGTCTTATCAATCTTTTTATCTATAGTACTATAAAAATAAGCTGTGTACTGAATCAGGGAGATGAAACTGCGTACTTTACTTATTGGCTTTATGTAAGATAAGTTTATTTTTAAACTTAGCCTAACGTGTACTATACGCGATAGCTCGGTACGCTCTACGTATAGCGCGCTAAGCGGCGGCCACAATTTGTGAAAATAAACTTGTTAACTTTGCAAACGCTTCGATGTCAAACGTACGAACATATTCAATGACTAGGCAACCAAAATATCGTCTTTTGTCATTACGAACTAGCCGAGGCAATCACAGTTCAACCAGCAATTTTAAGGACATGTGCAGCATCAGTAATTATTAGTATGTTGAAGATTCCTCATAATATGACGAATACGTCTTGCAGAAACGCAAAGCTACACTGTACAACGCGAGAATCTACGAAGCTAACCATAACATACTTCAATACCCAGTCAGGATAAAGGGCGGCATATTGAAACGACGCTGCGAATAAATATGATCGGCGAAGACTGAGGTACTTCACCATGATTCATTCAGTCTTTATCCCCCAAAACATATGACAGACAGTAGGATATTCGAGTGATGAAATGACTAGCATCTGAACGAATTCGTTTGACCTTCATTTTGTTCTGTAGTATGCATGATGCGTGAAAAAAAAAAGGAGTTATCGCCAGCGCAAGGGCATACAAATAGCAGGCACGAACTACAAAGCGCCGATAGATTTCTTCTTATGCGATACCAATAAATTTACGAACGTTTACTGCAATGGGGTGTTCGCACATGACTTGTTTGGCACAAACCGTCTATTACCTCAGTTTAATTAGTATAAAAACATTAGTGTAGGAAGAGCCTCCTGCGTTAGGTGCAGAAAATATTACAAATAACCATCTATTTATAGTCTAACCATTCTAAATGAATGTTTACCGAGTCATAAAAGAAGTACTAATAAACAAGACGCCTTGAGCGTGTGACGCCGGTTACCTGAATGAACACGAAACAATTATCGAATACCTAACAAAGCAAAATATCAAGTGGCTTGAAAAAAAATGCTTGCTGAAGATCATATTATTTCGAACATCTCGCCAACATACCTCCTTCTACTGGGTTAATTGCGAGCTGTTAGAACGTCATGAGGTTGTAAACCATGAGTTGTTTACCTTGTATGATCAGCTGGATGTTCGTGTCGTCCTGGCCGAAGTTGTTTGTGGCCAGGCACGTGAACAGGGCAGAGTCGCGACGGTCCGTTTGGCGTATGATGATCTCCGACGTGATGCCCGTGGCTTGCACGGTTTCGACGAGCTCGTACCTGCACGCAGTGTGCGGCACTTTCAATCAAGGGTGGGTTTGCCAACTGCCCCAGTTTCACCGCGCCTGTCCCGGATATTGCTAAACAACCTAGACTTATGACGTGAACTTCCTGGCAAAGCAAGACGTTCCGGACTTAGGAGCTGCAACTTTCAAAGATACTTTGAAAGATACTTTAAAGATAGATCTCCCTAGAGAGCGCAGAAGCGGTAGCTTGCTACTCAAACCTGTCGAAGTTGTCTCGGTATTTTGTACTTGTCAGCAACACCGAATAGGCAGGGATATTTTCTTGCACGGAAATGTTTGCGGAAATAGAATGGGATAATACTGTTGTCTAAAGCGAGGTGAGTTCTATGACTGCAGTACAAAGAAAGATTGTGCCTCTAATCTAGCTACTCATCGTAGTTCTTTCCGTGACATTACATTGCTTCATCCTTAGTGGCTTTGACTTGTTTTTGCTAGCGATCCACTCCTACATCTCCGCCCCCGTGCTGAACCCTCCCCCCCCCCCCCCACCCTTTATTTAAGACCTTCCCAAAATTTCCGCAGATCTGAGAAAATCCTAAGCACACTACACTTCCTAGAAAACCGAACAACATGTTCCTATTACACTTCTTTCATTGCGCCTTGGCTCGTTTCCTGTCACTTGATTTCGAAAAACCATCACTAACATCACGGCGATGAGGATGTGGTTCACATTGAGCGTTTCGATTACTCGGCCGTCTGACGTCGACCCGTTATACCCCCGTATATGCAGTACCAATGCACAGGAGCACTAGATGTGTAGCATCACGATGGGATCTAGTGCGTACGGTGCGATTGATGAGCGCGAGCATGAGCCTCCGAGATCTCCGGTATACCACCTTGCTCGGCGCTTTGTGAACTGCAAATTCAGGTTTACATTAGAATGGTCGTCTCCTTTGCTGCAGCTCTGAATCGTGGGCCGAAATACATTTTTTTTTCAGCGCGCGGCTGATATCGTGAGCGTAGCCATTTTCTAACGTTAAAGAAAGTAACACGGCATAAGAAGAAACCTTTTTTTTTTGTGCGATAGCGCCTCTTTAAAAAAAGTCGGCAGAAACACTTAAGACTGCTTACGTGTGGGAATACAAGCGTGTTATTGGCCTCGAGCTCCACCACTGGAAAAGCTGGCGCCACCGTCGGCGTGACGTGCTAGGAGGAATCACGTGGACATAGCGGCCGCGTCGGCTGCTTCGGGAGCGCCGAAGCGAGCTGAAAACGAGTTTGAATTCCCTCGTACGCTGCGGTCCTCATTTAGTGACGAAATTTTCCCGCTTCGAGTGTCTCCTTTACAACGCTTGAAAGCACTACAATAGGTAGTGGCTGCCTTTGAAGGCGCGCGACATGGTAAGCTACTGCTCGGTGCCGCAGGGCCGGACGCACGTAACGGAGGCCGGTGTCAGCCTTATTCACACGTAGCCGCAGGACAAGAAGCTGCGTGAAGCTTGGCTCGCGAAATATAAAACCGGCTAGAGTCATCGGCTACAACTCGGGTATGCAGCAAGCACAGACGCGAGGAAGATTTCTGCTACGGCGCCCGGTCTGCGATGTTCTGAAGACGCGCACTGAGACGCTCGCCCGAGTATGCTGCACGGCTAATGTCATGACGGTTTGGTCTATCAACTTGTCGATGCTACAGACACTAGCAAGTTCAGTGGATTGGAAAGGCAGCGCTAAGAAACACATTTAAAAGAAGCATGGCACATGGTCATATTTGTGTTATGAATTAATGCACTGGATTACAGAAAAAGGAGCAGCGGGATATTGAACGCTAAGAACACCGATAAACATACAGTGCGACGCAACTCGAGAAATAATATTGAAAGGTCAAAGAATTTAGAAGAAAAAAAGATTGAATCGTCGCGACGGCACATCACAGTCCCTGTAGGCGTCGAAGTCTCTACAATGAAATTATTTTTGAACGGCTCTGATAGCGCCCACGCAACAATGGTTGCTTGTATACTGTCAAATGCTCATATTCTGCGGCCTAAAGCTCATGGCACGGTGCGAAAACGCGCACGCGGCGAAAGCGAAACAGTGCGCGGACAAGCATGCAGACGCGCAGTCGGTCGTTGCGAATCTGCGCGATCGCTGCATTGGGACTTCTTTACAAACACTATACAAGAGTTATACGAACACTATAAGAACAGATTTCATATAGTTTGCTCTCAGCGTTTACCTACCTTTCACGCAAGAAGCCGGTTCGGGAGACTCCATCGCGGCGACCGCGCGCAGTGGCGTTCACTGTACGTATTCGGTAAAGAGATAGCGTCTGTAAACGATTGTGTGCTTTCAGTTTGCCAAAGATTATTATTTAGACAGTAAACAACTTCTCTCGTTTCGAAAGTACTTACAGAAATGTCCGGGAGAGCTCGCGCGTGGTGTTTTCAGTGAGCGCTGACAGCAAAACCTATGAGTAGCGTGCCATGTGATCCCTCATACTACGCCAGCGATGCGCTTCCAATAGATGGCGACTCCGTAACTACTCGCCGCCAATACCGTTTGTTGACCTCGGAACGCCATGAACGCGCTCATGAATGCCCGCACCATGCACATCTTTAGTCAGCCAGAACCATGGAGCCGCCTTGGTGTCGGGAAAGCGTGCTATGTACCAAATTTGCTTTTCAACGCCATTAATTTACTTAGTTTACAGGAACCTCCCTGAAAAACTGAGCATTTTTGACGTGTTTTTACTCTATGCGCTGTCGGCCATTTTTTGTACCATCTTTCGGTCACGCCGACGCCGACATAGTTTCGCCTAATGGGGCATGTAAGGCTTTCGAATTAAAAAAAGAACAAAAAAAAAAAACACCGTCTACTCTGAACGTGTTGCTTTACTGCCTTTATCAAGGTAGATTAACTTCTACCCTTTTCAAATATTTTGAAGCTGCTTTAGTTTTTTACCTTGGGTCCTGTTTTGGGCTGACTGGCTGCTTGTCCTTCATCCAGGACACTCCCATGGGTTTGTCGCCAATGGCATCGCACTTGAGCCTCGTTGTCTGTCCTTTCCTCACCATTTCGGCTGCGAATTTTGTCTTGAAATGGGCGGCAACTGTAACAAAGAAGGCGAGAGAATGGAACATAAGAGGCTTCATTTTCTCAATGCAATAGAATGCTTCTACAACAGATGTCAATACAACGAAATTACCCCTACAACGAAAGATTCCATGTGTACTGGCCGAATTTGTACCGTTCATGTGTATTGTGAACACCTCGACACCGAAGACCACAACAACGAATTTGCGCGGGCAACGAAGAAATTCAGGCGTTCCCGACGTCTAATTTGTTGCTTTACAGCAAATGGATGATTCTCATTGCTTCTTGTTCTTTTGAGCCGTGCTTTTTGTTTTCTACCCGTCGTACCAGATGTGCGATACCTACGCAACGGTTTCTTGTAGTTTGGTATACGGAGGCGGCGACCGATCCTTCCTTGTGTATACGTAGGCCGAGCATTATGAGGGCCTCTATATTCAGGATTTGCAGTCCATTCCGAGTTCTGGGATTTCACCTTCTGGCGGTCTTCCCCTGGTTCTCACTTTTAGTAGGAGGAGCTCCAATTTTTCTGGTGCACGCACGAGCCCCACAGCTTTGAGCTATAGTCTTCTGTACAGTCCGCCGCTTCTTTCGGTCGACCGCACAGAAAAACACAGCCCTTACAGAAATAAAGTTCAGGAGCGTTGCAATGTGGGCTTGTTGGTAATGCATCTTCAATTGGTGCACGGTAGCGCGGTTGAAAGCGCTGTGTGTGTCTCTGTATGTCTACTTTTGTCCCGTCTTTGTATCGTGCTACCGTACACCGCTTACAGAAAAACACTTTTATGTAGCACATATTGAGCCGCTCAATACGTGCTGCATACGTGTTTTTTCGAGCATGAAAGAAGCCCGTGAATACACGCTAAATGGCCGCGCGAGGAGCCACTCGAGTAACGTTATGTATTGAACTAACTCAGCGCTGACACAAGAAAAGTGGGCAAAGACAAGAGCTTGTGTCTGTGTCTGTGGTTTCTATGGCGCTAAGTTACTAGTTCAATTATGGAAAACCATCTAGCCCAACAAGCAACCCTTCTAGGAAACTTTGCATGCACTCGCGGGCTTCTTTCACGCTCGAAAAAACAATCTTATGTAGCACGATTCGAACAATAGAAAGCTGTATCGGGAGTTTTTGATGTTGCTCTTTCCTCATTGACACTTTTCACCTACTTATAACATTTGAGAAGTTGATTAATTAATTAAGGCTAATTATGTAATTATGCGGAATGCAAAAAATAATCTGAGTACCTCCAAGTGACGGCAGAGAACATTACCTTCGTTCTGGCCAGCTACGTGGCACTTGCCTATTTTTACGTCTTGGTGAATGATAGTTGGGACACCCTGTATATGCAGTTAGTCTGTTAAAGACCATATGCTCGTACAGCTTGCCCGTACATGATGTCAGGAATACGGGTCGCTTGTTTCCTATTCCTAGTGGGGGCAATAGCGGCATTCGACGCTCTGCAGCCGCACCTTGCATCGCTCAGCTGCAGGTTTCTCCACGGCGCAAGCAGGAACCTCGATCACATAAAGCCAGCTGCAGTCGCTCATTCCATACGAATAAGTGTGCAGAAAAGATATGTGGCTTCTTTCACAATTATCCCTCGAATTAGTGTTAAACAAATGTTTTGATTTTGGTGGACCTGCTTAGCCTGCTCTATCGGGAGCGGTACGGTGCGTGACTTTTTAAACGAAGTGACCTATATAATGAAGTATTTTGGACCTTCCGAGTGGTTCATTATAAAAGCATCTGACTGCATTCAATGTGACAGATGAACCTAACTTCGAAGTATAGTGACAGAGTCTGCCAACATTGCCGAAGACGGGAAACGAGCTCATATTCTTTAGATAGGACGAATATTGGTCTTCTAAGAGGACATTCCACCGTGACAATGACACACGTAGTAAATTTACTGCCCGTTGCGAAATATCGCAGTTCTGCTGCTGCGAACGCGGCCTCGGGTTCCCAGCCACGACCGCCACATTTCGATGGGGCAAAAGACTTGTATACTTAAGCTTGTAAACTTAGGTTTAGGCTCAGGTTAAAGCAACCTCAGGTAATAAAAGCTAATCCAAAGCCCTACACTGCGGCATTCCTCTTAATCCACTGTGCTGTTTTGGGGTGATCAACACCATAACTATATAAATTAATTGTCGCGAGAACGGCGTAACCACCAACCGTGCCGCATATCTACTCAGACAAGAAGCGTTGTTTGGTATGTTTGGCGCGTTTTCGACGACAAGCTTCTAGGCCTGAAAGGTTTACTGCTTCGTCCAATGTACGAAGACGGTGGTACGTGATCGAAATACAAAGGGCACTCACATAAGGTTCAAAGAAAAAAAAAAGCATATAATTGACGTTTCGGGGCCACTACGGGTCCCTTGCTCAGAATGAGCAGGGGAACGCGAGAGGGCTTGATTATTTATAAATAAATTAACCTTCCCGCGTTCCTCTTTCTTGTGAACAAGGAACCTGTAACTGACCTGAAACGGCAGTTACACTAGTGCCAAATATACTAGCGTTTGTCAGTTACGTATTTGACCTGTGTCAGTTTTTTACGCTAGTAAGCATGCATTTCAACAGAAAACAACTAGCCCAGCCTATCAGCCTTACTGCGACAATTATACCGGGCGTTCAAAATTAAGCTGTATGGTTATCTTAAAATATAGGCACGTGGAGGCACGAGAACACCACCTGTGCAAGTAAGCTGTGGGGTAAGAGGGACACAAAGTGAGATAATAATTATCGCTGTCAGCAGCCCATTTAACTAAAATTGAATAATGAACTTCTTGTTGACTGCAGTAAGTGGGTATGTTTGTATTGAAAAGTTAGAGGCAGTTGTGTTTTTATATACAGTATCAGTTGGAAGAATTCTTCTAGCGTATCTGTGCTCCGAGGTATCCGACTCCAAATTTAAGTGTCGTTCACATGATTACGCATGCAAGAGAGTTAGGGGGCGCTATAACGTAAAACTATTCCAAGCTTTTCTATTCCAATTCTGCTATCAGCCCTCCGTGATTGCTCAAAAAACGTTTTTGGACCACCCCCACTTCACCTGTCTGCCACGCGACGTCAAGAAAACCGCGATACCTCCCTATCTGATATGACGTGTACACACTCATTATGCATGATTTTACCGAAAAAAGAAAAACATAGTTATTTCTGATTCGACGCTTTTTCGCCATTAGCCCTCGGCTATTGGTCAAAAGTTTTCGGGCAGCACCCACTTCACCTGCCTGTCACGCAACGTCACAAAACCGCAAAAACTCACCGCGTCAAAGTGACGTGTGCGCATTAAAGATGCATTATTATGCCGAACAAAACTGAATTTTCTTCTGAGTAGCCGCAGGCTGCCCCGTTCCGAAAGGAATAAAAGATGGCTGCCGCCGATCGCTCAGCAGCTGGCTACTCGCACCTGTCGGAGAGCATGAGTTTATTTGCGCATGATAAAACTTCTTGCGTGGCCGCGTAATGCTTTCGAGCACTATCGGCACGTTTACAACCTCATTCTGCCAACTCTTCTTTGCTGAGGATCCGTTCTAGCGTCATTCTTAAGCTTCCGTTGCACGCCACCGCGATTTTCGACCAGCTGCACCGCGCTAGTAAGGCAAAGCGGACCAATCGCAGACGCCGGCACCACCACCCTCTTCATCCGGTTATCAATTTTCAGTGCACTGGCTCTGCCCTATCGAATCCCTCTCCACTTGAGCATGCTCCTCGCATCTTGTCAGCCAATTAGATACGACAAGCCGCTCAATGTAGGCAATTTTATTTGTTTTTCAAGCAAACAAAAGTGACCTTCTATGAACGTGGAGAGCGTTTGATTGGTCGGTTCAGAAAACCCTGCGGGTGACCACCAGGTGCTTGCGTCGCGGTTACGCAAATTTGACGTCAGGAGATTGGAATACATACATATTGGAATAGTTTTATGTTGTAAGGCCCAGGATATGCGCAAAGCTCCTCCCTGATGTGACGCGGCTGTTGCATGCGGCGTTTAGTCTGACAACAGGGTGGAGGCATAGACAAAGATGACAACTCTTTCCCTTCCCATCTCGGCTGGCGAAAAAAAAAAATCGAAGAACCCGGAACCGCTGTCGTAACACGCGACCGCGCAGCTTGTAACGACGGCGGCAGCTGCTATGCCGAGTTAATGGTGTGAGTGGAGAAGCCGGCGAGCAGTCCGCATGCGTAATGGTGACTAGACGTGCGGGCATGGTCCTTGCCTGGGCTACGCAAATAAGATGACTGCTGATTTACAAGTATTGTAAGTTTTATTGAAATCAAGAGCAATAACTGCGCTGCACACCGCCCTGTCATATCTTGATTTCGCCAGCCGAGAGGGGAAGGGGAGCTGACCGAGTGCCTATGGGTTTTGCAGATACACTGCATGACTGCATGAGATACATCTATGAGATGACGCGGTGGTTCCGTGCTCGGATATCTAGCCTTTCTACTTACGCGTAAACTAAATGCTTTCTTTTTGAGCTGCCGAGCCCTCGATATAAAGCAGAGTCAGGGTCGTGGGAGTAAGGGGCCGCCGTCTCTGTACAGCCTATGCGCATTTCTGCTCTTGAGCCTCTATCGCGTTCGATAACATCTTTTGTGGGCACATTCGTGAGCACCTTCAACGGACTCGTTCACCCCTTCGTTCATTTTCTCCCTTCACTTCCCGCTCTTTGTGTTTCTCTTGTCTTTCGTTTCCGGTGTCCTTCGTATCTCTTCCTCTTAGAGGCAGGCAAGCGTCGTGCCGCTTCCGGAGGAAGTTGCCGTGCCAGCCTACAGGCGTCCTGCTCCTCTGTTTACGTTTTTCGCTTCTAATCGCAGCAAATAGCGGTGAGCGTACTGTGCACGGTGACCTTGACGACCTTGCTGAGTCCCTGTCCGACGCCATTGGTCGCCTGACAGAGGAAGAAGCCGGCGTCTTCCTCCTTGGCGTCGTTGATGGCCAGCGAGCCGTTCTCGAACACTTGGACGTGCGCGCTGCTCATCACCGGCTTGAAGTCGCGCGCCGCCTCACCTGCGTATGCGAGGAGCACGCGTGCGTGAGGACCCCAGTGCGGGGATGTGCTATAAGACAAAAGCAGCGAGTAAGCTACATACATACACACACACACACACACACACACACACACACACACACACACACACACACACACACACACACACACACACACACACACACACACACACACACACACACACATGCACGCACAAACAAACGCATAGAGAAGCACTTTCATGCCCAGGAACTTTCGACATTGCGCCTTCGGCAATTTGTTGAACTTCACCGTAATGCACCAGCCTAAGTTATTGGCAGCGTTTAAGAAGTTATATTTGAAAAGATCGGCCGAGTTTCCGGAGGTTTTTGTTGATAACGTCGACAGGGTACTTCCTTCTAATGCCATATACATTTACGCAACCTAATCGGCAGGTGGTGCTGCGTTATCGCTGTGCTTTAGCCAGCACCAAAACACATGTTATAATGCATTCTTAAGCTCCGACTAAATGCCTTAAATGGGTATGTTATTAAAAGGAACGATTCAATTGACGTTCCGACTTGAAGCTTGTTGAAAATCGATCTTTGCGAATATATATATTTTAAAAATTCACTGGTGTATTACGACCAAGTTTAATAGAGTGCTGAAGGGACAATGCTTAAAAATTCCTGAGCATGAATACTCCTAAAGTATAGTTCTAGTACAAGGGCCCGTTTTATACGGCAATGAGGCTTGGGCTGATTGACACAAAAAATTCACGCTCTTGGTGAACGTTTGGTGCCGCTATGTCTCTTTAGAGTACAGCTTTAGGCACCCGCTTCTGCGTTGCACGTCGGCGTCGGCGCAACCGGCAGAACGAACGAGCCCACCTAAGGATGACAAAAGAGAGCGAACACGGAGCGCAGCGGAGGGAGAAAAACGGCGATAGCGAGGAGAGAGCGAGGAGGAAAGCGATGGAGGAGCGCAGGGTACATTGTAAGCATGAGGCGAAAGCAAAGGAGGGGAGTATGGCTAAAGGGTGAGGAGGAAAGTGGAGTGCCACACGAGACGTACTCCACCACCCATGGATAAAAAAAAAAGAGCGAACGCGTAGCGCACCGGAGGATAAAAGATGGCGACAGCGAAGGGAGCGCGAAGAGGAGAATATAGTGGAAGCATGAGGAGGAAAGCGGAGGAGGTGAGGAGGAAAGCGGAGTGCCGCAAGAGACGTGCTCCACGGTGGCGACGCACTACGATATGGCGCAATAGTAGGGCGCACCGTAGCGTTACTGTACATGCTACCAAAGAGAGCAACCTCTGATAGCTAATCCATTGTATAAATCCAGCGCACCGTAGCGCGCCGTCACCCCGTCGCCTAAGACGTCATTACTAAGGCATGCGGCGAGCGCGTCCACCGATGCTATATATGGAAACAAAGCGCTGGCGCGGGCTTCGGACCCACTGAGCATGTCGTACTTCGCCTGCGCGGGCGTCGCTACAGAATGCGCTCCGTGCGAGCCACGCGTTTCCGTGTTCGTGCTTTTCTTTCTGAACAATGAGTGACGCAACTGGTGGATGTACTTCGTGTGCCGTTGCTGCCAAACAAGCCGCCGCCGAGGGGACCCTGCTGTTCGGATTGAAATTATTTCCCTCAATATATCGCGGATTCGAAATACCTAAACAGCTGCGCTCAAATTTCGTATTAGAGAGTATCGTAATCGTTGATATCGTTGATGAATTTTTTAAAGCACCACTGCATACATTATAACCTTGTCGTACGTTCCAACTACTTGTACAATACCTTGTTCATCGTACCATGCATTGGCACTTTTAAAGTATCGCTCCAGGACCGCCACAACAGTTCCTGGTTGTTGCGCCATGTTGCAGGGTAACCTTGGGAGCGGTGCGGCGCCTTGTACAGGAGATAATAGAATACAGGACGCAGTCTTTAACAAAGGTCGAACTCTGAAAACGGAGGACTGATTACTTATTTACGAAAAAAGTTGGCTCGTACTGGAGTTGCTAGGGTTCAATGTGTGGGGAAATGAAGTGGTCAAGAGGTTCCGAAGGCGATCGATCACAGAATGCATGCGACGCCGATATAGCGCGAGTGAAGGTGTACAGCGAGCATTGAAATAAAATTGTTAACAACACAATTGGGCTAGTTGGTGCATTTTTCAAGGTCGAGGCAATAATAAGCGAAATGAGAAACAAAGAACAAGGCCAGTGCCTTCTGTTCGTCTCTTATTTTGCTGCACTTAACTATGTCTCAGCCTTGAAATGAAAATTTCGATAACTGCTTAATCGGCTGTACTTTGCATATAACTGAAAATGCAACCACTGAAGAGAAAATCTTGACTCACTGTTGCCAAAATGGCAGCGACAGGAGCGGCCAGTCGGGGCATCTTCAAGCAAGGTGCTTCCGCCGAATTTATTGAGTTCTTTTTCTCTCTCTCTCTTTAGGTTCATCTCTTTTGTTTACCGTACAGTAGGAAAAAAGAAACGAAAAAGCTTTCCAAACCTTCGGCTTTCGTCCATCGAATCCTTGGCTTGGGAAAACCATCTGCTTCACAGTCGATGACCACACTTTTTCCCTTGATGACAGATGTTTCTGTTGGTTCGATAATCCACTGCGGTGGAACTAATAAATAAAAAAAAGAAAAGAAAGCCGCGGTAAGTCTTGCATATTGATCAACTACATAATTAATATGTTACGCTCTGCTGATAACTCAAATGGTCAGCCACTTAAAGATACCACTTAATCCAAACACGCTAGGGGTTCTGTTTTTCTGTCCTTTCAAAGCGCTAAACAAAGCTTAACGTCCTTAAGTTAGAGACGTTTTGCAGTTATGAAGCTCAACAACATTGCAGGAGTTGTACAAGGGTTGTGCCCGCTTAATGGGGAGTGTACGCTCCAAAGCTTTTGCGACGTTGATGCACCGAACCAATCTGTTCGATTGCACACCTCGATAGCCGACTACTATCTGATGACTTGACATGGTCCTTGACATGGATGGAAGCGGCACATAATGACTCTAGCTTTTTTACAAGCTACTGGACTGGACACACAGCTGTGGGGATGTCACAAGGTGAAGGACACATGCGACCTTCTTTCTATTCATCATCCGTCCCGCTTTCCTAATGCAGAGTAGCAAGCAAGAGCAATCTATAGCTCAGGCCGATCTCAGTGCTTTACTGCAAATAAATAACACACCAAACTGTATTATAAGGCGAACACTGGATTTCTTTTTGTTAATAAACGCAGCATTTGAGGAGGGCTGCTTGCTCCAGCATTTTTTAAAAATCAGAACCAGCACAGAGCGATAACACGGACATACACTGTACAGTAAAGCGTACAGTATGCGTGTTTACTTAGTTTGTGCACAATACAGGGCAGTAAAGTATGTGTGTGTGGGGGGAGGGGAGGGGTCTTTGATAAGTGTCATCTTACTGTTGTGCTGGGTTCTCTCGCTGTGCAGTAGTTCAAACTTCCAAGTTCTTACACTGAGCTATACTTAATCAAGCGAGATCTGTTTTAAAATAGATGGTAAAACTTGAATGTTTTGCGTAAGCTGTCCCACGCATAAGCGTAAGCAATAGGTGGCCTAAGTGACCATGAAAGGACACTTGGCAGGAAAGCGCGAGCGAAAAGTTACCATACAGGCGGCAGTTTGTTTTACCCTTCTCGTGTCGCCTGCAGAGCACCGACGAGCAATCGATCGCTTCTAATTTAACTTCATATAACTTGTCCCAGCGGCTCTGAAGACACCGAAGGAGACATCAGGCGCGCCGCCCTTACAAAGCCACAAAGCCGTACAGGCTCGTCGTCACGCTTAACCTGCTTTGTGTGGCACACGTTAAAAAAAATACACAGAGAAAGAGAGAAAATTGTAGGTGTGCTTTTTAATCAGAGCTTTGCCTGGGCTTACGCCCATCGCGTTACTGCAGGTGACACGTGAATAAGAAGCAGATGAACCTGGCTAAAGTGCTTCATATCCACTTATCGATGCACGTACCTGAAACTTAATCTGAGGCGTCTATACATAGCTCACTCCTTTTGTTCGTAATACGTTTTAGTTTATCGGCCTCTACGTATTGGCTATGAGACTGCGGATCATACGAATCGCGTTTGAAATGTAGCTTCATGAAATGTGTCGCTTGCCTTAGTTGGTTCATGCTTGCAGGCTTATACAGCAGTGCAAGTACGCGCTTGTCCCTGTCTCTTTCTGTCCACTTCTTTCACTTTCGTTCAAAGTGAACTCTTGTTTAAACTTGCGCCGTATGAAATGTCCTATGCAAGAACTCAAGCGCGCAACGCACACTTCTGGTCTCCAAGAAGAGTATATGGGGCATTCGGCTTGGACTTCTTAATGCATACTTTCTCGGCATATTTCCGTCGTGCTTGTGAAGTGCCCACAAGTGTGCCGAAAATAACTCAGAAGTGAGAGTGAGAAATTAAAGATATGGGAACCGCCTAAGAAGGGCACGTTTAAACGCGAAATGCTATCAGTGTGTTGTAATGTAGGCTATACCATATCTGCAACAGAACCAATAATCGAGGCAGCATGGCTGCCCTTCGGGGCTCGAGTGTTAAGGCTAAATTAGATGTCGACATAACGAAATTGAATTCTGAGGTTTTACGTGCCAAAACCACCATTTGATTATGAGGCAAGCCGCAGTAGAGGACTCCTGAATAATTTTGACCACCAGGGGATCTTTCACGTGACCCCAAGCACTTTGTTTTTGTTTTTGCATTTCACTCTCACCGACATGCGGCCGCCGGGGCAGGGATTCGATCCCGCGAGTTCGTGCTTAGCAGCGCAACACCACAGTCGCTAAGTCACCGCGGCGTGCCCGACGTAGCGAAAGCCGACTGATTCTGCGCGACGCCTGCTTACGAGCGTTGTGCATACGCACCGTGGATGACCATGACAGCCGAGTGGCTGGCGCTGCCGGCCTCGTTCTGGGCGACGCAGGTGTAATTGCCGCGGTACTCGAGCCGCAGCGCCTTGAAGAGCAGCGTGGACGTGAAGCCGGACACGGTGTTGACGAGTATGCCGGCCGTGTCCGGGTTCAACTCGCTGATGGGGTCGCCGTCCTTGATCCAGCTGATGTTGATGGGCAGGTCGCCGCTTACCACGGCGCACATAACCGACGCCCGCTGACCCTCGCGCAGGGACGCCGGGTAGCTGAATGGCTCGATGGCAGGCTTCACTGCATCGCGCGTGTTTAGGCAGCAGGTTTAAGAGGAAGCTTTAGCTCGGGCCCAACTCCGACGCGGCCTATTCAAATACATGTAAAATGCAGAAACGCTTTTCTAAGATAACCCATGGACCTATCTTAATGAAATTTGTCGCATTTGAGAGAGAAAATTAAATTCCAGTGACTGCTTAAGCGAAATTTCTATTTAGGGCCTGAATTTTGTTAAAAGAAGTTTGAAAAATTCGAAAGTTCGAAGAATATAAAAGCACGAAGTGTACAAATTAATAGCTCTGCATCAAGAACAGATATCGCGGTTCTGCGAACGGCATCCATTAGATAATTCAAAGCGGGCAAATGCGTTAGGTCAATTTATATCTTACGTCAATTTGTTACGTTGTGTACAAGCGTTCTGCGAAAGCTGCAGTTCCATATTAATGAGCTTTTTTAGATTCATGTGTAACATATTAATTTTGTCCTATCAGATGTCCTATGTCCTATGTACTATCATATGCAATTCACAGAATTGTGATATCATTTCTCATTGCTGACTTAGAGAGTTGTAAACTTGATAATATCGTTTTCTGAAAATTATTAATTTTTACCACTTTTTAATAAAAAATTGACAATCTAAGTGAAAAATTCGTAACAAAGGATCACTAGATTTTAAGTTTTTCTTTTAAATGCAACAAAGCTCGTCAAATTTTGATGCAGTAGTTGCCGAGAAAAGCGAATTCTTTTTTTGCATCTATTTAGGTAGGAGCACCCGAGCTAAAGCTTCCTCTTAAAGACCATCAGTCAATGCAGTAGAACCTCCTTATAGTGAAATTGCCGCGACCCGACAACAAAAATAAAAAAAAACATTACATCAGAATTTTTGCTATATCCGCATTTCGCCATTTAGTCATTCTGTAGCTATAATAAAAGTTTAAAGTACACTTCACTAATTCTAGTTGAGAAGAGTGCAATTTCGTTTTTTAATTAAACGAAGATTACGCATCTTAGGTTACGTCTTTGGTTTCATCATTTAAGTGTCGACTTCGTAAACCAGCTTCTGTTTGCCGACAAAGGCACAGCCTCTCGCTTTGACATGATGGACAGTTCACAGGCAGGAAGATAAAATTATGGAAGGAGTGAGGTAAGGAAAGGACGGGAAGCGTGCGAAAAGAAAAAATAATGAAGCTAGAAAACTGAGCGTGACGAAGAGAGGATAGCAGGAAAGAACGAACCTAGGGAGGGGGAAGGAGAAAGAGAGAAGTTAGTGAAGGGGTGAATAAAAGAAGGAAGCGGAAGAGAACATACATAGTACGAGGACTTAGGAAGCTATGCAGGCCAGATAGATAGATAGATAGATAGATAGATAGATAGATAGATAGATAGATAGATAGATAGATAGATAGATAGATAGATAGATAGATAGATAGATTTGTCGGTTGGTCGCTGTGCGTGTGTGTGTGTGTGCGTGCGTGTGTGTGTGTATGTGCGTGCGTGTGTGTGCGTGTGTGCGTGTGTGTGTGTGTGTGTGCCTGTGTGTGTGTGTGTGTGTGTTTTAGGAATATTTCGCAAATAAATCACGTAGCACCAACAATCCAAATAATCTTCTAAGCTCCTCCCTCGCTGACGATATACACCACCTCCCACTTCGGAGACGCGAACTTTGTCACATTCCGACATCCAGAATAATGCGCTGAGAGTTCGCGTGCACATCTATTACAGCAACGTTGACTGCCAGCCAGCATAAGCCACGACACGGAAACTATTACGTTCCACGGTGTCGTGTACTCGTGAAAGTCGCGCACTCCTTTCCGCGCGGTCATTGTTTGTGGGTCGTGTTTCGAGCGCTATGTAGGGTCGCTGCGTTAAGCGCAAGCTGCAGTTTCATCTCACGTAGCGCGTGCCTCAGCACGGCGGCTCTCGCGTGGCGAGGCGTGGCATTCTAGGCGTGTCAGCGCGAAGCTACGCGCGTCTTGCTAGCCAGCAGGCGAGGATACTCACGCGTAATACGTGGCGCTGCGTCGACCCGACTGTTTCAGCTGGACGTACAAGTTTTCTGTTAGGGCGCACTTTAGTTAAGGTCAACTGAGCGAGGTCATGACGGCAGCCACGTTCCTCAACTTTGCATAGATTCTTTATATACCATGTAAAGAAAAAAAAAGGCGCCAGGGTTGTAAAAAAACTCTGCGAGCGTGACTGCTTGACTGAGTATGAGTCGTGAAATTTTTGGAGCGATTTAGAGGATGCGAATTAAAGGCGGCGAAGCCTGAGCTAGAATGTTGGAGTGTCTAGTCAATTAAGCACTTGACTGGTCGACCAAGGATGTGCGGTTCTCACTAGCGCTTTTTATTTATTTTTTAGCAGAAAAATACAGTTTGACAGCTCACAAATACATCTGGGCCTTTGGAGGGCAATATTTTACACTAAGTTTTTATAAATTTCTTAAAATCTGTTATAGAATGTGTTTGTCGGCTTCTTGTGATTATATATATATATATATATATATATATATATATATATATATATATATATATATATATATATATATATATATATATATATATATATATATATATATATAAGACGATTGCGCACAGAGCTATGAAACATCCGACACATTTGTTACATTATCGCATCGCAAAAGTCCTAGCAGAGCTTCGGGGTTCAAAACCTAGGTACGATTTCACGTGAAGGCATTGATTTCACTTCAAAGTGTCAAGACCGACATTTGTATCAGTCTGTGTCCGATTCGTTTCCGCTTCACGCGTCGGCGCTTCGCTTTGCAGCGGACGAAGCATTTCGGACGTTGAGGTTCGAGTGCGCGTACACAAATTTTGGCACGCGATCCCCTGCGAGCCTGTTGCGTAGCTTGGCGTGCGCATTTCCAAACTCGAACCAGTTTCTTTCACATGTCGCAGAAAACGGGGGAATCTGCAGTACGCGACGGGCGAGGGGGCTCAAAGTTTGGTTGAAGCAAAGTCCTTGCCACCACGTGGATTGATACAGGTAATTCGCAGACTCCAAAACTCCATCTTTTTACCAAACCTTTAGATACTTTGAAAGGAGTCGCATCATAACAGAAAAATTCTGCGGGGAAGCTCTTCCTTTTTTTTTTCAGTTTTATTCTGCTTGGAAAAAAGAACGAAAAGAACCTGTTTTTTTTCTTAAGTTTTCAATGTTTTTTTCAACCGCTTACGTCTCTACTTTCCAACTTTACACTCCTCATGCTAACGCAATTAAAAAAAGAAAATGTGTTCGTCGCGAACGATGCTCACCTTTGACGCTGATGTAGACGGTGCTCTGTGCAGTGTGGCCGTCTTTGTCCTTGGCGACGCAGGTGTACGGTCCTTCGTCCGTGGCCCTCTCCATGTGGTACACTTCGAGGGATCCGTTGTCGTGCACTTTCTGCCGGTGATTGTAGGGCAGCCGGACACCCGCTGCACAGTACCGGATTAAACGAGTACTGACATAACGTTCTAGACTTCTTTCTTTGCATTGAACGAAGGTATTCGGCGTCGAAACCCTAGAAAACGAAAATACTATTGAAGCTTTTACTACTGTATAGTTACTTTAACCTATTATAGAAGTTTTTCTATAAACCAGTCTCGGTTTTGCTTCCCACGAGAGTACATCTGATGATAACATGACCCAGAAGGTGGTCACGTGGGAGCACAACATCGTGACGTCCTGGCACTCACTTCGGCTTGCTGAGCTGTCCGCCATGCTAATATTCAACATAACAGACGACAGAAAGCCGGAACGATTGCCGAAACGTTACGATACCTCACGATGTTCTTCTGCTCCCACGTGACCATCTTCTGCGCCATGACGTCATGACACGTACACTACCTGGGAAACGAAGCAGAAACTGATTCGTAAAAAAAATCATTTATATTAAGTAAATTATTTAGGACCCTCTGGCGCTCCCTAGTAATTTTTTCTACGGTTTCGAGTTCTAGGACCTTCATTTAACTCAAAAGATGAAGAGTCCAAATTGCTTGACGTATGGTGGGTTGCGGGCCTGACGAACTTCTCATTTCCTTCCTCATGACGCGCGCCGTTCTACCTCAGTTAAGCGCTGGTGCCCCACGTGGGGTTTCTTAGAAAATTTCTTCGGCCTCTTTTTTTATTATTGTTGTAAACCGCCAACGGCTGGGCTCACTTTGTTTACTCCCGTGTACAGTTTTCTCAAGGCAGCTTGACGTACTCGTAAATGTGCGACCTTTCACAAGTTACAGAGATGAGGTCTTGGACTGCTGCCATCCATAACACCGACGTTATTCGTGTACTTCAGCGGCGGCTACACATATCAGGCAATGTTCATAGCGCCTTGCACGTTATCGATGATTATGGTTTTACTGGTGTTTAATGGCTCGACGTTACTTAACTATTCGACTGAGTGAGTTGTTCGCTGTTCACAGAAAACATATATTGCCGGTATACTCTAGCAAGATATCGTTCATAAGCGTCGTGGTTTTCGGGCTAAAGCATCAATCTCCTCTTCGGCAGTACAGTAATAGTATGTTGAGCCTTGAAGTCCGACATGATTATCTTACGCATTCATTATAAAGCAAACCTTTATTTGCGAACGCTCCTGGACTTTCATGACCATTGCTGCTAGGTACTGCTGTTGTCTTTCCGAATGGTTCATACAAATATATTTGTATATTTGGCTTATAATGAGTGCGTAAGATAATAATGTAGGATTTCAAAGCTCAACATATTATTACAGTGCTGCCGAAGAGAAAATTGATGTCATATATATATATATATATATATATATATATATATATATATATAGCACGGGAGCGCGTGAGCACATTCGCGCGTGCCAGTTTTCGTTACTCCGAAGATGCAGGAATGAAATGGACAAATTTATAGCATTTTATTAACCGCTCCACGAAGGCTTCGCCTCGCATTGATTCCAAGATGCACGCTGGAAGGGAGTAATTGTTTTTTCAGTTAAACTTTAAGGTATATTTGTTTTAGCGCTGCTACGCTCTTATTCTCTTGACGCTGCTGATTAGCAAGCGAACTGATTTCATTTAATTACAATAAGTGGCCGCGATCAGTGTTAATAACCGATGCAGCGTCGTGCATGCAGCGTGGTAAAAATTTAACACGTTAAATATTTTACCGGCTTACGTGCGTCCAAAAATTCAAAAAGCGACGGTCCCCATAAACCCGACATATATACAGTACCTCGCTCCCAGTTGATGGACTCGAGTGGGTATCCGGCCACAGGACATACTATGCTCAGAATTTCTCCGGCGACGACCGTCAGGTTCCGCATCGGCCGGACAACAGGTCGGCCTGCAAAAACGTTCTGCAATGAGCGCAATTTTCCGAGAGCTAACGCCTCGTTGCTCGCACGTTATACGTTTCCAAACAAACGCCAACGGAGAAAATTATGGTGTTGCTAGGTCAAATTTGCGATTACTTGAAGAACATAAGACACTATTTGGAGAGTTGTAGGGCCTGAGAAGAAGGGTTCGAAATTTGGTTCAAGCATTATGGGTGGCTCGAGTGTCTGATAATGTCTGAGAGAGTCTGAGGCACGCAAAATGCCTCGAGCGGCCATCCGCGCCGCAATTTTGCGCGCATTTGCGGGCTTTTTTTCACGCTCGGGAAAACACTTTTATGTAGCACGTATTGAGCAACAGAAAGCTGTATCGGGAGTTTTTCATGTCACTCTACAATTTTTTCTTTGAGACTTTTCAACTAATTATTATCTTTGATAAGTTGATTGATAATTAAAGATAATTATCTAATTTGACCGAATGAACAAATTGAGAATTGAGAATGAAAGAATTTGAGTATCTACAAGCAACGGCAAACAACATTACCTTTATTCGGTCCATCTACGTGGCAAATGCATATTTTTAAAGTTAGGCTAAAGTTACGTGGGACGCCCTGTATACGCTGCAAACGCTCTTTCTCACTTGTCGCACGTACTCATGAGTTCATCTCTGCTTCCATCATGCTCTTCGTTCGAGGGATCCACGTACTGAGTCCATGAGTCAACATTTGCGTTCGAGCGCGCAGATTCATGCAGCAAATCATTTCAGATTTGAAAGCGGAACGTTGTCCTGCGTTTCGGAGCTAGCTTCAGTTAAGTGTCACATAGCAAGCAACGTTAGGCCACGTGTTCAACGGTCACACAAAGGACCACGTGCTGCACACACACCGGGCACGTTGATCCTGGCGGCGTGGTGTAGCGTGCCGACGCCGTTGTTGGCGGTGCAGCGGTACTCGCCGCCGTCTTCGACCTGGACGAGTGAGAAGTTGAGGTAGCTGACCACGACGCCGTACTGCGTGACGTAGTCGCCGAAGCGCACGCGGTGCGTTTCCGGCACGGGCGCGTCATCCAGAGACCACGTGATCTGCGGCAGCGGGTTCCCGGACGCCGAACACTTGAGCGAAAGCCTCGTGCCCGCCTGCACCGTCTCACCGCCGAATGTCTCCTGGAACTGGGGCAGGTCCTCTGCGAGGGAAGATTTAGGCCATTCACCCTTTGCGAGAACTTATTTCGCGGATCCGTTACAGATCTAGGGGAATTTATGCGCAACATTTATACATTAGCTATAGACATCTTCAAACTGCCTAAAGTCTGTCCACAGAGAGTGTATAGAGAAGCCTGTACAAAGTAGTGCATAGGCTGTCCTTTAAAATTGTGAAATTGAACTTTGATCATTTATGGTCTATGCAGTCAACAGGCCATTCAGAGACGGCCCGTAAACCAAGAATAGCTATAAGTCCATAGACAGGCGCTTTTCCGAGGAAATGCAAATATACCATCCGCTGTAAGGACCAAAGTGCGAAGGAGCTTCCGAAATGACTATACTCTAACCGGCCACAGACAGCAAATGTCCCGTAGATCAGCACGCACAGATAATAATAGCCTGCGGATAGCAAAAGGATCTAAATGCCTATTCACGCGCTGAGCGCGCTGTCTTACCTGCAAGCGCCAGCTCGAAGCTTGCTTGCACTGAGTCCACGTCGTTGTGCACGAAGCACTGGTACATGCCCCTGTCCTCCTTGTGCACCGAGCGAATGTCCAGGGCGTCTGCCGAGAGCAGCGCGACCCTCTCGCTGAGCGCCAGAGTTCGCTGGTTGAAGCGCCACGTGATTCCCGCCACGGGATGTCCGGATACCGAGCACCGGATGGTGATCGGCTGTCCCACGCGCACCTGCTGCCGCGCCGGCTGGATATGCGCACCCAGGGGCTCTGCGCAGGCAGTTAGATTGCAGGAAGGAAGGAAGGAAAAAGAGGAGAAGGAAGGCAGGGAGGTTAACCAGTTTAGCCTAACCAGTTTGGTACCCTACACATGGGAGTGGGATGGGGGGATGAAAGATGGGGAGAAGAGATAGAGAGCACAAAACACGGCACACACATCGTTGGCTACAGTCTGTCACTCTTGCGCGGTACGTAACGTCACTGTCACAGCCACTTGTCCAAGCCCGTCTCCTTCATAAACCAAAGTAGTCCCTTCGTCGCCTTCAGCTGCGATGTCTTCTGTCGGCGATATGTGAAAATGGTTGCAACTGACAATGGTCTATTGTCAAGGTGCGCTAGAACGGACGCCATGGACTGTCTCTGAACATTATATTCAGGACAGTCACACAGAATGTGTTCCAGCGTCTCCTCGCAAAGACAGGCATTGCAGAGAGTATTGTCGGCCCTTCCAATGCGAAACGAGTAAGATTTCGTGAAGGCCACCCCTAGCCATAAGCGATAAAGCAGGGTGGCCTCACTTCGGCGGAGTCCAGTTGGCATACAGAGATGCATCAAGGAGGGCAGGTCCTGTTGACGATTGCTCCGGTTGGTCTGGCTGCTTGGTGTGCACCATAGAGCGAGAGTGATCTCCCGTGCAAGCACTCGAAGTCTGCTGGCTGCGTCGGACCGTGAAAGTGGTATGGCCTCTTCCTGTGTCTTCAAGAGCTGTCCGAGCGGCTTTATCGGCGTCTTCATTTCCTATGACGCCGCAGTGACTTGGCAGCCACTGAAACGTCACGTGATGTCCTTTCTCATGTGATGTATGGAGTAGGCATCTAATATCGAGTACTAGCTGTTCGAATGGCCCGCGACGCAGAGCTGATAGCACAGATTGTAGGGCTGTCTTTGAGTCACTGAAAATTGACCGTTGTCGAGGTGGTTCCCGATTTACGAAACAAAGTGCAGCGCGAAGAGCAGCTAGTTCCGCAGATGTAGATGTCGTTGGGTGGTCAGTCCCAAAGCTGATGGTAATACCTCTTGCTGGGACGACCACAGCACCGGACGAACACTGGATGTTTGTGGAACCATCAGTATAAATATGTGCACTGTCCGCGTACCTCTCGTGCAGAACAAGCAGAGACGGTGGTTTCAGCACAGGCGACGGCAGCTCAGACTTTTTCCCGATTCCTGGTACGCTGAAATGGACTGTGGGGCTGACAAGGCACCAAGGGGGTATCGATGGTTTAGATGCAGCGGTGAAGCCTGAGGGAAGTTTGTCGTTGTACTTGACGATAGGTTTAGAGAATGATGCTTGGTGCCTGTCTGAAGGTAGTGTTGCAAGGTGGTGATAGGGGGCACGTGCAAAATGTCTGATATGCGTTCTCAGGGCTTCCACCGTGATGTGAGTTTGCATTGGATGGTCCCGAGCAATCGCAATAGTTGCCTGAGTTGACGTGCATCTGGGCAAACCAAGACAAACTCTGAGTGCTTGAGCTTGTGCTGCCCGCAGAACACGAATATTTGTCTTGCAGGTGTTGTTCAGTACAGGTAGACTGTATCTTAAAAAACCGAGAAAGAGAGCTCTGTAGTGTCTCAGCATTGCGTCTACTGACATCCCCCACGTCTTTCCTGTCAATTATTTAAACAACTGGGAGGTTGCTGTCAGGCGCCGTTTCATGTAGGCCACGTGCGGGCTCTAACTGAGGTCTCGGTCGATAATTACGCCAAGAAATCTGTGGGTTCTGACATAGGAAATGGTCCGCCCATTGATTGAGATGACATAAGGCGTCATTGGTTTGCTAGTAAATGCCACTAGGGCGCATTTTTCTGGTGATATGCTGAGACCTTACCACACAAGTAGCTCGCTGTCAAAGTAGCCGCTCTTTGAAGCCGTGCACGTATCGGACGACGTGTGACTGCCGAAGTCCAGACACAGATGTCGTCTGCGTATATTGAAATTTTGGTGGTAGTTGGCAAGTGTTCAGCAAGCCCAGTAAGAGCGAGGTTGAATAGCGTCGGGCTGAGAGCACCGCCTTGAGGAACGCCCCTGCTGGTATAGCGTTGCGTAGTTGGGCCATCGTCAGTTAACACATAGAATGATCTTGCAGATAGGTAACTTGCAATCCTCAAAAATACTCGACCACCTAGGCCAACCATCACAAGATCGTCGAGAATGGCCTCATGTAATACGTTATCGTATGCCCCTTTCACATCTAAGAATAAAACTGCAGATAAACGTTTACGGGACCTTTCATGCTGGACATATGAAACGAGATCAACTACATTGTCGATGGAAGAGCGGTCACGTCGGAAACCAGCCATGGGTTTCGGATAAATCTTGTAGTGTTCAAGGTACCATTCCAGGCGGCCAGGGATCATCCGTTCCATTATATTTCCTACACAGCTCGCCAACGCTTCTGGGCGGTAAGAGGTGAGCTCTAGCGGGGATTTGCCCTGCTTCAAGATTGACACCAGGCGGCTCACTTTCCATTCGTCAGGAACATTTCCCTCCTGCCATGAGGTGTTGTAGCGACTCAATAATGCTATCCGTGCGGATTCTCCGAGATAGGACAAGGCTCGGTATGATATACCATCTGGACCCGGAGATGATGAGCGCCTGCAGACAGCTAGTGCCGCCTCGAGCTCCTCCACTGTAAAAGGAAAGTCCATGCGGCAATCACGAGAATGGGGGATGTCATCTCGGGCTGGAGGATCTGGACGTGTCGCTTGGTCAGCCATCCGCGCACAAAAGTCTTCTGCGACATCGATGTCTTGTCGCCCTTGGAAAAGCGCGAGCGCCTTGAATGGAAAACGCTGTTCCGGAAGGTAACGCAGACCTTGCACCGTTTTCCAAATGTGAGACAGCGGCTTACGGGGGTCGAGTGTCTGGCAAAACGTTGCCCAACGTTCCGACGCTAATCTATACATTCGACGCTGAATTTTCTTTTGCATCCTCCTGGCTGCCCTAAGGTCATGGATTGATTTTGTACGCCGGTATCGACGTTCCGCCCGGCGACGAAGTGCTCGAAGTCACTCTAATTCTATGTCGAAGTCGTTTCGCGTGTAAGATATCGTCAGCATGCGAGTGGCGTTTTGCATCGTATTTTTGTTTGTTCTAACCTAGAGGGTAGGCCCTCGCGGCAGGCAACTTTCATATCAGATTTCAAGTTGGCCCATTGAATCATCCGAATGGTATTCCGTGGGCCAGATCTAGACGACAAGCCTTTGATGTCCAGATAGGTGGGAATGTGATCACTCCCATGTGTCTCAATATCTGGAAACCACTTCACACATCTGGCGAGAGAGTTGGAGACGAAAGCAAGGCCGAGGCAGCTGCCGTATGTCACGCCTCGAAGAAAGGTAGGACTACCATCGTTCAAGAGAATAAGTTGTAGGCGATGCTTGATAATCTTCGTCCTCTTGCATTTGTCGTTGCAATTCCCCATGCTGGATGGTGTGCATTGAAATCTCCCTTGATGACCCATGGGGCGGGGCAAACACTCAAGATATCCGCTAATCTTTTAGTATCGAAATTGCTGGAAGGCGATATATACACGCCTATGAGAGTAAACAAGAGTTTGTTCTTTTTAACTGTGATGCATATATACTGATTGTCATCGTGGGGCGCAATCGGTTGCAAAACATAAGTGAGTTCACGACGAACAAAAACGATGATTTTGCTGCATGCACTATTTGTTGATGGCATGATGCATTCGTAGCCTGACAGTCTGATTGGTTTCGACAAGTTGAGCTCACAAATGACGATGAGTGGAAGCACATTGGTGTACACATACTGACGGAAATCTGAAATTCGTGATTTTAGCCCTCTGGCGTTCCACTGTATGACGGATGCTGCCTTGACTTCTTTTCGGAAGGATGGGGTATGGGTAGCCATCTTTCTAGTTGAGGGATTCAAGCACTGGGCTTAAGGCGTCCAGCAATTTAAGTGCGCTTCGAGCAAACGGTGTCCCCATGTCAACTAATATCGTTCGGATGGCCTCCATGAGGGAACGTAGCACCGAGATGATTTGACGATTTGTTTTAGGTGAATCATCAATGGCCGGAGAAGGCTCCGGTGGGGCCGTGAACTGAGGTTCCTTAGCAAGGGAGCGGCTCGGTAGCGTAGGCCATTCCTCTAAAGAAAAAGGCGCATACAGTACAGTATGCACCACTACGAAAGGCGACGCTTGATCTCTGTTAAAAATTGTGACTTCGTCTGACATGTGAGCTCGAATGTAACTATCCGTTACTGCAACATAGTCCGAATGATGAAGAATTTCGCTCGTACAACTTTTTTATTTCAGCGCAGGAACGAAGCAAATTGTCGACGGTGAACGCAAATCTGGCGTTCTCCTTTCGTTTTGGCGCACCGTGCGCATATGGCAGAGACGTGAACGACGCAGCGCCGTTTAACTAGTTCAACTTTATTCGGACGCGTTCCTGGCTAAATATACAAAAAATCGAAACGAAATAAGCACAATGGGGCAATGAATCAGCTGAAAAGAAAGGAAGCACACGTGTCTAAATGCTTACCAGCAGTTATACCACGGAAATATGTAAGCTGCGCTGCGGCGCAGTGTACACACGATTTTACTTGTGATACATGTTACAAGACACAAATCGCGTAAAACTAGTCAGTGCAGCGAAATATGCTAGTTTCGAAGTCACGGCGCGTTATCGCACGCGGTCAGTTCACTTCGGGAGAATGAGGCTCAGGGATTGGTTTCAGAGCGATATCTTTTTGTATATTGGTTGGTGAACGGAAGGCGGGGGAGGGGGGTGGGGGAGGGAGAACGATGCTTTAGGAAATATATGATATACCATAAGTCACTTGCAAACTGCAGAATGACAAGTAGAAAAATGTATGAAAGCCAGTTCAGTGCGGAACGAGTGCATGGAAGAAAACAAACAAACAAACAAACAAACAAACAAACAAACAAACAAACAAACAAACAAACAAACAAACAAACAAACAAACAAACGAACGAACGAACGAATGAACAAACGAACAAACGAACGAACAAACGAACTGGCATCATATGCCCATGTTAGGCAGACAACAACCATGCACTGTAAATGAAGGGGGTGTCAGTTAACACGTCGACTGTTTGAGAGGTTTTCAGCAAACAGCTCGTCCAAAGAAGACAGCCAAGGAAACGGTTGTGGCCGTGACCGGCAAAACATGCATAAATATAATAATAGTAAAAAAAAAGAAGTATTATAAAAGATATGGTGATAGAATTGGTGTCAAACGACGGCGCCGCCAACGTACCCGTAACGACGAGCTCGGCAGTGGTCCGATCCTCTCCTGCACTGTTGTTGGCCACGCAGGTGTATTTCCCGGCGTCGCCGACTACCGCCTTTCGTATGAAAAGGACACCGTCGACGAGTGAGGTTCGCTGGTCGAGGAACACGAGGCCGCCGTCCTCGCGGTACCAGCGATACTCTGGTGGCGGTGATCCGTGGGCCACGCACGGAAGCGACACTGCGTCTCCGACAGAGGCTGTGATCTTCTGCCGAGAGTGGATTATCCGCGGCGGCACACCGGTGTGCGTTTCTGTGCATAGTTCGTAAAAAGGAGTGTCGTGAGAGAGGTAGAAAAAGATTGCAAAAGAAATAAGACTCATTGAACTCTTTTCATAATTGTAAAACAAGCTTCGCCACGATGCGGCGCACAAAGGTGATGGCGTTGCAGCAATTATTACATTCAGCGCATATGAGCACAGTTTGCTTCTCTTATAACGTGGAATACGTAGCCGTCGTTTTCGTGATGAAACCGTCCGTGAAATAGCGGGGTGAGACAGACAGACAGACAGACAGACAGACAGACAGACAGACAGACACAGACACAGACACAGACAGACAGACAGACAGACAGACAGACAGACAGACAGATAGACAGACAGACAGACAGACAGACAGATAGACAGACAGATAGATAGATAGATAGATAGATAGATAGATAGATAGATAGATAGATAGATAGATAGATAGATAGATAGATAGATAGATAGATACTTTTGTTCTGATGCTTTGTCCGCATCAGCTTTCAGTATACACCCGGTGATAATGAACATAAGAAAAAGCTTCATCATCTGCAAATAACGCTTCATTTTCATTTGAACAATAAGGACATTTAGCTTGTCCGCTATTCCGGCAAACGGGGTGGTTTGGGCGGATTGCCGAATGTGCGGGGGCGTAAACGTGAGCGACCGGAGCGGTGCAGCCGCCTGGTGGCGTAGAGCTCAACCAAACACAGTGCTAAACTACAGTAACCTGCTATATTATGCTTCGTTGCTGGTGCAAATTTATGGTAGCAACGTAATTGTGAACACGATTACGCCGCTGCGAAAATTTACACCAGCAGCTAAGCAGAATATAGGAATTAGCTCTGTGTTTGTGTGGTTCAGCTTTGCACCACCAGCTCGTGCCACCAATCTGGCCGATCGCGTTTGTGCCCGCGCCTGCTGGAACACCGGACGCACTAAATTTTTTTATCACTGACAATGCTGCCTTTAGTTCGGCAGTTGTGCAGGGCAGAGGAGCGCACTTGCGAATTAGAACAAAGAAAGATGTAAGAAGGATAGATGAAGATGGCTGGACCAAGAGAAAGAGAGTGAGAGAGAGATGAAGAGGAAAGACAGGGAGGTTAACGAGATATTAGTCTTCAGTTTGCTGCCCTACACTGGGGTTGGGAGATAGGTAATTAGAAGGAAGACAGAGAGGAAAGGGTTAAAAATGCACACACAGAGACACACACACGAAGGGCGTTCCAGTTAGAGACGTTCACAAAGGCCGGTGGATAGCAAGAAGCGCAGTAGCGCTTGCACAGCCTTCCTCTGTGATGTTACGTCCTGTCGATGGTGTAGAATTCTTTCATCCAATAGTGGTCGGTCGTCCAGCTGGTTGAGTTCGTGGCGAAGGAATTCCCTCTGTGGACTGTACTGCGGGCAGTCGCACAAAATATTGGCTGGACCAAGAGCAAACGAAGATGTTTAAGTGAAGGCTACGTGAAGATGCAAGATGATAACTAGAGGAAACAATTTCTTTCTTCATCGCTAGTCGAGAGAAAGTCACAGGAGTTAGGAAGTGCTATCCCGCGCTTGCCGTGCTATTATTGCCATTCCCAAGCCTGTACCATAGTTCTCATCACAGGATGCACCCAAGAGCATATAAAGTTTAGCGGGCACAACAAACAGCTGTGGGTTTTGGCAAGCTCGACAGCTTCTAGTGGGGTGTCTGTAAACGCAAATGGACCACTTGAAAGATAAACAGTTAAATACTCGACGGACAAGCTTGTCAGGGCCCGAGTAAATGCGGACCCCAGCATTTCGTTCAAGTTATGTGCATCGTGAAGGCTTTGTCTAAGAAGAGAAATACCTGCGTAGGTGTCCTTTCAGAACTAGTGTTTCGACGTGAGTAATAACGTCCTCCAAACCTTCCGAGACTTATGGTGGGCTTCCCAGGAAAAATAAACCATGAAAGAACTTTTTTTTTCGTTGGCATGAAAGCCAGGCTCTATTTTTAGCTAGCAAGAACTAACGAAGCCCAAGAAATAATACCCGCACGCACGTAGGCGCTGTAATTAACGACTGAATGCACCTACACCTTTACGCTTTTTCCCTTTCACTCTCAATGTGCTCTCCTCATTTCTCTCTCTCTCTCTCTCTCTCTCTCTCTCTCTCTTATTTAGCTCTGTCTCCGACGTCGTCCCCGCGCACACAATTACCCATTTGGGAATTCCAGTTGCGTTTCACTTCGAAGCTTAGTGCGAGACAGAAGAAGACGAAGCTCTGATTGAGCCTAGTTTTCTTCTTCTTATATTTTTCTCCTTACAACAATTCAATTTCATGCTCATAACTTTATATTGTTCAGCAGGTGTATAAGGTATAAAAATGAAAACAACAACGACAGAAAGGCCGCGTGTTTTTCTAACCTAAGCAGAGTGAAGTAGGCTCTATTACATCCTCTCACTGGAGCGCGCATACACTGGATTAGAGTAAGGCCTCTTATAAGTTTTGCAAGATCGTCAACACAATGTCTGCTGAGAAACGGTACATTACATATTTTATTTTTTTTTAATATACCATATTTCATCAGGCTCCCTCGTGCGTAGATAGGACGAGTACACGAGACAAAAGTACATCATCAAAAAAAAGAAAAAGAGAGAGAGAGAGAGAGAGAGAGAGAGAGAAAAGCTCTGCGTCGTTCAAGAATACGGCGTGCAGTCTTATTAGATCTGAGCACAGTCTTAGTCTTTCCTGCGTTAGATTACAATCTACCTGCTCTCTGAGTGTCACTGAAGCGAAACTAAGATGTCTGTCGAAGACAGTCTTTTATCTAGAACCACCATGTTCCAAGGCTTGCATGAAGTATTGTGTTTCTTTTTGACAAAATGGGAGGAAGGGGGTGTATTAAATCTGTTTCTTTCTTCGAGTAATGCTAAAGATAATTCGCCATATCTGCTGTTATTCCAAGTTTAAAACTGCTTTAGTCGGTTGTTCTTCTTCCTTACTTGAACACTTTGAGTGAGGGTTTGGCAGGTAAGCGAAACAAGAACTCGTAAGGTAATGTTATCTTCTTTAGCGTTGTCAAGTATAGCCTTTAGGCCGTCGAGAGCTGTGTTGTCCTCGATACTCCTGATAATTTTAAACTTATTATCCTTGTATGCTTTCATCGAGAGACGTGTTTCTTTATTGTATTGTTTCAATAACGCAAACCTTTCATTCGCTGTATTATGTACGGCTGCGAACGTTTTAATGCAGGTTTCGACATTGTGCGCATCCAGCAACGAGATTATTGGAAATGTAAAAAGTAAAACGTAAGAAGCCTCATCAGCGTACTGCTCTTCTTGTGCGATAAATAGTCCCGGCTTGCGCGCGTGCGTATTTAGGTACAAATTTGACACGCGCGTTTGTAGTTATATGTCACCGTACCGCCGTTTTCAAAAGCAACTGTCATCTCTTGGCACCAATAGCTTCATGAATGGCTATCATGACAAACTGGGAAAGAATGTCATGGTAACCACAATTCAGGTGTGACTTCGGGCTGACAGAGGGAATTCGTCTGTTGGGCAGCCTGTCGCAGCTTGCCTCTGTTTCTACTGAATTGCAGTTGCATTCTTCGCACAGCCACTTGCCTGGAATTCTTGCATGTCCCGATTTATGCAAATGTGTTCATTGAAGTGCTCTGTCATTGGGTATACATTTAAGTTTTTTTGCCTCCGTCCTTCGTTAGAGTAGTGGTCAAGCTTATCAGAAATAATGCAACCACGTTTAATGCTATGCGTTTTCTGTTCCTCCATTTTAATACAAGAGTGGTCAAGTTATAAATTCTGTGGTATGCTTCGATTGCGGCACGAGTTGCTCTAGCATTCTGTTTTTTTTTTTGGAAACCACCTCTACACACCTCTTATTTATCCTTGTTTTTTTTCTTGTTTTTATTTTTAGTGTTGTTTCCCCGGAACATGTATCATAAGGGCAGCAAGATTATTAAACAGTCCATCATCAACATCAGCATCGTCGTCGTCGTCATCCTCATTATTATTATTATTATTATTATTATTATTATTATTATTATTATTATTATTATTATTATTATTCAAACATATACAAGAACCACAAAGAAAAAGAAAACACTGCTAGCCATTATCTCCTAAAAAGGACATATCGTCCACCCGCTTGAAGAGGAGAGAAAAAAAGAGAAAGAGGTAAAGGAAGAAAAAGAAGAGTAGAAGGAAGAACACGTCACACAGTCACGCGCAGAGTATGAACATTAAGCCTAATCATGCGGTTGACGCACGCTCTACAGAACTCACATGAAGGAGTGTCCTGTAGAGCGTGCTTTCGCGTTAGGCAGTGTTGCTGTGCAAAAAAAGCATGTCATAAACACAGCGTGAGAATTGGGTTGTTTTAATGTGAAAGTCTCTTCTAGAAGACACATAGAAATTTTACTAAGGTTTACATAGACGCCTATGTTCACGAAGGCAGTACATGCAAAATATGAAAAGCAGACTGGAGCGTGAGGAGCTAGTATTTTTTGAGGAGACGTTTATAACAGAAAACAGAAATAGCGCAGTATGATTGATTGATTGATTGATTGATTGATTGATTGATTGATTGATGTGGCTATCAAACCAAGAGCTAGAAAATTGTACAGATACTGCTAAGTTATAACACACGCAAGAACACACTAGATAGACGTGTTCTTAGCGCAGAATTATGTTGGAGCAATATTTTACACAGAGTTACAATGCATGGGCTCTGTTCGGAGAACCAAATCACCAGTTCATATTACTACATAGTGCAGGTTAATCGCCGTTAAGCGTGCAGAATAGTCTATGAGTTCGTCGGCTTAAAGCACGCGTTCCATGGCTCGACGGTGGTGGGATGGCACGGAGCTTCGGCGCGGCGACATCGCCAGCGTTACTTCATTGTTCATGTTACACAGCACAACCTACTGACTCCTCGCAATTTCAGCCTGGCACGAATGGGTTCTATTTATAACATAAGCTTGATTTAACGGTTGATGTGGCAAGTTTTTGGATCAATGCAGCAGAGACGCCTTTTTTTTACATGCATATTCATGAACAACGAGGCGCTATTTGAGTAAAAATCGACGCAGGAAACTTAGTGACCTTCATGCTCTATTCTCCATGAAAACCTTTTGCGACAACGGGTAGCTAAAGGCAATGATTTCTTCTATTTTCTAGCACGCTTAGTTATGGGGTACGTCATGTCAAAGTGACATATCTAGGTATCTAGCGGAGTACTACCTAGAGAAAGCTAGCAACAATAAAATAACGCGCACTTTCTGCACCATGGAAGAGAAAGGAAAACGTCGTTTTCCACCTTAACTATAAATTGGCGCTAAGCAGGATATGCCCAATTTTACATTCACAGTGCTCATGGCCATTCTTGTCACTGATGGAATACTTACCCGTTGGCACTAGCATTTCTATAGCTACGCCTCGAGGGACGATGGTTTATTTTCTTCGTTTTCACCGTTTTCATTCTCTTTTGGGAACTGTTGTTTGTAGCGATGATTGATTGCCGCCCCATAGATGCTCCGCAGCGTCGTGATGCGGCGCACTTAACAATCTGGCACCAGCTGGGAGAAGCGGGACCAGCAGCAATGGCACATCCCAACACGTAGTCACGCTGATGATCTGGCCAACGAGAACTAGAAGTTGTGGGTATAGGTTACAACTAGACCAGTGGTTCAGTTTGTTGCCCATCGCTTGGCTACCTGATGTCCAGTGATGAACGAACTTTGGTGAACGTTGTCCACAGTGGGGAAGTAGGCTAAGCTGTGAAAAATCAACGATATTTTATTACTCTTTCAAGAATGTGCAATACATATGACCAAACCCATCAGGATTTCATGTAGAAATAATCAATTAAAGCAGAGACTATTGGTCTAGATTACTGTCAGAGAACTCTCTCTGTGTTTATTTTTTAGGTGGAATGTAAGAGATTAATTCTAAGCGGAGCAAATTAAGAAAAAAAAAGCATCTTTAAATTGGATCCCAAACCGTGCCACCAATGTGATTTTGTGACGTCATGAATTTCGGCGTAGTTTTTCGTGTAGTTTCGGTTATTTTTTCGTGCACGAAGAATTTGAAAAGTTGTTAGGTTGCGCGTGCCTTACATTAAAGCGTGGTGCTTTATTTTTCTTTTATTGAGACGTTTATCTGTCCTCGACTAGACTTCGCCAAAGTCTTCGATCTCACAGGTATCTTGTACGGTGCGAGAACATCCACGTGGCATCGCGACCCGTTTTGGCACACGAAGTCTGGACTTACGGCAAGCGCAACCTGTCGCATACGGAAGCATATTTGTGATTCAGAAATCTAGCTTTAATTTCTCTCTGCGTAATTTAGGTACTTATTAAGGCCTCGCAACATGCCATCCACACTATTACGCGGAAGTAGCCGACGCAATGTTAATTACCTCGTCTCGCTGCTTCGCCGTGAAAATCTGGCTCCTCTTTCGCTCGCTGCAATTAAGTTGCAGGGCGCAGTCACCGTCGGCGCCTTTAATGAAATAAAGCATTTGCCGTCGGCACACGCTGTCACGTCGCGAGGTTTGTCGATTAACTCTCCGGCGTAAATCCACGAGAAGGGAAACCTTTTATTTAACAGGTCAGGCAAAAATTAGGCAGCTTCGCAGGGAAGTGTATCACTGAAAGTGAGAGAAAGGTTTAGGTTTGCGCTGAAAGGCAACTCGGAACGCTCGTGCGTTGAGGAGAGTTGCCAGCAGCGTTGCAGGCGTCATATCTCGATGGTGCACGGGATGAGACCGGAGGGGAAACTGCCAGAGTGTGATCGGGAAAAGATCAACTCGACGTTTACTACCCGTTCCACTCAGACCTGTATATGCAGCACGCGGTGTGGTATGGGCTCAGCGAGAACGTCAACGTCAACGATCGTGAAAGCAGTGGAAGCCAGAACGCTGTCCTGGCTCCGGCAGAGCCGACTGAACGGAGCCTGACGCCGCGTCTCCACTTGACTTCCACTGCAGTGCCAAATGGACTGCGCCTCTCAGCAGACTTGACCGTCTAATCGCGGGCCGCACGTGCGTGTCGATACCGTGGCAACGCGACGTAGGCGAAGCCGCCAACGGAAACGTTGGCACTGACGGCATGAACTCGTCTGTATAATTGTTATCGCAATAAGTCATTAAGACGCGAAAATTTTCACGTTGCCTCTTCGTTCACTCTAAAGTACCTCACCCAGAATACGTTGCTCATTAGAAAGCGTGCAGAACTCTTTTGAATCTCAGGCATTGAGGAATCGGCTTCACAGTGAAGTTCTAGCGCTGGAACGGCTCGTGATTGCGTGGCGCTTACACCAAAGTTTTGTCGGTTTGCGTGATGTGCCGATATACAGGAACGCCGATAAATCGGAGATCGCTGCTACGTGTAAGGAGTGTTGGCAACTCGGCTGCTGATTTGAAGAAGCCACCTTTGCATGTCGCAGTGCTGCAGGGTTTAGTTAAGAAGGAAGAAATCAAAAGGAAAGTGCAGAGTTGTCGAATCTTCAAGAGCGCTTTTTATTAGCGCTCAAGCTGTCATTGCAGCCTGAATATCGAACGATAGGCCTGCAGATTTGTCGTTGATTAATAAATATCTGCGCAGGGTGTTCTACGTATTTCGCGAGCATTCTTCCTTTAAAGTAGAAGTATTGAGATTAGGTAGAACTGAATATTGAGGTGATGTTCCCCACAGGAGTCAACAGTCCTTTACAAAGCCGATCGTAATTAGTGTGAAGACCTCATTATTATTTAGGCTCTCGTTACAGCTCAGGTCAGGCGCTCGAACCTGTAAACCAGTGCCTGTTTGTCAGGCGCTTGCTTGGCGCGTCGCGCGGAAATATTTGCTCGGCAAAAATTGCGCTAACGTGAGTTATACAAACTTAAATACTATTTACGTGTTTACGCCGTTGTCACGCTAAGCTACAAAACACTATGGCTTGACTGCTTAACGAAAGCTTCACAACGGTGAGTAAACGCGCACGTGTGCCGCCTTTCTAATTGAGCAGAGACAGATAAGCTGGGGGATAACGCCAATAACGGGCAAAGTCCTTTATTTCTTTTGACATTCAATGAACATTAAAGCACGCTAATACTCGCTGAGACATCGAGTCTTTAAAATATCTAGTGCGGAACATAGATGTGCTTCCGTTTTCCGCTTTTCGAGCACCGGAAATGACTGCCCCCTGTCTGTGGCTTCGGGTAGTTCGTCACGTGGAACTTTCAATGTGAAAAAGAAGTGAGCGAAGAACAAGGATAAACAAGTTTTTGCGTCTTTGCCAGTCGAGCGTCTTAACGATTGCTCTTATGGCTCCAAGTTATTTTTCTTTCTTGCTTTCCACTTTGACTGCTGCTCTTGAGACGACATCCTAGAATTGAGTCTTTCCTGCGTCTTGTAGGGCTGTCTACAAAATCACGAGTTGTTCAACTTTGAAGTAGCGGTTTTCTTTACTACTAAGATAGATCATGAAACAAGAAGATGCGAACGAAAACGAAGATCCTCGTTATGGTGGTAGCGTTGTGCTCTTTAGTGAAGATAGATCGCCCACTGATGGACGATCGCTGTCGCGCGGCACTGCATTAGGCGCCCCCAAAACAACTGGTTGTGTATTGCGCATGGCAAATTGATGCCGTGAAATATTGCCCGTGTACGCCCACGGAATGTTGTTTGCCTCGGGAGACGACGGTCGCACAAAGTGGTGGAACGGAACACACGTTTGTTGGTAGCAAGACAAAAACAACAACCGCAGAAACATGTGAAGCATTGCTGATAGTACGGATTTAGGTTCCCCGGGGATTCTGTTCCCTCGAACTGTTTTCTTCTTGAGCTTCGAATGTGTCCTCTGTATCAGTCATTGTACTGCAAGACTTGTTTTTGTTGTTTACTTCTGCTACGTATTTAAAGCGATTCGTTATCAGGTTAGTAGCAGGCAAGCTTCCTTGGATGAAAAAGTACGATGTATCTGTTTAGAATTCGAAGGGACAGTCGCATACACAAAGAGATCGCGTTTCCAAAAGAGAGCTAATTTGCTCAGGTGATTCTCGCAGTAGGTCACAGCGTTAAAGTGCTTGCCAGTCGTGTTTTCCGTAAATAAAGTGTAGAGTTAAATTAATGGTATTTCTTGCGTAGCATCAGCGCGCTGGTGTCACGGAAAAAACTACGATGTATTCAAAGCCAGTCTGAACAATGCGACATTTCGCACGTTTTCATGCTTACAGTTCACAAAACTTTTTTTTTCATGAATGGCGCATTGGTTAAAGGATGGAGTAAAATTTCAGTATAAATGCAGATTCGATCCTCCTCTATTTTCCTACGGTCAGTAGGTAGTCAGCAAGTACCTAGTCATTCATAAAATTTCACCCGCTCGTTGCATTGCATTGCATTGCATTGCAAAGGTAAATTCGCAGAATTTCGCTTTTCATTCTCGATTGTATTCACTGGACCCTGAATTGCCATTTATCGTGCCATTAGGGCTTTCCCACAGCGAAACAGCTTTAGTGAGCCGCCTGTGGTTTTTCGCCGCACTCACAAACGCTTATTCATTCCTCACAAGAATGGCCAACAGCGCCACATTCCACTCTTTGCAGATCTGATGAAATTATGGAGCGCATTCCATGCCACTATACAGACCTCTTACTCTCAACTACATATTCTGCATACTAGTCTTAGCTGATTAGACGACACACTAGTTCTCGGAAGTAAATATCCCAGGACCATGGGCAAAGAACTCTAGTATGCACACGGCCACCAAAGCGCCAATGCACGCCTTGAAGGCAACTAGGCTAGACGAGATCTTGTAACTATACGTGAGTGAACATTCAGCTGAGGGTATGCGCACTCGGACTATCCTCCTTCCTTCTTATTTTTATTCTCACGTTCTCCTTCCCCACTTGTAGGGTAACCAACCGGCTGCGACCATGCTTAACCCTCCTGCCTTTCCCTTTCTCACACAGTGCAGACTTTCATAAAACGACATCGAACCTGCTCTAACCTCTTGAGGTCACCCGTTTCTGCGCATTGCCACAACATTAAGAAAAAGTAACAATTACTCACGTTGCACGATTTGTGCATCCTTCACAAGCTAGAGTGAAACTTGAAACTTTCAGCCGAGCAGGCACGCCAGCAATTCACCAAAATACGACGTGTGTAAGAAACATGAACAGTACAACAGAAACGTTGCTTCCCCTCGAACAGAAAACAAAAGAGAAATATAAGGGCGTGCTAACTATCTCAAGTTTTCCTATTCGCGGACAAAGACACACGGCTACCGTATTCGCGCGTTAACGCTACTTCCCTCGAGCACCTGTACTGCAAAAATATAAAACCAGAGGTCACGAAGAAACAGCCTGGCTTTCGCTACTGTCACACCAAAAGGGATGCAAACTTGCAAGTGCGTTAGGCATTCTTCTTTCTTGCGACTCTATTTTTTTTCAAACACTCGCGAAACATATCTTGGTCACGCAATGTGAGGACTTCGCGTCGTACCACGCGAAAATATGATCGCCATCTGGAGAGACACCGCCAGACACGTATAACACCGATGTGACCTGCAGCACGAAAGGGACGTTGCGAACACGCTAGCGAAGCACGCGATGCGCCACATTTGCCGGTCGCCGCTCACATCGCACGCTGTCCAGCAGATGCGCGCACTACAGGAAGCCTGCGGCGTAAAAGTTTGTACAAGCACTGATGTGTTCCTAAACGTTCGTACTCTGTACTTGAGACGTGAGGAGGGAATGCGATACGTTCAAGGAAAGCAGGTCTCCCACTTGTATCCCCGTTAGGTTCTACTCGTCCGGGTGGTGCAAACCCGTCTTGGCTTGTACGAGCGTACAACTCAGATGGAGACGACGGGTTTTGTGCTGCGTTTTCTCATTAGGTAAGGACCATTCGCTGAGCGAAGTTGCCGTCTGCCTCTTTGCTTCAATTAAATATTAATAAGGTCGCGCAGTTTGGATGAGGCTCAAATGTCCTTTCCCCCCTTTTCTCTCCCCCGTGTTCTTCAGACGCGATGAGAATTTACGAGAGTCGTTAACCACGCTTCTAGCAGAGAGTTGGATATGCCAGCTTTGGGGCGAGGCGACCCCCTCAGTGACGGCCGCCCGCACTTTGGAAGTCAAGCCACGCCTCCTTTGTTAGGAAGAGGATGAGGAGAGTTTGTGTGCGTGCGTGTGTGTGTATGTGTAGGGGGGGCAGCAAATAGACGCAGAATGTGGAGATGAGAAAAGGGAGACCGGGTGCGGCAGGCGAAAGTTAAGGTCCCAGTACGAGGAGGGGGGAGGGGAGGTGGCGCTGCAGAAAGCTAGCAGCGTCTTTAGCCGTTTGGAGTGAGCTACTTAAGCGATACTGCTCTGAAAAGGAAACTGTGAAGCCCTGAATGCAAATGAGGGGGACGCCATCGCCAGTGCACTTCACGAAATGACATTTTGCGTGAGTTGCTTAATCTTTCTCACGTCTATGCTTTTGCTTTTCTTTCCTTTTTACGATAGTGTACTGGCAAAGAAAAAAGAAAACACCAACTTCAAAGGAGGTGGTATGCGTGATGTAAAGTTACTGCATATGGCACCTCCCATCTTTCTTTCTCCCCACTCTTCCTCGGCCAGCTTTGATTTTCTTTGAAAGCGTGTAAAACACCGCATTTCGCTCACACGGTGTTACATTTCCGCCTCCAAATGACCTATTCATGCCGTTGCCGCAGCAAAGTAGGTCCTAATGAATGCAATCGTCAGCTCAAAGCAGATGGTCTCCGCCAACCTTGTAGCGAGGATAAAGATTGAGTATAACCCTGCGAGTCTCAATGCATTAAAACTACACGGGTGCAAATAGCTCTATAGGAGCACTTACCTTATTATCTTATTTATCATGTGTTAGCTGCTACTCAATGAAATGAGTATATATGGAGAGAGCTGTTTATTATGACGAAAAAAAAAGTTAATCCGCAGCACGCGTAAATATGCTGCTGTTTGTCGGCTGCGACGAAGCCAGGTGTTATCCTGCCTTCACATTACTCGTTCAATTTCCTAACTCGAATATGCAAAAACGCACGACTTCCGCGCTCATCTTGTTACATCAATTTTGATCGCTTCCACTCAACGTTTTTTGTTTCAAGAACCATAACCAGTTGGGAGGCATTTTGAAGATTCTTTAATAGACCTGAAAATTTGCATAAATACTAGAGCATCAGCACGTTAGAGAACTGCTAGCTAGAGCTTCAAAGCAGCAACTGTAAGCTCGCTGGCTAACGTGTAAAACACCGCATTTCGCTCACACGGTGTTCCATTTCCGCCTCCAAATGCCCTATTCATGCCGTTGCCGCAGCAAAGTAGGTCCTGATGAATGCAATCGTCAGTTCAAAGCAGATGGCCTCCTCCAACCTTGTAGCGAGGATAAAGATAGAGTATAACCCTGCGAGTTTCAATGCATTAAAACTACGCGGGTGCAAATAGCTCTACAGGAGCACTTACCTTATTATCTTATTTATCATGTCTTAGCTGCTACTCAATGAAATGCGTATATACGGAGAGAGCTGTTTATTATGGCAAAAAAAAAAAAAGTTAAGCCGCACGCTGCTGAGCAGCCTACGGCTCGCTAAACGCTGAAACGCAATTAGCACGAAGTGCCCAAGCAATGTGTTTTAGAAAATTATATGTAAGTGGTCGCTCAGCAAATTGCAAGAGGTGTAGCGAGAACATATCTTAAAGGAGTGTCGTGGTCGCTATAATCTATCATAAAACCATTTATGGCTTATAATTGGCAATTACCAGCCGGTAAAAAAAAGAAAGAAAAACAGAAAGCTTTTCTTCCCTGTTGCTACACAGCAGTGAAACGAACTTACAACTGAACTTGTTAATGAGTGTGGCTAAGAGAAAATTCATAAAAACTAGTGAATAATTATTTTTGGCCCCAACCAGCATCACCGAGCCATCATCTGCGCATTTTCAACGTAAGGTCTATAAGGAAGCTGTCTTTATGTTGTTATGCGATGTTTGCTAAAAATGATCTCTCTTTTCGTGTTTATTCACGCTCTCTTCTTTGCAATTACCTACAAGGGACCTTTAAGGATTAGTGACTGATGACGAGGGTGATGATGAAGATGGTGATCTCCAGCCTGCCGCAAAGCCGCTGATTCAGAGTGCGGGTGAACTAATGACTCTCGAGTCTGTGTGATTCATTCGAGTATGAGTCAATTACTCTAAATGACACAAGTGGCCTTGAATCCACTTGAGTTTGTGATTCTGTGGCACTGAATAAGCCAGAGACCGCGATTTCGTAAGAGATTCTGAGGCTGCGAGCCGAAATAACCCGAGCTGAGTCTGAGATTGGCAATTTTGAGCCAACGTGTGTGCTTAACGTTTACAAAAACGGTGAGTGAGTCTTTCACAACTTTTACTGTCTATCTAGCGATTATCTATTACTCTGGCGAGCGGTATCAGAAGTGCGGCTTGCTGTGTCCCAGTGGTATTTGGTAGTCCAAGATACACAGTGCTCACAATCTACTGCCTTGAGGCCTTGCGCTCCCTTGAGTCTCCGCATCGCTGCCCCACCCTTCTGAGTGAGTGACATTTGCTCCAGATTCTTCATGCGTAGCAAGCAGACCTTTTCTCCCTGTTTATCCTATTTCGAGAACGGCGAAGGAGGCTTCGTTTCCGAAGTCCCAGCACGCTTGAGCGAAACTCTCCGACGAACTCTTCGCTTTGGGAGTCAACGAAGCTTGTCGGCTCGATTTTAAGCTTACATCCCGCGCTGCTATTCCCGGCCGCTGCCTTTCAATCTTGCCTTCTCTCTCCGGCTCTCTATCTCTCTCTCTCGGCTTAAATCATTTTCTGCTCCCCGTCTACGTGTTTCATTCGTTGTGCTCGGCCTACGCCCGGCGCGAGATCGGAGAGACGTCGGATGACTGCGCGCAGGCGGCGGCTCGCGCACGCCACGTATCGCGTTTTAATTACAGCCATTTCTCGCTCGCGAACTCTCGCCGGCGTTCACGGTTCAATCGCGGCGCAGCTCTCTCTAACACTCGGGGCAGCACAAACTGGCGGGCAGCGGCGGCACCTCTGCGCGACGTTGCTGCCGGCTTCGAATCTAATTTGACGAGAAGGCACAGATGGGCCAAACTGCCGTCCCGAATACTGAACAAGGGGCGAAAGGGAGTGTTGTATGGAGGAGGCAGGCGGGAAGCGTCGAATAGGCCTCACCTAAGCGCGTATGCTGCTCTCACCCTTTCTCTTCCAAACGAGACATCGTGCACTCTTTGTGCAGTGTACAGAACGGCGCTTTCGCGCACTTAGAATTGCACGTCTCCCTTTCCCCTAGCTGCATGTTTCCTCCCACCTCTTCGCCTCATCACCTCGCGGCCTAAAGCAACTATTGGTCGTACAGAACGCTGTTTCGCGCTTAGATTTCTTTCCTCCTTCCTCCTAACCCACAATCTCCTGGCGACCCCTTCATCCAACCCAGCCTGTACGTAGGGCTTTTCCGTGGCACAAGCCGTCATGCGGGTGCAGCCGACGCGCGAGAGTGAGAGCAACCGATGGGGGCGAGGGCGGTCGACCCCGTGCCGAGCGCGCGCAGTGACCAGCTTCCATTTAATTGTCGCGCGTGCGCGAGCAGTTGAAAGGTCGTCGGCCCAAGTTTCCTCCCTCCGGCATCGCTCTCGCGCCATGCGCGGAATTTAATAGGGTGTCGACGGAAAGCTAGAATTCTCTCCCGTTCTGGATTATCGCGGCGGCCGTGTGGTACGCGCGCCGGGCGAGACAAGTTTCTCGGGCGAGCGACGCAGTGACTGCGACGTGGCTGGGCTTGGCGTGGGAGCGCGTGCCTGTCGGGTCCTCAGAGGAGGACGGGGGCGCGAGGAAGCGAGCTACCGGCGCAGTGAGAAGCATGTGACAGCGAGCGGAGCGTTCATAAGCTGCGCCGGCTGCCGCGGCCGACTGGGAGTCGCGACGCGCGCGGGGAATGCGACGACCGTGCGCTGACGGCGTCGGCGCCTGGCTTTGCGCTAGAAATCCTCGGAAGCCTCGCGATGATGCGTTCGCCGCTGCTCGCGTCAGCAGACCGTGACGACACGTGCGCGAGAGCTAACAGTTTTTTTGTTTTGCGCGAGTAGTTATGTGGGGTAGACACCACAGGCATTTACGCGCTCCGCGAGTAACTAAGTGCGTACAGATGGTTTAGTTAATAAAATGCACGCGTGCACGCGTGCGAGGGGGCCTCACTGCGTAATTACTGGCGTTGACTGTGACAGAGATTTTTCTAGCGTTTAAGTGGCAATGAAAGCGAACATGTCTGGGATAAAATTTTAATTACTCAAACTGAATGTGTATGGTGCACATGGAGCTTAAACCGCTAAGTATAAATACGTAGAGCGTGTTTTATCTTGTTCTTCGTCGCCTTTATTACTATGTTCACGCGAGTGGCGCCTTTTGAACGCAACACGTGCGTATCCATTCATGTCAACTATGAAGTGTTGTTTACTTTATAAAGTCGTGTAGTGTTTCAGAACGTATAGGAATATAAGAACCGGCCGGTCTCTGACGTCCGGGAGACGTGATTAAACTCGCACGTGAAATGAGGCCCGCAAGAAACGCCAACGATGAGCGGAAGCGTTGCGCCGCGTTATTATAGAGTAAAGATGGATTGATTAAGTTTCAGCTCTCGCTAAGCTCGACCAGCCAACGGCATCAACTAAGGAATAATAGAGGTATCACTTCTCCTTCGAAGCAATTTCCTGACGAGCGCACCCCATCGTCATTAATTTGCGGCATATAAGGTTAAAGCTTCGTGCGTTCCATTCTCTCTCTCTTTTTTTCTTACCAGCGGACGCGATCAGCGGCAGCTCAGCAGGACGTGTGGTTGATGACTCGGCAAGCCAAACTAAGGAACGCTAATCAGGTTTGCGTAATTCGATATCGCGCAAACACACTCACAGCGCTGCACGTAAGAGAGCCGAGCAACGGGCAACAAAGTTGCCGCAGGACGCAAACTAGAGAAGCAGGGGCTTGCGACCTCATTCGTTGCAGAAACCGCGGCTTTAAGAACGATGGTCCCCTTCTCCCCATCTTCTTTATTCTCTCTTGCAACATCCGGCCGGGTTTTATCAATTAGGACCTCACAGCCGCACGTGGGGAAAGCTGCCCGCGTTCCGTTAAGAAGCGCCAGAAGGGCATCATCCGAAGCCCGGCTTTCTTCGGCCGCCCCATTTCTCTTAAGCTGTTCTTTTACCTGCTTTTTTATTTTTAACTTCCCTGCGGGCATTCCTAATAGTGGTAACGCGATGATAACTATCCGGGTCGTAAGTCGCAGACGCTTTTCTTGGCCGGCGACTTCCTGTTCTTAACGCGTTTCGCCCCTCAAACTTCATTCTTCGTCGTCCGATGTCTCCGCATGCTCGCAGGCCTCCACCAGAGGGCGTTAGCTCCGCGCTCATTTCCGCGACAACAACCGCACGGCGACGGAGGAAAGTAAGGAATAAGGGAAGAAAGAGGGCGAGGGGATAGCGAAGGAGAGAAAGAGATCAAGAGAGATTTTCGGGGGAAGAGGAAGTGAAAATAAAAGGTGCGTCTCTCCTTGATGCGGTGCCCGGGCTGCCGTGATGTATGGGGAACGCTGATGGTTGGAGCCCACGGTGCGTGCGTGTGTGTGAGCGAGCGCAAGCGCGCGGCGCGCGCGCACGTGTGTTTGTTTTGCACCCGCGGCGTCCACCTAATGGCGCCGGTCTTTAGCGAACGCGAGGGAAACACTCCCACATACACAGAAAGAGTGGCGGCGGAGAAGCCACCGCAACGGGGTGAATATTCTTTTTTTTTTTACATTACGAAACTCGTGAGGACGGGAGAAAGACGGGGCTGAAGGATGTCGCGCACCTCTTGTGTAACGTTTAGGGGGCACTGTGAATAATGTCGCGTCCCGCCTGCAGGCGGCGACCTCTCGCGTCAAGAACATGCCTCCCACATCCGCCTCGCCATCGCTTCGCCCCTGCTCCCTCGGCGCCCCTTTCACGGTCCTCGGCTTTCCTTCGTCGTTACGAAGAGAGCGACGACGTCGCCCGGCCGGCGTGCGAGCGCTGCGTGAAAGTGTGACGACGCGCCCTTGGCAGTGGCGACGCGGAACAGGCTGTTAAAAAGTTTGCCCGTCTAATTAAACGCGCTCGTGGGCTCCGCTTTCTCGGTCGAGGGTAATGGGTAAGAGGGGCGACGAGGAGCTGCTGCTATATGTTGAAAATTTTCACGCGCACGAGGCTGTTTTATGGTGGGGCTGAGCCAGAGAAACGATTTAACATTTCTCACGTGCAGGAAAAAAAAAAGAAAAGGAAAACGTGTTGCTTTTGCGCTGAGCTCGAGACGCAAGAAAGTACGTACGTACCTGATATATTTCGCATGCATTTGCGCACGTACGTTGCGGCGTTGCGAATTAAGCTTAGCTTCAGTATTCGCCGGATGCAGCACTTAAAATATTCGAGTCTTGTTTCGATACTGAACTGGGGCCTTGTTACTGAACTTGCTGAGGAGATAGATACCAGTGGGTTAGTTGGTTGACCATTATTCTACTAAAAGAAGCACACTTGTGCACACAGGGACTAACTTATGGACGTGTTTGTCTGCTTTTGGGTTCGTCCATGTTCCTTCAAATGCGCCGCTTTTAGAAGAATAATGGTTACTCCCCACTTAATTACCTGTACGTCTACGCGGTTTCTTAACGTAACGTAAATGTACTAATGCATACTGTACATTGTACATAACAACGCGAAAAAATGCCGCACAGTGAACACGTCAGACACGAGCGTTCTCTGTGTGGTGTCTGATTTCGCGCCGTTGAAGAGAATGTACATAGTAAACCGCACCAACTTGCTCAGCAAGAAGTGTTTTAAATAATAACGCGTACTTATGACTGCAGATTTATCCGGAAACGACAGCGCTAGTGGCGTCGTGATTTACCACAGTGCATATAGAGCGTTCTTGCGTTGCACTAGCTGATTTTCTGTTCCAGTTTGAGAAAGGATGCAAAAGGCACAACTGGGAACATTGCATATAGAACGTTCTTGCGTTGCACTAGCTGATTTTCTGTTCCACTTTGAGAAAGGATGCAAAAGGCACAACTGGGATGATTGTATCGCCGCCGGTAGTGCCTACGCATGCAGCTGAGTGGAATGGAGCCGTCCATTGTATAAAGAGGTCTGCGCACTTTCGTTGGACCGAGCATCACCAGATACTGCTGCAAGTGCTTCTGTTCACGCCCACGTCTTCTGGTGTCCCAGCATACGCATATGTTGCTACGTTTGCGCTATGTTATATAATCGAACACTCCACTGAAGGAGCTGGGGCCACGTGCACAGTGGGACACAAGTGAGACAAAGTGAAGCAAAGAAATGTCTGGAGGTCTATCAAGAAAGCGCTTCGTTTGTTACTTCGCTTTATTTCATCCCACTTGACTCTACTGATATGTTAACATTCGGTGCATGTAGTTTTTACACGCAGTTAATATAAAAATTAGTTAAATCAGTTAAATAGCCATAGGCTATAAATGCTGCACTGGAGAACGCTGAGAAAATCTTCTTTAGGTAGTCTGCAAACACTCTGTGCATACCTTCCTGTCAATTCTACAGATTGTCTATAAACATCTCTTGGACATACAGTTTTACACTTTTTGTAAACTAATGCACGTAGACTTTGTGCTGAAATCCGCTCTGAAGTCTAGCATCCACAATACGCCAATAGAAATCGCCTTGCTGACGACTTTTGTGTACCCGTGGTATGCTAGCCTTTATATATCCAGAAAGACGACTATACGAGAAGGAAAAGTGGTTCACGGCTGTGTCTGAATTGATACTTAGAAGGGAAGTGCAACAAGGCGATTCCCAGAGCTAAGAGAAACAAAGGCGAGGAACACAAACAAAGCCACAAAGACACACACGCACGCACACACGTATATGTTTATGAAACTGTTGAGAAAGGAATCGTGTTCCTGTATTCAAAACAAGAAATTTCTTCATAAACAGCGTGACATCCGATAGCGCGACTCGCTGTCGGTACGTATACGCATGTACCAGTGGTCCGGGCGTAAGGCCACCGTATTTGCCATATGAAACTCTACGGCATTTGCGAGTTGGTACAAGCTGCAGTTAGCGGCGCCGCAACTAAGGAACTCCAGACAGCGAAGGTCCGTTTTACGCAATCCCAGGACCGTTTTCTTTTCAGCCACCCTTCTTCCCAGGATCCAAGTTGAACCGTTAACCTCCGCGCATACAACTTCGGCAGCAAAACGAAACGACGGCAAATGACAGCGGCAGGAAAGACCCTATAGGGAGGACGAAGGAGGTGATTTTGAAACCCCGACCGACTTTTTTATGATCCCGTGTCCACCGCTCCTCCGAAAGGGCGACGTGCGGCTGTTCGGAGGAGAAGAATGTCTCGATGTTTCCAAGGCGCGAGATGGTCCGATTCCTCCGCTCGGTCGTCACTGGCTCGCTTTTTAGAGCACCGTAAAAGAGCCCCCTCCCCCCAAGGGTCATTCGAGACGTCGTGCGGGAACCCCGGAGACAAGCCCTCTTTAAGGCGTCACGTGCCACCCATCAAGCCCTTAATCTAAGGCAGGTCTCACTCCGCAAGTTTCGTTGCCCCTTCCCTATCTTCAGCGGCCGTCGTCACCGTCTTGCTATACAGGGTACATAACAGTGGCTTACGGAGCTCGGGGCGAGCATACGACGAAAGTGCCGCGTTCAAAGCTCATTAAGAAACTTTAGCGCCGCGGCAGAGATAGAAAACCAAGACGGAACGAAAGTTAGGCGAGATAAATGCTGGGTTCCGGATCAATTCATGCATATACACTCTGTGCGCGAGGTGTTGGCGGGTGGTGAAAGGTCCATGAACGTTGATGGCGTTTGGGTCCAGTCAAATTTACGCGTAAGAGCCTTGAGGTGGGCGTTGATGTCGTACGTCCTGCTCGAGAAAGATGGTGTATGCCGTCGGTTAACGTACAATGTTGAACCTGAAATTTCGTTCTTCTTTTGTTGCCGCTCGCGTGCGTTCTTTTGAGATGTGAAGTCTGCTTGAACGCGGAGATATCCGTGGGTACATCCTCTTTTAATACTGGAAGAAACACTATAAGGAGAAACGGCAGGAACCAGAGGTATGCAGTGTACCGTGGGAGCGACTAAGGCCAGGTTTCAGCTTGCGCCGTGCTCCGATTTTGCGAGCAGACCAAATCGCATGCGCAGTCACTAAAGCTCACGCGTTGTAGAATGGCACCTTGCAGAAACTCGTAGGCTGAACGTCTATTGGAAACAGCCTTCCTCCTTTGTTGACACGATATTGCAGCAGATGTCCGAGGCCTGATGCAGCACCGGCTACCCTATGTCTCGTGATTGATCGTATTAAGCGCGCGCACATCTATGCACGTGTACTCGTATAAGTTCAATTTTGTCAGGAGACTAGTGTTTTTACAATGATTATCCACACGATGACTGTGCAACTAGCAACCAGAGCAACAGTTGTAATAAATTGTTATACATTGCGAACTAAAAACTTACAAGAAAGTTTGTTCTTCTGTCAAAACATGGAGCTATCATATTGTGGAGACGTACTGAGGCCACTAGCGCAAACGTACACCTGAAAACTGAAAGACGCAGACGCGAGCAGCACTACTGGTGGTGACAACTTTTGAGCCTTGCTTAACCCAAGAGCGCTAAACTTTCCTTGCGATGAACGATTTCGTTGGAGTTATCTGCTGGCATTGGACCTGGTGCAAACGTGCTGGTACTGACATAATAGTCACCAAGCTACATGTGCACTTTACCTTCAACAGCAGAGCAGTTAATGCGATTAGAAGCGCGCAAAAACGTTGTATGACTTTTCTCACGGTTTTTCGAAAAAGCTAGATCACTCACGAAACTTATATTTTTGAGGCAGTGTGAGGAATGTTAGGGGTGATATGCAGGCAACTCTTGAAGCGTGTGCGTAAATCACGAGGCAAATTAAAATTGCTAAGTCCTCGCTTTCACCCCATTTAGAGGCGTTATATCAAATGCCTACAAAATGTCCCCGCACCCTTGGAAGGGCCAAAAGCGGCGGAAACTACGGTTACAGAAAATAGAGGCCACTCTATGGATTGCGTGTACTGAAAAAAAAAAGAAAAAAGAAAGGACGAGACGAGTACACAGTCCTGTGTACTTGTCTTTGTTTTTCTCGCACTATTTTTTTTTTCAGCTCAGTTACGAACCAATCCGCCCAGAAAAATGTGTTGCTTAATGTACTGGAAATTTGAAGTGTGCTTTGACATAAATTACTGAATGCGTGTCCCAATTTTCAAGGCGCGCGCGCACGCACGCACGCACGCACGCACGCACGCACGCACGCACGCACGCACGCACGCACGCACGCACGCACGCACGCACGCACGCACGCACGCACGCACGCACGCACACACACACACACACACACACACACACACACACACACACACACACACACACACACACACACACACACACGCGCGCACGCACACACGCACGCACACACACACGCACACGCACACACACACACACACGCGCGCGCACACACACACACACACACACAAATTAAAAGCATTGCAAACCATTACTGAACCCGGAATTCATCTCGGAATATTACTGAACGGAATTTACCCCGCTGCCCTGGGAGAACTATGAAAGCAACCAAGATAAAATTTATGCGTAAAGGGAGCGGCTGGACATCATCTCAGTCAGTGTTCTGGCGATGTAAACTGTGAGCGGATGAATTATCGCCTCCGCAAAAATTCCTTAACATTATTTACGGGCAAGGTCAAAGGGGGCCTGTCATATACGGGCAATGTTTTAAAAAATTCAGGAATTTTACGTGTCAGAATCACAATACGATTCTGAGTATTGGGGTATTCCGGATTAATTTTTGACCGCGTGGGGTTCTTTAACGTACACCCGAATCTAAGTACAGGAGCACCTTTGCATTTCGCTACCATCGAATTTTGCGGTCGTCGCAGCCGGGATCCAACACTTGGTTCGGGCTTCGCAGCGCAATGCCATAGCCACGACCGCGCCAAGTGGGCAGCGATTTAAAGCACGAGATTTTATTACAGGCAACTGAGATTCTTATTGCAGCTGCTCGATAGAATCAGGCTCGCAGGAAATCGGGTTGGGATTCCGAAAGGTCGCACAAGTCTGATATGTCGTTCTTTGATGAGAAAAGTAATGCAACGGAGGAAACTTTCTAATGTGTTATAGTTGATCACAGTGCCACATGATGTCGCTCGCAGCGTGGCTGTTTTTCGGCAGGTTGGATGATTCATAATGCGAACCGTGGATCCTAAGGGCCGATGAAAAGCGCCGAAGAAAGATACGAATACCGAGCTTGGCGGCATCGGCCACTACCCCGTTTCACAAGGGATGTTCATAATACCCGTCCATCCCAACTACATTCCTCCATTACTGGATTAGTCCTCAGGCATTCCTGTTTGTCTACACCATTACTTCTCCGCTACGCCGAAACACTCCGTTAAAGCGTATCGCACCCAAGAGTAGTACTCAAGAAAGGCATCCGTAGACGAATTGCACGTGTTATTGTTTTTCGCGGTCCGAAAAAGAAACGGAAGGCGGGCGGGGGGCGTATGCAATTCGTTTCCTTACGTTGACGAGCGAAGGAACGCGAACTCGAGTAATTAGGGAGCGCAAGCGAATGGGAGAAACTCGCGTAACAGGTGGCCGGGTTGCCTCCAGTCACCGGTGGCGCCGAACGACGCCTATTTTCCCGCACGCACACTTGCGCCGTTCGCGAGAGAGCGCCGTCTTAGGAGAGCACGGCCTTCGGCACAGCGCACCGTTTCCGACACCGGTGCGCGGCATCGAAGTAATCGAATAGCGCCTGCTTTGCAGAAAGCAATCTTCAAAGAAGCTTATTAGGTGGAGGGAGATTCCTTGGATTCGCGGAGGCAACAAAAAACATGATAGATTTACTCACACCTTTGGGCGGCGGTATGTATCCTTTATCTAAATGTGGAGCTGCCGAAACTTTCAGTAGGGATTTTGGAAAAGAAATGAGGATGGAGGAAGGAACTCGTGCTGCTGCGTCGACTCCTCTTGCTGATGATGAAAGCCATTTGGAATCTGTGCTGTTACCGATGTCGGGACTCAGTTCAGGCGCAGTACCACCTCACCAACGGAAATCTCTGCGCCACTTCTCCATTGAAAATATTCGTGCTCCCTGTTTGTTACTTCCGTATGTATCATAATTGCGTAAAACCGCACGAAATCGTCTGAGATTTTGAAAGATCCAGGGCCAGAGCTCTTTATCAGAAGGCATAGTTTATTTGTTTTCATCGTGCGCATGGCCACTGACATGCCATATACTTCACATAGGGAGGGGCAAGGGAATAAAGATATTCCATAGGAGAGTAGAACGTCATACAGCGTCAGCCATCCACCGCGGTGGCTAGGACGCTTTGCTGCTCAGAACGAAGTCCCTTGTTCGATTTCCGGCCGCGCTGGCCGCGTACCGATGACGGCGCAATGACCGGCGACCTTGTCATCAGCGGTAAAACACCGCAGCCACTGAGGCACCGCTGCGTGTAATGCGCATGACACACGTTCTAACTGGAAGCCAGACAAGCAACGCATCAACACTACGGAAAGCGAAAGCACAACGGTCGACCGCGGCCTTCAGGGGCGGGCCGCCTGCAACCTATTCTAAGCAAATTTTCAGGCCTGCGATGATCTGAGCGCAAGATCTTGACGTCTCTTCGAACCGGTCCACAAATCGCTGCAGCGAGCCGAGGGTGTTTCAGCTCGTGTCGCTTGCTGCGTGTTCGCCCATTTGAAGTCGTTCTCCGATCGTAGCTTGGTATCGCTTTTCTAACAAGCGGCCAATGTGTGCTATAGAAGGTGCAACATGCGATGCCGACCAAGTGCTGAGTGCCGGAAGTTATCGAACGGCGAGGAAGCCTCAGCCATTTTTATGACCGAAAGGTGAAAGTACCTGGAACAGCTGGATCTGTGCAATGCCCCTGAAGGGTTTTCGCGCCACGTCGTACTTAAGGTAAGATTATGTGTGCTGTTGAGTAGTTCTGCCGCCAGTGTTCCTCGGGGGTCGTGTTAACTTGTGTTCTTGTATATGACACCCAATACATGTACCCTAATGTCCGTCCCTGAGAACTCAAGCGTCGCGATTTCACATGTAACGGCGATGGAAACAGCTTTAACTAGCTGTCCACTTGTATGCGTGCGCTCTGATTTTGTACTTGCGCAAGGGCGTGCCGCTCATTTCGCATCATTTTTGGGGGGTGATGGACACTGTGCACTGATTCGAGGAAATCAAGAGTTCTGGAAACCTGGATGACACTGTAAGGTCTCGTGTGACATCTTCGCATCTATTGCCGGCTATTGCGCTCACGTTGCATTAGAGAGGGTCGTAGTTTGACAGAAGCAGAAATAGTCAACTTTGTATAGTTGATGCCACGCTCACACGATGATGCTCTCTCAGCACGTTTGACACTGTTTCACAAATTTTATTACCATTCCTCCCTTCACAGTAACTTCATTTCTCAACCTCATTACCTATCGAGCCGCATCGATCATCACCATAAGGTCAGACTTCAAACAGGCAACACTAACACTTTCAGTCAATCTTTCTTTCCCAGATCATCACGGCAGTGGAACCACCTTCCCCGTGAAATTGTATCTATTGTCGACAACAAACTGTTTCATAAGGCTTTAGCTAACATTGTATAATTAGGAATTATTAACATGTTATTTCATTTACTTGCCGTACTTACAAGCGACTAAGGTCGACACTGATTAACATTGTAATAACAGGAATTATCAACATGCTACTTTTTTTACATTGTGTGTCGTACTTACAAATTTTGGGCAAGATATTACATAGTATTGTATAATTAGTAATTACTAACACACTGTATTGTTTATTTTCCGTACTTTATTGTTATACCTCCCGTTTTCCCACTCCCCTCTGTAATGCCTTCGGGCCTTGAGGGTACCCTAAATAAATAAATAAATAAATAATTATGCAGTCAGATCGCGGAAGTCTGGAGCTTCTGTCGACAACACGCAGTGTATTTACTCGTGATGGCAATTAGTTGGGCTCATTTACTTGCCGCGTGCTAAACAATCAGATTTCCAGTTTACAGTGCTCTTGACAACTCGTTTTCCATGTATATTGCCCCCAGGCTTGACGTATCCTACGTGCTACCGAGCGAAATGACACTAAAACAGCAAGCTGAAGTAGGTGTCACGCTGTTCGGAAACCCCGCTTAACGCGAAGGAAGAGACTAGTTATTCGCAGTCGGTCGCTAAAAAATTACACCGGCGTTGTCGGTGAGCTCGCATCCGATATGACAAGTAACCGTGAACACCGTACAAGTTTCCCACCACGTTAGTGCGATGCGCGGTGATCTGAACGCGTACTGGCCGAGTCGCAAGATAACGCTGGAACCTGCATGGCTAACCTCTACACGGAGACAAAATGACGGGTTGCGCGTGCCCCGCGTGCGCTCAGGCTCGCGCGGTGACAAATTATCGGCGCAGCCCTCAACGTCGCCGGGGTGTCGGGTTCCTTCGCGCCCGCGGGGGCTATCTGCATACCCACCCACCTAGAGGCACCGGCGACGGTGACACACCGCATTTCACTACTCAACCATTCTCCTTCCCTCTTCTCCTGTATTTTTTTTACTACATTGCCAGCCTGCACGTGGCACGTCGCTTGCCGCGAAATTGTTCCTTTCACACATCGTCGCGCTGCCACGGCGCACAACACGTCAGGCAGCAAATTCGCGAGAACGTGCGAAAGCAGGATAAAGAAGTGCGGTGGGGAAAGAAAAGAAAACTACGAGAAGCAAGAAATACGAGCAAGAAGTGCAACAGCGGGCAGGGAAGAACGAAAGGGGACAAGTTCTCGCAGAGCCGACTGAGGCTCGTCGAAACAACGAGGGGGGGCCCGCGAACGCGTTGGCCATGAAGGATCGTTAGCGTCCGTGCCGCCGGCTTCCTCTCTCTCTCTCTCTCTCCGGCTGCAGTGCTATATGCAACGAGCAGAGAGCCCCGGCTCTGAGCGCCGCGCGCGTGCCAAGGGTGGAAGAAGCGGGCGCTCACGTACAAATCTCCCAGGTCCGACGTGAACGGCGTAGCGGGGAGCTCGAAATTGCCCGGCTTCTCTACTGCAGCTCCGAGCGCGCTGGCGTGGGCGGTTGAAAAGGGAAAGGCACTGGCGTCAGCGCCGCCGACGCTCTCTCGTTGTCGTCGACGTTCGAGAGACGCCGGTGCCGCTAATCATCGCCGCTGGTGGTGGAGTTGGCGCGAGAGAAAAGAGAGAGAGGGCGCGAGGAACGTTTGCTCTGCTCTGTCGCCCTTCTGCGTGAGACGCGCTCCCTCGTCTCCCGTGGGGGGCCCCAGGCGATAATTAGCAGATTAGGCTGACCGTTACTGGTTTCGCTCTCTTCTACGTGCTCACCCCTCACCCGGCCCCATAGCACCAGCTATGTTCTCCCTGTTCTCGCCGGCGCACCGACCGACTGGCCGGACTGAATGGACGAAAGCTCGCTCGCCGCCCCCCGAGGCCGAACTGGCTCCCGGTTGAAGGGCTGCTACTATCTCTCTATTTCTCTCTCTCTCCCATCTCGCAGCCCCGCGACTGGGTCTGCGGGCGGCACGTCTTCTGTGTGCGCACCAGCATGGCGAGGAATTGCGCTCGTGCGGTGTGCAAATATGTGTGCTCTGACGACGAGACATGACAGGAGGGAGAGGGGAGGTAGGAGAGGGACAACGTAATGCCGGTGACAGCTTCGTTTTTCTTTTCTTCTCTGTACTGTACCCAGAGGCGAAGCGCATCGCACTACTATAAGCGCAGGTCAAGCAGTGCGCAGTATTGTGGAAAAGAACAAGCAGAAAGCGTTTGGTAAGAGTGGACAGGTTCTCGGTATGGCGCAACATCTTTCTGGGCCGGCGTCTTATAATTACTTCTTTTCGCACTCACCCGTAGCAGTTCCGCATTCCCAGCCGTATAGAGGAAGACATCAGTCATGCATCGCATCATAATTTGCAACTCGCTAAAAAACGTAGCTTTACCAATTGACTTCATGATCAGTTACCTCGGGCAACATTGATAGTAGTTGTGAAATTGAGGCCACATAAATACTCGAGGCATGTTCGTTTGGTTGGAACCGAGAAACTGCAACACCACTTTCGAGATACCTGGCTCCAAATTGTGCCACTATAGGGCATAGCTAGGCGTTACATGTTTGTTTTGTACAACAACGCTTAAGGAAGGCTTTTTGGGAAATAACACCTGAAACGCAAATGCCTTCCATGCATGTATTAAAGTCGGATATCCTAAAACTGCTGACACTGCACGAAATAGTAGTAAATGTACCTGCAGTCACCATTAGACTTAACCCGAACAATGGAGAAACATCTTTAGCAGCTTGCCACTTAACCATTGCCCTATTTAACGTCCCTGGACCTGAGGGTATAATAAAAAATCCAAGAACACCTAAGCGTTTCTTATGAATGTCAATGCGAAAGGATTAATGTCCAATTGAAAGCCGCTGAGCTTCTTTAAGAAACCGCTGTTTTCTGCATTGAAGCACAAAAGTAACTGGAACACCAATGCATTTCGTCGGACGTATTGAAAATTAATATCTTGAAACTGTTGCTGTCCAGTAAATTCGTTCCAAATAGATACGCCGTGCGAACTCAGCGGCTTTAATTCGTAGATTAAAATATGTGGGCGAAAGTAATTAATTAAAACATTTATTCGAGTAATTACGGTAATTATTAAATTAACCACTGATTTCTCGCAGAAGTAATGGCCGCCTCATCGAGTAATTCAGATCAAGGAGGCGAAGTGTGCAATTTGCCATAAGCAATCTTTAAAAAAATTTGGTGCAGCTAAAAAAAGATTACAGGGTTTCTTCAGATCTCTCTTAGTAGGCGAACGGCGACAGCCTACTCATCCTGCTCTCATCATTCGCCTCTTTCTCTTTGCCTCTTCTCTTTCTCTTCTTACAGGTTATTTCAGTAATTATTAGTGATTACTGGCCATTACTAAGCATTTTTGGTCATTTGTAATGAATTGTGGTCATTACAAGCCATTGCTAGACATGTCGATCATAGTCATTAGTAGCCATTGCAAGTCATTTCAGTCATTATTAGTCATTAGTGGTCATTACTAAACATCTTTAATCATTTCTAACGAATTGTGGTCCTTACAAGCTGTTGCTAGACATGTCGATCATAGGCATTAGTAGCCATTACAAGTCATTTCAGTCATTATATGTCATTAGTGGTCATTACTAAGCATTTTTAATAAGTTCTAATGAATTGTAGTCATTACAAGTTGTTGTTAGACATATAGGTCATTTATCAGTAATTAGTAATAACTACAAGTCATCAGTAGTCATTATTATACATTACTAGTCATTATTAACCTCTACCAATCTCTACTATAGCGTTATGATTCACTAACTGTCACTATCACTTATTTTTTTATTCTTTAATGCGTCTTTAATCTGTCTTCATATGGCGTGATGACGCTCTGGCGGGTAAGGTCTGCTGACACAAACTTCACCATGAGCCTAGAAAGGCTTTCGCCTTTAAAAAAAGACACCCTGCATATGCAGCGAAGCTTTCTGTGAGTGCAAAAAAGATTCAACATAAAAGAGTTTTCGCTTTTTGAATGGCCACACAAAGTGGCACCGAAGGCTTCATTTAGTCATTGTAGAGAGGCTAATGCAATGCCGCCGCCTCTGCCGCGGATGCGCAAAGGCGCGCTTTCTGGTTCTTTTTACATGTTCCCCGCACGGCCGGCGCCGCCGCTGCCGCGGAGGCGCGGAGGCGAGCGCTATCAGGTGGTGGTGCAAGGAAGCCAGCGGCGCGCGCGTTCTCCGCTGTGATGGTTTGGCCTATTTGGCAAGAGAACAGCCAGCCTGCAGCACCCACGGTCACGAAAACTGGCAAGGTTCGCAAAGAAAAGCTTCGCCTTCGTAACAAATTCACGCTTCTCAGCGCTAATTTGTTACCGCTAATGGCTTAAGTTGCAAACCATTAACTCTGCGCTCTATCGAATATCTGCTTCCTCCCTTTTCTTTCCTCCGACCTCCCTTCCTGCTCCCCCCTTTTTTCTGTTGCGTTTTCGTTTTTTTTTTCTGATTAAGAACTCAATCTGCAAATACAGCGGACCGTACCCGCATGGATTTCCCAGAAGTAACTGTCCATAGACAGCCCAGCAGAATACAGCAGTCAGCAAAAATGACATCACTTTTCTCCTCGACTCACTAGTCCTGATCACTATGTAGTCGTGATGCTCCTTCTCGGATGCGTGGCTTTTTACGCGGCGGCAGCGGCGCCACTGTGGCGTAAAATGTCGTTTGTGCTCGCTGCGAAGATGACCTACAGTGTGTGTGAAGGTGGATGAGGGAGGGTTTGGGGGACGCTGATGGCGCGGGAGAACGCCGGCTCGCACGGTATGGTTCACCAACTTGACTGCTGCTGCTGCACTGAGCCACAGACAGCAGATGAGAGAGGGTTAGGTCCTTGCCGCCTATGGCCGTAAAACGCGGTCCCGCGGGCCGGCGATCAATCAGGCGTAAAGTGCGTTGCATTTGCATGCAGCCACTCTCGAAGGCGCGCGTTGTCCGTACTTCCTCCTCCTTCTCCTCCCATCGCCTCCTCACGGCCAGCGAGCTTCGGCGGCGAGCTTACTCCTCTCACGGCGTAATTCCATTACTGCTGTCCCTTCCTTCGTCCGTCCAGAAGAACACAGGGATGGAGAAAGGGGTTGGAAAGGGAGGGGAAAGGGGGAGTGAGATAGTGAGCAGTGGGTCTGAATTGGACATAGGCGCCGTCTACGGGAAAGAAGTTGAAGTGGTGCGCCACCCCTTCATCCTCTACTACCCTTAGCCCTCTCATGTGCACTGGCGGCATCAGCAGCAGCGGCAGCAGCGGCAGCAGCAGTGGCAGCAGACGGCAAGTCGCGTGCCTTTTGATTAGATTACATGCGGCCTCTCGTTCCGGCCTCCTCGCCGTTCTTTTGTCGTCTTCGCTGTTGTGCTTTCTCGCACGCCGTGATCGACGACCGGCCAGGCGTGACTCCTTGGATGTCTCGCATCATCCGCGAGTAATTTTGCCTGCCTGCCTGCCGGCGCCGCTTCGGGCGGTCGCCGCGCATTCTCCGCTGTGCACGGCCCGTTGGTTGAGATGGATAAAAGGGAAAGGAGAGATAGGAGAAAAGGCAAGCGGTAATGCGTGGTTGAAGTGAGTAGTTTCCGGCGAACTGTGGGCTGCTTTCTACATATCGTGGTCTTTCCAGTTTTCCTTTCTTTCATTTATTTTCAAGACAATCACAACGCGCGACAAATGACGTCAGCCGACATGAATTAGCATATCTGCGTAGCCTAGTTTTATCTCGAGTGGCAAGACCGCAGGACAGTTAGGCAAAATAAATTTCTCGGCGATAGAAGGGAGAGGAACGCATCTTCGCGTTATATATTTGCGGCCTCATACTGAAGCATGCGTGTCAAAAGGAAAGAAAAAAAAACAGCCGTGTAAATAATGTTGCGGTTTGATCTTTAGGATGGAATGCGGTTGCGGCAGAAGGACATTATCAATGCTAATTTATTGGGTTGCTGGTGGCAGTGATATGTGCCTGCACGACAATCAGATGAACCACCTTTTATATTATTTTACCTTGACAAAACACTTCAGCAGTCTCCGATTCAATTACGTAAATTTCTTGCGTGCTTCATGGTCGTTCTTTTAGCTCATGATGAAAGTCGTCGTTGTCGTCATTATCATTATCATAATAATCATGTTACCCGCGACCACGCCTAATCCAGACAAACACTTGAAATAGCCGAAGACTGAGTACTCGTTGCTGTGCACTCTCGGTATTCATAAGGACGTCGATTTCGGATGCATGTTTGAACCTGAATACTTTTCGCGGTGCCAATTTCTACGTTCCTTTGCTTGTTTGTTTTTTTCCGTTGTAGTACAAATGTATCAGTGTTTCGACGTATCGGCTAACGAATGAGAAACATGCTAAGCGTTCTTACGTTGCGGTGGCTATCACAAGCGCGAAACTCGTACAAACATAGCAACCAGCAAGTGATGCAACTTCGCGTTTTACGGGTTTCGGCTCGCCTGAAAACTTAGTGCCTTGTCAACTTAGTGCCTTGTGCATGGCGCCGTGACACTTGGCTTCCTTTTTGAACGAAGTCGTTGATTCTGGCTTCGGATAACTGTGCCTGACTTGGGAGATTCTCGCAAGCGTGTGGGAACACCTTCAATCTTTCAAACGCCGACTTCCAAGCGAGAATCTTTTATTTGCGTCATGGCATCCTGTACTAACAGGTTCTAATGCGTAGGAGCGGGCAGTTGATGCAACTTCGCACTCCATAGGATTCTGCAGACGCAATGACGTATAAAAGAAAGTGAAAAAGACGCAACCGCGCACAATCTTTGAAAGAAACCCTACAATAAGGATGTGAGAAATGGTTGCTAGTTGTCGCCCTGCCAGAAGCGCAGCATTCGGCGACGGTGACTCGTGTGACGACTCAGCGGCGCTTATAAATGTCGCTCGAAAGGAAAGCTTATTTGGACGATGGGCTGCACCGCGGTTACAAATTGCAACTCCCACAGGTTGCAATCGACTGCAACACACCTTTACGATTCCACCCTCACGAACGTTTGTGACATGTGTTGCGACGCCGGTTACTCGAACCTCGACCGGCGTTACTGCTGGGTAGCGCGACGTTGTCGGCAGGCTGCAGGCGTCCGGTAGACCAAGGCAACCAGGCAGGGGCGAGACGATTTCTAGTGCGAAACTTGCACTGTTTATTACATGGTTGGTGAAGGATATAAAAGAAGCGAATAATAATAAAAAATACATTGCGGGGCCGCTTAAAAGGCCTGCTAAAATCGTAGGCGGAATTTCGCTCACGTTAACGCCACGTGACATGTACTGAGTCCGGTCGGTAATGGGTGGCTGCTGCCTCTCTCTTTGGCGATGTTTCACGTGCTTTCCTCCGCTGGTGGCAACCGGTGGGTCCAGTCTGGTTCGCGGAAAGGAGTCTCCCCTTGAGTCTCACAGTTCGCGGAAGGCGGCCCTCCCTTCTGTCACGCACACGCACAAAGGGACCCGTAATCACTGCGGGGCGCCCGCCAGACCGGCAACCACTCGAGACACCCATAGCAAATTAGGGATCCATTCTCCGTTTTGATTAGGCATGGTCTTTCGATCATCCTTTTTGCACAGGGTGTTACACGCCAACCGTAACACATGTCAGTAATTCAAGCTTCGGAATAATGGCGTCAACAGGTAACGTAAGGTCCCAGAGACTGCAGCACTTTGCTATAACCAACTGCGCAACAAATTGTGCATCTCGAGTTTGGGAGTAATCTCCTGCAAAAGGCTCTCGGAGACATCTTTATTTCTTTTCATGTAAACGCTTAAGGTTATGGCAATGATACCTTTATCTTTCCACTTTACGTTAGAGAAACAAACACGGAGAAAGAAATGTGGATATTTAACAATTTTGTTTAAGCATGCTCACGCTTCCTGGTTTCTCATTTTTTCTCGTAGGTTTATATTACTGGCTATTTTATTACATTTTGGCACGCTTACTACTGCCTTTAAATTTGATGTTTATGAGGGTGCAATTTTCCATTCTACAAAATGCCCATGTAGTGAACGTAGAGATAACATATTTCCGCTACAACAGTGGTGTATAGCAGGCCAGAGACAAAGTTCTATAGGCAACATCTTTTTCTTTTTCATGTTAATGTGTGCTTATATATATATATATATATATATATATATATATATATATATATATATATATATATATATATATATATATATATATATATATATATATATATATATATATATATATATAAGCACACATTAACATGAATACACGTGTGTGTGTGTGTGTGTGTATTGCGTGCTGAGACGCAGAAGAAAAGCAGTAGTTTCCATATTGCCCCATTTTTATTTATTTTATTTTCTCCGAGCACCATCTTAGTCTACCCTTACCCCGAGCAATCCTTCGCACAAAGCAGATAATCTTGCACCTCGAAAAAGGCTTCGGGGGAAAGAAACGAGTCAAAAGGCGCAACGAAGAATAGCATATGAAGAGAAACTAACGCGCTGAGGAACGACAGGGTCGTCGGAGACGTATCGGGCGAAATCTAATTAGTTATTCTAATGTGTTTCAATATATGCCTTCTTTAAGCTCTCGGTGCCCCGGCTTCTTTTTTCGCGCTGTTTAGTTCGATCTCAATTTGGCCGCTTTTGTTTCGCGTGTCGCTTGCTGTTATATTGCGAAGAAGAAGCGTCGTTCGTTACACCGGAACACGAGGCTTGGATTTAGGATTAACACACACGCGTACACAGAAATGCCAATACAAAAGATCGCTGAGTAGAAAAATAAAGGCGTACGAGGTCAAAGAATAAGAGACACAAGTTAAGGAAAGCGAGAACAAGCCGAGTTATTGTGATTCATAGCGCGGAGTCCTGAAAGAAAAGCGGGGAGAGGATCTTGCATTGTTTCATAAAGTTTTATGGCCTTGTACTGGCGGCCCGTGAAACGACACGCAGCAGCTAATTAGAAACGCCGAGGCCAGCGGAGCGCGGTAAATACATGGAACGTGCTTGGCCAGGCTTTGTCCATTGATTCGGGCGAGCACGCGCAGCAGCTGCAGTGCTTCGCTTTTTAGCGACGACGCTGGTGCGCTCACGTGACGCGCGAGAGAACCAAAGAAATAAGAGTTGGCGGATCCCACGCACTGTGGGAATCGATGTAAGCGGAGCTTCGTATGCTGTTTGCTTTGATTGACGATAATTAGCGGTGGTGCTGTCGGCGAATGTGCAATTTTATTCAGCGTTTAGTCCAATACGTTAATGGCGAGTTGATGTAAAACGTTACCTCGAGTGCACCGCTGCTGTTTGTCTGCGTGGTCCACAGAACACACAGGGAGACATGTTTGCTCGATGCGTTGTTGTGCGTCATTGTTGATAATCTCTGAGAGGGTTGAGCATTATCACAGCCTCACATGGCACACCCCCATCGCGGTAGAACTGTTAAACTTTAATTGAATTATGGGGCTGTACGTAATTCAATTAATTATTATAATTGTATGCATACATTGTACGCATACATTCGCGATCTGCACCACGTTTCGCTGCGTAGCGAAGACACTCTTGTTCCCCGCGACGCTTCTTTCTGGCCTCGGTGTTCTCGATGCTGAGTGCACACGCTTTGGAGCCATTTTGCTAGCGATCGTTTACGCGTGTTCCTTTTGCATATGCGGCCAGCACGCTGTTGAAACGCCAGCTCGAAGCGCTTTCTTCAGGCTATGGACGATGGTAACGTTTACATAATCACATCCCACCACACGATCTCCGCAGCCCAGCACCTCCACCTTTTGTCGCATAGCAAAGCAAGCACAGCACGTTCAGTACGCACAAACTGTGAAACGCCGGCGCGGTGGCGCCTGCCGGGATGCGCGGAGGCGAGCGCCATCTGGTGCTGTTGCAAGAAACCCAGTGGCATGCGCGGCAACACCATAACAGCAGCGCCCGGAAAGTCGGGAGAAGAGGCAAAGAAAGATTCGCTTAAAGAAAATACAGAGGAACGATGCGAAAACAGCAGGCGCGTTTCCACTCGAGCGCGAGCACACGCTGTCAATCATCTGCATGCGTTTTGCGGACGCGGCTTTCAGTCGCTCTTGCTTTGGGGGCCGGATGCTGTTCGCACCTTGGATGAGACGTGTCTTTAGGCGAGTGTAGAACCGACGTCGCGCCTAATGGTTAAACGCCGCAGTGGCTCATGTCCTTATGCTGCCGAGAACGAGGCCGCGAGTTCGACTCCCCGCAGTGGCGGCGGCATTCCTGTACGGGGCGGAGTGGAGTGCAGAATACGCTCGCGTACACACTCACGTACTCACGTACTCAGTACTCACGTACTCACTCGCGTAGGTGCACGTTAAAGGAACTCGAGGTAGAAGAAATTAACCAGGAGGCTCCCGCTGCGGCGTCTTTGATAGCTCGATTTGTAAATACCATAATTTGAGTTTTTTGTTTTATTGATTGATTTTTCGACCGATTCACGGGGTTTAACATTCTCAAACGGGCTGTCGGAGTCGTTGTATATTTGAGGGCCCCGGATTGACTTTGAACCCCAATGAGCTTTCTTTAAGAGGCAAGCGTACCCACAGGTGTTCTTTCATTCTGTCTCCATCGATCTTCGGCTGCCGATCGAACCAGCGACCTCGTGCTCTTCAGCGGAGGGTCATGGCCACCACGGCGGGTATTCCCGTGTTTTCGTTCCTATGGTGCTCGCCTAGCTAGGCCGCTGCAATTTCAATTATTATGTAATAGAAATCGGAAGAGAAGCGCCTGTCGCAATCGCGTTTTTCCGTGTGTGCGTGCGAGCAAATGCATTAGGAAGGCGGACGTAGTGAAACAAAGTCGCAGTTTTGCCCGACCGGTGAAGCATTGGTAGAAATAGCAAGGTATTAAACTACACGAAGTAAGGGTCATAGCTTTATCGGCAGTATTAATTGCAGTAAATATTTGCTTCCTAATTAGATTAACAAGCATGGTTCACGCGTGCACAGACAAATACGAACAGGTCTCACTCGATGGCCACGAATACTCGCTGTCACAACAACAGAGCGATGAAGAGTGCCCGCAGCGGGAAGCGATCGAACGCTGCGTCTCGCATTACCGAGCTACCGATACTTGAGATCACGTGACCTTCAACGCTAGACGCGCGGGAAGACAGCGCACATAAAAAAAAGAACGAAGCATGAAGCCGCCAGCCATCACGATCGACGTCTTCATGTTGTCTAGGTTTTGGCTTGCCTTCTACCATGCCTGGTCACTACAACAAGAGTAACAGACCTGGACGAGGCTACCAACCAGCGACGATGCCATCTTCAGAAGTGCAGCTTTTCTTTGAACCACGACGCTTTCTTTATCGGAGTGCACCCCGTATTCATCGGCTCAGCCGCATCTACAGGAAAAACAACCAACCCTGTCTTAAAAGCTAGGACCCAGCCGCGCTACGCCAGTGGGTATGGAAGCAGCACGATGGGACACATGGACAACGATCGACGTCTTCATGTTATCCAGGTTGGTCAATCATGTTCCCTTCATCCCAGGAAAACGCATAATCGATTTTTACTGTTGCTTCCGTGTCCACAAGCGTTGTGTTACATGTGTTGTGATTACATAGAGGCGTTAACTGTTTTATTGGTATGCTCGGAAGATATTGAGCTCACCCCCCTCCTCCCCCTCGCATACAACCAGCAGAGCGTCAGTCTGAGACAACAGGCGACAATGGCCTTCCTGGTGCTACCATCGCGAAACGTTGAAGGGACATGAGACGAGAAGACGACACCACAAGCGCTTGTGGTGTCGTCTTCTCGTCTCGCGTCCCTTCAACGTTTCGCGCTGTTAACACCAGGATGGAAAACCAACAAACCCAAGCTGCTATTCTAGGACAGTGGTCTGCCGTGTAGCCTTCGTAATAACGATGTTATGGCTGCGCTATCACATATTACTACCACCTATAATGCGTAAGCGGCGGCTCCGGCTAAGTTGGCGCAGGCTGTTGATGACGTAAAAGCCAATCAAGAGTGCTTAGCGAGGAGGCTGACCAATATTGATGCGCGACTTGCTTCCGTTGAAAATAAAGTCAACGCTGTTGGTAGCCTAGAACATGAACTGCAGCTAACGAACGAAACCATTAATGACTTGACCCAACAAAACAGTGAACTTCTATCCCGCATAAATGATCTAGAGGATAGGTCTCGCAGAAATAATTTAGTAATTTATGGCATCCCCGATGTTGATCAGTTCTGGCAAGAAACAGAAAAAAAGGGCTTAATTTGCGGCCCTCACATATTTGTTACGAATTTATACTTGACACGATAGAACGTGTAGTTCCTGTGTCTTGATGGCCCCCTCGTTCAACATAAGTGCCGACCTGTAATAACAAAATTTTTGAATTTTAAAGTGAAAGATAGTGTGATGGCACATCGCGCGAGGATCAAAAGTGGCAAAAGTTCAGTTTCTGATGACTGCTGAGCAGTCACCAGGTTTGCTCGCAAAAGGCTAACTGCGTTCGCGAAATCTTTGCCTGGATCGCCAACTTTTAAGCTTCGTTACGATAAACTCGCTGAGAATCAAAAGCAATGTGTTTATGATCCGAATACAGACACAGTTCGCGAGCTTCCCCGGTTGCATCGGCGTTCTCTTTCCGATAGCGCTTCTCATCACTCGAAAGCATGCGCGCCGTCTGCTGTATCCGAAACGTCAGGTACATGCGCGATGGGCAACGGTTTGAGTTCAAATCAAGCGCGTCAGGTATTTTAACAATGAGGGAGGGGTAGTGGTTATCGACACCCTGTATCTATCCTCTACACTAATATTCGGAGTGTTCAAGCACAAGAGACCATGCCAGCGCTGCTATCAACGCGTCCGGTGCTGACCTGGTAGCACTTACCGAGACATGGTTAAATGCTCGTGTAGGTGACGGCGAAATTTTTACCCTTGCCTAGGCTTTAGGTCTCCGTCGTTGTGACAGGGATGGAAGACAAGGGGGAGGGACATTGCTCGCCGTTTCTGCCAGTCTGACATCGTTCCGCACTAATGTCGCATGTGATAGCGAATCTGTATTGTGTGGTGTCACTTTGAACAATAAAACACGCATAATTGGTATGTGTTACCGTCCATTTCGTTCGTCAATGAATTACATGATGCACTTAATTCTACCCTTATTTGATACCGATCATCCCCAGTAACTCTTCTAGGCGACTTTAACACCCAACAATAAATTGGACATAAGCACCACCATATTCCACACCGTATTCTTCACATTGTCAAGTGTTCCTTGATACTTGCTCTCTCTTCATTTTTACTCAAATCGTGGATAGTTCCACACGCCTTGTCGGCAGTTCTGCAAAACTTCTTGACCTAATTCTGACCACTAATCCCGATATGGCAAGCACGATAACTTTCATGCATGGACTCAGCTATCACTCTTTACTGCAATTTGATCTATGCTTCATTACATCCCCAAGTACGAAAAAACGAAAGGTTATATTTGACTACAACAAGGCAGAAAAGGATCAGTAGTAAACTTTCGCTTTTTCTTGATAACTACCTTCATGGTTATGAATGTTGTTATGTCCAGGAGAACTGGGACTTATTTGCGAACCTAATTTTAAATTTTACAAAGCCTGCATTCTCCAAAAGATTATATAAACAAATACAAACGCACCATGGTTTAACTCATATTTATATCGACTTTCTAACAGGAAAAGTGCTTATTTCGGTCCGCCAAATTGCGGCAAACCGAGGAGCGTTGGCATGCATACACTATCGCGTCTAACAACTGCACTCAAGCTGTCGTTTCTGCGAAATCTTATTTTAGGAAAAACACATTCCCTTCTATGCTTATCAGTAATCCTCGAAAATTTTGGAGCATCCTAACTAATACCCACCGCGACAACAAGATCTCTTTAGTTGACCAGAATGGTTCACCTGTGCCTAGTAAAGAGTGCGCTTCCATCTTGAACCATGGATTTTGTCTGAATTTCGTGCTTCATAGGATCATTTCTATAGTACGATCGCCGAGACGCATCTCTCATCCATAAGCAATATTTCATTACCATCATATCTTTTCTCCGATTTCGTCAGCATGCAGCCAATATATATGTGGTCGGAATTCTAAAGCTCATTGACACACTGAAGCACTCATGTTTCTTTGGTACTGACTGTATAAATGCAAGATTCCGCAAAGAAATAAATATGTAATCCGCTATCTTTCTTACTAAAATATTTCAGCAGTCATTAAATACTGGTATTCTTCCCGAGCATTGCAAGCAGGCGAAGGTGATTCCACTTCATAAGTAATGTATTAAGCAATCACCCCTTAATTATCGCCCCATTTCTCTTACCAGCATACCTTGAAAAATTCTTAAACACGTCATCTACTCACACCTTGCTAGCTTCCTTGATTCGAACTATTTTTCAATTCGGCACAGCATGGTTTTAGGAAGTCGTACTCTTGCGAGACTCAGCTGTTGAGTTTTACTCATTCCATGCTCTTATCGATAATCGTTCTTTAGCTGATTGCATCTTCCTAAATTTCTCTAAAGCATTTGACAACATTAATCATTGCCTTCTTAAATCCAGGTGTCTCAATATTGACACGTGTACTTGTTTATCTTTTTCGGGTGACCGCTTTTCACCGTCTAACGAATGTTATCGCTCAGCGCGGGACGCGCCCGCATGTATCGGAAGTTTCTCCAATGCTATCGATGGTTCTTTCTGTTGTCTGTTGTCACCGAAGCTTGTGTAATCTGATTGCATGTGCGACGCGAATTGTGCAGTACTTTCTGGAAGACACGCGGGCACCATGCGGTTACTTTGGAACCTTCGATGGCTCATGTATAAAAGCAAACGCGCTTGACCGGCAGATCAGATTTCGACGATCGCCAACCGTGTTCGCCGCTATTGCTGTGCTTTGAGTGTAAGTTATTCTTGTGGGCACAAGTTCGCCCAATAGAACACAGTTTCGTCATTCACAGTAGTGCTACTGTGTTTTTTACTGTCACTACGACGTGACAATATTGACGTGAATCATCTCAGCTGGATAGAATTCTTTTCTTAAGGGACGGTCGCAGTACGTGTTCGCTAACAATAACAATTAATCGTTAACACCTGTCTCGTCAAGTGTGGCACAGGACTCCGTCTTGGGCCCTCTTCTCTTGTTAGTTTATATTAATGAGCTTCCTAATTGCGTGACTTCCTCTGTGCACTTATTCGCCGACGACTGCGTTATTTATCGCGAAATAGCTGACCATACCGATGTTTCTGCTTTACAAATTGACCTAAATAGTATAGGTAAATGGTGTAAAACATGGGCCATGGATCTAAAGGTTAAAAAATGTAAAGTTATGCACTAATCTTGCTACTTATTCTTTTAGATCCCGTATTTAGCATTCTAGTATTCCGTATCTAGTATTCTAGTATTCCGATCCCGTATCTAGTATTCCTTTAGATCCCGTTACCTCTTACAAATACTTAGCTGTCCATATAACTAATGATCTTTGCTAAAAACATCATATCGATAATATAATTAACAGTTATCGCATGGTTGGTTACTTCCGCCGAAATTTTTCTAAAGCACCTGTTTCTGCTAAGCTGACTATATATAAGAGATTAGTACGTTCAAAATTAAAATATGCCTCTGAAATTTGGCACCCCGGTTTCACAAACTTAGCATCTTCACTCGAGATGGTCCAGAATGGTTAGGCACGTTTCATTCTTTCCAATTACAATCGTACTAGCAGCATAACTTCGATGAAACTAACGCTATCATTGCCATCTCTTGAGCTTCATAGGAAAGTATATCGTCTTAACGTTTTTAACAAAATTTATCATCATGACGAATTGAAGCATGCTTCTATTTCGCAACCATTTTATCGCTCTTCCCGCATCGACCATTGTTACAAAGTAAACGTCACCAGTTCTAAAACCGATGCCGATTTTCATTCTTTTCTACCTCGTACATCGACAGAAAGGAATCGCCTTCTGCGCGACGTTGCAGCTATACCAGATCATGACCCATTTCGTTCATCTCTCGTGCGTTATCTTGATGCTGATCCCTAAGATACATTTTTTTGCAGACATTTATCAGGTTTTTTCTCCGCTTGTGATTGTTCTATGAGCTACTGTGTAGCATTGCTGCTTATCACCGTTGATTCTCTTTATCATTTGCGTCTACTTTAACATGTATTTGGCTCTTTATTTTTCTTTTGTAGTTGGCTTTCTGTATCGCCTTTTGTTTCATTAGTCTTAATTATGTTTGTTCATTTTTCTCTATCTGTTATGTACCACTCCCCTCTGTAATACGTATGTGCTTGAGGGTAATGAAATGAAATGAAATATACAGCATGCGGAACTAGTATGCGCTCAGCCGCTCGAAAAGCCATGCGCAGCCACGACCGGTCTAGCGTATTTCCGTTTTGCCAACTGTGCAGAGACACGAGAACCGGGCTAGATGAGGAGACGCTATCTTTCCTCAACTAGCGTGCGCTGTATCACGTGAACTTACAACGTGGGAAGCCAGGGAAGACGACGCGCATCAAGCCACCGTCCTTCTCCGCTCACCCTCACGAGCTTTCCCTCGCACCCATAGCATACGGCACGCAAGACACAATCTTATCGCACTTGGACTTTATACGGAAAAGTACGGGGGTGGCGCGTCGGCGGCGACGGTGAAAGTTCGCCTGGAGTGTCCATATGATTGCTATGGCAATAAAATCAGAATTTCTTCCAAAAATTGGTGCTAGACTGAAAGTGATTAGTGTCCTTCGGTTGTATTGCTACGCGAACAACGGATGCAGTTTCAATTCCAGGCTGTGTTGGCGGTATGGCCAGACCGCGAAGTAATTAGACTTTCCTTACGTTCCTTACTTCCATTGTGGAAAATAGCACCTCTTCCTCTCTACAATCACTCTCTCTCTCCCTTCCATTATTCTTTTTTGCTGACAGGAGCACGCGCACTTCAATTATCATTTCGTTTGCGCATATTGTGTAAAAATTGATGAAGCGGACCAATCGAGTTTAAGGGCACTGCGCGATTTCTAAAAATTGTGAAAAAGGCAGGTAGACGCAAAAATTATATGCACGCCGTTCTGCCTCGCAATGCTGTTCTTACTTTCTTTCTTTCTTTTTTCAAACAAATAATGTGCTTCGCATCTATCGACACTGGCTTCGATGATTCGAAGGTAAAGATGAAAGAACTTGAGGAGCTGTTGAGAGCAGTTACTGGGAGTTAGCTTTTCTCTTCCTAATTCTCCCTCTTCAACAGGAGGCGATTCGTACGTCGCAGATCACATTGGGCTTGAATGTTGACCAGCACTGGCCTCTTACATTCGCACCGCAGCATTTTCTCCTTGTTTTTTCTTTCTTGCTTGCTTTTTGAACTGTTGGCGCCGTGACGTCGAGTGCAACCAGACGCCGCCGCGGCTCCGATAAGCAAGGCGCTCAGCGAAGTGCAGGAATAACGCCCATCACCCGCTCTCCGCCTGCCTTGAAAAGCGCGTTGAAAGAAAAGAGGCCAGCTACCGCTGTCGTAGGCGTTACCCGATATGTCGCAGCGAAATCCCGGGGATCAGACTGACTGACGCGGATTTAGATCCAGGCCGACAGAAATCGGGGGGTTTGCAGGGGAAGAACAGAGTTGGAAGAATACGAAAAAGGAAGTCGAGAACGGGCAACCCTATATTACACCGTAGAAATGCGCAAAAATAATAAACAGCCAAATGACATCGCTCACTGTTCGCATTTCTACCGTTTCTCGCGCGTTAACATCGTGTGCACGCCAGTCAGAAAGCCAGCCAGTCAGCCAACCAGCAAGCCAGCGCAGGGTCTTAGCTGCTCGGCCGCGGCGGCGGTGACGGCAACGGCGACAACTGAAATGGGAAACGTGCTCGCCGTGGCCGCGGGTGCTCGGCCGAGACAAGAAAGACAGGAGCTCGGGGCTCAATGCGCGCTCCGTCTTGCCTGTTTCTCTACCTCTGTCTCTCTCTCCGACGCCCTTTCCCTCGCTGCATGCTGAGCGAATCCATCTCGCGATCGGGTCGATCCCGAGAGCAAACTCGATCAAAGCGAGATGTTTTCCAAATTAAGAACGCGAAAGGAAGGAGAAAGAGACACGGAGGGGCGGATCGTGCTATCCTTTTCCTTCTTTCTTTGTTTCTCTGTCGTCTTTCTTTCTTTCACCCTCACGCGCCTTGCCCGCCTTGGAGAAGTATAGTGGGGTAGCCTGCTTGCTGCTGCCGCCCTGTTTGCACTGGCTGAGCGCATGATGCGCGGCCGCCACTGCCTCGCCTCCGGGGCACACGGGTATCCTTCGCTTTCGCAGCCGAGGCTCCGTTGCGAGACCTCGCGATCGCGCGAATGCGAGGACGGGCGTGTTTGTATTGTTTGCCGGCTACAGTCCGATGCGTTTCGCGAGATCGACGCTATTTGTTTCGCGTCTTATTCTTGTTAAAACCACCTACGTTATGTTTCCTTCTCTCCCACCTGATATTTTCCCCCATCGCCCTTCGGTTCTTTTTGGTTTCCTTCGCTGTTGCAGCATTTTCTTCATCTCTCTTTCGTTATTGAACATTTCTTTCGCGTTGGCTTCATCGTCTGTTTTCCCGACCTTCCTCCTCCGTTCACTTGATTCGTTTTTTTTTTTTGCGCTTCGTTCCTCTCTCCCTCTTGCACATCGTGCGATTGAGTTCTTTTTTCCCCAGCTTTCCTCCTTTTCTGCTGGAAACACTTTGTTTGCCTCGTTTTAGTTTAGTTTCTTCGTTATTACATTTTTTTACGTCAATGCTGTGACCAGAGCATCTTCAAAATTACATTACGAAATCGATGAACCCGCCGGTATGGACGCGAGCGTCGGCGGTCAAGCGAGTCGGTTTGGGAAGCGATTCGCTCCGAGGAATACGCTGCGCGCACGATCAGGACTGCGGTTCGCTCGCTTGCTCGAGTTCGTTCTCGAACGCAAACGCACGCATAAACGCACACGTATAAGCGCACCCCTCTATATACGAAAAAAAATAAAAAATAAAGCGAGAACGCGAAGACGGCAGCGAGGACGAGAAGAGGAGGAAAAATGGATTGCCTTCGGGTTGCGTCTGGCTCGGATGTCCATTGCGAGGCAGCTCACCGACAACGTCTCGAAGAGGACCTCCTCATCATCCTTTATGACGTACATGGAAGGGGCCGAGCGGTCCGACCGTTAATACGCGAGCGTGGCTTTATTGATCATTCTTTAATACTCTCATTTACGCGGCTACCCATTTCTACTCTCTATGCCTCTATATACCTCCGACAGTAAAATCAATTCGTTACATCGCCCTTTAATTCTAATTTGTGAAGTGATTCGTATTCGTATTGTTCTGTAAGCATCCACGGCGACTGGAACTATATATATCATCGCTTCACTGACTCGTGCGCAACCTTTGCTGCGCGTCGTGTTTGCTTGATTTCGTAAATAAGGCAGCTAGGGAGAAATTTTTGACATGGCGCTGGCTTTTGTGTGTTGAGCCACTCAGCGAGATTGGAGGCAGATCGTCTTACTTGACAACACGAAGCCGTGCGAGCTGGCTGAGAGAGAGAGAGAGAGAGAGCAAATGATAAAGGAAAGGTAGGGAGGTTAACCAGGACTGAGCCCGGTTGGCTACCCTACACTGGGGAAAGGGAAACGGGGACGGAAAGATTAAAGAAAGAAGAGAAAGGCCACCGGGGATATCGTTCAGTCACTCAGTCCGGATCACAGACGCTGACTCAATCCTGTATCTTTCAAATATCGCAGCAGCGCTTTTGTGGCCTTTTGTAGCTGCGATATACGAGGCCATGGTCCCAAGATCTTGTTCAAGGTGAACGGTTTTCTATCTAACTGGTTGCGAGGTGGCTGAAAATGCGGACGGGAATGTATGGGCCGGTCCATCAGCCCATATCGGGAAAACTAGAAGCAGCAACCGATGAAGGTGTGGTTGCTGCTCGTCTAACTTACGAATATCCTCTGCCGACGACGAAGACGCTGAAGACACTATCTCGGCGACATAACAACGGCACGCCACCATCCCGACGAAGCCTGCAGGCAAAGAATGCACCGACCAAAGAACTGACGATGCGACGTACCAGCCTTACGTCAACGCAATGCAGCTGTGATCCGACGCCAAGACCTAACTGCAACGGAAAATAAAGAGCTAAAGACCTCGACGTGCTTCTCGACGGCCACGCAGTCACCGCCTTAGTGGACACAGGAGCCGACTACTCCGCGATGAGTGAACCCATCACCGCCCAGTTGAAGAAAGTTGAGATTGCATGGGAAGGCCTTCAAATCCGGACAGCTGGAGAACACCTAATAACGCCAAATAGAATCTGCACGGCAAGAATTACGGTTCATGACCGAATCTGCCCTGCCACCTTCGTTATCCTCCAACAATGTCCACGAGACTTCATCCTCGGCATGAATTTTTTGAACCAACACGGCGCAATCATCGACCTAAAGTTGAAATCGATAACGCTGTCGGAAGACCAAGTGATAACGGCATAGAGTTGTCGTAGTCACCACGCCTTGAGTGTGCTCGAAGATCAAGTAAGCATCTCGCCTCACTCCAGCATTGTTATTTCTACCGGTACAGAAACACCGGCAGACGTAGAAGGCGTCATCGAGGGCGATAAAAACCTCCTTCTTTATCGTGAAATCTGCGTCGCAAGAGAAATCGCTCGACTGCATGAACGAAAAGCGAAACTGATGCTGACAAACTTGAGCCAGGAGTTTAAGCACGTCAACAAGGGCACGACGATCGCACCACATCGGGGAAATTCTGGAAACCAGCAATGCGTTTGTCTTTTTGGATTCTGTCGCATTTACCCCGACGACCATAGTTCCCGAACCAGACTTCGACATAAATTCAAGTCTCTCCGTGAGTAAGCAGCAACAGATCAGATATATTCTCCGACGATACAGACTGCTTTTCGACGTCATCGCGGATTCGACGAACACCAGCCGCGAAGTATCGAATAATAACCGAACACTGCGCTCGACCTCCGTCAGAGCCTTTACCGAGTTTCGACGCGAGAACGTGAAGCTATAAGACAACACGCCGACGAAATGCTCCGTGACGACATTATCCAGCCGTCGAAAAGCCCGTGGGCATCCCCTGTTGTCCTGGTGAAGAAAAAGGACGGAACACTGCGTTTGTGCGTCAATTATTGTCAACTGAACAATATCACGAAGAAGGACGTATACCCCCTCCCACGTATAGACGACGCATCGGATCGGGTCTGCAACGGTAAATACTTCTAGTCGATGGATCTCAAGACTGGCTACTGCCAAATAGAAGTCGACGAGCGAGATCGCGAAAAGACCGCCTTCATCACGCCAGACGGCCTATAAGTTCAAGGTCATGCCATTCGGACTGTGCTCGGCGCCTGCAACGTTCCAGCGCGTGATGGACACGGTGTTAGTAGGATTGAAGCAACAGACCTGTCTTCTTTACATGTATGACACCATCGTCGGTGAAAATTTTGACAATCACCTTAGGCGGCTTGCGACAGTACTAGAGGCCATAAGTCATCAGGGTTCACTCTGAAGCGTGAAAAGTGCCACTTCGCTTACGACGAGCTGCTGTTCCTGGGCCACGTCATCAGCAAATCTGGAGTCCGCCACAACCTGCGGAAGACAGCTGCCATCGCAACGTTCCAGCAGCCCATCGATAAGAAGGCAGTGCGTAGATTCCTTGGCATGTGGCCTACTACACAGGCACTTTGTCAAGGACTTTTCACGCATCGCTGAGCCACTGACACAACTAACTAATTGTGATGTCGAGTTCAAGTGAGAAACGCCACAGGCCGACGCATTTGAACAACTCAAACGACACATGCAGTCGCCAACGGCACTTGCGCACTTCGACGAGGACGCCGATACAGAAATCCACAGTGACGCCAGTAGCCTAGGCCTCGGTGCCGTCCTAATCCAGAGGAAAGATGGACTTGAACGGTTGATAGCTTACGATAGCCGGTCGCTGTGAAAAGCGGAAGGCAATTATTCTACGATCGAAAAGGAATGCCTCGCCATCATTTGGGCTACAGCGAAATTCCGCCCTTACCTATATGGCAGGCCATTCGAAGTCGTCAGCGACCATCACGCGTTGTGTTGGCTAGCGAATTTAAACGACCCTTCAGGACTCCCGGCGCGGTGTAGCCTCAGGCTTGTTTGGATCGGACCGCTGGTACGATCTGTTGGGAACTCGGCGCTGACGCCCGTGGTTGTACCTGGGTCGCAAGCCCCAAGGGTAGCGTTGGCCTGGCGGCCTGGGGTACAACTGCAAGCATCCGAAGGTCCCGGCAAAGCATGAGTCGACTGGTAACAACGATACAACTTGTTTATTTTAACATCGCAAAGAGTTGGCGGTCAGGTTGACCGAAGTAGAGAGACGGGAGAGCACTTCACTCAACAGAAGAAATCGGAGCCCTCCTTTTTGGCGTCCGGGGGCAGCTGTTTTTATACTCTCGCAGTTGAGGGCAAGAAGGAACCCCTCAAAAGACGAGCACGGGAATGTACAATGGGCTAATGGTGACGCACACTGTCGTGGCGCTGCGCACGATCTCGTAGCACCCTGTCGTGGCGCTGCGCACGATCTCGTAGCACCCCGTCGTGGCGCTGCGCACGATCTCGTAGCACCCTGTCGTGGCGCTGCCGGTCGGACACAATGACTGTAACGAGAAGATGGTCCCTGCTTTGGCATCGCCTGTTTCGGGCACAATGACTGGAACGAGATCCCTGCTTTGGCATCGCCTGTTTCGGGCCCAATAACTGGAATGAGATCCCTGCTTTGGCATCGCCTGTTTCGGGCACAATGACTGGAACGAGATCCCTAGGCGGTCGCATCGCCGCAGACGCGCCTGGAAACACCTGGCGATGAGTGTTGCGGCGACGATGATCGGGCCAAAATGTCTGCCGCCCCGCCGCGGTCGCGCCGGCAAAACCACGTGTCGCAGGCGAAACGCAACAGACCGCCCCGCCGGGGGAAGGAGATCCCGATGGACAGGGGACTGCATCCGCTGTCCGGAGGGATGTCGCTCGATGATGCTCATAACCGAAGTCGGGCGTCCCTTGACGTTTCTTGAGCGCAGCGCACAGAGAAGGCCTCGTTCTCTCGTTCAGGTTCGCACGGGACACTGCAAAGTGACTTCGGGAGAGTTCACATTTTTGTTCTCGTTCCCGGCAAGCGTTAGAACTACGCTGAAAACTCAACCGCTCAGTCAGCAAGCACGGCACAACCCTCACTAAGCCCTGCCAGGCTCTTTCCCCTTTTTATACCACTGCCTAGTTCCTTACAGTAGTCTAGCATCACTCAGAACGCGTCCACAAATTGAAAAATTGCACTAGAAAGCATATCATCACTTTGAAACACTAAACAAAAGCAATATGTTAAAAAAAATCCTGCCTCAGGAAGAAAAACATCAGTAACAAACAATTTTGAGGCTGATTCCTACGTTAGGGGCTTCGACTTAAGCCATCGGCGTTACCGTTGAGACTCCCCTTTTTGTAACGCACCTCAAAGGAATATTGTTGTAAAGCGAGGCTCCAGCGCAGGAGGCGGCCATTTTTGGGAGAGATGGTCTGCAGCCATTGGAGAGGGCAGTGATCCGTCTCAATGATAAACCTCGAGCCGGCTAGATAGCATGACAATTTCTGAACGGCCCACACAAGACATGCACACTCTTTCTCGGTGGCGCTATACGCCTGCTCACGACTGGTCAGCTTACGACTAGCATACAGGACGGGGTGTTCTACTTCTCCATTTTCCCGTTGGCACAGTACAACGCCCATGCCTCGCTCACTAGCATCGCACTGAACAATGAACCCTTTTGTATAGTCTGGCGATCGTAGCACAGGCTGGCTTGTTAGGGCACTCTTTAGGGCGCTAAAAGCTCTTTCCTTGGTCTCGTCCCAGACGACTGTTTGAGGCTCTGTCTTTCTTAGAGCATCCGTCAGGGGAGCCGCGATATCAGAGTACCTAGGGATGTACCTCTGATAGTAGCCGGCGACACCCAAGAACGACCGAATATCGGTCTTGGTGCGCGGTTGCGGAAAGTCTCGCACAGCGGCCACTTTTATTTCAGAGGGGCGGCGACGACCCTGACCAATCACGTGACCGAGGTAGACAACCTCGGCCTGTGCCAACTGGCACTTAGGAGCCTTGACCGTCAAGCCCGCTTCGCGCAGGCGGGTTAGCACTGCCCGCAAGTGTGTCATATGCTCAGACCAGGATGCGGAGAATATCGCTACGTCGTCTAGATACGGTAAAGCGAATTCTTGCTGTCCCCGCAACACTTTATCCATGAGACTTGAAAAACAGTATGGCGCGTTCTTCAAACCAAAACTCAACACTTTAGGACGGAATGTTCCCATCGGTGAAATGAACGCCGCATACCTACTAGCCTCTTCTGTAAGTGGAACCTGCCAATAACCCCTGACAAGATCTAGGGTGGAAATAAACTGAGCGCTACTAACTTTCTCAAGGCGCTCCTCGATGTTAGGGATCGGATAAATTTGATCCTTAGTGATGGAATTAAGCCTGCGGTAGTCGACGCAAGGACGAGGTTCCTTGCCCGGTACCTCAACTAAAATCAAAGGGGAGGTATAATCACTCTCACCTGCCTCAATAACACCGAGCTGTAGCATTTTCTTTACCTCAGCCTCCATAATATCGCTCTGGCGGGGTGACACCCGATACGCCTTGGATCGTACTGGCTCTGGGGAGGTAAGTTCTATATCATGAGTAAGTACAGAAGTCCTACCAGGCCTCTCAGAGAACAGACCTTGAAACTCTTGTAATAGCTGGTGTAGTTCGGTTTTCTGCTCAGGCGACAGCGGTGCTTTACTGATAAGGTCACTAATGACTTGACCGGTGTCTTCCCTGTTCGTCACTGAGCCTAGTCCTGGAAGCTCGACCGGAAGCTCTTCAGGAACGTTTACCATCATGCACACCACTGCTTCCCTTTGTCTATAAGGTTTGAGCAGATTACAGTGGTAAACTTGCTGTGCTTTCCGCTTTCCTGGCAGACTTACCACGTAGTTAACGTCCGACAGTTTCTGAACAATTCGTGCTGGGCCCTCCCACTGCACGTCTAGTTTGTTGTTTAGCGATGTGCGCAATATCATGACCTCATCGCCAACCTCAAAACGACGGGCCCTGGCTGTCCGATCATAATAAACCTTGGCCCTCTGCTGGGCCTTTGTCATTGCTTCACCTGACAACTCCTGTGCCCTTCTTAAGCGTTCGAGGAGCTTAAGTACGTACTCCACCACGACTGGGTCGTCGCCCCTACCTTCCCATGATTCTCGAAGCATGCGAAGCGGAGATCGAAGCGAGCGACCGTACACCAGTTCAGCTGGCGAAAACCCCGTAGCCGCATGCGGCGCGGTCCTTAAAGCAAACATCACCCCAGGCAGACACAGCTCCCAGTCAGTTCGATGTTCAAAACACAACGCTCTCAACACGCGCTTCATGACGGAGTGGAGCTTCTCAACGGAATTCGACTGTGGGTGGTACACTGAGCTGTGTAACAGCTTTACCCCACACCTTTCGAGAAAAGTTGTCGTCAAAGCGCTAGTAAACACTGTGCCCTGATCTGATTGGATTTCTGCAGGAAAACCAACTCGCGCAAATATGGACAGTAGTGCATTAACTATCTCAACTGAGCTGAGTTCTTTAAGCGGCACTGCTTCAGGGAACTTTGTCGCTGGGCAGATCACAGTCAAAATGTGTCTGTACCCCGTGGCTGTTACCGGCAGAGGTCCCACAGTATCAATAACGAGCCGTCTAAAAGGCTCCGTAATGATAGGTACCAATTTCAACGGCGCCCTCGATTTGTCCCCTGGTTTGCCCACCCGCTGACAAGTGTCACATGTCCTCACGAAATGGTCTGCGTCCCGAAAACACCCTGGCCAATAGTACTCTTGCAAGAGACGGTCCTTAGTTTTCTTAACTCCTAGGTGTCCGGACCACGAACCCCCATGTGACAAGCGCAACAGATCCTGACGATAGCATTGAGGCACGACCAGCTGATCGAACTCCACTCCTCGGCGGTCTAGATACTTCCGGTACAGGACTCCACCTCTTTCCACAAAACGCGCAGTTTTCCTGGCGATACCTTCTTTGACATTGCAGCGCACGTTTTCCAGGCTGCCATCCTTTTTTTGCTCGGCTATCAAAGCCGACCGGCTGACTTTTAGCAACCTATCAAGTCCGTCCGACGTAGGCGCGATGAGCAAATCAGTAGATAGCTCTTCTAACTTTCCCGTGTCGGGCATTTCCTCTCCAGTATCTGGCGCCTTTAACGTTACAGACTCAAGTTTATTCAGTTCGGGCGTGCTCTGAATATCAGCTTGCTGCGCCTCTGACCCTTTTTCGTTGTTTGATAACGTCGGCCCCGCAACTACCGCCTTTGCAGCGAGCTCCCGAACCTTCGACCTGGTTAAGGCCTGAACACTAGCTTCACCAAACAAAAGCCCCTTCTCGCGCAGGAGGTGATCGGACCTGTTTGAAAATAGGTACGGGTACTGGGGTGGCAGCATAGATGACACTGCCGCCTCCGTCTCAAGCGCTCCGAAAGGTCCCTCAATAAGCACTTTTGCTACCGGCAGACACACGCTATGAGCTTCCACGGCTTGCTTGATCCATGCGCACTCGCCCGTGAACATATGGGGTTCTACATAAGACGGGTGAACTACATCCATCGTAGCTGCGGAATCGCGAAGCACTCGGCACTCTTTCCCGTTCACGAGGAGGTCTCGCATGTAAGGCTCGAGAAGCTTCATGTTCTCGTCAGTGCTGCCTATTGAAAAAAACACAACTTTTGGTGTTGTTTCCGGACACTGCGCCGAAAAGTGACCCGGCTTCTGGCACGTATAACACAAGCGCGCTCGCCTCATCTCGAACCGCTTTCTGCGTTTGGCTGCCGCCGTCTCTTTACGTTTGGTCGGACTGCTTTCGCTCGCATCCGCACTACGCGTGTCCCCCTTTAATCTCATGGGCGTGAACTTCGGCCTCTCAAACTTCGAGCCAAATTCACCCTTTTGACCGTCCTTAGCTCCGCGAGCTCGACGCGTCACAAACTCCTCGGCTAGCTCAGCGGCTCTAGCCACCGTACTCACGTCTGGCCTATCCAAGACCCAGTATCGCACGTTCTCCGGTAACCGACTATAAAACTGTTCTAGCCCGAAGCACTGCAGAACTTTATCGTGGTCACCAAACGCTTTCTCTTCTTTGAGCCACTCCTGCATGTTCGACATAAGCCTATACGCAAACTCTGTATATGACTCACTTTTGCCTTTCTCATTTTCCCGAAACTTCCGACGGAACGCCTCCGCAGACAGCCGGTACTTTTTTAGCAGACTCGATTTTACTTTGTCGAAATCCTCTGCCTCCTCTCTATCCAAGCGAGCGACTACGTCGGCCGCCTCGCCGGGTAACAAAGTGAGCAAGCGCTGTGGCCACGTTTCCCGAGAGAACCCCTGCTTCTCGCACGTTCGCTCAAAGTTAACCAGGAACAAACCAATGTCCTCTCCAAGCTTAAACGGCCGCATCAGGTCAGTCATTTTGAACAATACGCGTTCTCCTGCACCGTGTGCCTGACTTCCATTACGAGCGCGTTCCATCTCTACCTCAAGACGCTTCATTTCCAAAGCGTGTTGACGGTCACGCTCTTCTTTTTCTTTCTGCTCTTTAAGTTCGCGCTCCTGTTTCTCTTTTTGCTCTTTAAGCTCGCGCTCATATTTCTCTTTTTGCTCTTTAAGGTCGTGCTCCTGTCTTTTTGACCTCTCCTCAATAGTCTCAAGGCATTCCGACAGCTCGTCATCCTCAGCCTCTAACTCAAGAATAGCCTTTAGCAGTTCAGGTTTTCTTAGTTTGTCTGAGACATCCAGACCCAACTCTCTTGCAAGCTCCAACAATTTCGGTTTGCGCAACGACTTCAAATCCATGGCTGCTCTGAATGCTGCTTTCTCTACTGCCTATTATTGTCTTGCCGCAAACTAACCCGGCAGCAACGACAACCACAATTACCAGCTCTGTTTCTGACACTAACAAAAGCCTGGCAAAGCTCAGAAGAAGAAAGTCCCGCACTCACCAAACCTCGCAGGCAGGAATTCCGCGCAGTCGTTCCGCTGCAGGCAACCAGTCGTCACACAGGGCTCGTTGCACTGCTCCCGGATCGTCGTTGAGCTGCTCAGCATACTGTCAACTGCATCTCTTTGCTGCTGGCCTCCGTTGTCGCGATCTCGCCGCTGGCAGACAGTTGTTTGAAGTCGGAGGCGATCTCACCGCTGCCAACCAGATGTTTGAAGTCGGAGGCGATCTCACCGCTGCCAACCAGATGTTTGGATCGGACCGCTGGTACGATCTGTTGGGAACTCGGCGCTGACGCCCGTGGTTGTACCTGGGTCGCAAGCCCCAAGGGTAGCGTTGGCCTGGCGGCCTGGGGTACAACTGCAAGCATCCGAAGGTCCCGGCAAAGCATGAGTCGACTGGTAACAACGATACAACTTGTTTATTTTAACATCGCAAAGAGTTGGCGGTCAGGTTGACCGAAGTAGAGAGACGGGAGAGCACTTCACTCAACAGAAGAAATCGGAGCCCTCCTTTTTGGCGTCCGGGGGCAGCTGTTTTTATACTCTCGCAGTTGAGGGCAAGAAGGAACCCCTCAAAAGACGAGCACGGGAATGTACAATGGGCTAATGGTGACGCACACTGTCGTGGCGCTGCGCACGATCTCGTAGCACCCTGTCGTGGCGCTGCGCACGATCTCGTAGCACCCCGTCGTGGCGCTGCGCACGATCTCGTAGCACCCTGTCGTGGCGCTGCCGGTCGGACACAATGACTGTAACGAGAAGATGGTCCCTGCTTTGGCATCGCCTGTTTCGGGCACAATGACTGGAACGAGATCCCTGCTTTGGCATCGCCTGTTTCGGGCCCAATAACTGGAATGAGATCCCTGCTTTGGCATCGCCTGTTTCGGGCACAATGACTGGAACGAGATCCCTAGGCGGTCGCATCGCCGCAGACGCGCCTGGAAACACCTGGCGATGAGTGTTGCGGCGACGATGATCGGGCCAAAATGTCTGCCGCCCCGCCGCGGTCGCGCCGGCAAAACCACGTGTCGCAGGCGAAACGCAACAGGCTGCAAGAATATGACATCACTGTAATCCGGACGAAAACACTCTGATGCCGATTGCTTATCACGCGCTCCCATTGACCAGCCACCGCAAGGTGACGAGGGTGATGACGCCTTCCTTGGAATAATAAGCGCAGAAGACTTCGCTGAAAAGCAACGAGTAGACCCTAGCTAAAAAGCCTCGTCGAGTATTTGGACGGGAACGCCGACGCTGTTCCTAGGGCATTTAAGCGTGGATTGCCTTTGTTCTCGCTTCAAATTAACGTACTCGTAAAGAAGAACTTCTCACCAGTCCGCACCAACTACCTTCTTGTTGTTCCCTCAGCGCTGCGTCCAGAAGTACTGCACGCCCTACGTGACGATCCGACCGCTGGGAACTTCGGATAATCCTGGGCGCTATTGAGGATACAGGAAAGCTATTACTGGCCGCGCCTGACCGCCAACGTCGCCTGTTACGTCAAGACATGCCAAGACTATCAGCGACGCAAGACACCGCCGACAAGGTCAGCAGGATTTCTACAGCCGATCGAGCCTCCTTACCGACCATTTAAGCAGATGGGAATGAATTTGTTCGGACCTTTTCCGACGTCAAAATCCGGAAATAAGTGGATCGTCGTGGTGACAGTCCACCTCACCAGCTTCGCTGAAACGAAACCTTTGCCGAAAGGTAGTGCAGCATAAGTGGCGAAATTCTTCGTCGAGAACATCGTGCTGCGACATGGCGCCCCAGGAGTCCTCATCACCGACAGAGGAACGGCATTTACAGCGGAGTCCACGCAAGCCATTCTGAAATACAGCCAGACAAGCCACAGGAGGACAACGGCCTGCCACCCGCAGACGAATGGTCTTACGGAGTGCCTGAATAGGACCCTCGCCGACATGCTAGCAATGTACGTCGACGTCGAACACAAGACCTTGGATGCCGACCCGCCGTACGTAACCTTCATTTACAACACGGTGGTGCAAGAAACAATACAGATCGCGCCATTCAAGCTGGTTTACTGCAGGAACCCGACGACGACTCTCGACGCGATGCTGCCGCACGTCACCAACGAAGAGAATCTTGACGTCGCCACTTATCTCCAGCGCGCCAAAGAAGCCCGACCCAATATGGCGATGATGACTTAGCGAGAAGCTTTTACGCCGCTATTTCGTACCATAAAAGATCATCCGACGCACTGGCGCACTAGACTATGAGGTCGTGCCAGATGGCATTTCGCTATCACAGCGGCGCCGCTCACGACCTGAAGTAGTCCATGTTGTGCCACTTAAGCCGTCTTACCAGCGCTAACAAAATTTGGGATCAGCCTTGTTAAACTTTGGGACTTTGCATAGCTGAACTTTGGACTTTCTTTGAACTGTGATACTTTGGGTTTTGTTTCATTGTTTCTTGTTACTTTTGTGTAATAAGTGACCTTATTGTTTTTCGTTCTCCTGTTTGTAGCATCGGGACGATGCTTTTTGAGAGAGGGGTATTGACATGGGGGGGGGGGGGGTGTACTTCTTTATCTTTATCGGGTGTCCGCTTTTCCCCACCCAACAAATGTTATCGCACGGCGCAGGACGTGCCTGCATGTATCGGAAGTTTCTTGAATGCTATTGATGATTCTATCAGCTATCCGTTGTCACGTACCGAACCTTGTGTAATCTGATTTCATGTATGTGCCACGCGAATGGTGGAGAACTTTCTGGGAGACACGCGGGCGCCACCGATTACTCTGGAACCTTCAATGACTCGTGTATAAAAGCCGACGCGCTTGACCGGCAGATCTGATTTCGACGACTGCCGACCGTGTTCGCCGCTCTTGCTGTGCTAGGAGTCTAACTTGCTTTTGTGGGCACAAGTTCGTCCAGCAAAACGCTAGTTTCGCCATTCAGTTTTCCTTTCTTCACCGTCACTACAACGTGACAATATATGACCTGCTTGTCGTCAATTGCAGCACTTTTATCCTGGTGTCGGGTTTAAACCAGCGAACGCAACAAATCTCGGTAGCCGGCGATTGAAACCAAAATTCTGCTGTGAGCAGCAAGTTTTATCTCCTGTGTAACCTTCTAAAAAAAAAAAGAAGCTGCACTTTACGACATTTTCTTGATTCATGAAGGGAGGTTTAATGTTCAATATGACAGGGGCTTATATGACAGTGTCGGGTATGTTTCATGCGCACCCGTTAACGTACGGATTCTCTTTATCGACCCGCTCCAGTGACTTGGTGGCTGTGACATTCTGGTGTTGAGCACGAACGTAACGGGTTTGAATCCCAGTTGCGGCAGCTGTCTTCTGATGAGGGCAGACTTCGGCGATTCTTAGGGCTCTAAACTCATTCACTGCGACAGCAGTTATTCTCTGATGGTGGGGACCCCCATCTTGGTTGCTTGCTTGCTTGCTTTCTTGTTCCTCAAATACTTGCGTTCATCCACCACAGGGGACTGGCTAAGAAGCCAGTAGTTCTGAAGGCGGTTGATGATTCATTGAAAGTAAGTGTGTAAGGCGTGCACGGTAAGCCAAACACGCGAGCACGAGAAGCTGCCGCAGAAGCTTTCTACAGCTTTTCAGCATCGCTGAATTACTTTGAAGGCCTTATCTGGAGATTATCTACCTCGGAGGCCATAACTCCTACAATTAATGTCATGTAGTGACATTATGCGGTGAGTCACAGAAGATTTGTGCAAAATAAGTATTTTTTTTCCTGTACACATTCAGTCCGATATCAAGCACTTGACCAGTGTGTGTATGCAGGTCTGTATGCTATAGAGATACCTATGAGCCGGAAATATAGCATTATTCGGGTATTATATAGTGATTTATTGTTGCGCAGAGAACCGACAGGGCCTCACTTGAAGCTCTGTGTGGGTGAAAGATACTATCTTATAGGAGCCCGTTTCTCGTAGTTCGGATTGTCTCTAGCGGACGCAACGTGCTCGACAGTGGGCGCGCTATACTTTTCTTCGCTTTGTGGAGGTATAGCGAACTTGAGGATCTCGGGGCGGTCTGGCGAAGACGTGATAAGGTCGATGACGACGACAGTCGTCGTCATCGTGACGGAACGGATGGATGGACAATCAAAGCAAACCCAGTTTAGAGCACCTAATTGCCGTGGCAGTAAGACGCTTGTGTGTCGAGAACTGGCTACATCATGCGCACTTGGGTGGGCAAAACTGATTTTATTTGTTCCTGGGGTTTCACGTGCCTGAAACGCGACCTTATTATGAGGCGCGCCCCAGTAGAAGGCTCCGGGATGATTTAGACCCCCTGGGATTCTTTTAGTGCGCACCCAATGCACGGCACACGAGCGTTCCTGCATTCCGGACCATCGGACTGCGGCCTCCGCTGTCGGGATCCAACCCACGACCTTGAGCTCAGCAACGCGACGCCGTAGCTACTGTACTAGCGCGGCGGCTACAAAGTGGGTAAAATTAATCTGGAGTCATCCACTACGGCGTTTCTTGTAGCCGATGTGTTGCTTTGGGACGATACACTTTACCGAATAATCAAAGAATATTTATTGGGCCTAACGAGGAGGAGTCTCAATGCAGTACACGCTTCGCATAAAACTCGTTTAGATCGTGGCAGTACATTGTGTCGCTATATTGATTCAACGCTAGCCCATTATCGTCGACAGCCATCGCGACATGGGTTCTGCCCCAATTTTTTGTTACGTGTCGCACATTTTCCCTACAGAAGTCTAACAGACGTCATGGGCAACTTGCCAGACACCCGTTACAACTAATCGTATTCTTTCGCACTTACCTCTCAATCAACACCACGAAGCCCAATGTATGAATCTTGCTACGCCGAGTTTCACACATCAAAATTCTGATTTAAGTGCGGGATCCTACCTCTCTTTACCTTAAGTTACATTACGCATATAAGCCATAGTTGTAATGCACGAAATAGTTGTTTCGTAGAAAGAGCAACGGACCAAAACACAACCACCCTTAGAAAACGCATGGTTTTGAGACTTGTATGATCGCATTACTCGCGTAGCTTCCGCCACGCGTAGCCTACTAATTATATGAAGCGGGGTGCATAAATTCAGTAAGATGCCTCCGGTCACTTTCTCAATGGCAATCACCCTTCAAGAACCTTTCCGCAAAGTGAATGACTTCATTAGCGCCACATTCCGTGATCCCGCAGACACCTTTGGGGGCGTTCACCCGTTCGCTTCGCGGCCTCTCCTGCCCTGCCAGGGGCGCTCGCAAGCTAGGGAGCGGATCGAGACGGCATCGCGCTGCCTGCAGCTTACGCTCGGGTGCCGGTTTGCCAACGCCTACGGCTTCCTCTTGCTCCCACATAGCGGGGCGAATGCGACGACGCAAGGCGAGCTTGCCGCAAGCCTCTAATCTCTGCGCCCAGGCGGTCCCTATATACCTAATACGCGAGTCCTGTTAGTCGCAGATTTAAGCCGTTTAGGCACCTGTCGTGCCACTCAGCCAGAAATCATCCTCCCCGCCTCGAGAACGAGGTCGTGCGGCGTCGGTAGAAACTGAGGAGGCGCTTTTGAAGCGCGTTTTTTCAGCCGGTGGCGTGTACGCTTCACGGTTTCCACGGGAACTGAGAAAACGACGAACGCGAAGGCACTGTAGCGCGTGAATAAGCACTCGCTATATACTCACGCCACACGAGAGTAAAAAAAAAAAAAAGAAAAAGCGAGGTAAATCCATACGTCGTGTCTTTAAAATCTCGAGACTTATCCGCTGCTAACGAGGCAGGCGATTCATTTCTCGGTGTTGAGTTGGCGAGAGAGACGAGAAAAAGGAGGCAGAACAAAAAAAAGATTATAAACTGATATATATATTCTGGTTCCTTAACCTCGACTTGAGACTTGTTTTCGCGGAGAAACTATAATCGGAGGAGCTCGAAAAAAGACATCAAAAAGAAAGTCACGCGAAATAAAGAAAGAAAAGAAAAGATTAAAAAATGCGTATTTTCGCGTATCTCGATGAAAAAGGTCTTTCCATCGCCGTTTCTAGCGCAAGTTTTGCGGTGACGCTACAAGCTTTGCAAATTACGGGCGTTCCGCTCCTCGACACCACAAGAAAACATCCAAAGTCTGCTTCGACTATTCCACGTGTTCTTCGTGAAGCTCGATAATAAGGAAATCGAGAGAGAGAGAGAGAGAGAGAGAGAGAGAGAGAGAGAGGCAGAAATAGAATAGTGACTGCATTAAAGGAGGAAACATCTCATGAGAGAACATCTTGCTAAGCAACAAAGAAACAGCGAGCATAGACAGAAAACGCCGAGTAGCAATCCTAATGCAATTAGGATTGCCGTATGCATGTATCGCATCGCGCAGCACTGAATACAGGATCCCTCTTCGTCTCACCGTCGAGCGATTTAGGCGAACGCTTCGTATCTCATCGGAAAATACATACTCCGCTTGAGTTTCGTTCTTCGCTTTTTTTTAAACGTCTTTATTTTTTGTGTACTTCATTTTTTTGTCGATATATTAGCTCTCGTATCGCTTTAGCGATTTCTGGCGTTGTCTGTCTCACGCCGAGATCAAAAACAAGAAAAACAGGAACTGCCTAACACTAACAAAGGTATTACTATGTTAAAGGATGACTATCCTGTTCGCGCTTACGAAACCCTGCTTTCGAAGGCATTTCTCCGGATACAAACTGACACGGGGTAAATGTTACGTAAACATCCGACAACGGCTGGGGGCTGGCCCCGACGAACGTTATCTCTAAGGGCACCCTTGAACAACCAGGCCTTTTACTTGAACTTTTACTGTTATCATCAATGTTATTTTTTCCCCAGAACTGCACGGGTCGTATGGCACAGACAGAGGCTCGTGTTCTTTGTGAATGCGTCGAGACATACAATGGGGCCGTTATGTGTGGGATTCTTGCTTTCGTTATTCTTTATATAGCGTCTCTTCGGAAACGCCCTTGACGACATCGTTCTCCCCACTGTTTCTTTTTTTTAAAGCAGAAGCTAAGTGTCGAACGTAACCTTTCTCCGCGTACGGGTCCCCCACTACAAGACACACGGGACAAGAAAGGCGCGGCGCTCGCTATTCATGCGAGAAACACCAGACGGCGCGGCGCTGTAACTGCCGTCGTTTTGCAACGCCAGCGAGTATGCTCGCTGCGTATACGTGCGTCGTGGAGGCAAATTTGCATACGACGAAGTACTTCTCTCAAAAAAGAAAAGAAACATCGCGCGAGGAAACTGATAGGAAAAATGAGGAACAACGGAAACGACACAAGGAAATGGCGGCGCGGCAAAACTGCACGCTGCCGTTTTGTTCTTCTCCTTTGCCCTCTTCCTTCATTTCTACATCGAAACCTTGAGAACCAGGACGGAGGCAACGATTTTTGCTGCTTAGAGAACAACGGCATTTTTGAGCGCAACGGAAGAAAAGAAAGAAAAGTTTGGTTGGCACCAGCGGGAAGCGTGTGCACGCAAGCACGTGTTAAAGTAGCACTCTCACACACATACAGGAACACAAAGCCCGCGGGGCAAGGAGTGAGAGAGCACAGATTGCTCTCTGTTAGAAATCAAAACACACACATAAAAAAACTGAGGAAAAAGAAAATTGACAGTGCAAGAGGGAAGAATCAACAACCATCCGCGGTTTGAAATAGACAATGTCGCCGTTGTATAGTTATTCACAATAATTATATTGCTGTAATGTGCGAACACGGGGGAAACATGGCGAACATGCAGCTAGTGCTGCATTGCTATAGTTAAACTGTCAAAAGATCAGCTACGACTCGGCTAGTCGGCAACAGGAGACTGGACACCTGGTATCTCTTGTTGTTGGCAGCAATAATAAATGTGACAACACTAAGCTATAGAAGGATGAACAGCGGCCCTGGGAAAAATGAAGAATGGCTCTGCTAATAAATATAATAAAGACGGCTTAGGGAGGAGGCTGGTCGTCATAATTGATATTATTGACTGCCTGCGCCAGTCAATTTGATACATCTGGCGACATTGTCCAAAAGGCTCGCGAAAGAGAGGAGCGAACAAAACGGAAAGGCCCGGAAGGGAGGCCGGGGGAGCTTGGGGAGAGGCGATAAGGGAGTGGTCAATATGAGAGCAGCCAGCCTTGAACTTTATTCCGTTCGCTTACGACGCACGGGGTCTGCGAGTCGCGCTCGTGCTAACGGGGGGTAGGCCGGTCGGCCGGGTAAAGATGAGCGCGACGCCAAAAGTGCAATTTTTCGCGCCCCGAAACGCTATCCCCTAATTGCCTTTGCCCGCCGCCGCCGCCGCCGCCGTGGACGGGAAAAGCGAGTCCTCCCCCCCTACCCCCCCGCCCCCCACAACCCGCTAGCACGGACGCCGGAAATGCATCCGCGGCGCCTTTCTTTCATAAGGAAGATGAATGGATTCTCCTTTGGCTGGGGGCCGCTTCGGCGAAGTGACACGCTCAACATCGGACAACACGCGCGCGGCCGTGAGTGCGGCAACTGCGCGAGCAAGAAGTTGTCAGTGAAAGACAAAAAAATCAGAACAAAGAACCCTAAAGGCTCTTTCTATGAACTGCGACTGAGAGCATTTGCAACGGCACGTTCGCGTCCGTCTTGCACGCGGTGCACCCTGGCGTGTGTGCTTTTGTTCATCAACAGCCGCTCCAGGTGCTGACCGACTTGCTACTATATATCGGGGCGCAGATATTACGCTCCGTGGTAGTGACTTTATAGAAAGGAAACTGAAGAGAAAAGTGCAGCATCGTAACTGTCTCTCATTGCGAGGACACCTCAACAGCATGCACGGGGGAGGGGTAAGGGTAATGAAAGAAGGAGGGAGGAGGCCTCCCCAGTCGAACGGCAAGGCCGATCGCCCGAAGAAGCCCCATGCACGGTCCTTGGCGAAGCCTTTTTGTTTGCTGCGGCGCGGTATTATGGCTGCTTCTATGCATGGCACTTGGCGAATGACGGCTGTTGCCTCCGAGATTAATGTGCACACCTTAACGTCGTTTACCGCCTGTCTCTTTGCTCTATTCTTGTTTTTGCGTGGTTAGACATGTGGCACAGCAAATAGGTAAGATGAGACGAACCAGTGCGAACAAAGAGTGCTTGCTACCGCAAGCCAAACATTGAATGAATTCAGATCTCTGGTGAACAGATGACACAAAAAAGTCTTCAGACAAGAGACTTTGCGAATCGCTGCAACCAATAAGTAGTGCTTGCCACCGCAAGTAAAGGGGAAAGCTTCGTTTTTCATCACAGTGCCCACACAGCGCCGGTCGAATCACATAGCCGCGAAAAGCAAACTTCGGTACCGGTGCCGGCTCTTGTTCGCTCGTGTTAATTGCTTCTGTCCCTTGTCATGTGCGGGTTATTTTCTGTCGCATTGGCGTGCTGACGTCTTTGCCATCGCATGGCGCGATTGTTTCAGTTGGTACAAAAGTGAGGCTTACGCCACCTGCTGTACAGTAAAAAAAACTGCATGATCAAACTCCATGATCAAGCTGCATAATCAAACTGCATGAACAAACTTCTGCGGCGCCCCCCTCCCTATCCTGCGTCCTTCTGGACAACCTCGATGTTAACTCTATCATATATTTGTGAAGCTGCGAACTTTCTGAAACCGACTGTCTGGCATACTTATACGCCGTAGTTGATTAGTGGCTGTGGTGTTGGGCTGTAAGCACGAAGTCGCGGGATTGAATTCTCGTCACTGCGCCCGCATTTAGATGGGGCCGAAATGCAAAAACACCCGTGTACTTAGATTTAGGTGCACGTTAAAGAATCGTGGTTTTGGGATGCAAAACTCCATCATTTAATTTTTTGTGTGTAATACTTAGATAAGCGCCATTAAAGGGGGTGTATTTAGCGTGCAGCCAAATCTAAGTTCGAGGTATTTGTCGCTGTAAGCTTCTTCATAACGCGAAACATTTTCTAAGCACTTGACAGGAACTGAGCATCTGGCGCTCATTTACGAGAGAAAAACGAAAGGTTGTCAGCGATTCTTATTCTGGAGTATTACGAAGGAGTTTTTCGGCGTGTTAAAATAACAGCAACACATGATATGCTTGACTACATAGTGTAGATAGTATTTTTCGTGCACATGAAGGCAATGCTGCTTTTACACAATGTAGGTAGCTGCTTCTCAAAAGGCGAAGTGGGATAGGGAGGTTGGGTGCTATCGGGAAACATTAACAGACGGAACAAGCCACCAGCAACGCTCAGCAGGACCTTTCTGTGTACATGTACCGTGTATATAGTGCACTGTTGCTTGTACGTTATAATCTTGGTCAACTTGACTCGCAATGCTCGTATTGTCATTTGCCGGACTAAAGTTATTCTAGACATGAAACCACTTCCGGGGCACAGTGATAATCGACCCTGTTCAATGCCACGGTTTTGATCAAAGTGCAATAGCCGCCCGTAAATTGTCTCACCAAGCAGCCCAACCTGAAAACGTTCAAAGCCATGCGCTCCCAATAGACCCGTCGTAACACTTTTGGAAGCGAAGGCTAGAGGCTGCGCTAGCGCACGAGTCCCGATTCAATCGTGTGCCGTCCGCGTTCCCCCTGCGTTGTCCCTGCTTCGGGCAGCGCTACTGTGGTTAGTCCGGACTAGGTGTGCTGTCAGACTGGCGGTCTACTCATCCTGGAGAGGGGACCGCAACCGAATCCCTTAAACATCCCCACAGATCGACACCGAGGAGCCAGGCGGATGTCCACCACCTCCTCTGGATCTGTCCGGGGATGCGGGCGGACCTCCACTGCTGCCATTCTTTAGCGGGGCTGCTGACTCAGAGGCCTACGGGACACGGACGTGCTCCAACAGCTGCAGCTTCTATGACTTCGTACATGTTGCCGGCTTACATACCCTGTCCTAATCACCCTTTCACTTTCCCTAGGCCCTATGGACCGTTTCTGACTAGAGATAAAGAACAATAACTGCTGCAGACAACCATTTTGATTCGGGCAGTATTAATACATTAGGCTGAAGGTGTGTGAGCATCAGTGATCATTTGTTCGTGTCGAGGCTTTGTCTAACTGGCAATGGTTATGAAACATGACACATGGACTTGCACTATTTTTACGCACTAATGCCGGCCATGTATGCAGCTCACTTAGCTGTAGTAAATTTCGTCGTCCTGGTGCTATTGTGTCGTCGTCATGCCTAGCAGAATGCTGAAAGTTACGTGTTCGAATATTTGTTTTTTAACGCACACGCGAAAAACAAATATTCGGTCAATTCCGGCCGAAGTGCAAAGCGTAGAAATCGATGTCAAGGAGTCCTTTCGTTCCGCTCGTTATGCCAGAAGATTAGGAACGTTCAGTGACCTTCGACCAAGAACTTCATAACGGTTTCTTTGCCAGGACGGCAGCCTCGCAAAAATCTCTGGCTTTTCAAAAGCTAGATCAGGTCGTTTGCCTTTCCTGTACCCCCACGCTTTCGTCGACGGTGCATAAAGAAGCAACAGCAAAAAAAGCAAACAAAGCGACAGGAAGGCCTGCGAGAATGAAGATAACGCGCATCCTTACCCGATCACGTGTAAAGGTTTGTGCTGTGCAGCAGCCAGAGATAATAAAACGTAACCGCGTCGGTTCGAAGACGGGGAATAATTGCCCGAACAGCGCCCCCGAATGAAAAGGTACGGGTAACGACCTCCGCGGGATGCAATGGGCGGCCGATGGAGAAAAGCTATAGCTCTAGGTTGCCAGGGCTTGCAAGGGGCAAGGGAGGGGGGCATTCACAGGCAGTTTCGGTCGTTTATCGACTGGAGAAATCGGTGAGGTACTGGTGTCGGTCGGCTAGCTGTTTTACAGCACGCCACCTATACGGGGGCGAAAAGGGGTGGCAAGGCCATCGTCCCTACACTCCCCCCACCCCTCCCTCCCACCCTCTATCAAAACAAAAAGAAAGAGAAATGATAAGCCACGCGTAGATGGTAGCAAAAGAGCAACTCACGCAACGGGTAAATGAGGATAGGAGGGGAGGGAAAAAAAAAGATGGCGGATGGAAAGCGAAACAAAGTCGGGACGCAAAGCGTAGGTTCCAAAGCATCGTCCTCCAACTCTCCTTCTCCCAAAATTCTCGCCTCATTCACTTCGCCAGAAAGAAAGAAAGAAATCATTTAGAAGAAGCCCCAAGGAAGCAATGGCTGCAGCGCGGCTTTCAGCCAAAATTATCGACTTCGAACAGGCCTTTGTCGTCGTCTCGGCCGATTTATTACGGCGGCAAAAATCTGAGACGCGGACATCATTTTTTTTTATCTCTCTTTCTTTAGTTAGTTGCCTCACCCGCCATTTGTTTTTCTTTCGTCATCGAGCTTCCTTTCTTTCCTTTTCTTTTTATTGTGTTTTGGCCCTTTCTTTATCGCACGCGCCGGGAGTTTCTATCGCGTCAGTGACTGAAGCCCGCGCGTGACGACGGGAAAGATAACCTTAAAGGCGCGGAGGCCGGGCTTCTGCCGAGGCCAAAGGGGCACCCGCCAGCAGATTGAAAGGAATTGTTATCCGCACAATGGGGAACTCAGTCACGTGATGCTTTCGCTCTCCCCCTCCTCCTCCTCCTCCTCCTCCTCCCCTCTGTATTTTTGATCGCCCAGTGGCGCTCCCTTTCACTCGCTTCGCGTAGCAGCTGAGAGTCTCTGCCTTTTCGGTTAGTGCGCGCCGGCTATACGGAAGCGGCAAAGCAAGCATGCCGCCGCGTTCAAGCGCATCGCGACGCCGGCGCACAACTTTCCGGGTCCCCGAAAGATATTAAGAGAACGTAATATCGCCGCAACGGGAGCACTTTCCTTCCTTTTTATTTTTTCCATGTATATTTTTTAGTCTTCTTTATAAACTCCGCTGAAGGCGACGCTCCCAACTTTGTGACTCTTGGCGCGGAATCCTCCTTTACTAGATCTATTCGAGCAGTATCTTTCGAGAAAGAAAAGTACAATGAAAAAAGAAGTTCGACACTGATCTGCCATGTTTAGTACTGTCGTTTAATCGGGCTTGAGAGACACTAAAGGGACAATTAAGACTGAAATTGATATTGAGTTTATTAACATATTGAATGGGGGAAAGTCCGAAGTAAAAAGTGAAAGTTAATTCACTTGACAGAGTTTCGGGCGAAGATGAGCTGTGTTAGTGAATCACGCTTCTGCAATACCATGCAAAGGCACTCTTTCTTGCCTTGGCTGGATGCGCGGTAAGGTAGAAAAGATACATAAAACGAATGAAGGGTGCCGACGCCTCCACGAAGTTACCCCGCCAGCTCGCCGTGGAGTCACTGATTTTTACGGCGGCGTCTGTTCGGGCCTAAGGTAATTTTTTATCTGTAAATATAGATTGCTTTGTATACTACAAAAGCCATTGATAGAACTTAGCAAGTTCTGACAGATTTTGAGTTCCAACAGCTTTTGATTCCCGAGCGCTTGTCGTCATTAGTTTATTTTCCATCCTCCTTGCGCTAATAATAGACAAACACAACTGAAAAAAAGAACGGAAGACGAGCTATGGTAGTGGTCACTGCTGGTCTGGCAGCTCAGGGGCTTCGCTTATGAGAAGGAAAGCGCGAGGACGCGTGCGCGCGACGCGCTCCTGAGAAATCGAGGTTGCGGCGAAGGCCGAAACGAGGCGGCTCAGTGTTTTAATTTGAATAATCTACGCTCGCTGGGCCCTGAATACATCGAGTGCCACGCGGGCGCGCGGCAGTCTTGGTGGCACGACGCGTTGCGTGCCCGCTTCAGGAGTGGTTTATAAGCCGGCTATAAGAGACAAAACAAAACAGCGTTTGCAATAGGACTAAGATTATTAGGAAGGACAAGAAGAAGCCGCTAGGAGAAGAACGCCCCCGGTGGTGGACGACAAGGGGAAGGAGAAGAAGACCCCGCCGCGAGACGAATTGTTAATAGAGGAATAATTATCGGCGTAATGACAACTCATTTGCATACGCTTTCCACGTTTTTTCTTTCTTGCTCATAGGTTAAAAAAGAAAGGGGGGCGGGGAGGTCTGCAGTGAGGGATGTTGTTTCGGTATTGCTGGATACCTCCCCCGCTTTTTGCTTCTATCTTTATCTCGACGTTTTCTTTTCGGTAAGATTGCAGATTGTTTCGGGAGTTTTGATAGTCGTTCGCGGCTCGGCGGCTGAAGAACGATGGCCAATGCAGGCGCGTGCTTCCCCGGGAGGGCGCTGCTTATCTCCCGAGTAGCGAACCGCGCGCGCGCAAGGCGCCTGCTTAAGGCGTCGAGCGGCTGAATTTGCATAGCCACAAAAGAGACAACTTTCACCTTCCTCTAAGTCAAGCTTATATTTAGCACACTCAGCGAATCAAATTTTCGCCAGTCCTTATATAATACTCTCCCCACTAAAAACTAAAAAAGAATGGAAGAGAAAGAAGGCGGTGATGGCGGTCGGAGTTTGCACTTATTTTCGATACGGGACGCCGGCATACCCGCCCAGTACTTCGGGAATACTCGCTGTTGTAACTTAAAGCGGGTAACGATCAGTATGATCATTGAGTGAAGCAAGACCTTCCAGGCGGCGCCCGATGTTGTGGCGTTCAAATACCGCTTGCTCCTAAATGCAGTGCAGTATACGCGCACGCCAATGTGTGACCAAGAACGAGAGGTTACGGCGATGCGCAAAGTGAACGTCTTCGGTTTGACAAGAATAATGCTAAAAAAAAAGAAACGTTGAAATTTCGACTCCGTAAAGAATGTTTTAATCCTTGTTGAAAAACCTTTGCTTCAGGTTAGAAGTTAGGTGCTTGTCTGAAGTCTGCCGAACGCCGCGTCACCGCTCCTTTAAGCTCCGGGAGCGATTAAAATTCAGTTTCCTAAGTGGAACGAGTTGCCCCCTGGCAATTTGTTCAAGCCGGTTCGGTCTCCGCTTCAGATTCATCGCACCGATCCTTGTTTCGGACGTGTTCTTCGTCAGCTACGATAATCTCTCCGGGACTCCTTCATTGTTGCCACTTTCTCTCTCTCTCTCAACCTCTTGCTTGAAGTGCGACAACAGGAGGGCGACAGAAAAAGAAAAGACGGCAACGAGTGAAACGCAGCCTAAATTAAAACAAATGGCGCGCGTCTAAGTCGAGGCAGAACGACAAACACCGTTAAGGCACGAGGACAACGTTGGTCCGGCATGTGGCAGTATACACAGCACCGTCGCTGCTGCTGCTGCTGGCTCTGCTGCCCCCCCCCCCTTCCCCTTCCTTTCGTCTCTTCTCTCTTTTAATCTCGCGAAACGAAACAGGCCCTTCGCAATCAACATTGTAAACAGCAAACTCGGAAGGGCTTTACGAGCAGTGGAGTTTAGAAACTCATTAGTCGCGATGTAAATGGCCAGTTCGCGCCGTCACGTCTCGTTTCTTTCCCTCCACTTCCCCCAACGGTGGTTGGACGGGCTCGACAAGCTGCTCTTGGGGGAAAAGGGGTTGTCTGTCAACTGGGCGTCGCCAAGCAGCGACACTGCAGCGCGAGGTCACACAGAAAAAACACAAAAACAAAGCAACACCGCAATGAAAGCGCTATAGCGAATGCCTGCAATGTAAGCCCAAAAGAAACGCGCGAGCTGGCAGCAAGACGAGACCAGAGGAGGGCGGAACAAATGGCCGCCGCTCTCAGTTCCGGCGTGCGCCGCCAGAGGGGTTTGCCGCGTGTTAGCTATAGCTTGCGCTATAGCGGTTCTCCCGTATACCCTCGCTGTTCGACCCCCTTACCTTCTTTTTACCCCCTGTCGCTCGTCCTTCCGTTTTTCGAGGAAATAATAAAGTACCGTTTTACAACACTCCTGAGTACACGCTGGATAAACAAGGCGTACGGTTATGAGAAAAAGGAGGGAAGGGGGGGGGGGGTTGAGTGCATATGTGCTTATGCTTGGCGCGTATGCAGAAACACAAGGCGAGGAGCGACGATGACAAGCTAAGGACAGCGCGAACAGAGGCTCCTCTTGCATGGCTGATTTTTTTTTTTTTTACGCAGAAGGAGGACCAGGAACGCGATTGAAATGAGAACAATGAAGCCCATATATGTACACGAAACAAACATAGTAGAGAGCTTTTTTTCTTTTCCCGCGTTAATTGTGAGAAACGTAAACCAGGCTTATGCGGGGCGAGTTATTTAGCCGCAATCTGAAAGATGGCGGTGGTCGTCGTCTTTGCTGTTTCAAGAAAGCTCTCCTCCTTTCGCTTACCCTCCCATCCTCCTTGAGAAAGGAGGAAACGTTTCCACGACCTTCGATTTTGAGACTACCCTCCCCCCCTTTCTTTTTCCACCTCCTCTTTCCTTGTTACCGAGTGTTATTCTCGCGCGCTAGTCTCAGCGCAAATGTCGTTACTGTTGCTGTCATCGCTTCCACAGTTCCTTCGCATTTCTGAGTTTTCTTTCTTTGTTTCTTTCTCACTGTATTTTTCCTGCGCAGTCTCAAGGGGGCAAAGAAAGCCGTGTTTGTCTTCAGATACGCTGACTGCTACGCTCGGCATCGCGAGGGGGTACGCGCGCGAGAAAATGAGCTTTTCTCGAAACCCCTTCCAACCCCTTCCCCACCACCTCCAACACCCAACAACTCGCGCGCATAATGCAGAGACGAGACGCACCGTGGCCCCTGCCGGCGCGCAATCCCTCCGTGACTGAGACGAGCCCTGGCGCGCGTTTTCCCAACCAAATAAGGCGCGAACAATGCAACGCTAATTTCGAACATGCGTCGACTCCCCTTCCTTCGTCTTTCTTGCGCGACATTTTTGTTTACTTACTTACTTTCTTGCTTACTCGCTTGTCTGTTTTTGTTTGCACCGAAGTCTTGTTCAGTGAATGCGAACGTAGAATGACGGATGAACTAGTTATTAAAGTGAGAGTCGCTCGTCGTTTTTCAATGTTATCTGCGTTATACAATGCCGGGACCTTCTATTCCTTTTTTTTTTCTATTCTTCCTTTGGCGAAAGTGGAGTGCGAGAAACAAGACTGACCTGCAGGCGGTACGTGTGCACAAACATTGCGTGATATTCTTGCCTCTGCAACGGCTTAAGCGCGCGTGTCAATTAATTAGGGTTGACACATATGCGCTCGCGTTTATTTGTAGCTGGCAAGAAAGGGCAGGGAATGATAACAAAAAAGAAAGCTAAGTTTATAGATGCGGCAACTCATGTGCACAATGTTTCACCGCCGTAATGCGCACGCGTTCGCGACGAGTAAAATTGATGATTGCGAGCCGAACAGGGTGCCACCTTCTCGCTCTCCACCCACGCTTCATCTAGTTACGCGAAAAGTGCGATGTTTTTATCCGCAGCGACCTTTCGCTAGTCACTGAAACGGTGCTGCGATACTTGGTTAATTAAATGCCAACTTATTCAACACGTCTCTTTTCTTACTGAAACAATGTATAGTTAATAGCCAACTGAACGAGATTGCGATCTCTTCTCATCAGTTCGTGTGACAAGTAATAAAAAGAAAGTAACGTGACTGTTAACAGAATTAATCGTAATTTTCTTTTCCCAGGGCGCCACTTTACTATCAGCTCTCACCTGTCACTATGAGCCGGCCGGGGAGAGAATTCCTCGTCGACTCCCCCGTGAGCTTGTCCCTCGTTTGGCATCGGTAGCTCCGATAGGAAAAGCTTTTGTCCACGTCCCGGATGTAAAGCTCGCCTTCGGGAAACATGTGGTACTTGGAGGCACCTGAAACAGGCGGGAGAAAGAGACCAACAACGCTTTCATTATTCGTCGAGAGAGATCGTACAGTTCGCACGGTGGTCGTTTGGGAGGAGGTGGCAAAAAGGGGTGACTAAATGACCGACAAGCGTTTTCCTATACATTTGCATTGAGCTAAACTGAGCACGTTCTGGTAGGCGAGTTGGTTATACATGTTTACGACGAAGGCGACAGATAAAACAACGCACGAAGAAAGAGGACACGGGACAACCACGTAGGCGCACTAACAGCTGAGCGTTTCATTTCTTGACACAAGAATAAATAGCTGCTGCCAAGAGTCAAAACAACAAGAAATAACAGCGCCGTCATCTGCGTCCCGCAACAAAAACACGATACAGAACAGCTTCTAAGCGCCGTTCCCAAGATACGCCAGCTCCTTTGCCGATCGAGAAACTGAGGGTTCGCCGATACAAGCATCACCACGCTTCTTGATCTCAAGTGTTTCCAATATCTCCCTTGTCTGTTGAACATCTGTTCTGTTCAAAACGAAGATTCTATCAAAATCTGGAGTGCACTCGTGAGCCTTACAATGAGCAGTAATGTGACCTGAGAGCTGGTTTTCCATCTTATATCGATGCTCATAAAATCTGTCATTCAGACATCTGCCCGTTTGGCCAACATATGATGAACCACACCACAAGGGAAGATAATAACCTACTTTTTTACATGTCCGACATGCTCTTAAAGCTAAAGAAAGACAGAGTAAGACGGCAGCGATGTTGGCGAGAAAAGCGTCTCATTGGCTACCCTACGCTGAGAGAGGAAAACACATAGAAAGAAGATAGAGGGAGAGAGGAAGGTGGATAAATATGTGCACATGCACGGATAGCACCACGCAGTCAAAGGCGCTCACACAACTAGAAGAACAAAAGTAACTGAGAGACTCCCTCTTTTGTTACTTAGACGAAGCCAGCAGGCAATGGATCCAAGGAAAGCATAGACGATATTAACCGTAGTTTTGATTGAAGTGGATGGAAATGAAAGTGGACGAAAATATAACTTGCCATCGGTGGGAGCCGAACCCACGTCTAACCGCATTACGCACTCGATGCTGTACCGTTGACCTACAGCACCGTATAATTACCCTTCTATAGGTTAGACATATCTGATTGCGCTATGCTTAGCTCGTTTTCAGCGAAAGTTAGCTTATCTTATAGAGCCCGTGCTCATATATTTAATAGGCAACAAATGTTAGCGCGATAATTCCAGCTCACTTCACAGACGCTGCGCCCCTTGGTGGCGTGCTGAGGAACAGTATCGCGAATTGAGCCGGTCGGTCACACATAGCGAAGACACCTAAATGTGGTTAACGTTATGTTTTATTTATTTTTATTTTTCGACGCCGTTAGTTGCTTTCACTTTTGCAGAGGTACATTTCACCCCGAAAGAGTCGCTGCAAATGAGCCTTGGATTTTCGTGTCAGAACTGAACAAATGTACGGAGGGGGTCGGAGGAAATAAATATTACGCAGCTCGCACGCAGTGTCGGAATCGATGCTATGGGAAGCATTTTGCCGGCGTTTCAGCATCGTTTGTTGATCTGCGAGGCGCTACCAGGTGGACCAACGTATTTTTCTTAGGCGAGCAATCGCCCGCACGACGCGAGCGTGTGTGTGACGACAGCAGCACGGCGGCGACGACGGCGTTTGTATGACTACGGCGGCGGTGATATGACGGCCAACTTATAGCACACCGGCGAGTAAACGTCGCAACATTTTCCGTTGCGACCTGGGCCGATCCCGAAGGCGGTAGAATGCTACATACCGCATCTGCGTATCGCAATACTACGTGCTGTAACCCGTTGCCGCAAGAAAAGTACCGGGAAAAATGGGCTGGTATTGAAGGCGGGGTTGCAGTGCCACATAGCGCCTCGAAGCACAAGCTGCCACTAGCGAAGAATTGAGGAAGCTGGCGCGCTCTCGTTTTTATGAGCAACTTGTTGTCATGCGACGTGACGAATGCGAAGGACGACGTTAACAGTGGTAATCAATCAGGCGTTCCATTACCCCGCGTGTGCCCTAATGGAAGTTCTCTCCTTTTTAAAGCAAATTGTTGATATGCCGCGAGACGGTCGCGCCAATCGTTTCAAAGTGCTAGTTGGCACTTGAACTTCAGCAGCGCGCACAAAAAAAAAAAGAAAGAGTATTTAGTGGCGACTTCGCGGTAAAAGCGAGAGAAATGCGCAACTCTTTGAGGACCCGGACCCATGCCTACAGCCGCGTTCACCAATGCCTCTTCGAGGAGCGAAGTGCAACTGACGGTAGTCCGGAGCAGACGACCATCAGTTGCAGCACATCCCCTATTTACCTCTGCCACGTGAGCGGCTTCCCGCAATACACTTCCTTCCCCTTTGACACTCCTGATGCTAACGCATTAAAAGACCACCTGTGGACTAATAGCAGAGTAGTGGACATTCATGGTGGGGAGCCTGATTAAATACCAGCTTCGGACACGTTGTTCGTTTGAATAGCAATGAATAGCGCGCAGAGGACGGGCCAGTAAAATGCAGACACATGAACAGTACGAGCGCTATATAGTAGCCCTATATAGTCAGCACTATATATATAGTAGCGCTAGCATTGTTTGTGTGTGTCTGAATTTTACTGTACCGTCCTCTGCGTGCTATCCATTGCTATTCAAATCATGCACCAACAACCCCAAAAAGCTACGCTGCTCAATTACTTGTTCTATTGCTTTCTAATTATTTTTAAACTGAAGAGCGCCGAAACGAGGCGTGACATTAACCTACCTACCTACCTATGCCGTAAAGTGCCTGGTATGAGGCAAGGAAGAAAACATATTTTGGATTAAAAGAAGACTGGCAGCGTTTGTCGATGTCCACAAATCATCGACCTTGGCGATACGCTGAAGCAAGAGGCGTTTAATATTGACACGTGTACTTGTCTTTATCGGGGGACACGTTTCGCCACCTAGCAAATGTTATCGCACGGCGCGGGACGCGCCTGCATGTATCCGAAGTTTCTGGAAAGTTATCGATGCTTCTATCCGCTGTCTGTTGTCGCCGAACCTTATGTTATCTGATTTCATCGCGTGACGCGAACGGCGTAGAACTTTGTGGAAGACACGCGGGTCCAAGCGATTAGTCTGGAACGTTCGACGACTGCTGTATAAAAGCCGACGCGCTCGACCCGCTGATCAGATTTTCGACGATCGCCGACCGTGTTCGCCGCTATCGTTGTGCTATATGTGTAGCCTGGTGTTGCGTTTCGCCTGCGACACGTGGTTTTGCCGGCGCGACGGCGGCGGGGCGGCGGACATTTTGGCCCGATCGTCGTCACCGCAACACTCATCGCCAGGTGTTTCCAGGCGCGTCTGCGGCGATGCGACCGCCTAGGGATTTCGTTCCAGTCATTGTGCCCGAAACAGGCGATGCCAAAGCAGGGACCATCTTCTCGTTACAGTCATTGTGTCCGACCGGCAGCGCCACGACCAGGTGCTACGAGATCGTGCGCAGCGCCACGACATGGTGCTACGGCGTCGCTACGACAGTGTGCGTCACCATTAGCCCATTGTACATTCACGTGCTCGTCTTTTGAGGGGTTCCTTCTTGCCCTCAACTGCGAGAGTATAAAAACAGCTGCCCCCGGACGCCAGAGGAGGGCTCCGATTTCTTCCGTTGAGTGAAGTGCTCTCCCGTCTCTCTACTTCGGTCAAACCTGACCGCCAACTCTTTGCGATGTTAAAATAAACAAGTTGTTTCGTTGTTACCTGTCGACTCATGCTTTGCCGGGACCTTCGGATGCTTGCAGCTGTACCCCAGGCCGCCAGGCCAACGCTACCCTTGGGGCTTGCGACCCAGGTACAACCACGGGCGTCAGCGCCGAGTTCCCAACAGATCGTACCAGCAGTCGGATCCAAATATCTGGTTGGCAGCGGTGAGATCGCCTCCGACTTCAAATATCTGGTTGCCAGCGGTGAGATCGCCTACGACTTCAAACAACTGTCTGCCAGCGGCGAGATCGCGACAACGGAGGCCAGCAGCAAAGAGATGCAGTTGACAGTATGCTGAGCAGCTCAACGACGATCCGGGAGCAGTGCAACGAGCCCTGTGTGACGACTGGTTGCCTGCAGCGGAACGACTGCGCGGAATTCCTGCCTGCGAGGTTTGGTGAGTGCGGGACTTTCTTCTTCTGAGCTTTGCCAGGCTTTTTGTTAGTGTCAGAAACAGAGCTGGTAATTGTGGTTGTCGTTGCTGCCGGGTTAGTTTGCGGCAAGACAATAGTAAGCAGTAGAGAAAGCAGCATTCAGAGCAGCCATGGATTTGAAGTCGTTGCGCAAACCGAAATTGTTGGAGCTTGCAAGAGAGTTGGGTCTGGATGTCTCAGACAAACTCAGAAAACCAGAACTGATAAAGGCTATTCTTGAGTTAGAGGCTGAGGATGACGAGCTGTCGGAATGCCTTGAGACTATTGAAGAGAGGGAGACTGCAAAAAGAGAAGAGCGCGAACGTAAAGAACAGAAAGAGCGAGAGCAACAAGAGAAAAAAGAAGAGCGTGACCGTCAACACGCTTTGGAAATGAAGCGTCTCGAGATAGAGATGGAACGCGCTCGTAATGGAAGTCAGGCACACGGTGCAGGAGAACGTGTATTGTTCAAAATGACTGACCTGATGCGGCCGTTTAAGCTTGGAGAGGACATTGGTTTGTTCCTGGTTAACTTTGAGCGAACGTGCGAGAAGCAGGGGTTCTCTCGGGAAACGTGGCCACAGCGCTTGCTCACTTTGTTACCCGGCGAGGCGGCCGACGTAGTCGCTCGCTTGGATAGAGAGGAAGCAGAGGATTTCGACAAAGTAAAATCGAGTCTGCTAAAAAAGTACCGGCTGTCTGCGGAAGCGTTCCGTCGGAAGTTTCGGGAAAATGAGAAAGGCAAAAGTGAGTCATATACAGAGTTTGCGTATAGGCTTATGTCGAACATGCAGGAGTGGCTCAAAGAAGAGAAAGCGTTTGGTGACCACGATAAAGTTCTGCAGTGTTTCGGGCTAGAACAGTTTTATAGTCGGTTACCGGAGAACGTGCGATACTGGGTCTTGGATAGGCCAGACGTGAGTACGGTGGCTAGAGCCGCTGAGCTAGCCGAGGAGTTTGTGACGCGTCGAGCTCGCGGAGCTAAGGACGGTCAAAAGGGTGAATTTGGCTCGAAGTTTGAGAGGCCGAAGTTCACACCCATGAGAGCAAAGGGGGACACGCGTAGTGAGGATGCGAGTGAAAGCAGTCCGACCAAACGTAAAGAGACGGCAGCCGAAGCCGAACGCAGAAAGCGGTTCGAGATGAGGCGAGCGGGCGTTTGTTATACGTGCCAGAAGCCGGGTCACTTTTCGGCGCAGTGTCCAGAAACAACACCAAAAGTTGTGTTTTTTTCAATAGGCAGCACTGACGAGAACATGAAGCTTCTTGAGCCTTACATGCGAGACCTCCTCGTAAACGGGAAAGAGTGCCGAGTGCTTCGCGATTCCGCAGCTACGATGGATGTAGTTCACCCGTCTTACGTAGAACCCCATATGTTCACGGGCGAGTGCGCGTGGATCAAGCAAGCCGTGGAAGCTCATAGCGTGTGTCTGCCGGTAGCAAAAGTGCTTATTGAAGGACCTTTCGGAGCGCTTGAGACGGAGGCGGCAGTGTCATCTATGCTGCCACCCCAGTACCCGTACCTATTTTCAAACAGGTCCGATCACCTCCTGCGCGAGAAGGGGCTTTTGTTTGGTGAAGCTAGTGTTCAGGCCTTAACCAGATCGAAGGTTCGGGAGCTCGCTGCAAAGGCGGTAGTTGCGGGGCCGACGTTATCAAACAACGAAAAAGGGTCAGAGGCGCAGCAAGCTGATATTCAGAGCACGCCCGAACAGAATAGAATTGAGTCTGTAGCGTTGAAGGCGCCAGATACTGGAGAGGAAAATCCCGACGCGGGAAAGTTAGAAGAGCTATCTACTGATTTGCTCATCGCGCCTACGTCAGACGGACTTGATAGGTTGCTAAAAGTCAGCCGGACGGCTTTGATAGCCGAGCAAAAAAAGGATGGCAGCCTGGAAAACGTGCGCTGCAATGTCAAAGAAGGTATCGCCAGGAAAACTGCGCGTTTTGTGGAAAGAGGTGGAGTCCTGTACCGGAAGTATCTAGACCGCCGAGGAGTGGAGTTCGATCAGCTGGTCGTGCCTCAATGCTATCGTCAGGATCTGTTGCGCTTGTCACATGGGGGTTCGTGGTCCGGACACCTAGGAGTTAAGAAAACTAAGGACCGTCTCTTGCAAGAGTACTATTGGCCAGGGTGTTTTCGGGACGCAGACCATTTCGTGAGGACATGTGACACTTGTCAGCGGGTGGGCAAACCAGGGGACAAATCAAGGGCGCCGTTGAAATTGGTACCTATCATAACGGAGCCTTTTAGACGGCTCGTTATTGATACTGTGGGACCTCTGCCGGTAACAGCCACGGGGTACAGACACATTTTGACTGTGATCTGCCCAGCGACCAAGTTCCCTGAAGCAGTGCCGCTTAAAGAACTCAGCTCAGTTGAGATAGTTAATGCACTACTGTCCATATTTGCGCGAGTTGGTTTTCCTGCAGAAATTCAATCAGATCAGGGCACAGTGTTTACTAGCGCTTTGACGACAACTTTTCTCGAAAGGTGTGGGGTAAAGCTGCTACACAGCTCAGTGTACCACCCACAGTCGAATTCCGTTGAGAAGCTCCACTCCGTCATGAAGCGCGTGTTGAGAGCCTTGTGTTTTGAACATCAAACTGACTGGGAGCTGTGTCTGCCTGGGGTGATGTTTGCTTTAAGGACCGCGCCGCATGCGGCTACGGGGTTTTCGCCAGCTGAACTGGTGTACGGTCGCTCGCTTCGATCTCCGCTTCGCATGCTTCGAGAATCATGGGAAGGTAGGGGCGACGACCCAGTCGTGGTGGAGTACGTGCTTAAGCTCCTCGAACGCTTAAGAAGGGCACAGGAGTTGTCAGGTGAAGCAATGGCAAAGGCCCAGCAGAGGGCCAAGGTTTATTATGATCGGACAGCCAGGGCCCGTCGTTTTGAGGTTGGCGATGAGGTCATGATATTGCGCACATCGCTAAACAACAAACTAGACGTGCAGTGGGAGGGCCCAGCGCGAATTGTTCAGAAACTGTCGGACGTTAACTACGTGGTAAGTCTGCCAGGAAAGCGGAAAGCACAGCAAGTTTACCACTGTAATCTGCTCAAACCTTATAGACAAAGGGAAGCAGTGGTGTGCATGATGGTAAACGTTCCTGAAGAGCTTCCGGTCGAGCTTCCGGGACTAGGCTCAGTGACGAACAGGGAAGACACCGGTCAAGTCATTAGTGACCTTATCAGTAAAGCACCGCTGTCGCCTGAGCAGAAAACCGAACTACACCAGCTATTACAAGAGTTTCAAGGTCTGTTCTCTGAGAGGCCTGGTAGGACTTCTGTACTTACTCATGATATAGAACTTACCTCCACAGAGCCAGTACGATCCAAGGCGTATCGGGTGTCACCCCGCCAGAGCGATATTATGGAGGCTGAGGTAAAGAAAATGCTACAGCTCGGTGTTATTGAGGCAGGTGAGAGTGACTATACCTCCCCTTTGATTTTAGTTGAGGTACCGGGCAAGGAACCTCGTCCTTGCGTCGACTACCGCAGGCTTAATTCCATCACTAAGGATCAAATTTATCCGATCCCTAACATCGAGGAGCGCCTTGAGAAAGTTAGTAGCGCTCAGTTTATTTCCACCCTAGATCTTGTCAGGGGTTATTGGCAGGTTCCACTTACAGAAGAGGCTAGTAGGTATGCGGCGTTCATTTCACCAATGGGAACATTCCGTCCTAAAGTGTTGAGTTTTGGTTTGAAGAACGCGCCATACTGTTTTTCAAGTCTCATGGATAAAGTGTTGCGGGGACAGCAAGAATTCGCTTTACCGTATCTAGACGACGTAGCGATATTCTCCGCATCCTGGTCTGAGCATATGACACACTTGCGGGCAGTGCTAACCCGCCTGCGCGAAGCAGGCTTGACAGTAAAGGCTCCTAAGTGCCAGTTAGCACAGGCCGAGGTTGTCTACCTCGGTCACGTGATTGGTCAGGGTCGTCGCCGCCCCTCTGAAATAAAAGTGGCCGCTGTGCGAGACTTTCCGCAACCGCGCACAAAGACCGATATTCGGTCGTTCTTAGGTGTCGCCGGCTACTATCAGAGGTACATCCCTAGGTACTCTGATATCGCGGCTCCCCTGACGGATGCTCTAAGAAAGACAGAGCCTCAAACAGTCGTCTGGGACGAGACAAAGGAAAGAGCTTTTAGCGCCCTAAAGAGTGCCCTAACAAGCCAGCCTGTGCTACGATCGCCAGACTATACAAAAGGGTTCATTGTTCAGTGCGATGCTAGTGAGCGAGGCATGGGCGTTGTACTGTGCCAACGGGAAAATGGAGAAGTAGAACACCCCGTCCTGTATGCTAGTCGTAAGCTGACCAGTCGTGAGCAGGCGTATAGCGCCACCGAGAAAGAGTGTGCATGTCTCGTGTGGGCCGTTCAGAAATTGTCATGCTATCTAGCCGGCTCGAGGTTTATCATTGAGACAGATCACTGCCCTCTCCAATGGCTGCAGACCATCTCTCCCAAAAATGGCCGCCTCCTGCGCTGGAGCCTCGCTTTACAACAATATTCCTTTGAGGTGCGTTACAAAAAGGGGAGTCTCAACGGTAACGCCGATGGCTTAAGTCGAAGCCCCTAACGTAGGAATCAGCCTCAAAATTGTTTGTTACTGATGTTTTCTTCCTGAGGCAGGATTTTTTTTAACATATTGCTTTTGTTTAGTGTTTCAAAGTGATGATATGCTTTCTAGTGCAATTTTTCAATTTGTGGACGCGTTCTGAGTGATGCTAGACTACTGTAAGGAACTAGGCAGTGGTATAAAAAGGGGAAAGAGCCTGGCAGGGCTTAGTGAGGGTTGTGCCGTGCTTGCTGACTGAGCGGTTAAGTTTTCAGCGTAGTTCTAACGCTTGCCGGGAACGAGAACAAAAATGTGAACTCTCCCGAAGTCACTTTGCAGTGTCCCGTGCGAACCTGAACGAGAGAACGAGGCCTTCTCTGTGCGCTGCGCTCAAGAAACGTCAAGGGACGCCCGACTTCGGTTATGAGCATCATCGAGCGACATCCCTCCGGACAGCGGATGCAGTCCCCTGTCCATCGGGATCTCCTTTCCCCGGCGGGGCGGTCTGTTGCGTTTCGCCTGCGACACGTGGTTTTGCCGGCGCGACGGCGGCGGGGCGGCGGACATTTTGGCCCGATCGTCGTCACCGCAACACTCATCGCCAGGTGTTTCCAGGCGCGTCTGCGGCGATGCGACCGCCTAGGGATTTCGTCCCAGTCATTGTGCCCGAAACAGGCGATGCCAAAGCAGGGACCATCTTCTCGTTACAGTCATTGTGTCCGACCGGCAGCGCCACGACCAGGTGCTACGAGATCGTGCGCAGCGCCACGACATGGTGCTACGGCGTCGCTACGACAGTGTGCGTCACCATTAGCCCATTGTACATTCACGTGCTCGTCTTTTGAGGGGTTCCTTCTTGCCCTCAACTGCGAGAGTATAAAAACAGCTGCCCCCGGACGCCAGAGGAGGGCTCCGATTTCTTCCGTTGAGTGAAGTGCTCTCCCGTCTCTCTACTTCGGTCAAACCTGACCGCCAACTCTTTGCGATGTTAAAATAAACAAGTTGTTTCGTTGTTACCTGTCGACTCATGCTTTGCCGGGACCTTCGGATGCTTGCAGCTGTACCCCAGGCCGCCAGGCCAACGCTACCCTTGGGGCTTGCGACCCAGGTACAACCACGGGCGTCAGCGCCGAGTTCCCAACAGATCGTACCAGCAGTCGGATCCAAATATCTGGTTGGCAGCGGTGAGATCGCCTCCGACTTCAAATACTGGGGACGTATTCTGAAACGTTCGCCGCCGCGAAAGTATCGCCCTGGCCACGCCTCCGCCGTTGCGGCGCGCTCTGAATGGCTGCTTTGACAAAACCGGAAATTCAGGTGGCGCAAGTGAATTTCCGGTTTTGTCAAAGCAGCCATTCAGCGCGCGCCGCAACGGCGGAGGCGTGGCCAGGGCGAAACTTTCGCGGCGGCGAACGTTTCAGAATACGTCCCCTGTTTTGTGGACCCAGGTTCGCCCAATAAAAGTTAGTTTTGTCGTTCACAGTATTGCTACTGTGTTCTTCAACGTCATCGCCACGTGACAATATTGCGGGAACGTAATGACTTACTCTTGCCATGGTGGTGGGCTACAGTTCAAGAGCAAAAGTAATGATGGCAAACGGTTTTTCCGAAGATAACCGCTCCTATCATGTTTATCTCCCTTTTCAAAAGTCCTCTTTTTCACAACCAACCTCGTTGTCTCAGTGGCGTAGCAATGGTGGTGGGGAGGGGGGTTATGCAAGGGGCCAGTGGGGTGGGGGGGGGGTGTCATATACGTCTGAAGACACCGCTCTTGCCGCCGGCTTGACTGGGCGCAAATGGCAAAGAATGCCCCGGTATGCAGTAGCCCGTGCTCGTGTACACGATGCGTTGCGCCGCAGAATTGTCGGCTGCAGCTCTACCAACACCCCACGAAATAATTGCACGAATGTGCGGGCTAAAAGAATAAATTAGCAAGAGAGAGCGAGAAAATGATAAATGAAAGGTAGGAAGGTTAACCAGGACTGAGCCCGGTTGGCTACCCTACACTTGGGAAAGCGGGACTGAAAGATTAAAAGAAGAGAAAGTCCACTGGAGATATCAGTCGGTCACTCAGTCCGGTAGCTAAACTACTCGCCTTAGCGGAACGTTTAATGTGGGGTGTGCTCTTGCTGTGCTTCCATGCTGGGAGCAGGCGTCGCTAAACATACAGTCAGGCGTTGAGGCTCTTGGGTCCCTCTTCCGTTCTGAACGCGCAGCGAAGACGAACAAAGGCATCAGCAAGAGGGCGTTCAACGAGCGCGCCCAGCGCTCGCTTTTACGGCGAAGCGTTCGTTGAGAGCGACGTTGCATAAGTGCGGCCGTCAAAAATCGCGACTGGGATTCTCTGGATCGTCTTCAGACTCGGTGCGGCCGAAGAGTTTGGCGGCGTATGACTCGACAGGCTGCCTCTCCATTGCGAGTGCAGACCAACAGTAGTGGAAGCTTTCGCTAGCATGGTCTTCATCTTGGCCTGTTTTTTATGGTGATGCCAAGAATCGACGCGAAGCGTGCACTATTATGTTCCCAATCTTGTGGTGGTACCGCAGTTCGGATAATCACGTTTGTCCGTATAGCATCAAATAAAAAAGAGGCTTTATTGATCAGAATGAGGAGTACTCGTAATTGTCACAGCATTGGCGCCCGCGCAGCAGGGAGGCAAGTGGCGTTTTCCGATTTTCTATTAGGGTGAGGAGATCAGCGTCACTGACACACAATTTAATTTTCGTTTTCGTTCAGGGCTGCCCACAGCCAAAATACTGCGCGCCATAGTACCTACAACGATTTCTGTGAAGTTGTTGTTGGACAAAATATGAATGTCGGGCTTCAATTTTGCAAATGCAATATTGCCGCTAAAATTGGTAATTAAAACTTTATAAGGATATTTCGTGTTACTTGTGACATAGCCATATTTTCTACGATGCCGCATTTGTATTGGCTGCCAAGCCTTACAATCTGACAGAAGATGTGCGCACATCCGCTTATCACAAGTTATCACTGCAGCGACCTGTGTTATTTGGCGCAGAAATAACAGCGTGTATACCTGCGGCATTCGCGATCTCTGGAAAAGAAAGCGAAAGAGAGGGGGACCCGGGAGACGTGCGCGGTATCCAAGGCGGCTGTACTGGTGCTGAAACCCGGAAATTTTCGATATTCTCGCCTTCCTCGACTACACCCGGTGGGGGGGCGGTGACAGAAGACCTATGGGCCCCGGGTTCCAGACGACCTAGCTACGCCACTGTGTCCTCTGTAGAGTTTTCTGCCAAGGAAACGTGCAGGTAACGAACATGATTATGGTAACTGCAACAGACACCACAAAAGTTGGCTGAAGCTTCATTATAACAATTATCATGGTCAAACAGCAGTGAATGCACTATTGCGATATATTTGTTGCGCTAATACCGTGTTTACTTACATTTTACACAAACATAGCGGTGCAGTCCGGAACGAAAGTTTGTTTCGTTATTGCCACTATGGTGTCTCGTACAAATAGCTGAACTTCAATGGCACCCCATCAGTTTCGAGTTTATTAGGAAACTATTAATTAACTTCACGTGGTTTGATCTATATAACTAGCGAACCCTTCTTTCATTATTAATTATTTTTTTCGAGACCTATATCATTAGAGCGCCAACGCAAAAATAAAGCAAGGAACCGTGTAAGTTGTACTCATTTTTAGAAGTTTCACGTCGACAAAGGGCCTCATTTTTGTTTGACATACGGTCGTTTCTTTTTCGCGAATGACATCGTTTTAAAGGGCACGCTGTTCGATGGAAGGGGGTGAAAGAAAGCATACGCTTACGAAAGTAGACGCAGAAACACGAACTGCATGGTGGCAAAGTTTTGTAATGAAGCATCCAGATCAATTTCACTTTGATCGCAGAATGTCTAGCAAAGCGTGGCAATCTGTTTCCGGTTCCACAGTTAGCGGCTGCGAGTTCTCCGCCTGCCTATAACGATCGTGAATCGTGGAAATCGCTGTGCCGCAATCAGCGGCCATGACCGAGTAGCCTGCATCCGTTACATGTACTATTTGCTTTGCTTAGCATTGCAAAAAAAAAAAAAAAAACACTTGTCTCTTTTTGTTTTGCCTTGTTGTTCAGCGGTGAACGCTGACAATTCAGAACACGTATTCTTACGTCTTTTGTTAGTTAGTGTCACAACATGGACGACATGTGCATTATAGATCGTCAGCATCATCATGAGCCTATATCTATGCCCACTGTAGGACACCGATCGCCAGTTATCCGTGTCTTGCGTTAGCTGCTTCCAATTTGCGCCCGCAAATTGCCCCCCCCCCCATTTCATTAACCCACCTAAATTTCTGCTGCCATATATATATATAGACTGCGCTCTCTTCCCTTGGAATCCATTCTGTAACATTAGTGGTGTACCAGTTATCTACCCTACGCACTAAATATATAGTATGATAAAGTCTAGACCGAACAATCACGTAATCCGGTGAGGGGGGATGAGGGGCGGGGCCCTTTGGCGTTAATCTGCGAAATGCAGAAACGCTAGTTTAACGGCCTTCTAAAACTGGCACAGCGCAACGTAGAAAGGAAGAAACGAGCCGAACCGGCCAGATGAAATCACAGAGCGCTCTGTTTTTTCATCTGGCCGGCTTCAATCAATCAATCAATCAATCAATCAATCAATCAATCAATCAATCAATCAATCAATCAATCAATCAATCAATCAATCAATCAATCAATCAATCAATCAATCAATCAATTAACAAAAATTCTGCCTCCATTCCTCCCTGTGAAATTGGATGTACAGCGAAGCTGTTGCCGACGTATAGGCAAGTACACAACCCCAATCAACCTACTTCACGCGCGTACGCACGTGTGCGTAAGTGCAGCATGCATCTTCATTCTTCTAGGTCCTCCACCAAGCGCAAGTGCATTATTGAACTAAATGAATTTTTAATTGTAAATTCTGTAAGAAAACACATAAAGTACGACTGACACACAACCTACAGACGTGAAAGCTTCGGATTGTAATTCAAATATACGAGAAAACTTAAATCCGTTACGCGGAAACTCAAACACAAAGCCTTCCAGCTGTCGTTTGTTTTTGGGTGAGCACGCCACAAAAAATCCCGATTAACTAGAGGCTAATAGCTTTGCGGTAAAAATAAACCCGTTTCCGCAACAAAGCAGACAAGTTTTCATTTCGCAAGCTGGTCCGCCGCCGTACTTACACGTGAAGTCCCATTATCGAATGATGCGGACAAAAAAAAAAAAAAAGGAGAGGGTTTGTTGCAAAATATGAGCGATAACAAAGCACCATATAGCATCTAATATTCTTTCAATGTGATACAATATAAATAAATGCTGGCTGTCCCGTAATCGTGAGTAAATGTAAGAAATGGCTACCAGCAAAGCAGATTGGTTGGAGTAATTTCGATGATTACTCACAACCACCTCACAGCTGTTACAACCGTCTCTTATTTGCTGGGTTTCCGCCTACTTAAATTATCGCAGGCAATATGTTGAAATCAAAGGAAGAAAATCGGACACTTTTCTGGCCTCAGGGCAGTGTCCTGGGGCCACATTTGTTCTTTATTTACATTAATGATTTAGTCGCAGTTACTAATGAACCAATAAAGGTCGGCTTGTTCGCAGGTGGTTGCGTTCTTTATAATGAGATTCATGTCGCCGGCGATCAAGTTGCCCTTAACATGGCCTTCAATAATATCCTTACCTGGTGCGACAAATGGGTTATAATACTGAACAATGACGAAACTGTGCTCCTTCGCTTCACAAAGTGACTTAGCCCCTAAAATTTCCCTATTTTATAGGCTCTAAACCCTTAGCTGAGGTGTGTAAGTATAAATACCTAGCTCTCACTCTGACAAGCAACTTAAGCTGGAACATATTGCTAAAACATGCTCTGCTGCTCTTCGCAAACTACGCAAGCTTTTTACGTCAAAAGCTTAAAGATGCACCCCCACATGCAAAGCGTCTGGCGTACAAGCTTTGGCCTTAATTCGGCCAAAGCTTGAGTATGCTTGTATTATTTGGGACCCGCGTACTGACGATAACATTTACGCGCTTGAAAAAATCCAGCGAAAGGTGTCTGATTTATTTTCTCTTTATATGGCCACCAGCATTCTGTCTCGTCATTTATGGAATGTAATCAGGTTCCGTTATTATAATCCCAGCGTAAAGATCAGCGTTTAAAGTTTTTGTATTCATTATTTAATCGGAAGCTTCGGCTCGACCCAGCACCGTACTTGCTACCCAGCGCACTCGACCATACGCACCCGCTTTCTCTAACTCCTTATTTTGCCAGAACAAATGTATTTAAATTCTCATTATTTCTGCAAACAATTAATGACCGGAATACTCTGTCACCTGACTGCCTATTATCTATATATAATTAGAATTATTTGTCTTTGCAATCCGCTTGATACTGTTACCGTTTTTATATCCGCATTTTCTCTTAGCGCTTGTGACAATGTTTTATTTATATGTTGCTATTTATTTTAATCATATTTCAGTTGTTAATTGGCTTGTATTGTTGTTTATGAGCTTGTGTTTCGCCCCTCCTGTTTGGGCCGCGTGGCCTGCAGTATTTCTGTAAATAAAGTAAACAAAGAAAATTCACGACACGCCGGACGCTTCCGGGCTGGTCACGCAGCGTGGCGCCATCTCTCGAAGGAAGCCGCGTAAAACCCGGGCCGCGGAACTCACGAACCGCTGCCGTTGAAAAGAGCAGAGGCAAACCTGTCTCAGCGCCAAAAGACGACAATCAAGTGTATGGTGCACTGTATCTGCCTTTTTAACGTTGCTATTGGAAATGACAAATTAAATTATGGCGTACAAGAAGTTACAGCTTGAGTGATATTGTGAACAAACATTAGGATGAATTCGGAAGCAATATTTTGAAAACTTGTTTGGGCAGTAACTAGCGTGTGTAATGCGGGCCTGTACAAGGGGTTGGGGACCAGAGACCGCATTTTCTTAAGTTTTGAGTGGTTGCCCGAATGATCTCGTTTCACTCTTGCAGCGATGCCCGGATGTTCTCGTTTTGTTCTCGCCCTATTCTCGTCTTGAGTGCCCGGACAACGGCTCTGGATTTTAGCTCAAAATCTCTTTAAGGTCGCCGGTAACGGAAGCTAAAAGTATTTCATACATACAACGCAGGTTTACAGTAGAAGCTGAGAACCGCACAATACCAATTCGCACAAACCGCCGCACAAGGGCCGCATTATGTGATGATTCGATTCATTTTCGTTCGTCTTATGTTTAGTGCCGACTGTACAACTCCGACAATAACGGTGATACGGCGACATCCGAATCAATGACGAACGGCGAAAATGAAATGGCAGCCCCGTGGTCCCTTATTCTGTAGCGATGCATTTCCTTGTCTATTCACCTTTTCTTATCAAGCGTCGTGACGAGTGGGCCGTCCCATCGATAACCGTCGTGCGGCCCGTCTGAGCCATTTGCGAACTGTCAAGAGAATAGACAAATAAAATGAATCGTTACAAAATATGGCCCCAGCTGTGATCAGCTCTGCTGACCTTAACGCCGCGTCTTGCGCAGTCGCGTTGGCCTGGTGGAGATACCGATGTAGCAGTTTAGAAAATGGGTGTACACCCGTGAGCAAAAGCATACGGATCACAGGCTCGGCAAAATAATTGTAATTGTTCGTAATAGACCTCCTGCATAATGCCGACAACCCTGTGCGGACATTAGGTTTCCACCACCATCGTGAAGAGTTTAGCTTCTTTGCTAGCGAAAACAAGGAAAGGAAAGGAAACAAGGCAAGGAAATGTGTAACTGCCTTTAAAATTTTATTTACCACTATTGCAGCAGCTCGCAGAAAAAAGAAAGAGTGGCGACTTCAAAAGCATTTTGAAGCCAAAAATCCGACTCCACAAATGTGCACAAATAAGGTAGTGAGCTGCCTAGTGAACTGCTCGCCGTCATTTTTTTTATTTCTTTAATGGCCACCTCATCTAACACATGGTGTCCTCATCTGGAAGCAGGGTAAACCATGATGCAGATTTGATAAATCGCGCGATTGGAATGCCTCGGAACTTTTCGCTGATATGTGCTTGACTTTAGAAAAATTGTCCATAAGCATGGACACTGGTAGTCAATGGTAAGATTTGCGAAAACGCTCGCGGCCATGTTTTTCTTATTTTAATGATCGCCTGAACCGAGATATATTGTCTTCTTTTAGAAGCTCAGTAAACCATGGTCCAGGCTAAAAAAAAAAAAAAAAAAAGAAAAGGTGCATGATTTTATTGCTCCGTTAGTTTTCACTCAGCAGTACTGGGCTTTGTAAAATGTGTCCACAAATGTGGACACTGGTAGCGAAAAGGATAGAGGTGCCGGCGAGCGCAGAGCGTGGTAAGTTTACGACCCGCGCCGGCTCTGCTACAGGCCGTGCCGACCGATCGGTCACGTATTTCACGCTAATTGTAACAGTTAAGTGCAGCTATAAGATAATGGCACAGCGCACAATGCGTACAGCTATCCGTTTTTCGCACTCGCGAAAATGTATCCATCGTGAGCCCCACGTCACTCGGCTAAGGCGGAGTTTGTGCGTCCACCGGCATGCACATCTACACCCTTCGCGACGGTGGTGGGAACCCAGTGTGCGCACAGGTTTGTAGACATTATACAAGAGATCATCTATACAGACGCACAAGCTGAAATTGATGGGTGCAATGGGGTGTTCGCAATGCCAAGTTTGAACCGCAGTCCTCAGTTTACGTTCATAGGCGAAGAAGGAAATTGGCTTTATCGCGGAATCCCTGGTGAACAACTAGTGTCGGAGATACGATAAGTGCACCATCATGTGATAGCGAAAGGACACGACGTCGTGTTTCAGTGGCTGCCTAGCCATTGCGGTATCTCCGGCAACGACCTCGCTGACGAAGCTGCCAGGAAAGCGCACGAAGGAGCAACCCTTGTTTCTGTACCTTTATCGCGGACCGACGCAGCCCAACACCTAAGCAAGGTAGCGCACCGTATGACATTACAGAAGTGGCACACACCTGAATTCACCCAAGAACGATTGCATTCCCTCGACCCCTCTATGCAACTGCGGCTGTTACCAGGACTTCTGCGAAATGAAGAAACAATGCTGTGCCGCTTACGCTTGGGCGTCGCATTCACCAATGCATATACGTTTTTGATTGGAATGACTGATAGCGCTGACTGCAATGCCTGCGGGGCCGAGGAAACTATAGAACATCTACTGTGCTACTGCCCATCTTTTCAAAACGAAAGACATGACCTCTGCACAGCTCTCAATCAGCTCGATAGAACACCGTTCACCTTGAAGAAGATCTTGGGACCATGGCCTCGCATATCGTAGCTACAAAAGGCCACAAAAGCTCTGCTGCGATATTTGAAGGCTACTGGATTGAGTCAGCGACTATGATCCGGACTGAGTGACTGAACGATATCCCCGGTGGACTTTCTCTTCTTCTTTTAATCTTTCCGTCCCCTTTTCCCTTTCCCCAGTGTAGGGTAGCCAACCGGGCTCAGTCCTAGTTAACCTCCCTACCTTTCCTTATCATTTGCTCTCTCTCTCTCTCTCACCCCCCCCCCCCCCTGGTCCGCACATATAGTATATTAATGGTTCATGGTAGTACAACGTTCTGGCACGGCATACTAGAACTAAATTTATTGCTATATGTTTTGCGAATTCATGATTCTCAATTTCTTCCACGCACACGTAGCTCTCGTTCAAAGAAGGATTGCGCCGCTAAGCGGTTGCCAGATTGTACTCCGTGTAGTACGGCTGATGGTGCGAGCACCGCGAAAGGGCAACAATCAATGCTTCATTGACCTCCTATAGTACGCATATCACGCAATTCTCGGGTCACGCGAGTCGGGCCTCGGCAATCGGCCTCTAGTCACTGATTTGGCAGACACCGCGGAGTCCCGAGTGTTGGCACGCTCAAACGCAGCGGGGAAGCAAATGCGCAGGAACAAAATTTGTAAGACGCTGAAGCTTCGCCTTTAAAAGTGGAACGCGATAACCATTCAAAGATTCTCAAAGATAACCATTCACTGCTTCTCGCACTTTCCGGCAACTGAAGCTTATGTAACCGCAATGTTTTCCGTGAAACGCTAGCGGCGAACGCTATGCACGAAGGCGAGCGGTTGAGCGTTCTGGTAGAAACACGGCCTCTTGCGTGGGCTGCGGATGCGCGAGGCGAGCGCCATCTGGATGGTGTTGTTGCAAAGAACTGAGCGCAGCGCGCCGTTCTATGAACGGTAGAGACACTGGAAAATGAATTTGAGTTTCCGCGTAAGAGAATTATGTTTTCTGGTACACTCAAATTACAATCCGACGCTATCATGTCTGTAGGTTGTGGTTAGGTTGTACTTTGACATTTTTATAACGTCTATTGCTTTGAGGAATTCAATTAGTTTAGTAACGCCTCTGCGCCGCGCAGATTGTCTGCGTGTCTGTAGTTCGGTATGATTTTTCGCTACACGACGTACGACGCAAGGCGCCAGCACCAGATTTTATGCGACATGGGCCCTGAACGCTGTCGCGTCAAAAAAAAGGAGAGAAGGGACATTTTTTTTATGCGAAGACGTCAAATGGCTCATTGAGCGAAAAAGTCGGCGTCCCGCGTCTGTAGCAGCGCCTAAATTCCCATTTGCGGCCACGCCACGGCTCGAGCGCTACTCGACGGACCAGAGTGGGCGAGAAGGAACACCCGCTGCCGCAGTGGCGCCCCAGGTTGCGAGAGGCGAGAAGGCATCACCGCTACGCCACGTCACCCTCACTCTCGCTCTCGGAAGCCTATGTTATCCGTGCGTTCCTTGTCCGCGCAAGCTCTTGCCTGCCTCCTAACTGCGCCTCGGTAAGGCCTAATCAAAATGCCCCAAACGTCTCCGCGCTCTCGCTTGTCCGCGAGGAGTTCATAACTCGAAGGCCCGTTCAGCCCCATTCGATTGCACATTAACGCTTTCACCTTCACAACTTATAAGTGCTTAGGTGTCGTCAGATATGTTGTTGAAAGTCAGAGAGGTCGGCCTGAGCTTATGCGCTCTAACCTGCTTCTCCGCAAGGGAGGAACGGAAGAAGGGAACGAACGAGACTTTGATGATGATAGGAAAGAGAAAGGAAGTATCGCCGGAAAGGCGTAGCATTGATAGCGATTGCAAGGTTCAGCGTTATATTCAAGATCTTCGCATGTTCTAAGGATACGCGGGGGACGACATGGTGCCGCCATAGTTTCATTCAACATTGTATGAAACTATATGGTTGGCGCGACACAAGACGCGAGTCAACTTCTGCGGCGCAGCAGAGACAGCGCCATGGCGGCTCTCGGGCGGTTCTCGGGCGGTTCTCGGGCGGTTCATAAAGATGGCGTTATGAGAAGCGCAGTCAATGACGTCGCAGGCATTGCGCCTCAATGGCACACGACACGAGACCGATGTTTGTAGCTTAAAGCGTACTGTCCGTTCCGCTCGGACCAGAAATTACACCATGGCCCGTGCTGTTAGCGTAAAAAAAAAATAAGCAGTAATCGCTGCGTTAAACGTAATGCGTTTCCTGTCCCTGTGGGCTATGGTCCTTTGCAAATATTTTTTTACTTACCTTCCTAATTTTCCACAGGTAAAAGTGACGTATACGCTTGTTTTATATTTCTTGTACATTACTGGACACAGAAGGGCATAATGCGGAAGCTATACTAACATATAAAAAATTACTAATTTCATGGTTTATTTATTTTTTACCCTTCAGGGGCAATATGGCATTGTTTGCCTTGTCTCTAAAACATTCGATACACTCCGCTATAATTTCGACTTCTGACAGTAAAATAATAAAACTTTTCTTCATACTTATTAATGCGAAATCATTATGTGCCCCATTTCGCGAAAATCCGGTGGCGGCGCGCGACCAAAACATGGTGCCAAAAATCGCTTACGGCGCAAAGAGTATAAACGCGCCAAGAAATTGCCGGGCTGACGACGAATTTCTCAGTGTCTTAGAAGACTCGGCATTGTGCCTTTCGTCTATGCAAAAGCTCATGCAACACTTTTGACGGTGTGCGTGCGGGTCACCATCGTCATCTCTTCTATAACGCGCTAACGATCCTTCAATACTAATTGCTATAATAAAATTATTGTTTAACTCTTTCCCTCTTGAACTCTTGAATGTAGTTGGCTGTTCACTACATTATGCATGAAGTCCTACCCCTTGAAAAATTGCAAGAATTGTGCTTTTACTGCAAGAATTCAAGGTAATTCCGCTCTGCCAAGGTGGATAACAAGTGGAGCTGTAAACATCGTGGTAAGAAAACTTGTGGTAAAGACTTTATTGCATCACTCATTGTCACTTATTAACCACGGTCACAATGGCTTGGTGATCACTATGATATACACTGATCAGCACACTCACAACTACAGACAAATTCTTGATAATGTCAAATCGATGCACGTACGTTGCTGGATGGCCGGTTGGGCCGGATAGGTGTGGCATCACAAGCGAAATGCCTCCAACACGAAACGCGTAAACCACTCCCTTTTCAGTCCCATCACATCTATATTGAAATCGCTGACAACGCATGCTGTATGCGTGATTCCAAAGAATGTATGCACTGTTCGCTGCACTTTGATGAATGCTTGTAGCCTCTGCCTTAAGGGGGCATGAGCCGCGTATTTTTTGCTTGCTTACGGGGGTATGAACCATTGGTTATGACAGTTTTCGACATGCTGTTCTGTATGCTGTATGCATGATTCCAAGGAATGTAATCACTGTTCGCTTCACTTTGCTGAACGCTTGTAGCCTCTGATTCACGAGGCTATGAGCCATTATATATTTTGCTTGCTTACGGGGGAATGAGCTATTGATGATGATAGCATTTGTGTGCGGACACGGAAATTTTATGATACCCTAGCCGTATACAACTCCGCTGTAAAATCAAGACCTCTGATATGTCTTGGACAACATTCGGCCAATTGCGCTTACATCGAATCTAGTCAAAATTGTAGAAGAAGTAATCCATATCCGGCTCAATGAATGTACTTCTTCTCAGACCATTCTGTGGTCGAGACAACTAGGATTTAGGCTTGGATGTTCCATACGGTTAGCTCACGTTGATTTAGAAAGCCGCATTCGACTCGCAGGACTATGAGGCGGTGTATCAACATTGGTAACTTTAAATATCGCAAAAACATATGACAATGCCGAGCATCGAATTTTAATTTTTAGATTAGCAAGCTGTGCTGTTCCAGACTATTTAGTGGCCTGGATACAGGAGTTCCTTTCTGGTAGAGAGTTCTTTTGTTTCACGGATGGGATGACATTGGGTACATATAAACAGACGAGAGGCGTACCACAGGTATCGGGCATCAATTCTTTCACCACTGTTGTTTAATATTTTATTTTCTGTCCCAGATCATCAGGATATGCAATTATATCTCTATGCTGATGACACTGAATTTTTTCCCTCATCACGAGATATCAATAAGTTATACAAAATTTTACGATCACATTTGTCTGAACTCGAGTCGTGGCTGGACGGACTGTCTCTTTCCCTTAACGCGTCAAGAAATGCTTGTTCTGTTTCCATTGTCAAATACCCTTCTCATATCTCTTCATTATCGAGATGAGCCGACACTACAAGTTGCAGCTTTGAAGTATTTAGGAATAACTTATGATGGTGAGCTAAACTGGCAGTAGCAAATCGAAGCAAATGCTAGTAAAGGAGAACGTGCAGTGGCATTGTCGCGCCGGTTCAGTAATGAAAACACGGGGATGCGTAGGGCTAAGTTGCTGATGGTTTATAAATTTGACGTCCCCCCTCCCCACATTTTTCAAATTTGGCTGTGTTAATTTTTCAGGAAACGAAGCGTACAAGTTAAGACCTTTAAAGTTATTTGAAAGGCAAGCGCTGCGCCTTTGTGTTGGACTGCCAAGTTGGGTGGCTAATAATGTGCTTTATCTCGAGTCTTAAGTTAATCCGCTTGAATACAGACTTAAGCAAATTACTGTCCTGAGTTTCCTGAAGCTTTACGATGTATCCTTATTCCATTTGCAACCCGTTTTCATCAATTCCCCCGATTCATTTTAGAGAACAGGTTGGCGGCGTATCTGCATCCAGAAGTTGCTTTTTTTTTCAGGCGTTGTTATCAAAATTTAAAGTTCGTCTACCGAGACTGAGTTCTCCAGATTCTAATTCGTTGAAAGGGAAACTGATTTGGATGATACTTTTCCAGAACACGCAATACTTCTTCCGGCCCGCATACTTGAAAATCTCCTTCTATATCATCTCAGTCAAGTTCCGTCTCACTTCGTTATTTCTACAGACGCAAAACAAAATTTAGAGAAGGCCCGAGTCAGCATCTTTTCAGATCAGTTTAACGGGCCTTTTGCTCTCTGTCTCGCCGATTGCACTCCAACATTTCTTGTTCAATTTCTGGCAATCATCGTGGCCATCAGAAAATTGGGTCTTTAGAAACCTAAAGTAATAATTGTTACAGATGCCCTTTCGGCATGGTACACATTTAACTGCGAATAATCGGTCACACCTGCTGAGCATATTTTTGACAGTTGCCCCAGGCAATTTGTCTGAAATGAACCTGGAGTGTCCATATAATTGCTATCGCATTAAGAAAAATTTAATTACGTGCCCTGTGGTAAGATTGAGCCTCGGTACTCCAGCACAACCACCCGATGCTCTAGCCATTATTAGGTCACAATTAAATAGGATCCCCCAATCCCTGCGTGCCTCATAATGAGATTGTGGTTTCAGCGCGTAAAGCCCCCGGATTGGAATTTTGAGGAACGGGCCATTGAAAATAGAGTAACTCGTAAAATCTACTTTCCTTGGAATGTCTTCGATTTCCGCCAACTTCCGTTGTTCAATTCAATGATTTCCGTTGGACTGCCGATATCCGTTTCATATTTCCCTCTCAATCGCGTAAGAAAGGAAACGTTTCGCGTTAGATCAAAATATGCGGACGAGTGCGGACGAGCAAACACGTGGAAGATTTCTTGTAAAAAGTGATACTTCAAAAGTTGCGTAGAATAGTAAACCTGATATTTTTTTAGGTTAGTCTGACTTCTGGCATCACACACTTACACACAAAAGGGAAACAAAGTATAAATGCGCAGTCTCGCTCTGCGGTTCACGATGTATATCATTAAAGCAGTAAACGTTTTCTGAAGGAGGTAGAAGGCGACAGTTTGTTTTTTTGCGTCTACGGCTCATGCGCAGACACGTAATATTAGCACCGAAGGAGCGAGCTAGAAGTTTTGTTTGTCAGTTTACATTGTTCAATGTTCGGGAACGAACATGACTCCAGGGTCGGCGGGACGAAGAGGCTTCAAAGATAAATAAACTTGGTCGCGCTTTTATTCTCAGCTGGTGAGATGGCGGGGACAACCAGTACCGCATGCGTTCAGAGAGAAGATGTCGAGGCGTGAAGTTCAGTTGAAGATAAACTAAAGATTTGAAGAAATAAAAAAAATGAGACTGGAATAACCGTTCTGATTTCGGTTGTCTTGCCTTCTTAAACGAGTAGCGGGCAGACCGGGGGCACCACCACGCCTACGGGCGCGCACGCTCTTGCGTACGTGTGCGTACGCGTCAGCGTACCTACGCACACATGTGTGCGCACAGACGGGCACACACACCAGGCGCCCAAGGGTTTGTGAACGCAGCTGCGCATGGGAACGGAACGGAATCGAAGGCAAACACAGAACGAGCAAGAAGACGTGGACCGGCAGAACCGAGGGCACAAAACGGAAGGGTTACAGAGGCGGAAGACGGGGCGACAAACAACCACGAAAATGATGGCGCGAAGAAATAAAAGCGTTGGAAATGGTCGAGTGAGCGAAGCATGCGGGTGATAGACGCGTAAGAAAGAGGAGAAGGAAAAGAAAAGCTCGACCCAGCTGTATTCACGCTTGAACGCTCAGGCTCGGGCGCTTAAATTAATTTCGAGCCGCCCCCATGTTTTTGTCTGTTTCACCCCCCGCTCTTCTTACTCTCTCTTGTTCCAGTTTGCGTGATTTTTTCCGCAGGGTCGCGCTTGGTGTAGAAGCAAGAAACACAGAAGGGTCTGTAGGGAGACTAGTAAGATGAAAGGAGGTGGTGGGAGTGAGAGGGGGTGGTGTTCAGAGGATGTCGTAAAGCAGAAACTTCAGAGACGCACGTTGTAAGAGGAAGAAGCAAGCAGAGGACAAAACAAGTAAGCGACGAAAACAAAAGCGCGTCGTCAGGAGGCACTGCGGGACCCTTAGTGTTTGCCGTGATGCACACGAAAGGGCGCCTGGGCAACAACGAGGCCGAGTAGGGGAAGGAGGCCGAGGCTCTCTGGGAGTGGGAGAAGCAAAAGGAGGGAATCCGCTCAGTGAGAAAGAAAGAAAGAAAGAAAGAAAGAAAAAAAGAAAGAAAGAAAGAGAAGCGAGGACTCCCAGCGTCAGACAGCAATGGCCAGGAAGATAACGACGAGTCCAAATTAAAGCAGAGCCGACGGTCCGTAAAGATCCTGTGTTTCGGCCCGAAAGAATATTCGCTGGGCGCCGCTGGTTTGGGCGAGTTGCTGTACCACCACCCCCTTCCTTCGCCTGACCGTGGGAGGAGTTATATGTTTTGTCGCTTTCTCTCGCTTTCTGTGTTCTCAGAGGGTGCCGAGTGGCGGTGCTGGCGCCGGCGCCTGTGTCACCGACCGTGTAATATCCGACGAGAAAGATGATCCGCGCGAGGTCGCTTCGTTCGCAATGGCGGTCGGGTGAGGCGGCGGCGGCGGCGGCAGCGGAGGTTGCTTTTTCAACCGTTTGCACGTGACGTGACAGTTCGCGTAATTACTCCGCACCCCGATTACCCTCCTTCTCTTCCCCCACTCCCTTTTACTTCGCTTTCATTTGGAGCCAGCATAAAGGACACAAGGTGCTCGCGGTGCCCTCTTTCGGCTGGATAGCGTGGCTTTGTGGTACTTATTGCACCATTTGTCTCTGCTGTGGCCTCTCCTGTTCTGCCGAGGCTTAGTGCGCAAGAAATAAAGAAAGCTAAAGCAAAAAATACCTGCGCGGTCCGCCACGGGCGAATCAATTTCATAATAATTTCAGGACACTGTCGTAACCGGTCGTTTCGTTGCTTTCTTCCTACACGGCACACACTATTCAGGTACCAGCGGCTCGAATGGTGTTACTTATTATTGTTAATGTGAGGGAAATGCTGATGCACAGAAACAAGTGCCAGGAGGCGCCAACTTGCCATTGAGTCGCCTGCGCCCTTGAAATAACTTTGACATCACAAACTGCAATTGTTGTATAGCAAACGCAAAAAGAAAGAGAAAACGTTGCACCATTGTCATACGGATTTGCAGAATATTCCAAATGTAAATATAACCCCGCCATTGACGCTATCATACCAACTTTCACATGTAGGCCTCCAGTCATCAGATAAATTTTTTGTGACGTGATCTGTAAGCGATAACCCAGATGAGCTTTAACTTGCTAATTGGCCCTGCATATATATAGCCTAATGCGAAGACCGGCCATTCTTACAGATAGCTTAGCTGATACGGGCCATCGGAGGAGTATGAGTCGGAGACGATACAATGTCCGTCCGTTTATCTTGCAATCGAAGGTTCGAGGGTAAGTTTTCCTTGTGACCGAGCTAATTATTTTTGGATAAAGGAACAGCTGCTTCATAAATTCTACTAGCAGCGCTCGAAAAAGGCAGCAAATAGCCGAAGTATGCGTTGTGCTATCACCCATAACACCACTTGTGTTAACGCTTCAGCGAATAGTGATAATGTGCGTGTCATCACCAGTGTAGTTTTTGAGATGGGGTAGCCCAGATAATAAACGGTGCTTATAGTCGTGGTCCCACGTGACTGTAATGTTTGTGACGACATCGATCGTTTGGCTCTTGTTAGGGTTGGCGTCTGACACCACGTGTTGAAAGGAATTTCAACCGACCATCTCACCCTGCCTCGTCGAAATGAGGCGTGACTTCGCCTGCTATTGTGGGCGTTCTGATCCACGTGCAGAAAGAACTTTCCCTCACCCGACCTTTCACCAGGCCTCGTCGAAATGAAGCGTGACTTTCTAATTCGCCATGAAAGTTTCGAGTGTCTGCCTGTCTGCCGGAAGTCCCGCAGTGTACAGGCCTCTTTTGTGTGTGTTTGTGTGTGTGTGGGTGTGCGAGTTTAGAGAGACCCTTTTCTCGAATTGGACCTAGAGGAGAACTTCAACGTACCCGCAACGCACAGAAGAGGCGGACAAGCGTCTACAATTCCAGGAGGCGGGACGACTTCTTCCTTTCGGCAGGCTCGGTATAACCAGAGGAGGAGGGGCCCTCTTTCTGTGCCGGTCACGTGACGTCGACGGAAGCAAGATCCCGCCCACGATTGTAGAGAGCCTATTTAAGGGGCTCCGAAATGTACTTTTAAGCACTTCATGCTCTTCTCATTTTCTTTCATCTACCTTTGAATAAACCGTGCTAGTGTCGCACTAGCAATCGTCTCGCCCTTGCTTGGTCGCCATGGTCAACCGGATGCCTGGAGCCCGCCGACAACGCCACGCTACCCAATAAGTAACGTCGGTCGAGCTTCGATAGGCAGGCGTCGATACTTCTCGGCCGCAGTACGATACGCTACCCTGGAGTACGCAACACTGTACACCATGTTTCTTTAGCTTCAGTAGTGCCCTTGTAATTTCGGCAATGATTGCACGAATTTTTAGTTTCCGGACGCTTGATCTGTCTGTCCGTCCGTCCGTCCGTCCGTCCGTCCGTCCGTCCGTCCGTCCGTCCGTCCGTCCGTCCGTCCGTCCGTCCGTCCGTCCGTCCGTCCGTCCGTCCGTCCGTCCGTCCGTCCGTCTGTCTGTCTGTCTGTCTGTCTGTCTGTCTGTCTGTGTCTGTCTGTCTGTGTCTGTCTGTCTGTCTGTCTGTCTGTCTGTCTGTCTGTCTGTCTGTCTGTCTGTCTGTCTGTCTGTCTGTCTGTCTGTACAGAGGTAACCAGATACTTTTTGGCAGCCTTTCCTTGTAGCTATCACTCTTCAGTATAACCACATTTGTATTAACTGTCTCGCGTTAATACGCACTATGCTATCGGTAGCTGCTGGCAGCGTAGCACTGCATAAGTGGTAGTCTCACTTGTGAGCCTAAGCAGTCGTAAAGCTTCTTTCTTTAATGAAAGAAGAGCAACCACTACTGTCAGCAATCGATACACGCGTACATGTATCTCTTGTGTTTGAATTCTTTGTATTAGAAGCGTATAAGTGCCACTTGCAACATAATATGCTTACTAGCTCTTATAGTACTGTTTCCGTTTATACTCCTCCTTACGTCATGCTCCTATGGGGGCCTGTAAGGTCTTTTGTAAATAAAATAAATGAAAAAAAACATGCACCTTTCTGCCTCCAATTACTGAGTCATTTCGGCAACTCCTAGCTTGACAATGTCGGCTTGCCGCAAAAATGCGATTACGCTCTCCCTCTCCCAGTGCACTTTCCCCACACGTTTTCTCTTTCCACGTGACCCCCCTAATGGATTTACGAGGTAAATCTCCCCTGAAGTAAATAATTGTTATGCCATGACGCAGCTTGTCAGGCACTTTCTATGTAATCCGGCGTAAAATGAGGGCTTATATTCTTTCGCACAGACGGCGTAAGGAACTTGTAAGCAGCAAGATAAGATTTATGCGAACGCGCGTGCTTTCTTCTTTAATTATTTGCTCCGAAATGCATACAGCCATTATGAAACTTCGTTCGCCAGCGTCCGGTTGTGACGCAACCTTAGCACGTTCGCGACAGTGCCCACATTAAAAATAAAAGGAGTCCTCTTTGTCCTTTCTCCACGCCATTGCAGTTGTTCACGGTACATTAAAAAAAAAAATGTATTTTCACAGCCAAGTCATTCGCCCCTTCTTTCACCGCTGCTTTTTCCTTCTTTCACGCTTTCTTTTTCTTTTTGTGCATATATAGTCGTCTCCTCGTTTGGAGCAGCCCTGAACTATCGCATCAAAAATTCAATGAACGAATCTCGTATTCATGGTGCCACGCAGTGCGGCTCCCCAGTCACGTGCTTAGTTTTAACGCCGCCCGGCTCCTTTCGAGCGTTGTTCTCAAGCGCCCTCTGTCGCTCGTCGGCGCACGAACTCTTTTTACACGCGACGGGGCAAGAAATGTGCATCTCGAAGCAACCCTTCCATGCGTTAAGTTTCTGGCGTGGTCACCAACCACTCTGCCTACAAGATTTTCCCGTTTCTCTTCGAGGGGCCTGCTCCTCTTTGGGCTCCGCGCTCACGCGTTGCATGCGCGAAGCTTGTCGTTTCCGAGTTTTCCCCCTTTTCCCGATATTGCTTTGTTTCCTTAAGAACGTGGGCGATCGCAGCTGCAGTTTACTGCAATATTCTGTAGTTTTATACAATAACTGTGTGAAACGTTTACTTTCTTTTTTCTGAGGTGGATCGAGCCGTCACTGTAGTTAAGCGGACGTAGCGTTGCGCTGCTGAGCTCGAGGACGCGGGTTCGGCTTCCGGCCACGGTTGCCGCATTTAGTGAAAGTGAAATTCCAGAATACTCGCGTAATTATAGATTGAGGTGTGCGCTAACTTCTTCGCTACTAGTATACACTTTCGTGGATACCTTTTTCTAAAGTCAGGTGCTCATGGCCCAGAAGTTGCGATGCTATCAAATCGCGCGCCTTTCTCAGCCTGGACGATGGTTTAGTCGGCTTCCAAGGGAGGACGCCATATCTTCGCTGAGGCTGCCTGGCCGTTAAAAAAAAATCTCGCAAGAAATCTACGAGACTTCTCGCCAAGCTTCCCGTTTGCTAACAATATAAATATTTGTGGGCCCTTTTTCTAAATGAAGTACGCCTCAACGAAAAATTCCTAGGGATTCAAATCGCGCGCGTCTATCGGCCTATATCATGGTTTACCTTGATTCCAAAGCAGGGCGCCATGAATCGGATGAGGCAGCCTGTAAGAAGAGTTGCAGTTTCCCCCGAAAAGCGAAGCACTGATTGCGATAGCAAATTATTAGACAGCTGTGGGAAGCAAGGTAAGTCGTTTCATCGGCCGTATAAATGGCACTAAACATTAGCTAAATGATTAAATTAGCAACATGAGTCACGCGCGCTCAAGCAAACATGTGTTCTACTGAGTGTTATATTTAGTGTCGCTATTCTCCCTTTTTGCGCAAATTTGTTTCGTCAGCCAAGTGACAAGGAGTAGCCGGTGCCACCACATAAAGGCGCCAACCTCTCCTAACATTCATTTCAATAAAAAAAAAACCCATCTCGATGACCGCGTACACTCGCTGTCCCAACGCTGGCGAAATAGCGAACGTTTCGGGCTGCCGCTAGCTTCAACGCGTCTCCGAAAAATTGAGATCACGCGGTCTTCAACACTAGGCGCGCGAGAACATGGCCCACACGAAGCCACCAGCCACTTCGGCGACCTCAACTTTGTACCCGCCGCAGATTACCTCCAAGTTAAGGCGCGCGCGGCGGCGCTCAGACGCGCCACTCGCAGCAAAGGCCAAGCTGGAATTGGAGACGCGTGCCTACCTCCCTCCCCCTCGTTTTCTTTCTATAGGAATCGATGATGGAATAAAAGGAGCCACCGCCTTCGTGGAATTGGAGACGTTCATTCCAGGATATTGGTCGTCCAATAAATGCAACACGAAAGCGTTTTCTTTCTTGGTAAGTGCACACGCACTGAACATGTACAAAGCATGAACAGTCAACAGAGCTAATGACAGTCTTTATTACTTTGATAAGAACGGCCCGCTGAGGTGCAAGTTGCGGCAGCGGCGTCAACTTTTCTTGGAAAGCCACCGCCATCCTCTAGCCAAACGGCGTCACTAAGTCTACTGTGTACCAAGGACAATGCGCCGCGTCCGCCACTCTGCGTCGCGGGATTGCCGAAATGAGTTCGACGAACCAGACTTTATGACTGAACACGCCACCGCCGATCTGGTCTGCTGCGAGCGGGGGAGTTGCCGAGGGAACATATTTGGCGGCAACGTCCCATGCGCCTTTCAAGACGCAAGACAATGGAAAACCGGCGGCCGCGCTGGAGGGGTCAGCTCGAGGAATAAGATGCGCCTTTCCTGACTTAAGCCCCGAGTTCTGCGAAGACCGTCTGACGTCGGTGTGGACCGTGAAACTGTGCGGAAGTGTGTGTGTGTAAGCCCTCCCGCAGAGAGAGATAGAGATTCTTATTTGATGAAGGAAGAATTGGGGTAAAGTGCAGCGCAGTGAGGCGGCTCGTCTACTGGTCGAACGTTTCCCTCACCTAGGATTCGCGGGAGGACCGAGTGTTTATAAACCGCTCTTGTGCGGCTGCTCAGTGTACTTTCTCTCGCAGTCATGTTAGACTGATGACCTGCAACGTCCTTGTAAGGTCGCTCTGATTGTTCGGGTTCTTAAGTGTCACGAATCGGCCACGTGCTTTGTGCATAGCGAGGGGGTTCACTTGCCCCCGTGTCAGCCGGGCGACAGTTGCTGTGTTATGTGGGGTCACAGGCACCGCGCGGTGTTGGGTGACGCGTCGCGGCAGGTGCCAGGTGGGCGAGTGCCGATTCCGGGAAGTCGGCATTGTGCGCACGGTGTTGGCAGTCCGCCGACGGTCACACGAGTCCACACAGACCAGCCTTGAAAGGGACCGCTGTACAAGGTATTGTGAGTGTGGCTCCCGAGTGCCTGACTAATTGGAGGCGCCGCCGAGGTTAAGAAGGGCTTAGCAACTCTGACCCCGTTCCGCATGCAGTGAGCATGGACCTAATCTTCTACGCGTCCGGAACGCAATCGCCAGCCTTGTTGTTGGGTGCGACTGCCGGTGTGGTGTCGAAGGCCAGCTTACAGTGCACGCTGTAGGAATGCGGTGCACACGTAAAGAGTGCATTCGGACGACGGCGTCTTGGAAACACGCACTCGGAGAACGTTGTCTTGTAGACATATTGTTTGAAGGACAAGGAGGGCCATCAGTCTCCCACGCGGACAAACTTTGAGTACGGCCGCACTACGTGGTATCGATGCCCCTGCTTCCGAGACATTTGCGGCCTAGACGCCGTTGGGATTTGAAACGGTCTAGCGATAACTTGTTCGGGCCTGGCGTGTTTTGCTGAGCCCGTCACTAACTACGGAGAAATGAGAGGGCAACGGAGTTTTGGCGAAGAAGGAAAAGAGCTTTGTTTTCCAATATGTTTATTTTTAAGAGTAAGCCCATCCCTGTGGGTTGTGGCTTAACAAACGGTTGACTCTGATTGGCAACGGAACCTGTGGGACGGGCCAACGGCCCTACCGCCTTCTTTTTCTTTGTGTAATTGGGCTATAAAAATCGGGACGACATGCTGTCCCTCAGACTTGGCTGAAATCAGGATTACTGATAGATCAGTGAGGCTCCGTACCATGTACGTTAGACTTGGCTGAAATCAGGATTACTGATAGATCAGTGAGGCTCCGTACCATGTACGTTAGACTTGGCTGAAATCAGGATTGCTGATAGATCAGTGAGCCTCCGTACTATGTACGTTAAAACGAGTCTGGGCTCTAACAGTCATTGAGACAGTCGAAGAGTGAGACTTTGTTTCTCAATTGTTCAAGTTTGTAATGTATTTGTTTTACCTGCCAGGTATATAGAAAAGTTTACCTATAAATATTTCTTGTACATCTGATCTGCATCGCTTCCTGCCTGCGTTTGATCAACAACTGCCGATCATCGTCCGAGAAGCTTCAAGTTCCAACGGTGAAGCGAGGACGGAGAACGAACGAAACTTTACTGGCGCAGCACGACAGGATCGGCAAGCCCCACAACGAGCAACGAGCAGCGAGCCAGGCGCAAGGCATCAGAGGGCCACCAGCGAATTCCGCAAGGGTTGCAATTCATCTGGACGAGGACGTCAGGCGGCGCCCCCAGCAGCAACGGGTGAGCGGGATTCCTTGCGTTTTGTCTAGGTTGGCATGGCTGTTGTTCAGTGAGGTTAATGGTGTTCACGCGCAGAACAGCAAACGCGATTGAGGCTAACGTAAACATTGATACTGCATTTGAACAAAGACAGGGTCAGAGACGGCAGGAACTGCAACGCGTCGGAGAGACCGAGTCTGAGACGTCGGATACTGAAATGGATAGTGAGACGCAAGGCGCTGCTCAGGCTCCGAGCACGACAGATCCAGAGGCCATGGCGGTGAGACGCCTGGAGCTGGAGCTGGAAAAGGTGCGCCTACAGCTAGAGTGCGAGCGCATTGCTCTACGGAGAGTGGAGCTCGAGCAGTCAAGCAGTATACCTTCGGTGTCGGAAGGAAGCGATCGGCGCGGTGCCATCACGGATGGAATAGCACAATGTGCTAAAGTGCTTAAGGCATACCGGTTGCCGTGTGACGCTGACGTTCCGATATGGTTTGATGAGGTCGAAAAGTTGTTTGCATCTTTTCAAGTACCAGCACATAGCCGTGTACATTTGATCATGCCTGCGCTGGCCGAGCGGGTTCGTTATCTGTTGCGTGGCCTCAATGACGAGGAATGTACAGATTATGAGACTGTAAAGAAGGCGGTATTAGATGAACTTAAGCTCACGCCAGCTAAATACTTGGAGAGGTTTGAAAAGGCATCTAAACGAAAGGAGGAAACTTGGGCTCAGTTCGCGTCTCGCGGGAGAACTTATTTGGCCTATTACCTTCTATCTCGAAATGCAAACACCAAAGAAGCTATGACGGAGCTTATGGTCGCTGACCGTATGAAAGCCAGTCTAAGCTCAGAAGCCCTTGAATATGTTCTTTTGCGGGAGGGTGAAGATTGGTTTAAGCCAGTGGAGGTGGCGAAAGTGCTCGAGACTTTCGAGCAAGCTAAAGGGAAAGGACGAGCAACTAAGCCAGCCGCAACAGCCTCACTGCTGCAGCACTCAAAACTAGCTAGCCCGCAGAGGACAAACTTAAAATGCCACGTGTGTCATGTACAGGGTCACCTAGCCAGAGACTGCCCAAAAGCTTCAAATAAAGAACAGCAGGGGAAGGCGCCGACTGTGCAAAAACAAAGGGTACAGAAGGTTGCTGTTGTAAGTGAAGAACCTCCACCAGAGCAAGAAAGGGTGCTAAGCGCTAGAGTGCAAGTCGTAGCTCAAAATGCTAGTTCAGGGAGGTCAAAGCTGGACCTTATCCCTATCATGTGCGGGAATATAGCAACAGAAGCTGTGTTGGACACAGGTAGTGAGATAACGGTCGTCCGTAAAAGTATGTTGCCGGTCGTTTTACAGGAGCCATCGGGAACAGTAAGGCTCGAGTCGGCATTCGGAAAGACCATTCGAGCTAACCTAGCTACGCTGCCCGTAGGCATACATCGCCCGGGGGCTGTGATACAACCGCAGAGGATCGATCTGGTGTGCGCGGTTACAGACGAACTTGCAAACGGGGTTGACTGCCTGCTGTCAAAGGAAGATTGGGAACTACTACAGGCGCAGGAAAAAGACGAGTTTAGACGAGAAAGTATTCCGCGGGTAGCCAATTCTGTTGGAGTTCGATCAGTTGAAATGGTCGATAATACTGAGCCAGACTGCGGTCTAATTTGCGAGGAAACGACAGATGAGATCCCTAAATTGCAAGGGAACAGTTTGATACAATATGTCAATGAGGTGCCCAGTCAGCGGGAGGAATTTCAAGCTGCTCAGCTTGCCGATGAAAGCCTGAAAAAGGCCTGGAATAATGCGAGAAACGGCAAAGCTGACATGTTCGTGTCAGACGGACTTTTGTGCCATTGGGATTCCTTAGCGGGAGTCAAAGTCAGACAACTGGTCCTGCCAGAAGAAAGACTCAATGAGGTAGTGCCGCTCCGATCCCTGACAGCGAGGGCCACATGCGAGGCTTTACGGAAAATTTTCAGTCGTACTGGAGTGCCGGAAACGATCTGTTCAGACCAAGGCACGAACTTTAAATCTCAACTGACACAGTTAATGTTAGAAAAACTGGGCTGTCCACCTAGGTTCTCCACTGCCGAACACCCTGAGAGCAATGGAGTGGTTAAGAGATGGAACAGAGTCCTCAAAAATATATTGTATCATGTAATGGAGCGGGACCGAAGAAACTGGGACAAGCTCATCCCATTTGTTCTGTGGGCTTATCGCGAAGTGCCGCATGATACCACCGGGGTGGAGCCGTTCAGGCTATTGTACGGTAGAAACCCAAGTGGGCCCCTATCAATATTGCAGCAAACTTGGACGGGTGAGATCGCGGTGCCCTCAACTCTGAGAGAGAAACCTGCCAAGTATTTGCAGCAGCGGCGGGAGCAACTAGAACTAGCCGCGAGTGTAGCTGAGTTGACAAGCACCGAGTGCCAGAGAAAATATGTTGAAGTTTACATTAGGAGGGCACGGACTAAAGAATTTAATGTCGCGGACCAAGTACTCCTCTTTGACACAGATCGGGCAACCAAGATAGCTGCCATAGAAGGTCTTGTGCCACCTCACACAAAGAAAGAGTTGCGAAGTCTTTTGGGGCTTTGTGGGTATTATCGGGACTATGTCTCAAACTACGCCGACGTGGCGAGCCCGCTTATGGCTTTAGGGCGAGGGGTTCCTAATTCAATTCCATGGTCGGAAGAAGCGCAGTGCGCGCTCGAAAGTCTGAAATTAGCTCTCTGTCAGGCTGTCGCCATGAACACTCCCGAGCCTCATCAGCCGTACTGGCTATTCACTGATGCGTCGGCGACGGCGGCCGGTGCCTGTTTAGCTGAAATGTCAGCGGACGGAAAAGAAAAGCCGATCGCTTTTGCTAGCCATCGCTTTAACCCGACACAGGCGCGCTGGTCGACTATAGAGAGAGAAGCCTTTGCTATTATTTGGGCACTCAAGAAATTTGACTACTGGCTTTTCGGAGCAGTGGTGAATGTTGTCTCTGACCATAACCCATTGTCATATTTGACAACCAGCACCCCGCAGGGGGCCAAGTTAGCAAGATGGGCGCTTTCACTACAGCGCTACAATGTAACGGTGCGTCACCGGAAAGAAACAAGTAACGCCAACGCTGATGCATTGTCAAGGCTCTCGAATCGTTCATGGGAGCCAACCGAGTAAAGAGCAGAAAAGAAAGGATAGACAGAAACAGCCATGCCAGCTACGACAGGCGTGAATGTTCCCGTTCACCCGAAGGACGTGTGCGTGGGACAGTTCAGCCTTGATAGAACTTTCGGTGGTTGTCGTCGTCCATGTGTGTGAGGGTTATAAGACTGTGGACATACTATGTATATAACCTGCATATGTTACTTTGCTGCTGTTGTGCCGTGCGGTGCGTTGGAGTGTTCCTGTACATACATGAGTGTTTCTTTTGCATGCTCACTGTCATGAATGTGTTGAGCTTTCGCCCTTTTCTTTTATCGCTCTGAGAAAATTGTCTTTTTTCGTGGTCCTTTTAGTTCATTTTCCTGTTCCTTACGGGCTCCGCAGCACCCGTGTTGGGCAGCGTATGTAAATTTTCTTTGACGGAACCTTCAGAGCCTAAATTTTACGATACAGCACCCTTTGGCTCTTGTAGTATAGCTGGGCACATTGTGAGCCCAGTATACTTTTTAGGAGGGACGTGTAAGGTCGCTCTGATTGTTCGGGTTCTTAAGTGTCACGAATCGGCCACGTGCTTTGTGCATAGCGAGGGGGTTCACTTGCCCCCGTGTCAGCCGGGCGACAGTTGCTGTGTTATGTGGGGTCACAGGCACCGCGCGGTGTTGGGTGACGCGTCGCGGCAGGTGCCAGGTGGGCGAGTGCCGATTCCGGGAAGTCGGCATTGTGCGCACGGTGTTGGCAGTCCGCCGACGGTCACACGAGTCCACACAGACCAGCCTTGAAAGGGACCGCTGTACAAGGTATTGTGAGTGTGGCTCCCGAGTGCCTGACTAATTGGAGGCGCCGCCGAGGTTAAGAAGGGCTTAGCAACTCTGACCCCGTTCCGCATGCAGTGAGCATGGACCTAATCTTCTACGCGTCCGGAACGCAATCGCCAGCCTTGTTGTTGGGTGCGACTGCCGGTGTGGTGTCGAAGGCCAGCTTACAGTGCACGCTGTAGGAATGCGGTGCACACGTAAAGAGTGCATTCGGACGACGGCGTCTTGGAAACACGCACTCGGAGAACGTTGTCTTGTAGACATATTGTTTGAAGGACAAGGAGGGCCATCAGTCTCCCACGCGGACAAACTTTGAGTACGGCCGCACTACGTGGTATCGATGCCCCTGCTTCCGAGACATTTGCGGCCTAGACGCCGTTGGGATTTGAAACGGTCTAGCGATAACTTGTTCGGGCCTGGCGTGTTTTGCTGAGCCCGTCACTAACTACGGAGAAATGAGAGGGCAACGGAGTTTTGGCGAAGAAGGAAAAGAGCTTTGTTTTCCAATATGTTTATTTTTAAGAGTAAGCCCATCCCTGTGGGTTGTGGCTTAACAAACGGTTGACTCTGATTGGCAACGGAACCTGTGGGACGGGCCAACGGCCCTACCGCCTTCTTTTTCTTTGTGTAATTGGGCTATAAAAATCGGGACGACATGCTGTCCCTCAGACTTGGCTGAAATCAGGATTACTGATAGATCAGTGAGGCTCCGTACCATGTACGTTAGACTTGGCTGAAATCAGGATTACTGATAGATCAGTGAGGCTCCGTACCATGTACGTTAGACTTGGCTGAAATCAGGATTGCTGATAGATCAGTGAGCCTCCGTACTATGTACGTTAAAACGAGTCTGGGCTCTAACAGTCATTGAGACAGTCGAAGAGTGAGACTTTGTTTCTCAATTGTTCAAGTTTGTAATGTATTTGTTTTACCTGCCAGGTATATAGAAAAGTTTACCTATAAATATTTCTTGTACATCTGATCTGCATCGCTTCCTGCCTGCGTTTGATCAACAACTGCCGATCATCGTCCGAGAAGCTTCAAGTTCCAACGGTGAAGCGAGGACGGAGAACGAACGAAACTTTACTGTCCTTATGTAGATACTCTAAATAAACCCATATTCCTCGTTCTCGATGAGAAGCAGTCCTTCCCTTCAACAACGTCCTCAGCCTGGATAAGTTGGACGACGGCATGGGCCAGCTACCATCTAATTCATGCCCGACTCCAATCTTGACAACTGGTTACGAACGGTGGGATTGACCTCCCAATCCTCACAACTTGCACCACGACGAGAACACAAGGGCGCAGTTGACATCTTTGAACCGAACTGCAGAAAAGACCCGACTAGACGACCTACAAACACACACAGCGCTGTGTGTGTTTCGAGTCATAGTGAAGACTACAACTGCGGTAATGATAACTAAGTCACCAAATTTTGATACCAGTCAGGGTTTAATTTTCTCTGGCCTTGGAGAAACATTAGAACTATATATATATATATATATATATATATATATATATATATATATATATATATATATATATATATACCGGGGTTTTACGTGCTAGAACACGATCGTATTATGTGGCCCACCGTAATGAGACACTGCAGAATAATTTTCACCGCCCGCAATTCTTTAACGTGCACCTATAAACCAAGCACACGAGCATGTTTGCGTCTCGCCTTCATCGAAATGCGGCAGTCACGGCACGGATGGAGCAGACGACTTTGAGCTTAGCAGCGCGACGCCATAGCCACTAAGCTATAGCCGCGGCGCCCAGGTGAAACACTAGGATAATATGTAGCGCGGAGGAAAGTATTGATTCGGCGTTTCTCTCTAACATGCGTGGTTTCCGCAAGCTGTACGGTGCAATAAGTTAAAACGTGTCGAATGCCAGCTTTTGTACGGTAAAAATTTCAGATGGATGTCTCTTCTTTTGACAGAGTTCGTTGAAGTACATCAACCCCTAAAGAAATGGCATCCTTGCCGCCACGAAGATATTCTTTAACTGCGAAGGCTAAGTGCAGGCTTGCTTTACGAGGAACTGGTGACTGTTAGCGCTACAATGCAAGAAACATTATAATAAGCAAGCACCGATGGTTTTCAAGTTCAGCCAAGTTGACTGAAGACTGTGAAGCAGAAGACAGGAAAAATGAGTAAGCTGAAGTCGTTGTAGTCGAGCAAGATGACAGAAATTAAATGAAATCAATTCGCGCGCCGCTGTGGACGTCTTCCGAAGCTAATACTGCACGAAACGATGCGAGTCTTGGCGGTGGTTTGCCATTCAGCACATTGTTCTGCTGCACTGCGTTGACGAGTCTGTGCTGCATAACAAACATTGCGTTATCTCCGACGCTACTCACAGATAGTCGCTTCCGTTCGCACTAGTAGCACTCCCACCTACGTTTCAAATGGGTTTATGGTCGCGTTTACTTAAATGCGACAGTAGCGTATCGCATTTCTTAGCGCATCACCGTCATGCTGTGCGACACGGTTTGCACACGGCGCATCCCCCTTCGTCAGAAACAAAACAGTACCTGTTTCCGGCCAGTTTATTCCGACAGTAAGCGGAAAAGAGCGGACGCCAGCAGCCTTTTCACTTTCATTCCCTCCAAGCAACATCACAGAGCTTACATCAACACCTTCCCGGTGGTGCTGCTTACGTGCACCGCTTGAGTGAACTTAAATATCTATCAGTCTACCCTCTCTTTGCACATCAATGCGATTCGGTTTTATAGAGCACAATTGCCATTTACTGTCACATTAACCTTATAACGCGGCTTATTACAGGTTTCCTTCGATATGCATTGTTATGTGCGGCGACACATCTACATACACGCCACTTGCTAACATAACCTGGCAGTGTCCCACATGACCGCTTGGCTCCTTGCTGTAGACCTTTCTATCGCTTCCATTTTCGCCCGATGGCGTGTCTTTGTCAGCGCACTGCTACGTATACAGCTTCCCCTTTTGTTTCTCCACCAAAGTAGCACCACCAACTGATAGTCCGCACGTTGAGCCAGGAAACGACGGGAAGCGACAATGTCACGCGCGAAGCCACTCGCAAGGCGACGACGGCGCACGACACTCCCCTCGAGGACCGCTCTTTACGCATCTCGCCCCGCCGGCTCACCGTTTAACGCTTCCACCATCCTCCTCGCTTCGGTGCTTTGCATCGCTTCTTGAACCGCTAGTCGGCAGGCGTTTTCCGCGCGTCTATGCTCGCCAAATAAAAGTGAAAGTGCGCTTATCTCCCGTTCAACCCCTATCTCACTTTACCGCACCAAACGTCGTCGCCTTCTCAGAGCAAGCGTCGTCGTCGAGGATGCGATGTCGGCTGCACGCCCGAAACCACCAGGCGCGCGTTTTCAGAGGAAATTTTTGTTTCTTCTTCTTCTTATTTTTCTAACCCGGTCTCTCTCTCGTTTAGTTTGCTTCTTTGCCTTATAGAGCGAAATGCACATACAAGATTGGTGAAAGAGAAGAAATAAGAAACGCGTGGAAGGAAGAAGACATCTTCCATTAGGAAGACGCGGAGTCGACACCATCAAAACAGACGTGACGATGCGCAGACGACGACGGCGAACGCGGAGCGTCTGCTCCGGCTGCTTGAATCGGCGGCGACGTTAGACGGCGGCGGGGGACGACGTTTGCCAGGGGGGTCCCCCGCCTGCTACGACGACGCCCAGGGAGGTCGGTCGACGCCGTCTTGCCCCTGTCGCGGAAAGCCAGCGGAAGGCGCGCTGTGCAAAAGAGGAACGTTCTCGCATACGCTATAGAGAGGAATGAGGAAAATGATAGCGGGGAAATAGAGATAGAGAGAGAGAGAGAGAGAGAGAGAATGTTAGAGAGAAAGAGAAATATGGCCGTCATTCTTGGGCGGCGGTTTGTTGGGGACGACGACATTCTTGCGGCGTCTGGAAGAGCATGTGCCCCATAGAACGAGACAAAAATAAAAATGAAAACGCGACCTGCGAGGAGGGGGGGGGGGGGACGTCATTCCTTGCGGCTGCGGCGGCGGCGATATATGAGGAGAGATGGCGCGGCGGTTTATGTCGCCGCTTCACTCTGCCGTCGAGGCTTCGCTTGATTGCGCGTTTCGGCGGCTCGATGTTTGTCGAGAAGCAGCGATCGCTCCCTGCTATGTGTTCCTGGAATAGGAAAGTGGCACGGTGCCCAAAACTTCCCGGGATTATGTCTCTCCGATGGGTCGGCACATTGCGCAGCCCATTGGTCTTTCTGCTGCTGCAATTCGAGAAGAACGGCACCAGTAATGGGCGCGCCTCTTTGTCCTTCGCTTCTTGACGCGTTGCTGTGTAGGGGTTCTATCGGAGACCTCCGTGGCAGCTTGTTCTGGTGGCAATGGCTGTAGCTTTTCAAAAAAATAGGGGAGCGCTTTTGGAAGAGAGCGTTAAGTTAGGCTAATTAGTGGATGAACTGGCAAACCTCTATGCCCGTAAAAGCCTTTCCTGGTTGACTCCAACCCACGCCCTGAATGACCACAATAGCCAACACTGTCAGGTGCAGATCGTTTGAACAGCGCAATTAACCTGAATTCGACCCGGCTTTATACGGTTCAGTGGGAAAGAGGAGAAGGAGCGCTCAGGCTAGCGTAGAAAGGAGGCTTCTTGTCGTGGAAAGAATAACGGAGACCATGGCGGCGAAGACAGAGGGCGCGTCTATACAGTCTTGTCGCAACCGCAATTGTTGCGCACGACATTGCCAACCGTCCAAGAAACGAAGAAACAAGCAGATTCGTGGGCTATCAGAGAGAGAAAAAGAAAGAAAGCAGGAACTTTAACCACAAGGGTGCCTGGTTGGCTATTCTACACAGAAAAGGGAAGAGGGAATAGAAGAATAAGATTGAGAGAGAGAGAGAGAGAGAGAGAGAGAGAGAGAGAGAGAGAGAGAGAGAGAGAGAGAGAGAGAGAGAGAGAGAGGGGGGGGGGGGAGGAAGGCGCAGTGAACGCTGGTACGCGCGCGGACGGAATCATGCTCTCAAAGACGCTCGCACAGGCTTGCCCTTGAAGTTTCATAGTGTCACGATGATTGCAAAACACTGAAGGTTTTGCCGACGTTCTTGAAATCCGCAGCGGACTATGTGAGCAGCTGGGCAAAATTTACGAAAGCCGTTGCAAAATTTTGAGCTGTCAGATACGCTGGCCAATAATAGTAAACAAGTAGAAATTACATAAAATTCCTGTCGGCAAATGGATAGTAAGCAATTTCTTCGTTATAGACACTCTTTGTGGAAACGATTTACGAATTCTTAAGAAGCGCAAGCAACCTCTATTGAAATGCCTCGTGAAGGGTGACAGGACCTGTTCACGAGAGCTACTGTGTAGGGAGGTGCTCACTTCGACTCCGGGATGAACATTCATGCCGTGCTGCCAAAACCGACGACAAGTTCGCGCGGACAACGAAGGCATCTCGGACGAGTAAAATCGTCGAAAGCCCCGAGTTTGCAGTGGCAAAGCATAACGAGCGTGCCCGCGCGCGTTGGCCCCTGTCTGTGCGTTTGTGCCCCGCTGCGAAGCCTTGACCCTTTTTCGCTGAGTGTCGGAGAGCGAGTGAGATTCGACGCAGGGTGGAACCAGCCTGTCTGTCCGCGAAAGCGCCTCATACCCGAACACGACGATCGCGCATGCTTCGGTTGACAGTTCCTTCTCTCTCCTGGGGCGAGGGTGTTCTTGGGAGTAAACCCCTTAACTAGGGTTACTGTATATGCTACCAAAGGTAGCATATACAGTAACTCTACCCTTAACCAGTGTGTTTCTGTGGAAGGGGGAGGGGGAGGGGACAAGGGTTATAGGCGTCACACCACACCAGCCAGAGTGGCCTCGCCTTTTTTTGACCAGCAGATCGTTGGGCTCACCCCATTTTTACGTACGGACATAGTTAAAAGTCTTGTTTTTCTTTCTATGTCGTATCCTCTAAAAGGCGCTCTCCGCTGATCGACCTGGTCCATTTCCCGGCCACTGGCACAACGCTACACCTGGGTCTGGTGAACCTTTTGAAATAGGAGTTACGCCGACGACGTCTCAGTAACAGTGGTTCATTAGTCCTGTCATCCGTATGTAATTTTAAACATAGGCTCGGTGAAAGTTAAACGAAAGTACACGCCTTGAAACAGAAACACGGAAGTATAACAACTCTGTCTTAAAATACTTCTACATGTTCTTTTTTCACACTATAACGATGCTACTGCATCATAAAAAGAAGGCTGCATATTATTTTTTTCCCCTTCCTATATCTCTGTACCAGCGAGCTGCCAAAAACGGCTGCCTTTCAGGAATCGTTGAAACACAAAATAAGAGGCGACAAATTCCTAAGGAGAAATCAATACTAATTTTGCTCCGCGTGTTTCGGCATATGCCGCGCGGTCTGCCTCGAGCACTATTTTACTTTACTCCCCGAATTTTATGCCATATAAAGACGTTCTGTTCGTGACAGCATTGAAAATTCACGCGCCATTGGCCACCACCGCAGCAACAATGAAAGCTTCCGCGCGAGTTTTCGCACACACACGCACACACACAAACATATACACACAGATACGTACACGCGCGCGCACACACTTTACAATGTATAACGCTCTGGGCTTCGGCAATAAACGCGTCCTCATCCGAGAGGGGTCTTTGTTGCGAACGGAAGGTTGGTCAACTTCGTTCCGTACAAGCTTCGTCACAGTCGTCAGCAAACTACCACACTATATGAAACGCTCGCGACGAAGACAGCATCACGTCCGCATTGTTTGCCGGGGCCTTTCCATTGTCTCTGGGATAAGCGAGCCATTTCCCGCGAAGGCGCACCGCCGCGCCAGCTCCTGCGAGCTGCAGCCATCGCGGCGCCTCTTCCCTTGCGCACACAAATTGCTAGCCGCGGGAAATGGAGGGGCCGGGGCGTCTCGAGAAGGAATCCCGGGCGGCAGTTGTTCGGGAGTGAGCAACCGCCTTCCCGATTTCAGCGGGCCCTGCCGTGTTGTGGCCAGATATTTCCGGCTCTCGCGCTAACGTCAGCCATGTCTCTCCCTGGGCACTCTACAGCATCGCGGCACTCCTTTAGTCGAGCGTTGGTAGAATGGAACAGCCTTATATATAAGGCTCGGAATGAGGAACGAAGACTCTCTCCGCTCTAAATAAGTTAAGGGGGATACGTTCGCCGTGACGCGCATGCGTGTAGTTCTCCTCGCGTGTTCAGTTGAGCGTCGGATAGGACAGACGTGCCACACCTATACGTTGAACCAGCTGCGAGTGGCCGCGTAATGATATTTTCGGCTGCTGGGATTTAAGCTTGGGTAAACATATTGGTGAATGTCTATTCTTTCTTGATTATTTATTCAAATGCGCAAGCTTTAAGTGCACATGCTCACTTGGATTTGGATTGCTACACTCTAAATACAATATGTTGACGACTTCTGTATGGGGAAGCAATTAATTTCTTATCCCATGCTTAGCTCCCTTTTGATTGCGATAGATATTACAGGGATACTCCTAGGGCAATCTGCCGTCGTCGTCGCCGTGATGCTCCGTTTAATGTCCAAGGGCGATAACATCGTCGCCGCGCGCCGTATTCTGTATGTGCGAGTGAAATCGTGCGAGGGTCAGCCGACGATGGCGGCTCAATCTCGCGCCCACAAGGGAGTAAAGCGGGGAGCAAGCGCGTCGTCTGCCGTCGTACGCAAGGAACCGGGGATCTTTATATACGAATGCAATGCTGCTGTATTTTGAAGACGTTTTCTTGCACGTAATGTGCCCTTTTCTTGTTGTCTATACGCTTAAAATGTGCACAACATCGCTTCTTCTTAAGTTGGAAAAGTGCCATATGCTTATGTATTATCCTGAGCCATATGCATTGCAACTCACGAATTGGCACAGACTGACGCCATAGTTGGTAGTGTAGTACCTGATGGGTATCGTTAACATGGTACGCAAGACGACAGAGAATACGAAGACTTCCCTGTTGAAGACTTCAGAGAAGACTTTCATTTCCCTTTCCTTTATTATTTTCCACATTCCATTTTCAACCAGAGCTCATTTCCCCGATGCTTTCCTTGGCTTCATTGTCTGTCGGTTTTATATTGTCACATATATACATATACATTCAAGTGATTAGCACTCGCTGGGAACATTACTCACTTTGCTGTACTGTTGCTTCTAACCTCTTTTATCCAGTGACACTAGTTGTCTATTAGCTTGGAACTAGGTATGCACCGGCTGTCATCATCAGCAAGACGACTTTCTGCCGTCTGGCCTAGTGGACCACTTGGGTCACTGGGCTTGTGTCCGAACTTCGGCATTGCGTGTGTGATATTGGTGTGTGCCCATTCGTGGCCTATCCCGGAGAAAGGGTGTGCCAAGGTGACGCAACGAGTGTGTAGCCTTAAATATATTAAAGCTTTAGTGCCGCACCCGCAGCAGATGACTCCGCGTCGAGCGCGGTCGCTTGAGGGACAGCCATTGCAGCGAGGCTGCAGCCAGGATAGGGTTACTGTGGAGTTTCAAACTGGGGTGCAGTGATATACAACGAGATGCAATGTGTTGTGGTACCATTTGGCATTGTCATTGGAAGCGACATTGCCACCTCGCCTGTGTTCGGTGGGAACATGGCGGGCCGCTACATTACTATAATGCTCATCGCATTAACGTCGTCATTCTTCGTGAGGTGGATTCTGCTGAAATCTTTAAGCCTTCTATACCCGTTGTGTCATGGTTGCAAATAATTATTGTATAGAGTATTGACCAATGATGTGCATTTACCCAGTGACTAACAACCAATGGCCCAAGAACGTGGTAGGCAAAATACAATGGATGGATGGATGGATGGATGGATGGATGGATGGATGGATGGATGGATGGATGGATGGATGGATGGATGGATGGATGGATGGATGGATGGATGGATGGATGGATGGATAGATGGATGGATGGATACAACTTTCTTGTACGTCCGGCAAGGTTTAACGCGGCCCGGGCTCAGGTCTCCCACGGGGGAACGTCAAGGCCTTGCCTCAACGCCGCTTCACGGGCTTGCTGGACTGCCCACGTCTGGATTCCGAGGTCTGAGCTGCACAGAGCGGCGGTCCACCTCGGCCACAGGGTCTCCGGAGCAACTGCCACCCGTCCTATAACTACATTGCACTCCCACAGCATGTGTGTGAGTGTTGCTGGTCCTTCCTGGTACAATTTGCACGTGCTGTCCTGATGCTTATCTCGGAAGATAGGCTTCAGACGGAATGAATTAGGGAATGTCTTCGTCTGGAGCTGTCTCCAGGCGACGGCCTGCCTCCTGTTCAGTTTGGGACTCGGTGGTGGGTATATCCTTCTGGCGTTTAGATATGCACTGGTTATGTCATTGTATCTGGTGAGCCTGTCCCGTTCTGCGCGATGCGTGTTCGCTATCGTGCGTGAGGCGTTGCCCTGTTCGGCGCGGCGGGTCATGTCTCGCGCCGTAGTGCGTTTTCAATTTGGCCGTCACTGCCGCGGTCCGCCCAAATCATTATATCGTCTGCGTATATAGCATGGTGGATTCCTTCGATTTCCCGTAGTTTGCTGGGGAGACCCAGCATGACTAAATTGAAAAGGAGCGGCGATATAACTGAACCCTGGAGGGTACCTGCACTTCCCTGGGTCCGTTCTTCGGACTTGAGGTCGCCAACCGTCAGGCTGGCTTTGCGATCGTTCAGAAAGTCCTTCACGTAGTTGTAGGCCCTTTCCCCCAGGTTCAGATTAGACACTTGTTTCAGGATCGATTCGTGAGCGACGTTGTAGAAAGCAGACATTGAAGAAAATCAGAAAGGCCACTCGATACCATGCTCGATTTCATCAAGACGACTGTGTGCTTTAGAGATAGCAATGAGTCCCCATCAAACGTACACGCGTTATACCATGATTATTATCTTTTATCACGCGAAAAAAAGATGTGTTCATGGGCGATACATTGTAAAATTTTTGTGCTATAAAATCCGGAGCATCTGATGTGACATACCCATTCTAGAAGATTGGCCGAGAAGGGGCACGTATGCAGTGGCTTAATAATACTGTAGCCCGTATGTGAGAAACAGAATACAATTGAATACAATCAAAGAATCATTTGATTATTATGCGCTACTACAGAGAGGTCTGTGGCCTTTGGATATGCCTGTGAGTTGACAATATATGCACTAGTTTTATGTGCTGATCTATATTTTGGATTACGCATACAATTACGCGTTTCTTGTCCTCAGCCTTTTTTCCCTGTGAGAAATAAAAACTTCAACTTAAAAGAACAGTGTCGTTCACTGGCGCTACTTCGTCGGTCAAAATTAAACTAGAGTAACCTACCCGTTCAAAGAAGAAACCGAAGGACCGATACCAATAATGCTTCGCATTAAAAATGAATTGAGAAGCGGGAGTGCATTAATTCGTTGTAACGTTGTATTACTTACGACCAAAAATGATTGATTGATTGATTGATTGATTGAGTGAGTGAGTGAGTGAGTGAGTGAGTGAGTGAGTGAGTGAGTGAGTGAGTGAGTGAGTGAGTGAGTGAGTGAGTGAGTGAGGGTACCATTTTGGAATGCTGACTTCACAGCTCTCACTTCAGAAAGCGAAGGATGTGATGGATAGCTTAACGCAGGTAAATTCGGTAAGAACCTATGTGGGGCTTGAACGGAGTTCCTGTAGGCCTTATATGGTGGACAGGCAGCATCGGGTATAGCTCGGTGTCTGAATGCAGGAGGTTCCAGCAGACTTGGTATTGGGAAAGACAAAATATGTTCGGATTTTGACGATATGCTGCGAAGCACATAACAACATCCTTTTCCAACTTGCTACCGACATCTCCACAAAATGTGGTGGCTGTGTAAAGAAAGCGAAATGACATTAGTGAGTGGAACAGTGAGATTCGTTTGCAATGTAGTGAGTCAGAACTTTTCTGACGAGTTGAATAATAATCCGCATCAGGCAGCCACTGCAGCGGTAGCGCTCTACGATGCCCGTACTCTGACAGAAAAATACTAGGGTTGTCCCGTACCCTTCCTTTTTTTCTTCTGTTTTTCAGTGTGCTGGTTATACTCGTAGGATTTTCTACGTTGGCCTTATCTATTAAATGTGGCTTTATCTATCAATGTGGCCTTATCTATCAATGTGGCCCGGCAGTGCAGCGCTGAATCGCTGCAGTGCCGGGTCACATTGATGTTAATGCATCTAGAAATCGGGACTTCAGTTCCGGTACTATTGTAGTAGTTTGGACACGCAGTTGCATGTTCGAAACTAATACTAAAGTTGTAATCACAGATGAATTCTCACTGCAAAAGATGCCAACTACAGCAAACTAGCCGCTAACTTGCTTTTCGTCTCTTCTCGCGGATCTCGCGAGCGCAGTAACTCCGTTTTCTGTGGTTTAGGCCGCCGGCTATTGTTCCGTTCTCCTCGTCAGCCCATCCTTGACAAGACGAGGTTTCGTTCGATGCTTTGTTGGAACATCTGCTGCTAGCAGAGTAAGTGGCGCACGCGCGAACGACGCTTGAGAAAGTACGGATGGAGGACACACTGGGCATGGGAAAGACTGGAGGCATTCGTAAGAATAAGGGGCGCTTTGCCAATGACTTCGTTAAAACATACGCGGCGAGGAAAGTAGCTGAGTGCCGTCAGAATAAAGGGAGCAATGTCAGGAAGTACAGCGGCTACGAAAGACTAGAGATGATGCTGCTCGAAAGTTATGGAAGAGCTCTCCGTTGCGCGCCTCTCGAGTATTGTGGCTTGTGGAGAAAGTTGCCAGCTCTTCAGTATTTTGTTTTTCGCCCATTGTCTGGTGGCATGTCGTCGACAGTCTCTGTCGCTGGCGGTATTTCTTCTTCTTTGTCTATCGAGGCTACGAACTTCTTCCCTTCGACCGCCGCCTCTTCTCTCTTGAACTCTTTTCCAAACAAGCTCTCCGCTATGCTCGTAGTCCGCCGTTCTGTCAGTGGTATATACCATATAGGAAGTAAGTCATCAGGCGTCGCGCGCCTCCCATTTAGTGACGTCACCACGGCAAGAAAGACATCTGCAAGTGATCGCTCTTTTCTTGGGACGACGAGCTCTCTAAGGAAAGGACGCCACCACCGACCCCCCTACGAGCCGCAGCCCCCTCGAAACCGCCACCGAAATGCGCCCCCTTCCGAGCCTCACGGCAAGACTTGCCTGCCGTACTTTTGTCTCCTGCACTCTTTGCCTTTGTGCACTCCCTCCCTGTTTTCATTTGCTCCCTTCTTGCGCTTCCACTTCGCTCCCGTTTGACTTCCATATTTCTCCCCATTTTGATCCCCCCTACGTTTTGTTCCTGTTTTTCCCTCTTCTTTTTTCCCTTTCGTCGTTCACCTACAAGCAGTGTCACTTCTCCGCACGCTCCTCCAGCAAGATGGAAGCGACGCCCCCGATACGACGCACTGCACTGCACCAGCCCGCGCGCCGCCTGCTGCGGCCGTGCGTCGTAGAACCGCCGTCTTTTCCGTTTTATTATACTGATGAACAGTTCCTAATGGCTGTGCAGCGACCGCGCGAGCGTCTCTGCGAAACCGTGCCGATGTTGTCGGTGCGTATAGAATCTGGCCGGCGCGGCGGCAGTGAATTCTTCATCTCCACCGGCCCCCGGTTGCTGGCGTTCTCCACACGGAGGCGGCGACGGCCTCTCTCTACTCCAGCATTAGAGACGGTGGGAAGTATTAAGGCGCGCCGTGGCTCTTCCGACGTGAATTATGCAGCTCGGGGGCCTCCAATTGGGTTCTGCAGCTAAGTGCCGACGCTCCGGTACGGCTCGCTCACCGGGTGCCCGCCGCCGGCTTCAAAACAGACCGACCGGAGCTGAGTGCGGTCCTTGAGGTGCGCGCCTGATGTCTCTCGTTCGACGTTCCTCCGGCTTGGGTTGGAGTTTTGATTGTGTTCGGAAAGCTGTCGTCTCTATGGCCTCTGATTTACTGCTGGCGCAGCTCTGGAGCTCGAGAGCGTGCGAACTGTAGTCTATGACAAACTTGGGTGCCTCCAATTTATATATATATACATGAAATCGGGCGTTCCAAAATGATTCTATTCCGGAAATATTTACTACATTATAGCCAAATTTCAGGCAAGCAAGCTTTTCTTAGAATTAGTTAAGTTCAGTAATTTTCTGCCTAGTACTATCTACAGATTTCTGAAACTCGATGTCAAAAGAACCGGAACCATGTCAACTGGCCAGTCGGTCTGTGATTCTTGTTTTTGTTTCTCCCTTGAAAAATAATATTCGCTCCTAGCTGGATAATTCTGCCCTCCAAATGCGACAAGAGAAAACGTGCACTCTGGTACCCCCTGGAATTTAATGAGCTGCATGGCTTTCGTGGACAGAGACAACATTGGTGTTGGTGATCATGAAAAAAAAAAAAAAAAACCTGTGTCCACACATTACACGTTCGATTGTGCATTATGCTCTAGCTCGCCGCTACTGGTCCCATACTCTGGCCCTTTTGACTTGTCGCACTCTTCTACGTTTTCGCAGTGCCATCCGAGCACTGAGATTGTATGAGAACTGCTACGCTTACCTAGGTTTTAGACCACAGTACAGATAAACAATTCTGATGGTGCGAATTTCGTGGTTTCGCCCCAAACCAGTGCATGACATGCTTCACACAGCGTACAGGCATCGTGCTTGCTTTAGATGCTTACTGGCATTTGAAGTTTCACGTCAGACTTGATCTATCAATATCTCAGTAACACTCGTCATAAGGGTCAGTAGTTTCGTATACTTAGTCCTGCGTTACCGAATCACGCTGTCCTATCATGAGTTGCGTAACAGAAGCTATTTGAAACAAACATGTTTTGCAGTAATACCTGGGTGTTCAAGAGAGTTCAACGTTAATTTACCACGTTTCAAAAACATCACCAACCAATTATCCTAACAGTTGCTACCACAAGACGAAAACCAGGTGGTGTAACAAATGGTCTCAAAAGCACAGAGAACGTGGTATCAAGAGTCATTATCAAATCTTACAACAAGAGCATAACTAGAATTATCGCTGTTATACGAAAATATTCTTACACTGAGACGACGTTCATCACTGCAAGAGATGGATGATTCGTGCTTTCATTACAGTGTGGCTAAAGCCAACACTCTTTGGCAAAGGGCTACGCATTACCTGAGTTTATTCCCGGCTTGATGACGTTCCCGGTTGGTTCTTCAATCCACGATGTGACGGTGACGTAGTCGGTGACGTATCCCGGCACTTGGCACCTCATCACCGCTGTGTTGCCGGAGATGACGAATTCGTCGTACACTTCGGCTGAGTATTTTTGGCGCACCACTGGAAAGAAAGTAAGAAAAAGAAGGCTGAGTTTGCATGAATGATTCCTGCCGCAAATATCTTCAACCAACTGTAATAAGCAGCACGCGAGGAAAAGTGAAGAACAATATGAAGGAAATAAGCAAGAACTGCGGGACAGTGAGCGAGGTCCAAGTTACTCAGAATTAGTACAGAAGCATCTTGGTATCTAGTTATGAAAAAGCTTAACCTCTGGAGGTGCTATCTGAATACACGGAGATGCTCGACATCTAATCAAGCAATTTCGATTGTTTGTGAAGTTCAAAAGAGAAAATAAAACCATTTGACTTGTGGGTGCGTGTGCTTGATTGAAGTCCTTTTGTGTCTCAAAATATACCGAAATTCGAAAAATTTCAACAACCTTGACGTCGACGAAATCAGACATCAAGTTTACGCCTTAGTAACTCCGCAATAAAAACAAAGATTGATTCCGCCAATGTGATCTTATTTAGGGCACCAAGCGGAACAAAATTGAAAACAGCATGAACTGAGCGCGAGAGATATGCAAGTGCAACCGGTATAGGGCGATGCTGGAGTGTTGACATATATCACTGGTCTGTCAGAAGTTTACAGGAAAGCCGTTATAAGCTTTGAATAGGTTTTCTGCCTGATGCCCTGGATGGCAAAACAAGTCCGACCTGGCTCTTCTTTTGAGCGACCAGCTGCCTCGGCATCCGCCTAACGTCATCATCACGATCATCGTCATCCAAACCACTGTCACATCACCACCAGTACCATCATCACACAATCATCGTCATCATTCTAGCACAAGGAGGAGAAGCGAAGTGATAAGGGAAAGACAGGTAGATTGAGCAGGCTGCGCTCGGTTTGCTACCCTGTATTGCGGAAGAGGAAATGGGACTAAAATAAGAGTAGAAGGACAGAAAAGAAAATTCTAGCCTAACACGTCGCTTTCTTTCAGTCGTGACGTGTGTGCCTTAGGCGATATTTACAATATCGTGCTATCAGCGCCTGCTGATGTTCCAATGTTCTGGCGGTGACAGTCGAGCGTCCGACAAAAAGGGGAACCCTTAAGCCTGGTCGTGACTCTTTCATTTTTCTCGAATTCTCACTGGGATTCGCAACAAATTTCGCTGGATTGCGGATTCTCCCTCATGAAGCCGAGCTCGACGAAACGAAGAATGATTCCACGCTTCATAGATCGCAATTATACGAGGCGAGGTCACACTGGCGTACGTGATGCTTTCGACACAAGGGCAGAAGAAAAGAAAAAGAAATAAGCTAGACAAATTAAGCGAGACACTATTCTCATCCCTCCACGATCCCTCTCATCATGCAGCTTATGTCTCTCGTAAAAATAAATAAATAAATAAATAAATAATTAAATAACGAAAGAAAGAAAGAAAGAAAGAAAGAAAGAAAGAAAGAAAGAAAGAAAGAAAGAAAGAAAGAAAGAAAGAAAGAAAGAAAGAAAGAAAGAAAGAAAGAAAGAACGAAAAAGACGGCTGTCACAAGAACATGCGAAACAGCAGCCATAACTCGCTTCCGTATAGAGACAAAGTTCACGTCACGTGGAAGGACCGAAAATATCCATGAGACGTGCAACAAACCTATAGGATCGAACTGATGCACAGCGGAGTGGCAAGAAGAAAAATAGGGTGAGTCACGTAGTCCGCTTTTTAAAATTTTTATTTTCGTCATTCTGCGATCTCCTCCGCCTGCCGTATCCCAAGGGGTTCCCGGCATAAGCAGGGTGTAACGTGTGTGCATCGCGCGCGCGTGGAGAGATGCGGTGGGAGTGGGTGGTATCGGGTGGTCGATGCGCATGCATTCCGCAAATTTGCGCGTGTCTCAGGCTCCCAAACACTGACGCAGATGCAAGAGACACACCGCATACAAGACAAACATAATGTAGGAAACAAAGAATAAAAATTAAAACAAAAAAAAAACCAACCTGAATGGTGGTGCTCTTGCGCGATAGCTCGAGGCTCTTCTGGATCGATTGCCGTTCTCATTTGTTTACAGAACAGGGCGAGCCTACTCACGCGGAAAGACGCCGAAGAAGACCGATAGAGGAGAATCAGGAAATGATGGCCGAAACAGAGGCGTTACGCCTTGCAAAAACTGCAAAACACTGCTGCAGCGATTATATGAGGAAAGAAAAAAAAGAAAGAAAGAACGAAAGAAGGGAAGAACGAACGAACGAACAAACGAACGAACGAAAGAAAGAAAGAAAGAAAGAAAGAAAGAAAGAAAGAAAGAAAGAAAGAAAGAAAGAAAACTGTAAGGGCTCCGGCGAGGTGCGGTCGGCTGTTTATTCCCCGATGCTTGTCATTGCAGTGGTTTCTGTTTACTGCTCGTCGAGGATGCGGGGCTTCGCATGCGGACGTGTAAAGGAATGCCGAAGAAAGCGTAGCTTATAACGAGAAAAAGAGTGCAGGAAGTGTCAGTGGGTATTTGAGCAAAAATGAAAAAAAAAAGATGAAAAGAACTGCGAGGGCAGTGGCAAAGGCGGCGGACAAACGCCCGGGCATCCCTGCGGCCAAGGAAACGTATGCAGAGCAGCAATAGTCTTCGGCAACTTTAAGCTAACGCCCGGCGCGTTCCTTCCCCGCAGAGCGCGCGCACCCCCCACGCCTGCTCACGTATGCGCATATAAATTCCGCTCGCCACATCCTCGCGACGACGCAGCGCGGCGCTCGCCTGCCGCGATTTCCCGTCATCTCTTACTCCCTAACTTCCCCACACCCTCCCTCGCCCTGATACCCCCCAAAAAACAACGGGAGTACAGGCACACATACAAACCACGCGCGCACGCATGAGCTGCCACCTCTTCGAACGCCCCCACCATACTGAGTTGCACGTGCGCCCGCTTTGCGCAGAAATAAAACGAACGTGGGGAAACTAAAACTTTACTTCAGACGCGTGTACGTTTTAAAGACGGCAGCCGCGCAGCGACAGCAGGAGCAGCAGCCCTGTATATGTCTCTATACGTATATATATTTACATGCGATGGCGTTGGCGGACCTATTCAACTTCTCTCTCTCTCTCTCTCCCCGTTTTAGCTGTTTGTCGGTCACTATAAGAAAAAAAAAGGAAGAGCGAAAGAGCGGCCGCTTCAAAAAATTTAAATCCAGCGCCGACTCAGCCGCTAGCTCGCGCTCGCCGCTAGCGTGCTCTCCGGGAGGGAATATTTCACGCTGCGTTTCGAGTTCGATTGGCTCCACCAACTGCACTTCATAACAGGCCGCCAGCGGTCCATGAGTTACGGGGGCATAATATACCGAATGGTATATACACAGACTCGAACCGGGTTGAGGGAGGGCTCGGTGTATGTGTGCGCGTGTGTGTTTAGGATGAAGCGAGAGAGGGGGGGGAGGAGGCTTCTGGCCACCGCGCGTTGCCCGCGGACCGAGAATTTTGAAACGGCACCGACGGCAGTTCGGAGACGACGGCAGCTGGCGAGTTCGGCACGGAAGCGAGCGGCGACGTATTTTGCAACCTTCGGAGAGGGGAAAAAAAAAGAAAGAAGAACGGGCTGTTTCTGGCTGTGCTGGCGCAGGACGCGGAATGCGATCTTTCGAGCGCGACTGGACCCGATGCCTATGCACTCGGGCATTTTAATGCGTCATTTTTCTCTTGTCTCGGCGGCGGCAGTCCGTGCGTCGGTCACGGAGGTCGGTATTTACGGCAGAGTTGTCGTTGCCGGTGCCGTTGCGTTTCAAGACGTCCGGAGCGCGCAGCCCTATTTGTTACGTCATCCCTAAACTGGCCCCGAATACTCCCAGTGCTCGTTGGCTGTATCTGGCTCAGTTATTTATTGTCAACAGATTACGTAGGCTTTCTAAATATACGAAAACGCTTTGTTGAATGTGTCAGAACAGAAAAGTACGAAAACTTGTCTTTCCGGTGTTGAATACAAAAAGAACGCGCGCGCGAAAGCAGTGACAATGAAGAACTACTGACATTAATTTTTTGAGCAGTGCAACCGAAATGGTCACGTGATATTTCTTGGAGGCGTTCCGCGCCTATAGCACTTTCTGCATCCGAGTGCGGTGGCCGCAACACCGACAACATAGCGCCGTAGTAAAGCGTTAGTAAATGTAATTTTGCTGAATGTCAGACAAATTAAAACCGCTAAGGTTAGTGGAGAGCTTTCCAGTTTGGAACCACTCTCCGCTTATATGAATTGCCTTGCTCCCCTAAGCTTTATTTCATTAGGGTCTCTAAAATTTATATGTTATATTGTTAACTTTACGCTTTCTTTTCTTTTTTAAGTACTGTTCGTTATAGTCTTCCCATATGTCAATATTGTTTACATGTAACGTGCTCTTATAAAGATTAGTTGTATATTTGCTTGCACACTCTTCTGCCCTTATAAGTTACAATTTGGACAAGTGTGTTATATGTTCCAGCAGGCCGTCATTGTTTCCTATAGGCTCCTTCTTTCATCAATATAAAAATTGTAGACAAGATAGGTTTAACGGACGTCTATCCCATTTGTGGTACATCCGCAATCGAATTCGAAGTTATAGTTTCTGGCAGTCGACAAAAAAAATCTGACGAAGGTTGACGTCAGAGCTCACAGGCTGCCCCGGAGTGCCCGTAGATTTCCCAAATGGAGGACTATAATTTTTCTACAGACCGTCTAAATAATTCTTCATGTAGCTATATTGACATTGATTTCTGTACTTATTAGTTTCGAGTAGTGCCCCATAAGTGGTTCTCCAACGGAGCGCACAGCTTTTTGCAAGGCTAGGTCTGCCTGTAGCAAGCAACACTCCTCCTCCTCCTCCTGTTCAAGTACACAATCTGCGGCCGTATTTTTCTCTTTCCTTTTCCCCCTTCCCCAGTGCGCGTTAGGCAACTCCCTGCCTTTCATTTATCCTTTTCCCCTCTCTCTCCTTCATCCATATATTGAGTGTTGAATAAATATAGGAGCTCCATGTATGCACGATAGCTAACCACTAGTTGATTTCTGCTCAGATTTCGCACTAAAGAATTATGTCGATTTTGGTGAAACAGAATGGTGACGCTATCTGTCATCACTGTGATGGAAGGTGCCTCTCACTGTACTGATGATAGTGCTACTCTTCTTTTGCCCCATAACAGATATTTTTTGAGTTTCGTTGCCGCAGACGACATGCACCTCGGCCTTATTGTGAATGGAACAGCCAAGTAATGCTAGCAAACGCCGTACTATACTGAACTTCCTGGAAAGTGCTGCCTTCGCACGTGCGAAATCTTAGCAGAAACAAGTCAAGGGTATAGCTGGCACACCTGATAGCGTGTAACAATTGACCGTCTCAAGTAGCTTGTAAGGCATTCCTTAAATCCTCTCTCTCTCTCTCTCTCTCTCTCTCTCTTATTCCTGCTATGCATCCCACTTGTAGCTCTGTGGCATAAAACTCGATCTGTCAAGAAAGTGCGGCCACTGCGGTGAGAAACCTCTCACAGGTCGATGCACAGGGCGATGAAAGCACGTAGCGTGCACTGCCATAGAGCTTCTGCGGCGCACTCGGCGCCTCTGCAAATATCGGCTGCCACATGAAAATGCACTTCCCGCGTATTTTCGTTTCTGCGTCCGGGCAGCCATTTCCACCAAGCGCCATACCGAAGCGGTTATCACTGCAGAAATGCGTACGCTTAGTGCAGCAGGCCACTTACATGGAGCGCGTTTCTACGTACGAGTAGATTATAGTACGATGACCGCTTAACGTTGAAGATACGCAGCGACGCGTGGCGAGGCGACCAGATCACAATCAGAATCGAAATCAGAATCCGTTTTTATTGAGATGATTAGAAAGGTTACAAGATGGTAATATACAGAAGGAGGTCCCGAAGTCAAAGACTGCAATGGGGCCTGCTTTACAAGGAGGTCCCATGCAGATAGTCCGCCGGAAATACGCCATATCTGGTTACCACTCAAACTTCTTCAGTGTGGTCAGCTTTACCGAACCTTGCAGCGCTCTAGTGTTCTGTGGACACAAGATGGCTCGGCGCAGCGTCAGCTTTGGTCGGTTACTCTGAAATACTCTGTAAACAATACAGTGCTCTTAACTCCTTAATGCAGGAGCAACTGCTACTAAGCCCGCCTCAATTGTTATGCTTCCTGTACCTAACAACATCCTCAAGCGTTTTCTCATTCCCAAATGGTGTTCGTTAACTCTTACGAATCGGCGTACTTTATTAGGAGATGTAAGTAGTCTAGACAATGGTGCTAAGTGTGCAACAAGCAGAATAGAACAATCAGCTCTTCCATATCTAAGGAATTACCGGAACTGCCTTTCTTTGTAGCCTAAATATTTTTGAAACGGCTTGCGCACTGTCGTAAGATAGCTTATTTAGATGGCTATGGAGGGAGGTCTTCGTTGCGTGGGATTAGACATGCCCAAACTTGAGCATGCAGAACAAAGGGAAACAACACACTCTATATAGCTTCCACCACAGGTGATTGATCAACCTGCGAGCGTATGATACGTTGAACTTGACGACAACCTAACATTATCGTGCGACGTCAAGCTTCTTACTTGACAAGTGCCTCGTCTAAGGAGAGCGTCGTGCACCGTTTAAAAGAAATAATATGAAAGTGAGCAGTCTCAAGAGTAGGAGCTGTCACCGCGAAGGTGACAGGCACTCTTTCGCTTATTTTCGCTGAAGAAAGAATAAAAAAGAACAGCAGATAAGCAAAAGCAATACTCTGCTGCCATGTTTCACGTGAAAGCGTGCCTTCTCTAGGCAGCATGTTTTCTTTTTTGTCCGCGTACAATAGCTCTTTGACGTCATCCGTTACCGTCGAAGCACTTTTAACCAGGCACGGCGCCAAAGTTGCGGAGGGCAGCGTCGCTAGGGAAACAAAAAAGAGATGAGCATACAGAGAGCAAAGCTCGCGATCAGTCGAGTTGGCTGGCTGTCGCTTAGCGAGATACAGCATTCCTTCGCGCGCTCCTTCGTCTCCACTTCCCCTTCTTTTCATACTGAGCTCCGTACAAACACGTGGCGATGCCACCAGAGGGCGCCGTCTCGGGGTTCTTTCCTGTTCTCTGTAGTCCGTGTGCCTATAAATCCGTGCACTATAGTCTGGGAGCCAGAACTGGCGCGACCTACTGAGAGGGCCGACTTCGCAAAGCTGTTAGCGCGTTATAGGACGTTTCGTGATCAGCAGGCGTTCGAGCTACGGACAATCACGGTAACTGACGATGTGGGAGCTGGGCCGTATACATTTCTCGAACCGGGTTTTTCGTGTCAAGGCGAGAACAGGTTCGTAAACTAAGTGCCCGGAAAAGCGAAGCAAGCAACAGCTTCTCTATTGCTGCGCAGTTCTAGGGAAACAAAAGTGGAGGCTAGCTTGGTGTAAGAGACAAAAAGAAAATAAAAATGAAAGCAAGGAACAGATACGGCAGTGAGACATACGACGACAAAAACAATCTCAAGACACTTTGTCCAATACTGAGAAAGAGCAGAAAAAAAAAGAAGAATCTGAGAGAATAATAATAACACTACTAATAATACTAAAAAGAGATAAGGGACACTGGTGTCACTATATAAGCAGCAACGCGGCTCGCAGAGAGGGGACGCAGCGGGTCTTCCTCGGGACCACGGGCGTTCCGAGTCACTCGCATGAGAAAGTTGCCGGCTCGGTATCAGTTTCTGTCAAGCGGTGTCCCCGAGCAAAGCCCGAGGATTGGCCTTGCTTTTCCGCTTTGTTCACCACGCCGCCGCCGAGCCACCACCGCTTGGCAAGTGCGTGCGTGCGTGCGCGCGTGTTCTTTCTCAGCTGCGACGCCGGCCGATGTCCGGGAGGAAGAGGACGGGACGCTGAGGGAGCGCGGTCGCTGCTCAAGCGTGGCTATCGGGAACCGGCGCGGTTACCGATCTTCCCCCTCAAGCCCCACCCGCGCAAGCAAAGCAAGGGCCTGCCGGAGCACAGATCCCAGCGGCAACGGCCGGAGCTCCGGCCAAGCGTCCCGAAAGGAGACAGCCCGGCGGCTGCGCTCCCTGCTTGCGCCACGAGAGGGGAAGAATCGGGAGCGGAGGTTCGGGAAGACGGGCACTCTGGATACGACACCACGGGACTGGTCGTCGTCCGCTCTTCCCCGACCTCCGGCTCCTGTTTTATTCTTCCATCGGCCTCTCTGCCACTTCTGCTCTATTCCCGCCTTCTCCCGCTGCTCCCGCTGTCTCGCTATCGGACGCCTCCCTTGGCATCTTTAGGTTCTTTTATATCGCGGTCCATGCTTACCCCCCCCCCCCTTATTTTTTTCTTCTTCCCTTCCCCGCTTCTGGCACGCATCGCTCGGCAGTGTCTCAACTTTATTCTCTTTTATGCCTCATGGAAAACTCGCGCAGCGAGGTTTCGGAACTCAAGCGTGGAAGGAATAGGGATGGGGGAGGAGTTGCTTCGGCGACTCTGATCACATGCTTCAGATAGGGGTGGTAGTAGTGGTTAGGCATTTATCTGACCGAAGGAGTGCGCTAGACATAAACATACATGCTTGGGTTGGGGGAAAAAACAAAGATGGGTCAGTCGTAACGGGCTTGTGATCCCAGCTGGGTATCTGAAAGATGGAAAGGAAAGCGCTTGATTGAGCTGTTGCGGTAGCCAGCCACGGTTTCCTTCGTGTTCATTTTTTTTTGTGCTCTGCCTACTATTCTGTACATATGAGTATGCTGCGTTTCCGCTGAGCGGTTCTGCTTGTGCTTACTTTAGGTGATCTTGCAGCAGACTTATCAAGAGCTTCGTGGTTCCCTCGCTTTTTAATCCTACGTTCCTTCTCAAAACAATTGTGCATGTTCGCCAGCTTTTCCTTTTTATTTTCTTTTTTTATTTTCTGTGCTGTGCATACCCAATATATTGCACTGGATAAGGAAGCGAATACAATTCCGGAAAGAAAGAATTATGTAGTTTCGTAAAATTGCGTGTGCATATCGAATGGTGCAGGCATCTTAACTTCAAACTATCGTGATGAAATTACGATAATATTTTCACTATATTCTGTCATATTCAACCTGATAAGAGGTGCGTTATTATTACATGAAGGCTTTTAGGATTCATACTGGTTTGAGTTCGGCCGTGCCCGTGTAGCAGCTGCTGGTATGCTAACTATTATATGACGCACAAAATTTCATAGAACTAAAGTATTTAAGTCGACCGACTTTTAATATTTTAACCATCACCAACCAGCACGATGCGGCTGACGAAACGAGCTTTACGTTTTAGCAAACGTTATTTCCAGATGCTGTGTTGCTTGAGCTTCACAGATGTCTGTAACCAAACCCACTCTCCAGGAAAAGCGTCGATTAACTAGATAGTCTTCTTAATGCTTCTGAAAAGATTTTTAAATAGACCTTTACCGACATATCCGCTACTTATATTGTAGCGTTTCTAACGCAAACTACCCGCCACGAGACAAAGCCTGCGAGAAACAGTTCGATGTTGGCCGCCATATGAATGAAGGAGTAAATTTTACTTCAAGTAAGGGCAGGGCCGTGGCTTAAGCGAAAACATCCCCTTGCCCCTCCCCCAGTACAGGGTAGCCAACCGGAGATAATCTCTGGTTAACCTCCCTGTCTTTCCTTTCCCCCTCTCTCTCTATCTCTCTCTCGAATTGAGGGTCAGGGATGGGGCACCATACATTTGCCATCTCAATGAAGTGCTTCTTTTTTTTCTTTCCCTGCTTCGCTTCGTCGTCATTTGTCCCGCGTCAAACGCAGACACCTTCGTTCTTAATGTGTAAAAGCGTTCGCTCTTCCTTATAGCTGTGTTATTTTTTCCGCTTGGCTAAGTAGTCGATAAACGAATGGTATTTCATACAGCTGTTTTGATCGCGACGCTGGTACGATGTGTTGGGAACTCGGCGCTGACGCCCGTGGTTGTACCTGGGTCGCAAGCCCCAAGGGTAGCGTTGGCCTGGCGGCCTGGGGTACAACTGGAAGCATCTGAAGGTCCCGGCAAAGCATGAGTCGACTGGTAACAACAAAACAACTTGTTTATTTTAACATTGCAAAGAGTCGGCGGTCAGGTTTGACCGAAGTAGAGAGACGGGAGAGCACTTTACTCAGCAGAAGAAATCGGAGCCCTCCCTTTTGGCGTCCGGGGGCAGCTGTTTTTATACTCTCGCAGTTGAGGGCAAGAAGGAACCCCTCAAAAGACGAGCACGTGAATGTACAATGGGCTAATGGTGACGCACACTGTCGTAGCGATGCCGTAGCACCATGTCGAGCACGATCTCGTAGCACCCTGTCGTGGCGCTGCCGGTCGGACACAATGACTGTAATGAGAGGATGGTCCCTGCTTTGGCATCGCCTGTTTCGGGCACAATGACTGGAACGAGATCCCTGCTTTGGCATCGCCTGTTTCGGGCCCAATAACTGGAATGAGATCCCTGCTTTGGCATCGCCTGTTTCGGGCACAATGACTGGAATGCGAGGATGATCCCTAGGCGGTCGCATCGCCGCAGTCGCGCCTGGAAACACCTGGCGATGAGTGTTGCGGCGACGACGATCGGGCCAAAATGTCTGCCGCCCCGCCGCAGTCGCGCCGGCAAAACCACGTGTCGCAGGCGAAACGCAACAGACCGCCCCGCCGGGGGAAGGAGATCCCGATGGACAGGGGACTGCATCCGCTGTCCGGAGGGATGTCGCTCGATGATGCTCATAACCGAAGTCGGGCGTCCCTCGACGTTTCTTGAGCGCAGCGCACAGAGAAGGCCTCGTTCTCTTGTTCAGGTTCGCACGGGACACTGCAAAGTGACTTCGGGAGAGTTCACATTTTTGTTCTCGTTCCCGGCAAGCGTTAGAACTACGCTGAAACTCAACCGCTCAGTCAGCAAGCACGGCACAACCCTCACTAAGCCCTGCCAGGCTCTTTCCCCTTTTTATACCACTGCCTAGTTCCTTACAGTAGTCTAGCATCACTCAGAACGCGTCCACAAATTGAAAAATTGCACTAGAAAGCATATCATCACTTTGAAACACTAAACAAAAGCAATATGTTAAAAAAAAATCCTGCCTCAGGAAGAAAACATCAGTAACAAACAATTTTGAGGCTGATTCCTACGTTAGGGGCTTCGACTTAAGCCATCGGCGTTACCGTTGAGACTCCCCTTTTTGTAACGCACCTCAAAGGAATATTGTTGTAAAGCGAGGCTCCAGCGCAGGAGGCGGCCATTTTTGGGAGAGATGGTCTGCAGCCATTGGAGAGGGCAGTGATCCGTCTCAATGATAAACCTCGAGCCGGCTAGATAGCATGACAATTTCTGAACGGCCCACACGAGACACGCACACTCTTTCTCGGTGGCGCTATACGCCTGCTCACGACTGGTCAGCTTACGACTAGCATACAGGACGGGGTGTTCTACTTCTCCATTTTCCCGTTGGCACAGTACAACGCCCATGCCTCGCTCACTAGCATCGCACTGAACAATGAACCCTTTTGTATAGTCTGGCGATCGTAGCACAGGCTGGCTTGTTAGGGCACTCTTTAGGGCGCTAAAAGCTCTTTCCTTTGTCTCGTCCCAGACGACTGTTTGAGGCTCTGTCTTTCTTAGAGCATCCGTCAGGGGAGCCGCGATATCAGAGTACCTAGGGATGTACCTCTGATAGTAGCCGGCGACACCCAAGAACGACCGAATATCGGTCTTTGTGCGCGGTTGCGGAAAGTCTCGCACAGCGGCCACTTTTATTTCAGAGGGGCGGCGACGACCCTGACCAATCACGTGACCGAGGTAGACAACCTCGGCCTGTGCTAACTGGCACTTAGGAGCCTTGACTGTCAAGCCCGCTTCGCGCAGGCGGGTTAGCACTGCCCGCAAGTGTGCCATATGCTCAGACCAGGATGCGGAGAATATCGCTACGTCGTCTAGATACGGTAAAGCGAATTCTTGCTGTCCCCGCAACACTTTATCCATGAGGCTTGAAAAACAGTATGGCGCGTTCTTCAAACCAAAACTCAACACTTTAGGACGGAATGTTCCCATTGGTGAAATGAACGCCGCATACCTACTAGCCTCTTCTGTAAGTGGAACCTGCCAATAACCCCTGACAAGATCTAGGGTGGAAATAAACTGAGCGCTACTAACTTTCTCAAGGCGCTCCTCGATGTTAAGGATCGGATAAATTTGATCCTTAGTGATGGAATTAAGCCTGCGGTAGTCGACGCAAGGACGAGGTTCCTTGCCCGGTACCTCAACTAAAATCAAAGGGGAGGTATAATCACTCTCACCTGCCTCAATAACACCGAGCTGTAGCATTTTCTTTACCTCAGCCTCCATAATATCGCTCTGGCGGGGTGACACCCGATACGCCTTGGATCGTACTGGCTCTGGGGAGGTAAGTTCTATATCATGAGTAAGTACAGAAGTCCTACCAGGCCTCTCAGAGAACAGACCTTGAAACTCTTGTAATAGCTGGTGTAGTTCGGTTTTCTGCTCGGGCGACAGCGGCGCTTTACTGATAAGGTCACTAATGACTTGACCGGTGTCTTCCCTGTTCGTCACTGAGCCTAGTCCCGGAAGCTCGACTGGAAGCTCTTCAGGAACGTTTATCATCATGCACACCACTGCTTCCCGTTGTCTATAAGGTTTGAGCAGATTACAGTGGTAAACTTGCTGTGCTTTCCGCTTTCCTGGCAGACTTACCACGTAGTTAACGTCCGACAGTTTCTGAACAATTCGTGCTGGGCCCTCCCACTGCACGTCTAGTTTGTTGTTTAGCGATGTGCGCAATATCATGACCTCATCGCCAACCTCAAAACGACGGGCCCTGGCTGTCCGATCATAATAAACCTTGGCCCTCTGCTGGGCCTTTGTCATTGCTTCACCTGACAACTCCTGTGCCCTTCTTAAGCGTTCGAGGAGCTTAAGTACGTACTCCACCACGACTGGGTCGTCGCCCCTACCTTCCCATGATTCTCGAAGCATGCGAAGCGGAGATCGAAGCGAGCGACCGTACACCAGTTCAGCTGGCGAAAACCCCGTAGCTGCATGCGGCGCGGTCCTTAAAGCAAACATCACCCCAGGCAGACACAGCTCCCAGTCAGTTCGATGTTCAAAACACAACGCTCTCAACACGCGCTTCATGACGGAGTGGAGCTTCTCAACGGAATTCGACTGTGGGTGGTACACTGAGCTGTGTAGCAGCTTTACCCCACACCTTTCGAGAAAAGTTGTCGTCAAAGCGCTAGTAAACACTGTGCCCTGATCTGATTGGATTTCCGCAGGAAAACCAACTCGCGCAAATATGGACAGTAGTGCATTAACTATCTCAACTGAGCTGAGTTCTTTAAGCGGCACTGCTTCAGGGAACTTTGTCGCTGGGCAGATCACAGTCAAAATGTGTCTGTACCCCGTGGCTGTTACCGGCAGAGGTCCCACAGTATCAATAACGAGCCGTCTAAAAGGCTCCGTAATGATAGGTACCAATTTCAACGGCGCCCTCGATTTGTCCCCTGGTTTGCCCACCCGCTGACAAGTGTCACATGTCCTCACGAAATGGTCTGCGTCCCGAAAACACCCTGGCCAATAGTACTCTTGCAAGAGATGGTCCTTAGTTTTCTTAACTCCTAGGTGTCCGGACCACGAACCCCCGTGTGACAAGCGCAGCAGATCCTGACGATAGCATTGAGGCACGACCAGCTGATCGAACTCCACTCCTCTGCGGTCTAGATACTTCCGGTACAGGACTCCACCTCTTTCCACAAAACGCGCAGTTTTCCTGGCGATACCTTCTTTGACATTGCAGCGCACGTTTTCCAGGCTGCCATCCTGTTTTTGCTCGGCTATCAAAGCCGACCGGCTGACTTTTAGCAACCTATCAAGTCCGTCTGACGTAGGCGCGATGAGCAAATCAGTAGATAGCTCTTCTAACTTTCCCGTGTCGGGCGTTTCCTCTCCAGTATCTGGCGCCTTTAACGTTACAGACTCAAGTTTATTCAGTTCGGGCGTGCTCTGAATATCAGCTTGCTGCGCCTCTGACCCTTTTTCGTTGTTTGATAACGTTGGCCCCGCAACTACCGCCTTTGCAGCGAGCTCCCGAACCTTCGATCTGGTTAAGGCCTGAACACTAGCTTCACCAAACAAAAGCCCCTTCTCGCGCAGGAGGTGATCGGACCTGTTTGAAAATAGGTACGGGTACTGGGGTGGCAGCATAGATGACACTGCCGCCTCTGTCTCAAGCGCTCCGAAAGGTCCTTCAATAAGCACCTTTGCTACTGGCAGACACACGCTATGAGCTTCCACGGCTTGCTTGATCCACGCGCACTCGCCCGTGAACATATGGGGTTCTACGTAAGATGGGTGAACTACATCCATCGTAGCTGCGGAATCGCGAAGCACTCGGCACTCTTTCCCGTTCACGAGGAGGTCTCGCATGTAAGGCTCGAGAAGCTTCATGTTCTCGTCAGTGCTGCCTATTGAAAAAAACACAACTTTTGGTGTTGTTTCCGGACACTGCGCCGAAAAGTGACCCGGCTTCTGGCACGTATAACAAACGCCCGCTCGCCTCATCTCGAACCGCTTTCTGCGTTCGGCTTCGGCTGCCGCCGTCTCCTTAGGTTCGGTCGCACTGCTTCCACTCGCATCCGCACTACGCGTGTTCCCCTTTGCTCTCATGGGTGTGAACTTCGGCCTCTCAAACTTCGAGCCAAATTCACCCTTTTGACCGTCCTTAGCTCCGCGAGCCCGACGCGTCACAAACTCCTCGGCTAGCTCAGCGGCTCTAGCCACCGTACTCACGTCTGGCCTATCCAAGACCCAGTATCGCACGTTCTCAGGTAACCGACTATAAAACTGTTCTAGCCCGAAACACTGCAGAACTTTATCGTGGTCACCAAACGCTTTCTCTTCTTTGAGCCACTCCTGCATGTTCGACATAAGCCTATACGCAAACTCTGTATATGACTCACTTTTGCCTTTCTCATTTTCCCGAAACTTCCGACGGAACGCCTCCGCAGACAGCCGGTACTTTTTTAGAAGACTCGATTTCACTGTGTCGAAATCCTCTGCCTCCTCTCTATCCAAGCGAGCGACTACGTCGGCCGCCTCGCCGGGTAACAAAGTGAGCAAGCGCTGTGGCCACGTTTCCCGAGAGAACCCCTGCTTCTCGCACGTTCGCTCAAAGTTAACCAGGAACAAACCAATGTCCTCTCCAAGCTTAAACGGCCGCATCAGGTCCGTCATTTTGAACAATACGCGTTCTCCTGCACCGTGTGCCTGACTTCCATTACGAGCGCGTTCCATCTCTACCTCGAGACGCTTCATTTCCAAAGCGTGTTCGCGCTCTTCTTTTTTCTCTTGTTGCTCTCGCTCTTTCTGTTCTTTACGTTCACGCTCTTCTTTTTCTTTCTGTTCTTTAAGTTCGCGCTCCTGTCTCTCTTTTTGCTCCTTAAGTTCGCGCTCCTGTCTTTTTGACCTCTCCTCAATAGTCTCAAGGCATTCCGACAGCTCGTCATCCTCAGCCTCTAACTCAAGAATAGCCTTTATCAGTTCCGGTTTTCTTAGTTTGTCTGAGACATCCAGACCCAACTCTCTTGCAAGCTCCAACAATTTCGGTTTGCGTAACGACTTCAAATCCATGGCTGCTCTGAATGCTGCTTTCTCTACTGCTTACTATTGTCTTGCCGCAACTAACCCGGCAGCAACGACAACCACAATTACCAGCTCTGTTTCTAACACAAACAAAAAGCCTGGCAAAGCTCAGAAGAAGAAAGTCCCGCACTCACCAAACCTCGCAGGCAGGAATTCCGCGCAGTCGTTCCGCTGCAGGCAACCAGTCGTCACACAGGGCTCGTTGCACTGCTCCCGGATCGTCGTTGAGCTGCTCAGCATACAGTCAACTGCATCTCTTCGCTGCTGGCCTCCGTTGTCGCGATCTCACCGCTGGCAGACAGTTGTTTGAAGTCGTAGGCGATCTCACCGCTGGCAACCAGATGTTTTGATCGCGACGCTGGTACGATCTGTTGGGAACTCGGCGCTGACGCCCGTGGTTGTACCTGGGTCGCAAGCCCCAAGGGTAGCGTTGGCCTGGCGGCCTGGGGTACAACTGGAAGCATCTGAAGGTCCCGGCAAAGCATGAGTCGACTGGTAACAACAAAACAACTTGTTTATTTTAACATTGCAAAGAGTCGGCGGTCAGGTTTGACCGAAGTAGAGAGACGGGAGAGCACTTTACTCAGCAGAAGAAATCGGAGCCCTCCCTTTTGGCGTCCGGGGGCAGCTGTTTTTATACTCTCGCAGTTGAGGGCAAGAAGGAACCCCTCAAAAGACGAGCACGTGAATGTACAATGGGCTAATGGTGACGCACACTGTCGTAGCGATGCCGTAGCACCATGTCGAGCACGATCTCGTAGCACCCTGTCGTGGCGCTGCCGGTCGGACACAATGACTGTAATGAGAGGATGGTCCCTGCTTTGGCATCGCCTGTTTCGGGCACAATGACTGGAACGAGATCCCTGCTTTGGCATCGCCTGTTTCGGGCCCAATAACTGGAATGAGATCCCTGCTTTGGCATCGCCTGTTTCGGGCACAATGACTGGAATGCGAGGATGATCCCTAGGCGGTCGCATCGCCGCAGTCGCGCCTGGAAACACCTGGCGATGAGTGTTGCGGCGACGACGATCGGGCCAAAATGTCTGCCGCCCCGCCGCAGTCGCGCCGGCAAAACCACGTGTCGCAGGCGAAACGCAACACAGCGTAAGAATGAACAAAAATTTATAAGAAAGTACGGACGCATGCGCTGACTATCAAGTGAAGGCTTTACTGAAAGCACAACAACAAACGCATCGCGGCAACTAACGTGACAGGGAACGAAAGGAACAGAACAATATTGAACTACTGAGAAACTAGACCGCTGCGGTGATGAAACACAATGAAAGGGGACACATACAGAGTGCTTTAACTATGCACTCATAAGCATACACATACCATGTACGCATGCATGTATGCGTACACATACAGAGCGATTGTATGTTTCCTCTTCCTTCTTCATGTTTCGTGGTCGCAGCGCTCCAGTTTTAAATGACGAAACACCAACCGGCCCAACATTTATCCATACCGCCATTTAATGATATTCATCCATATTTTCCACTTCCAATCTCTGCAGCATCACAAATTATTTCGAAAAAAGTTGGATGATCCCGCCGTTTCCGACGCCCTGTCTTTGCTAAAGCAGAGATGACGCGCTGTACGTATACTGCGACACGCGTTCCCCTTGCGGCCATTCTTAAAACCCCCACCTAGTTTTTCGATAAACGAAACGAATATATCGACAACAGAGAATAGCTCCATGTCTGCCTTTTACGTCCCAACGCACAATGAAACTGGTACTAATCGTCTGACGCACAAGACTCCTGTAAACCAGGTGCGTACGGATCGCTTTTCCTGGTTTAGTTTGTTCTTCTCTTGTTTACAATTATTTTGTGTATACTTAGTATGTTTGTGTTTTTTGGGACATGTGTGTGCGTGTTTCTCAACTATGTGTTGGGTAGCCGGCTTTTATGTAGCCCAGATTCCCATTAGTGTGCATTTATCAAATACTTTACGTAACAAAACGAATATCAATGTGCACATCCGTGTCTACGTTGTTTCGAACGGAAGAACGAACGGGCTTCAGTCGGACTTTAAACGCCACCGTGCTCTTGTGCATGATTGATCGACCACTCTTCTTTGCCCGTCCCTCATTCCTACTCCTCAATTTCAGCTCCGCTTCTACAACCCTTTCGACGATTGTCAGGTCTGATATCGCCCGGAGATATAAGTTCTTTTTCGCCGGCGAGTAACACGCGACGTCGCTGAACAGATTCGATTTTTACCCACATCTCGTCATTTTACCTCTGGGCTATATTTCTCGCGCAGGAGAGCACTCGCCTATGCAGTCTGCTTCTCAGAAAAGCGTGCAGTATTGTGGAAGCCAGAGCTGCACTGGTGTTTGCCAGACAGGGGCCAGATTTGTAAAGCCATTCCAATGTAATTATCCTCAAAACTTTCTTCTGCTACCTTATGGAGAAAGGTTGTATTCACTTAATACGGCAAATCAGTCCTATGGAAAACTGCGGTACTGATTAGCCATATCCATTGTCCCTGTGCTTCTAGTTGTCCATCAATTCGGCTACGCTCTGCGATCTACTAACTTCCTCGTTAGATCAGATGGTAGAGTTATTGCTCCAGAAAGGAGCTGGTCCCGGGTTTGATCAACGGACAAGGGCGATTTTTTCCTGAAAAACCAAGTTTTCTTTTTTTTGCCTGAGATACCCATATGGATTTACTTTGTAGCTTCGTGACACAATCGGATGGATGACAATTTCTCCCTTTTTTTGTATTCCCTTATATATGAATTCGACTGACTATTTGCAGACTATGTATGTAGATTGGGTGCAATGCATATGTGTCTATAGACAAACTGTAAAATAAACTGTGGACAATTCAGACCTGATAAACAGCCTAAAGACAGCTGAGAGACTATGGGCCCACGAAATGAAATTATGGACAGTCTATGGCCACTGAATAGGCAGATGGGCTCATGATAACTCTGTATAATTCGCGTAGAATCATAGCTTGCTTTGTTTGGGCTTTGTGTGTCAAATTTAAAACTGCAATCTATACATGACTCTATGGGAACTTAGAGTGCCGAATATCCTTGGGCTGTGTATACATAGTATTCTTACTTACGGAATTATAAGTTTAGAAAGATACATGACATGACAAAAACTTTGAGTAATGAGGAACTGAGGTGTTGGGGAGCCAAAGCCGAAGGTTCCCGAAGATCAAGTCGGTGGCTCCGCCCACAATGGGACCGGGAGATGAAGTCCTGCCGCAATGTCGTGAGCCCTCTGGACAGCCTGCAGATGAATGTGGAGATTGCTGCTCTTGAGAAATTCTTGCCATTGTTCTTTCGTGATGGGTGAAGAGGCGTTAGGACCTGGGCACAGCCAGAGCATGTGTTCAAAAGAGTATGAGTCATGACCACATTTGGGGCACGACTGTGAGTGGTCAAGATCTATCCTGTTAAGGGACCGAGGAGTGGGATACGAACGGGTTTGCAGAAGTCTTAGTGTACTAGCCTGAGGTTTGTTCAATTTGGGGTGAGGGGTGGAAATGTCTTCCTGCCCTGTCGATAATGGGAAACAATTTCGTGGAAAGTACATAATGGATCTTTGTGGATGTTGACATAGTTCCAAGTCTGGCTACCCGCGACAGCGCGGTACGTGAAATCGCGCGCTCTCTGATGGGCCTGCTCGTTAGGATTACACCCAAGAGGGTTAATTGAGCTATCTGCATGGCCTGGGAACCACGAGATGTGGTATACTCCTTCACTGCTCTCCCTAGTCCTTTGAAGTACTTTAATCACAATACTGCTCGCTTGTTCAGACACGAGGGCGGACGAGAAGGATCTAACCGCCGCGCGCGAGTCCGAGAAGACGATAGCGGGAACTTTTGAGCTGTGAAAAGCGAGAAAATTTTATCTAGAGAAAGGCAGAGAGGTCGGCCTGAGCTATAGCTTGCTCTGACTTGCCACTCTACACTACAAAAAGGGATGGGTAGGATAAGGCTGTTGGGGGGGGGGGGGTGATGATGATGATGATGTTGATGATGACGATAATGATGATATGAGGAGGAGGTGTGTATATACACACCTCGGTGCGATGTACGACTCACCGCTTACAAAACTTTTGTAAGGCCACTTCCTGAGTACGCGTCAGAGGTAGGGAGCCCTCACCAAAATTATTTGAAGGAACAACTAGAGAAAATTCAAAGGTACACGGTGCGCTTTATATGCTCCCGATATCGAAGGACTGATTAAGTCATAGAAATGTTTTTCTAAACTGGACCTGCTAGAAACCGCGCAGACAAAAAAATCGATTGAAATTATTATTCCAAATACTCTAAGGCCAAATAAATATTAGGAAGGAAACATATATTGGCACCTGGAAAACGGAGCTCCAGAACCAACCATAATCAATCTATCCAAGCCTATACCGCTCACACTAATACATTCAGGTACTCCTTCTTCCCCAACGTGATAGAAATGTGGAACAAGTTACCGATGTGTGTAGTGGAACATACTGATCTGTCCTAATTCAAACAAACTCTGGATGACTATCTGTGCGAGTGCGCCGCTTGATTCCGATGTATTCTGTGTTTGTGATTATTGCACATGTTCTTTTCTTTTATATTTTTTCATAACCCTCTCTGTAAGGACCCTCGCAAGGGGGTTGACAGTATTGTTAAATAAATAAATAAATAAATAAATAAATAAATAAATAAATAAATAAATAAATAAATAAATCGAAAATGTTGTGACATCTCTAAAGCCGTGCGTTCAGCCCGTAGAAAGGCTATAGTGGCACTTGTAATAAGGCTGCGATGTTTGAATTTGGCCAAGGAGCCAAAGGAAACTCGTCTGATAGCGGCCTACTATCGACGTTTGCGATGGAAAGGGCCAGTTTCTGTAGTTCTTGCACGTACGCGGGACAAATGCCAAATACGTGATCAAGTGTTTCTGGCACCTGACAGTGTGTAAATTTAGGTATTCACATAGGAGGCGTACCTGTAGGTTATGGACAGACGTTAAGCGTTAAGAAGACAAGGTGGTCTGCGTACGGAGGCTACAATCTATGGACAATATTTGGACTCGGTATATATTTAATGATAGAAGGAAGGCTATTTAATGGACAGCACTATGAAAAGAGCTTCAACACCGTAAGCAACTTGCCCAGGGGCATTGTCCAGTCTTAAACGGTTTCTATGGGCGATCGATTTTGTAATTTTAGCATATCATAATCAATATGTATGCCAGCTGGCTGGGCGAATTGCTCTCCCAGCGATTTCCAATGACACCTTGTGTTGAGCCAGCATCTAAGTACGCGACGCCATCTTTGTTGCGGTTTGGATAGCCCTGAGTATCTTACCCTTGGGCATACTTTCTGCGATGGTTGAGGGTTGTCAGTAGTCCGTCGAGTGGCGTATCCTCTGTTTTTATGAGGAGCAAATAGGTGATAAATGCATGCGTTTTGCCGCAAGTCTTGCGATGCGATGTCTCAAAACTGGTTTAGCTTTTATGAATACCTACAAAATAACTTAGCTTGAGCACTGACAGGGTTTCTATTCGCCAAGTGAAACATGTTCCTGGAAGTAGTGACTCGAAGAAAAGTTTATTAGGAAATTTTCGCTAACTGAGAAGGTAATCAGAAGTTATAGCCTAATTTAACCGCCCCCCCCCCCCCCCCCCCCCCCCGGTGCGAATGGTGTATCGTCGAACAAGTAAGATCTCCCGATAGACTGTCGCTGAGCACGATTTGAAATATAGTTTTCCGAGCTCTTTATTATTCTTGTTATGCGTGTGATGTAGTTAGCTGCATGATATCGGTAGGCATTTCTTTTATGTGACATAATTAATTTTATTCATACGACTTATTGTTGTGGAGAAGCCGGTGACATTTGTTGCGAAAATTCCCAATCAATCAATCAATCAATCAATCAATCAATCAATCAATCAATCAATCAATCAATCAATCAATCAATCAATCAATCATCTGCTTCAGCAACGCAGTGTGCAAAGTTTGTTTTCTATCGCTCTCTCTTCTACTTTTCTCCTTCCATCCTGCGGTCAAGGTCTTTCCAGTGTGTGGGACAGTTAGCACGCTTTTCCTTCTTATTACCAATTCCTCCTCCTCCTCATTCAATCTCGTTATCTCTCTTTACAATGTGGGGTAGCAAACAGGAAAGTTGGTTGACCTCCTTGTCCTTCCTTCTGAATGAAAAAAAGAAAGGATCGTTCTGTCCTATCTAGATTTCTGCAACGTCACGCACGTTTTCTAAAATAAAGCGTCAAAAAACGAGTGCACTTGCCACTTTCGTGCATGCCCACGGTTTATATATGTAATTTGTGGCGGCGTTGGTGCGAGACACCTTTAATTTAATTCTAAGCTTTTACGTGCCAGAGCCACGTCGTGAATAAGGGGCACGCAGTAGCCCTCTGGAGCACTCCGGATTATTCTGGACCGTCCCCCTTGGTTTCTTCAACGTGCATGCGATGCACAGGCGTTCTTACATTTCGCACCCATTGATATGCAGCTACCACTGCCGGGATTCGATCTCGTGACCTCGTGCGTGGCAGCGTAGCACCATAGCGACTAAGCCACCACAGTGAGCTCAGAAACCTTTTCAGACAGGCGTATCCTCACTGCCTAAGTTATCAGTTATCGATCTGTGGTATGCATGTTAATGAACAAAGGCAGACGGGAATATGTGAAAAAAAAGAGAGTATGATCTTGGACACATTACCTACTTTTTTTTATTTCTGACACTTTCTTTTCAATTCTGCCGCTCTTTCTTTTCTTACTCTTTTTGCCTAGTTTTCTCGCTGCTCATAAAATTGTCTCTGACGTTCGGGCACTTGACGCGTGCTTCTTTTCTTTTTTCTTTTTGAATGCGACCAGCTAAAATAAAGGCGCAAACACGAATACTTGATTATAGGTACGTTAAAAATTCCTGGCCGCCTAAATTTTATATTTTTCCGGTATCACCGTCCTGCTGTTATCAAAATTTGACGGACCGTCGTCAGGCACGTTTGGTTGACCCATAAAAAAGCGTGACATGTGTCATTCTAAAAAACCCGTCGGTGACACCTAGACCAGAGAGGCAGCGCTTATATTGTTTGCAATTTTTTGTTACTCTTATTTTACAAAGGCTGCCCACTGCTTAGTTTGTTCGGCTGTTCCAAGCGGAACCGTTGATATACCGCGTTCTTTTTTATTCCGCCCTTTTATGGATTGGAATAAAATTATATTGGTCAGGTTCCGATCTTACGTATAATTTTGTCTTCATGCCGAACATGATCCTGCAATTCATGTCGCCGAGTAGGCGATGGGTACAATAGAAAGAGAAACAAAGGAGCTGAGGTATGAGAGGGGGGCGAGATGAGGAAGCGAGAGGGAAGAGAGAGGAGGTTCTTTTATGTGGCTGCTACATTTTTTCTTGTCACGTGTTACAACTTGACAAATACGGTTTTTCCACATAGAACCGTATGCCACGTTACGTGTTAGTTAAATTATTTTTTTGGCCGTGTTACGACGTCGTGAGGAACACTTTTCAGGCTTCGTGATAGCAGCTTGATTCTAGACCATTTCCAGAGGCAAAAATTGCACGACCCCGGCCTCGTGCCTCTCAGATAGGCTCACAAAGAAACGCATGCAACCATTGCTAAAATATTGAAATTGATTGCCCGCTGTGACCGATTGCAGATTTGAAGCCCTGCACGTACGCGATGCTAGAGCTTCCCTCCCTCTTTCACTCCCACTTCCTTATTTCCTTCTCTCCACCCCACCTCCTCCTTTACAGCCACCCTCCTCAATCTCTCGTTTTTTGTTTTTCAGAACAAAATAAAATGGAATAGGTGAGGTTCCGATTACGTGAGCGCCTTTGTTTTCTTCCCACACAGACCGTGCCTATCACGGGGGATCGCGAAGGTAAAGGGTGGCATGGGTGAGATAACGCGGTCGAGGGAGGCAGGGGGTGGTTGACGGCGTACCGCTAAGCGTTGCGCGTTCTGCTCCGCGGAGCTCGGGGGCCTGATGTATTCGAGATTGGTTTCCCGCGGGCTGGCGCCCCCGACGTACGCCGCGAGACTCTTCCGATATCTCGCAGTGTGCGGCGTGACAGCACGTTTCCGGCGCGCGACACGGAGCAGGAAGTTGGCCGCGTGCCGGGCACAAAAAGAAAAGCATCAAAAGAATCCCGCCGAGGTTCGGCCGTTTGCTCTCTATTATGCTTCCTGCTCGAACGCACGACGCCGATGCTGCCAAATATATTACACAGCTTTATTTCGGCCCCTCTTTGAGCGAATGTATGCGCGTGACAGGGTGTCAAGAAAGGAATCGATTTAAAGACAATCACGTGAAAAAAAAATGGAGAAGTAAAGAAAAAAGTGGGGCGAGGCGGCGCGCTTCAAGGCCAGGAACAGGAAGCAACGCCAATAGTAAGTTTTCTATAGAGACGTCCTGAACTTTGAGGTGAGGCGCTACTCACGGCGAGAAACTTTTCCTGTAGCACCAAGTCTTGGCGCTGCGATGCCGCGCAGTCATGCGTTAAGTGCGCAGAATATAGTGCGTAGCTTTCACGGCTAGCGAGGCCTGATAAGAACTGCGTCGTTGTTTTATCTTATCAGTACCATTTAACTGACCCCGAAATAAAGTTGTTTTTATTTGCGGTGAATTTTGTGCAGCTATGCTGATGCAATCAGTGGTGAAGTGACCAAGCATATACGGGCGAACTTCCCCATTATTATTCTTTGTGTGTGTGTGTGCAGTAAACGAGCATGACAAAAATTGTAAGTCCATTTAACGTCTTTCATAAGTTCTTTATGAGCGATGTCGAGGACTGCCTACCGATTTCTACAGCAGTGCGAGTGTACATGGGCGAGCTTGTAACGGTGCGTAGCTTAGGGGATATATCTGAATGACGACTGAGGCAATTAAATCGTGTCAAAAAGTCCGAAACGAAGGCATTGTGGAGTGCAATGTAATGGCGATAACCTTTCGGTCATAAATGTCGATTGCTCGAGTAGTCGACAAAGACAAAGGGTTCGTTGACCGATTAAGCAGCTGTGCTTTATTCTGTCTGTTTTGCGCCGGCTAAGTTTTTAGTTAATCCACTAGAGCGCCGCCTTTTTTTTTTTTTTTGCCTTCCGGTGCTCGTTACGATTGAGCGAGCTTCCGAAACCGTCAAGGTTAAACTCGTGCTTACAAAGCCCTTGCACAAAGGAGAGGGATGCTGTCCTAAGGTGCTGGGGTGGAAAATGTCGGCATTCGTGCCAGCGAGCTAAAGATCTGGCCCACCGCACATTGCGTACAGCGAAAAAGAAAAGCACGCGCAGGATGAAAACTGGCCTTCTTCACCGCAGCGTTTAATTCGACTGAACACTCGCCAAGTAAACGCTTAACCTTTGACCTGTCGCACAACGTGCGTGTCAAAAAGCAGCCCAAGCGTCACGTGACTGCGCGAAAAGTTGTAACGCAAGTGTAAATGGTCTGTCAAAGGTTTTTGAAGCTAACCATTGCAAGCCCACATGCGTCACGGTGCGCTGCGTACTGGGGGCTCCACGCACAACTTCTTAAAGCGCCATTGATGCGGGGGGCTAAGTGGAACAGTGTTTTTCACTGTCTTAAGCTTCGCAGGTATATAATCGTGATACAACTAGGAAACCTGCAATGCAGCCAGCCGACGATCTTTTCACTCGCAGAGCGACTTCGGAGACTTTTGTCAAAAACTGTAAACCTGTTTTGCTATAAGTAGCGCGTATTTTTAACGTGAACATATTTGAACACGTTAACACGTGAACAAATAGCGCGTAAATACGTGAATATATTTGAGTCCTTGGCTGCTTACTTTTAATCTTATTTGTTCATCTTATTTTACTATACAGTTAAAAGAGAGGTTACAGAGAAGTAGTAAATTAGTTTAGACCGATAAAGTATTTTTTTAGAAATTTATTAGAAAAAAATAATTTCGCAGTAACAACTTGGTTTTGAGAAGAGAAAATGAGAGTCCCAAGTACATTACTTTTTTTAGTTGACGCCCGAACTCCAGCGCCGGCACGTCGATGTTCTAACGTCAAGATATTTTCTTTTTTTCGAATTTGGGTTAACGTGGCGGCAACAAATATTGTTGAAGCTTGCTAAGTGGAACGGTTGGTTATTTTAGTGTTACAACACAGTTAGTCTTTACCGATGAAAAGTTAACTAGTTCCCAGCGGGATGTCATTCTCCCGGAAAGCGGATGCGGTAAACTTCGAGGCAGTGTCGGCACTCGCGTCTTTCGTTCTTGTGTGTTTTCTGACTTAACCAAGCCCCCTCTCATGGTAAGAGCGGCTCTTTCGCCAATGTACCAGTGTGATGCATTAATATAGTTCAACATATTCTTTTAGTTGGTGTCTCTTGAACATGATGTTAAAGTACTATTTTTTTTTAACTTCAGGAACGGAGTAGAACCACGTTGAAAAAAGTTACAAAAGTTTGTAAGGCTACGTGCCTTACAAACCTAGAAAGCGATACGTTGATTGCTGCAGTTCCTCAAGTCGACTGGCCTCAGCGAGCGACTGTATAAGGTTCGATTTCATCCTCCAACTTTTGATCCTCTAACCCTCTTTATCCCTGTGTGGGGTAGCAAATCGGAAGTGCGTCTGTTTCACCTCACTGCTCTTTCTTTACTTTTCTATCTGCATCTTTTGTATAGCCGATAGAGAGAGATAGAGTTGCTCGGCACCGTGCCCCATGTCGAAATCTCCTACATCAACATTCGTCAAAGCGAGCAAATGTCAATCGTACAGGCAAGAAAAGGAAAAAAAAGTGCTAAAGGACTATTCGGGTGCTTCGGCACTACGAACAAGCTTCTGCTATGAGGATCACGGCGAAATAACTTGTTGCGATACGCCTGGTATCCCTCCTACACGAGGGGCAATTAGCCAAGCCAGATAGCTTCGCGCAACTTTTCGCACTGACGCCCCCTGCAGCGCATAGGCGAGCGAAAGCAAAGCACACGCCACGCACGCGTGCAATCAAGCGTCCGAGTAACTCTCGGTCGTCCCAGCGTCGACGGCGTAGGCTCTGCGCTCGCGGCCCGCGTTTGTTCCGTACGCCGCGCGCACGCGAGCAGGGCTGCAGCTCGTTGCTCTGTAACAGAGGCGGGAAGGCGGAAGCACACGAAAGGTTTCGGCACGAGAAAGCAAAATCTGGAGGCCGGCTCGAGCCGCGATGTGCAGTAATTGCCTAGCTAATTAAGGGGGCAGACTAATTAACGCCGGTTACCGAGATGCTTCTTTATTCCGCCTATATAGCGCAAGTTCCCGCCGATGCTCGAAAACGTATGTCACCATAGGGTTTGCTGGACTGCGGGGCTTCTTTTATTTTCACGTGATGTGAGACTTCGCGAGAGAGTTGGAATGACTTGGAGGTGCGTCCGATGCTTGTGCGACGTTTGGGAGAATCGCGACTGCAGAAGGCCGCTCATTCGTTGCGGCGATATTTTATTGGGCAGTTACGGTAGTCATATGTTGGAGCTAGCGTAAACACGGCTCGTTTGCGCATGCGATAAGCAGCAATAATGCGGTTACGTCACGTGCAGCCTTACTGATTGCGCCGTATTCGTTAGTTCTCTCAGTGAGGGGTTCGTCGTGATGAACACGTTGTCGTATACTTTCGGCATTGCGTATCGCAAGGCGGCTTCACATTGTGGAGGACGCCGAGACTGTCATTGTTTAGTAGCAAAGATTCGAGATCGTGAATCGGGTGTCAGGGGTCCAACCATGTGCGACATTCTTGCTGATTCTCCCTCCTTCCCTCCCTCTCTCTCCTTATCTCAATGGTCTAGTTCTGCAACCAGGACATCCAGCTCTCAGTGAAAAGCACAGCGCACACAATTGCCGTTAACGCTATTTGACATCGACGCAGGGCATGATGATGACGATGCAACATTTACTGGGCCCGAAATAAACGGTGATGCACGCAGGCACCAGACGGGGTGGTTCCCTAGTTACGGGACCCATATGTTCCCAGCAGCTCCTGGCCCCTGTCCGACACAGGGCAGAGTTATTCGTTAGTTAACCATCATACTCATATTTTCGCTTTCTTTATCACGTCAGTTCTGCACGCTATGTAGGTGAATCATAAGCTCATGGCTTGATAGGAATTCGTTGTACTCTACGTACATTTTTAATTTCGTTGAGTGACCTGTTTGTTGAAGCAACTTGTCTGCTTGCCGTTCAGAAATATATTTATTCGTAGAATTCCTCATCGCGTCCAAATGTAGTTTAGAGGCGGGTAATAATAAGTCTTCATTTCACATACTAGCTGTGTCATCTTTTGTTGTTATTGTTCAATACTATGCTTAAACAAAAGAAATTCTGAAGTGTTAAGTGGCAAATCCAAGATCTGATTATGAAATAGGCCGTACTTGGGTCTGCAAAAGAAGTTTTGGTCACCCGGATTCCTTAACTTACACCCAGTGCACAGTACTGGAGTGTTTTTTGCATTTCGCGCCCATCGAAATGCGGCCGCCGCGGCTTGCAATTGAACCCGCGACCTCGTGCTTAGCAGCGCAAACGCCATCACTAAGCTGCCAGGGCGGGTTGTTTTTAAAAATCTCCTGCGAGAGATAACGTTGCCCCGCCTTTCCAGGCGCATTTATTGAAGTGGCGAAAATTAACTGCACGAGAAAGCGCAATGTCCAAGTAGCTGATTGAAAAAGATCCACCAATTAGCTTTTTAACCATTCACAGTAGGGCACATGTTGCAGTTGCGAAACTGGGCCACTGTTCACAAAAGACCGTTTTTTCTTTTCTGCTCGGCTCCCGAGCCCGAGCAGTAGTGACGTCATGTTCGTTTAGCAGAAATCGTAAGCAAGCACCGCTTTCTAGATATCCTGCTCTAATGCGTGCTGCACCGTACATTGGCATTCCCAGGTAACAGTGTTCGAAATAACGCTCGCACAGTAGTTTAATATTATAATTATGGTAGATTAGCGCGAATGAATAACGTTCACAAAGGACAATGTAGACAAGGACGGGCGCCAGCAGCAACTGTTTGTTATCGTGCCACCCACCGATATTTGTAAAATTTGTTGTGAAGGTGCCACAAATTGTAACAAAAGTGAGGGCTACTCTTTTCCACATAGCAGTAAATAAAACAAATATTAATAAAACAGGAGTGATGAGTTTGCCACCAAAGGAGGGAACTAACATTCGGTCTTTTGAATATATGTTTTATGTGCGTATATGAACTTCAGAACAGTTTTCAATATATTCTTTTAGTGGCACGAGCATCGAGTGATGCTCTTGTTTCTTGCGCAGCACTTCCAGTTCACATCCTGAGACGACCAGGAAGGAAATTCAAAATAAATCAGAAAAAGTAGCACAGTTCGAAATTCATGGGTTGAATTATGGTTGAATTATGTCAGAGCATAAGTTTAGTTGCAAGTTGTGCTACTGAAGTGCCTGGAATAATTATAATTAGAAATCACAGACGACCGGGCACGAAATTTAAATTTAACCGAAAAAAAATTGAAAATGTAGTACAGTACAAAATTCACGGGTTTCCTTATAGATATGATATCAGAGCATAAGGTTAGTTACAAGTTGAGTTACTGAAGTGTCTGGAATAATTAGAATTAATTAGAAATCACTGATTACCACACACTAGAGCACAGAATCGTACACTTTAGAGACCCGCCAGATGAGCAGAACCTTGACGAAATTCCTGGAAACCCATAAGTAAAAAGCGGAAGTAAATACATCACTAATGATGTCACACATAAGAGCGTGGCATGATATTTAACCACCTAATTAATGAAAAACAGTTGCCTCCGAGCTTTTTCGTGCGTTGCGTTCGCCTAAAGTTAACTTAAAGAAAACCAACGCCCAAGTACGAGTACCAATAAGAGACACCTAAGTCAAAGATTAGGGTCGCCCACACTTTCCTTTATTCTTTGTTTGACAATTTCCTGCCATTTGCGACGTATCTAAGAATTAAGAGGAGCAGCCAGCGCCGTACAGACACGAACGTCTACTTGAGAAAAATGTCAATCAATCAATTAATTAATCAATCAGAGGTATTTATTAAAGCGCCCAGGAACAACCTCGAGGGTCTTGGTGCTGGCGCACTCGGCAAAACAAACAATGCACAGTAAGAACAACGCAAGCTCACACACACACACATACACACGCGCGCAAACATAAAAAAGAATAATTTTGCGAATACAGGTTGTAACAGAGCATAATATGTGTACAAGAAAAGAATACAAAGCAATAGGGGTGAAACAGGAATAAGGATTACAAAATGACGGAACACGCAACAGGTATGAGAGTTTTTGTTCAGTAATTGAAATTCCGCTGCAACTCCTTTCAGAAAGATATTAAAGTTAGGCATGAAGATATCCAGGCACTCTGAGCGGGCATTATATGTCGTCTGCGCTCTAGATAGAGGGTCACAAAAATCTGAAGGTTGATAAGCACGCTCTTTCCTTGCGTCTTTCTTCGGAATGTAAAAGCGCACATCAGAAAGCAAGTGCAAGCAGCAGATCTTTCCATGTATTAATTTGTGGAGAAAAATAACATCCGATTTGTTGCGTCTACAGGTGAGGATAGGTAACGTGTGTGTCTGTGTTAGCTCTATGGAGATGGAAGGCTTCTGATGGAACCGATGTTTAAATATAGATGTGAACTTCTTTTGCACATTTTCGAGAAGTTCACAATTTTACCTACAAGTGCCGCCCCAAAGCACGGAGGCGTATTCCAGAATTGGAAGGCATACGCTCCTATATAAAGTTACAAATAGCTCAGGTTGTTTGAAGTCTCTCGTCACCCGACATACTGTGCCGAGCGTTCGAAGTGCACGCTGCCTCGTCTGCTGAGCGTGCGCTCAGTCACTCCAAGGTACACTCCAAGGTCCTTCGTTCCCTGAGCTCTTGGCAGGAGAATAGCTCTAACGCTGTAGGGAAATAAAGTCCTGTTAGTCTTCCACGTAAAGCTTACAACCTTTGTTTTTGAAGCATTTATGGCCAGCTTGTTTTCAGCGTACCATGAAATAATAATAGTAATAATTATTATTAATATAATTAAAGGTTGCCGTTTCACCTGATAGGGGAAGCATCGATTGCGATAGCAACACAGTAGACAGCTATATTGTGGGAGGATAGTAGCCTCATCGGCTTATAAATTTGTAGACGTTCGCTTACTAACTAACTTACGAATCATGGTGTCATGCACGCACAAGCAAACATTAACTAATCTCACTCGATGACCGTGCACACCCGCTATCAAAACGCTGGAGCGAGGAAGCACGGCAGCAGCAGCAAGCGAATTGATCCTCGTTCTGCCTCTCGCTTCAACGCGAACTAAGCGGCGAAAACACAGCGCACACGAAGCTATCAGCACTCGGTGCACTCTGTCCACATCGCAGATCGCTTTCAAGATAGGGCGCGCGCGGCTGCAGTACACGCAACCACCGCCAGAGTAAAGCCCTTCCTCCCCTTCCCTCCCATCGATGCATTGCACGCGATTGAAGACGGCGTGCGTTCTCCTCGCTTTCCTCCCTTGCGCGCGCTAGATTGAGCCACTATCGTCGGCTCACCCTCGAACGCTTGCACTCGTACATACAGCATGTGGTGTGCGGCGACGATGTTATCGCCCTTGCACTTTATACAGAACACCAAGGCGACGCCGACGGCAAGAAAGCGGCTTGAGTGTCCATATAGTTGAAATCACAATAATAATAATAATAATAATAATAATAATAATAATAATAATAATAATAATAATAATAATAATAATAATAATAATAATAATAATATATTTCATGATATCTGAATATCAAATGCAAGCAGAGCCAAGGAGTGTCCCGAGACCCGCCAGGGTTGCTTAGTGGCTTTGGTGCTGCGCTGCTAATCACGAGGTCGCGGGATCAAATCCCGGACACGGCGGCCGTATTTAGCTGGAGGCGAAATTCAAAAACACCCGTGTACGTAGATTTAGGTGCATGTTAAAGAAGTCCGGGTGGTCAAAATTGATCCGGAGTCCCCCAACTCGTGATCAGATCGTGGTTTCGGCATGTGAAACCTCATAATTTAATTTATTTTTTGTGTCCTGAGGCAAGACACACCGTAGCATAAAGATACAAAAAGTAAAAACAAACCGGAACTACACGCTTTACTTTACGAAAATTGTCCACTTATTCTTCTTCTACAACTTCGTTATGCCAGAAGTTCTTTTAGAAATATTTCTTACGATAGGGCATTACGTTTTCTGGCTGCCGTTCAGGTCACGTTACGGAAGAAAGGTTGTAGGCGGTGCTCATCCAAAGATAAGAATATTATACACGCTGTTTATTTGAGAAATCTGTTGGTTAGGCGCGCAGTACTCCCTCAGCCTCTGAGATTTTTGTAACTTTCTAGAGCGCCCGCGATAAACCGAAATGGACGTTTTCCCAAAGATTCCGCGGCAGAGAAAATTACCTACAGATGCGTGACATTTTGCAAGAGTGACCTTTGCACTTTATGGAAGCATATTAGTTTTTGTCAGTAATTTGAAAGCTTGCACATTCCTAGTCACAAAGTGAATTAAGGAGGTATATATTGATCTAATAATCCGGGCCTCGGAGAGCTTTTCGTAGTGAGCACTTTAGCTAGTCGACTTATCTAAGTATGTATATGGGGATACGATCACAAGAGAAATAACTAAGCAGCACCTAATTAAATAAAACGCTAAACTGCCAACAGGCTCTGACAAGATCAACTAACAATAAAAACAATTCGATAGATATTAGATATGCACGCAAAGTGAAACCAACTTTATCAAATGAACTGCGATAGATTTTCATCAAAAACAGAGAGAACAATGTAGAATGTCAATACAGGCGTTTCTTGAGCGCTCTCTTGTATTACTTTTTAATCTGTATATGGCCAATTGATGCTAGGAAAAATAGAATAATTAGGTTATACGATGTTGCCCAGTTATATTGTACGCGCTCAAGCAAAGAAAGCAATAGAGATTGACGTGTTCTCAAAGGTAACTAATGTGAAACGATAATAATGAAAAAACGGAAGCAATTTATATTGTGCTTGCTTTGCGTTAAAATCGAATTCCCGGTTCCCGGCAATCATAATCACATCTCGCCACTTCTTGACTTCTCGAGAGCCGTCCAAATTTGCTCCAAGTAACGAAATTTATGGGAGATAAAAAAAAGGGGGGGGGGGGAGAAGGCGAATGAGAGCCCCGTACAAACAAGTCTTATGACTTGACTTCTTTATTTGCACGTCTCCTTAGCTATATTGTACGCGCCGTGCTAAAGTAAACCGAAAGTTTGCTTTTCGCCGCCCCTTATTCGACGGCAGCATTTCTCGGCGCACAGGCCCTCGTCGGCAGGCTGCTAGACTCGCTGGGAATTTTTGTCTGTGCCGTCGTCGTCGTATGGAACCTCTTCGCAGTTGCACTTTCAACCGAGCGCCAGCTGACTGCTGCACCGTGTGGCTTTGTGGGAGCCAGCTTTCAAAAATTCTTCACGCTTCGGCGTGACCGACCTCTTCCTCCATCAACACCGCCTCGTTCTTACCCCCCCCCCCCCCCCCCCGCCACACACACCTCGAAGCCACGCCATTCGTTTCAGCTCACGCTGAAGATGGAGAAGAATGCGAACCGTGGCCGACAGCGGAACCGCCGTATAATCTCGAGCTCTATCAGTATTTCAATACCCCGATCCCGTTTGTTTGCGCCACCTATCGGCGAGAACGCGAGAGCAGCGATGCGGCGAGGAAGGGGGGGGGGGGAGGGTCACGTCTCGACAAAAGGCATCGTATAGGTGTAGTATAGCGCAAGAAAGCGTTACTCAACGGCGTCGGCGAGTAGAAACATCAGGGAGACGAGTAAGTACAGAAAAAGAAAATAGACAGGAAAAAAAAGTGTTTGATCTCGTAATCGAAAACCAGCGACATTCGAAATTTGTTCTCTCTCTTTTGAGATGCCGACACTCGCGTTTCCGTTCTGAAAAGAGTGCCGTCTACGGTTCGTATACAAGATTGCCGGATTCAGGACGGCTGTTTTTTTTTCGTTTTTTTAAATGAAGCTTTCTTTGCTATACCCACCCAGGTTTATCGTGGCTGCTGGTCGTATCGCTCAGTACTCAGCCAATATATATATATATATATATATATATATATAAAGGTTACATGTGTGCGAAATGAAAGTACCAGCGAACAGACCTACATGAAGTGGAAGTATGCGCGCTTCTGTTTTGCGTAACGAAAAATAAATTCCCCCTTCAATCCTGAACTTTTTTTCATAGTAGATGCATAGTAATTCATAGTAATTTCATAGTAAAAGCAGCGTAAAAATAAAGGCACTTCAACCTGCTAAATCACTTCAACCAGTAACACCAGTTCAGCCGACCTAACCGAGTTTTACACTCTATTACTAAACTTATGTCGGCTCACAGGTATCTCTAAACACACCGACCTGTTAATGGAACGGTGAATTGTGTTATAACGGAGCACCGAAAACTGGAGACGAGGGCGCATATGTTACAAGGACCGCATGTTTAACAGATCAAGCGTAGAGCCATTTTGTTCGTTTTCGGATCTAGTTCGTGTGCCCAAACATTGGCTCATACCAACTACGGGGGATCGGCAGGTGGGACTACCCGGGTGCGTGACGAGTTTGCCTCCTCGCCCGACCTGCAATAAAGTTTCTTCACTCACTCACTCACTCACTCACTCACTCACTCACTCACTCACTCACTCACTCACTCACTCACTCACTCACTCACTCACTCACTCACTCACTCACTCACTCACTCACTCACTCACTCACTCACTCACTCACTCACTCACTCACTCACTCACTCACTCACTCAAGAAGCAGGTGGTTTGATATGTATTTTTATTGGGATTATAACAAAAATAAGATTGCATAGCCGAGCGTTGGTTAAATGAAAATAAACTTAGAATGTAGAAAGAAAAGCTATCGAGAATTTTGAGATAAAATAATTTAACGTCAAGTAATAAGATAATCGAATTGTATGAGAATTTTAGAAATTCAACAAGGTAATTTTTGTGTGTCCCTAATAAAATTGTAAGTTGCGAGAAAAGCGTCCCTATGGCTGAGTCCCAGCGAAGACGACCCAAAAGAGAGAATGGTTCGTGAGATTAAGGATAGCACACGTTGTCAAAATGTTGCTTCGAAGTGTTTTCTTTGTCTTAAATATCGCGGGCAGAAGGAAAAATAAAAGCTCAGCAGATTCAAGTACATTGCAAAAATAACGTAGAGGGGATATAGCCAGACCAGTCCTGCGCAAGCAAACATTTAAAGGCGGAATGCGACATCTAAATGTTGTTTACAGAGTATAATACGAGATGGAGTACGCTAAAGCTGCCGTCGTTGCCTTTGTCGTCTAGACAGAGCAGAAGCGGCAATATTTAACGAATTCTTTTATTTACTTTACTTTCTTTGATTTTGCCATTCGGTGTGTCCCATTGGGTGTGGCGACAGAGGCGTGCGCTTGTGGTTTGCACGTTCCTGTCCCGCGGGAGTAACCTTGACGCATTAAGGGGCCGAAATAACGCAGCGCCCGTTGAAATGACGGAGTGACTGTGACGTTCTGTATGCTACTCGGCACGAAGTGGCAGAATTGAATACCGGCCGGTGTGGCCGCATTCCCATGGGTGCGGAACACAGAAAATCCGAGATAGTCAAGTTAATCTGGAACCTTCTGCTGACCATCGTCATTTACATCTCTGCCGGAAGGAAGTAAGTACAATTCCAGATTTTGTCGAGAAGTTGGTAGAACGCCAAGCACGGACAACTACTTGCAGAAAAAGAAGTACTATAACTATGATATTAGCGATCACTAACAAGAAAAAAATTCTATTAAATTTTTGAAGTTTTTTCTGTCTACTTATGTGTCTTCTGTGTTGCTGCTGAAAATAAGCTTAGACACAAAACATCTTTAAGTTTGCTCCTGTTCGACGGACCATTCGATAGGCTACTGAAAGATGCAAAAATGGCTAGAAAGATTGCTACTGAAGTTTTAATAGCGATTCTACCGGGCGTGTAAAGTTTGCGAAAGTCAGAATAGAAAGAAATCAAAAGTGATGCACACATCCAGCTGTTTCCCTCTTCTAACAACTCCAACGCGGCTTTTTTTTTTCTTTCAATAAATTTCATGTCGTGAAGGCAGCATCTCTTTCCTTTCCTGCAATGCTAGCCGTATTTTCTTGTACGCCCTTCCCAGATAGGTTCGGGTGCCATCGTAATGAGCGGTTCGGAAAGTTAAGGAGGCGCCTCCGCAAGGTGACAAGAATCCGTAATTTCGGGAGTTGGCCGTTGCGGAGGCGGCCGCCCCGTCTCATTCTCGCTTTCAGCCGCGAAAGTTATACGAATACGCGCGAAGGGTTACGTGCGCACGGACAGCCGGGTAATTGGCATTCATCAACGTCGTTTGCAGAGTGACCCCATGGACCATCCATCATTGCAAAAATGTCGGCACTATAGTGGCCTTCGCGTCGAAAGCCCACGCAAGGGACCTAGCCCTTTCGCGCTTTCGCTTATAGGTTGTTGCTGAACACGAGTCTTGCTTTCTGATTTCTTCTGCACACGCCCTGATGGATCGATGGTCCTCCTGCCCGGTGATCCACTTGACGGCTCACCGTGCATCATTCAACCCATTATAGAACCAAACGTTGTGAATTTCTGTTAAGTTTCCGCACGGTGCCGCTGATAGCAACTGCTATGCAGACCACCATTCACGTTAACAGCGCATATAATTGACCTGTTTTTCGTGGCAAGCGACCACCTTCGATGCAGCCAAGCGTACTGCGTGCTCAAGCTTGACGACTTCACTCTAATAATGCGTTACGTTTTACGGGCGTTTGTTCCTTTAATAGAGGGCTGTCAGTGTTGCACGCCTGACGTAGGACGAGTGCAGCGTACTCATCGGACCTGCCAAGCGGTGTCATGTGTGAATTGTGTGCATCCGCAGAACGGGAGAGGTTATTCAGAAATGTTATAGTGCAACTCGTGTCGCAATTACTATCAACGTTACTGCGATCAGAATTAAAGCAATGTAGCGACACGCCATAATGTCACTGCCGAAACGTGTCACATATGAGGCGGGTACTGCAGCCGGGTTCCTCTCTCCCGCTTCCCTCAGGATACACTGCGCCATCTAGCGGCGCCGTCGGGAAGCTTATGCGTGGCCTCCGAAATGTTTGGCGCGGCGCTGCGTGCGCATACTGAGAAACGCTTCATGTATGAGGCGTGTACTGTAGTCGCGGCCCTCTCTCGTCTTACCCATGGACACGCTGCATAATATAGCGGCGCCGTCGCTAAATGAGCACGTGGCCTCACAAATGCGTGTCATGCTGGTGCGTGCTAACGCTGAGAGTTGTTTCCTCACTAAACGGGGGCATTCATGGTGCAGCACGCTAGAGCGTCTGCTTGATGAACCCATGTGACGTGGGTCCGATTCCGCGCAGAATCGACGAAATTTTATAAAAAGGATTTTTTTCATTGAAGAGCGGCGTGAAAGAGATCAGATGCGGACATGCATACGTACCGCGAAGTGGATGGGATTTCCAAAGAATGCTATTCCTTATAGAAATGTCTATTGAAATCTTGTTGGCATAGTGTTGATGAATTGTTGACTCAATAGCCTTTCAACAATATCTCAACAATTGTTAAAACCGCAGAACAATAATTCAACAATCAAGTTGTTGGACAGTTCACAAAAAAAAAGTCGTTGACTAACTGTAGTTAAAGGGCTTTCAACATAATTTGAGTGTTGACGTTCAACATAGCTGCAACAATATTTCAAAGGACTTTGAACGCTTAGCCAATAGATCTGCGACAATGCTTCAATGGGCTTTCAATATTGACAAAGCAATAATAATAATAATATTTGGGGTTTTACGTGCCAAAACCACTTTCTGATTATGAGGCACGCCGTAGTGGAGGACTCCGGAAATTTCTACCACCTGGGGTTCTTGCACCTAAATCTAAGCACACGTGCACCTAAATCTAAGCACACGGGTGTTTTCGCATTTCGCCCCCATCGAAATGCGGCCGCCGTGGCTGGGATTCGATCCCGCGACCTCGTGCTCAGCAGCCCAACACCATAGCCACTCAGCAACCACGGCGGGTATTGTTGACAAAACACATTTCAATAATACCTCAATGGGCTTTCAATTTTGAGACTCAACATATCGTCAACAATGCTTAAAAGGGCTTCCAACATTGAAATACATGATAGTTTCAACAATACACCAATGACCTTTCAAATTGAAAGGCCCCAATGATGTTTCGACAAAATGTCGCGGGCCAATTATCAACACTTTTCAACAACTTCCTCAATAATGTTGCGACATTTCCCCAATGTTCTTTCAATGTCGTTTATTGACGTTGAACAATGAGATTTCAATAAGCTTTCAACAATTTTTGTAAGGGTAATCACATTAAAAAAGTGATGAGAGTATTTTTACAAGTAATCATGATTTCTAGGTGACATTTATGGTAATCAAAAGTTCACGTCTTGTCTTCTTACTTGGTAAATACAGCATCATTTATCTGTTCTCGTGGTTGTAACTACATGGTGCACAAAGTGGTCTCAAATTTTGCCGTTTCACTACCATCGCCATGTTACTACTGTCTAAGAAGTTGCAAGAGACGGTGCCTTCGTAAAAGCGCACTGAAGCTAATAATAAGTTGAAAAGTACATATTAGACACCGAAAACAACACTGAAAAACCTACTCTTGCCGTGAAATTGAGCTTTGTAAAGCCAGAAAATACGCAGAATAAAGAAAACGGGCGGCGACATCTCCATGAAGTTCCCGCATTATCTCACCATGACGTCACATATTTTTATGGCGTCTTCTCGGGCTTAGTTCCTTTTATTTCGGTAAGGATGGACTATATTGCATTCCATACTGAACAGCTCGTTAAAGAGTTTCGAGAACTTTCAACGCGTCACTAGTGGCCCAAATACGGGAAACTACTTTGAAATGCATGACGTCACAGTGAAGTGCCAACGTTGGGGTGTTTGCTCGAAATGAAAAAAAAAGAAATAAAAATAAAAATAAGGACACTTGAGTCTTCATTTTCTCTTCTTGTAACGAACATATCGCCATGAAATTAACGAAGCTAAAGTTTTGAAAGAAAACAGCTTAGCACTTTAAACAGATTAGGTGTTGCTCTTTAGTGTCCCTTGAATAAGTAATTATCTTTATGGGTTATTCTTTCACCACAGCAGCAAGCTAACAAGCGCAACAAAAAGAGAAAGAAAGACGAGAAAACCCGAAATTAACATTTTCTTTCACACTATATCTACAGCCGACGAACGGCTAGAACATTGCACTTCGGTTCTCTCTTTAGTTAGCTCGAAGGAGGACAACAGTGAGAACGAAGCTTCTGTGACAAAAAAAAGTGTTCGGCGAAGAAGAAAGCTATCGGAACAAGCAAGTGAACCTGTAGCGGAGAACTTCACCCTTAGCAACGCAACACCCGGTGCACTGCACATATTCGTATAGGTATACACACGGGGGCTCGGTCGAGGGCTACCACTCTGAATTCGCACGCAAAGCGACGTCCCTTCACTTTCGTCGGCCGCGCTCTCAGGGGGGCGTCAGATCAATGGTGCTCACGTGCCGCACCCGGCTTGCTAACCGGGCCCGCCGTGTATACATTTGGCCAGCCGGGCACGTCACCACGGGGACTATCCGGTTATCCGATGGCCGAATACGCGGAGCTGCTCAGCGGCTACACCACTCGCCTCGCGCGCACCCATACTTCGTCGCTTCGCCGCGGCCGAAGATTCGTGGGGCCTCTGATTGATTCCCTTTGGCGCTAATGGATCAACGGACGGCGCACAAGAAGCGAGTTCCCATCTCGCCTCCCCCTTCTTTGCTGTGTGGCTCAATCTTGGTGCACTTTCGCTTTCTTTCAACCTTGCCCCCCTTTGTTTTCTCCTTTGTTCTCGGCCCGCTGGCGGCCGCGTGGCTCCTTCGGCCGGTGTAGTGGTGGCTTTGCTGTCTTCGTCGCGCAGATCAAATGGGCGGCTGCTCGCTGTGCGTGTGTGCGTGCTTGCGTGCGTGTGTGGGTCTGTGTGTGTGTTTGTGTCTGCAGCGTCATTTGTTCTGCGTAGCCAGCGCACGGAAACGGGAACACGGAGGTTGAGGGAAGCTGTGTGGGTACCGGCCGATATGCCACCCCTGGTTGTGGTGTGCCGGGACACCTATCTTTCTTTCACAGTTTTTTTTTCATTGTCGGAGTAAAAGAAGAAGAAAAAGTAAACTATGAAGAATTGAGGGGGGGGGGGTTGCTTGGTTGAGATCGACAAGATAACTTTTGTGTGCGTTTATTGACAAAAAATAATAATAAAGAGAGCAGCTGGACTGCCATATGCAGCTCTTTTGCTTATCGCGCTGGTGGTTCAATACTTGAGTTTTCTAGCGTTTTATGCCTATGAAATAAGCGTATTTAAATGCCAGAATAGTTTGTCTATATGCAACTAAACGAAGCAAGCAAAAGTGAAGTAACTCTCTTAATAGAGTAGAGAATTCATCATGACAGTATTTCTCTACACGATTTAACCCTTTCTTTCTATTCCTCTTTTTAAAGTGCGCCTCACTTCCGTTAGCAAAAGCTCGCTCGCACTTGCTATATGTTAGGGCACAAACGAGTAACTATTTGTTTACCAAGTCATGTTTTTCTCCTTTTTGTGAATTCTAACAACGATCGCATCTATAAGTGTGCATTTTGACATGTTGTGATGGGGGAACTCTTTATCCTAAATAACGGCAATATACCCCAAATTATTATTCTCCCCTAAATAATGCCACTACGAGGCCGGGAGTCATGTAAGATCTAAAGTTTACAACAATTCTAACAAAATTTACTGGAGCCAGCAATATGCAACTGCGACTACATATTGCAGCACGCGAAACTTGATGCTTGGCGATGAAGTGAGATGTAGTTGCACCGGTCCAATTTATTAATATCAATGAAACGTTCAGTCGTGTTTAGTTGCTGTTTTTGTCTGATCCATCTTATGACAAACAAGGATGCTTCAAACAAGGCGACACGAATCAATGCAAAGAGTACAAGTTGCCATAGCTAGCAAACCCCCTCTTCCCTTCCCCACGCCCCTTCTCCGAGCGCACCTCCCGGAAGTACATATGACAAACAAAAGGCTTCAGATCAGAAGCCTCACGAACCTCTGCAAAAACTAAGCAACATGTTGGCAGGTAAAAAAACAGAAAACTAAGCCTAAAATAATATTGCAATATAAAAAAAAGGAACTGTTACTGGGGCCACTCCTTTTTTTCCTTGTCATTTAAGGGGTTGAAGGCGTGACGAGCTACGCGAAAACAGCTGTCCGCCATTTACGTAGCTTTCCGACAGCACATCGTCAAGAAGCATGGGTCAGTGTGTTCCAGACGCGCGTTTTATAACTGCGGAAACGGCTTTAAGGAGTCAGCGACCTTGCGAAAGGCGCGTATGCTCGAAGCTCTCTATGCGTATATGCACCGGCGTGCTCCTGCCATCTTCTGGACTTTCCAAGAAGGCGATGGCCGTACTCGCCGAGGAAGCTATCGAGTTGCGATTCAGCGTTTCCAAGACGATAAAAGAACGTTCTCTTTTATTTCCCAAGTGAGACACGTGACACAACAATGCACTTTCGTCTTTTGTGCTCTGGGCAGTTCGTGGCGAGGGCATAAACTTCTGGACGATGGCCAGACGATATATATATATATATATATATATATACACGCTACTAGCGCACAGACTTGTGTAAGCAGACATTGATTATGGATGCGGCCACGCGAGCTTTCTATACAGCGCGCCGGCACGAAGTGTTCGAGGCGCGCAAAGCATGCTCTATCTGGCAGGCATAAACTACATACGACGCGTGCTCTCTCATACGAGAACCACCAGGAAGTCGATGCTGTATAGAGAGAGAGATAGAGGGGGAGGGGACGGGTAGAGTAAACGGAAGAGAAGGAAATCTTGGCGCTTTTGTGCTTCATGCATAGAACGCCATGAGCACTACGGGTTTTGCTCTCTTTATCTATAAATCTCGTCCTAGCTATCCAGGAACGCGCATCGTAAGGAGACACTGTCCCCAACGAAGTATGCATGTTTCGAGCGTTGCCGCGAGGCGGCGCTGCCTCCTCAATGCTGCACCAGCGACGGACCGAGACAAAAGGAGTAGCCGAGGCGTAACTAAGCCTCGCCTGCGATGCGTCAGAACAATGGACCAGCGCGCTCTGGCGGCTAGGCGCGGGACAATGGAGCGTTCTTGAGAGGCCGCTTCGCGAATTCTGACTCTCGGGACCCCTTCCCCCGTTGCCCCTTCTCACCGCTTTCCTAGCCTGCAGCATTGCTGTCCCTCGTTGGCCGTAACTCTTTCCACGAGCACGCACACACGCAAGTAAGCAAGCCGTTTCTGCGAGATTGGTGGCTCGCGACAGTCGCGGATCAAAACGAGGAGGCTGGAAACGCGAAACCCTCTCCTGCCCCGCTGCCCCTGCTTCTTCCACCGCTACGTACTGCCTCCTTCGTTTCGAGGCAGGCTGGCGTCCTTTGATTAAATTTTAGGGGCCGCACGCAGCGGTGCCGGCCAAGCGGAAATGCCGGCGAGTCCGTGCGTGCGTGAGTGCGTGGTTCGCCTGATGGGACGGCTCGACGTCGGGCCCGGAGTCTCTATGGGAAGACTCTTCACTCGATGTCCCCCACAATGTGGTTGAAGTGGAGCGGATTGATGTCTACGATCCTTATTCTTTTCTCTTCGCTAGTTTCTTTCTTTCGATCGAGAAATCGCTTTGCGCGTATGTAGGGGGGGGGGGGGGGGGTGTATGACAGTACCGATCGTTATCACTAATTTAAATAACCGAAGCGCGCTCTACTATATTCTAACACCTGCGTAACTTTAACGACGAATAGAGGTGCATGGTTATGTGTAACACACGTACAGGACGATCACGTATATAGAGACGCGCTGCTTTTTCAGGCATGCCCTAAGAGGTGAAAGAATACCGTGTGAGTGCGTCGCACACTGTATGCTAATGTCCCAGAGAACCGTGGTTGCTCCGTATTAAAGGTGCTTTTGAAAGCTATATTTAATATTAGCTCCAGTGATAAAAATATACTGGTCTAACAAAAGAAATCTCAATCATCTTTATGCGACACGTTGGCTAGGTAAACTAGTGAGCCAACAGATTTAACATTGAGGACATTGAGGCAATGACTGGCAGGCAATATTAACATGTCGTCTACTCGTTAATGTATACTTCCGTGTATACAGAGCAGCTTCTGGACTGACGCAGGGGTAAAGAAATAGTACAAACACCCGGGTTTTTAGCTGTTGTGAAGTGGTCTCCGAGACCGTGTCATTAGCACTTTTATACTGATGTACGATTCCCGTCAGTGCGCCAGGCCTTGCGCAAAAGCTTGCGTCTTTAGACTGCAGCTTTGTGCCGATTCTCCACGCATAACTTCCAGTTCCTTTGATGAAATATTCGGGCTGCTTTGTTTCGTTGCCCTACAGACGAAGCCACGCAGACACTGCGGAGCGCATTATTCAGTCCGTGGCTATCGTTAGGATTGCGTCAATTTACGCGACACTTTTATGATGGTACGCTGGGAATCTCGATTCTCAGAGACGTCGTTAACGGGACAGTGATTCACCGAGCTGCCGCGGTTAGTTATGTGTTCTCGTCTCCAGTTAAAAGTTTCGGTAACGTTTAGTAGTGGTGTGCTGTATGAAACGCGTAATCCGGCTCCTTAGATTCAGCCAGCTGGATTTCGTCGCGCACTCTGTGAAAAAGAATTGGGCCCATACGAGGAGCATCGTAGTGCTACCATATATATACACAAACCAACAACCAGAAAAAGCCTAGATGCATGTTGTAAGTCTGGCAATAGATTGTACTGGCACGCTGTGACTGCAGTGGCCAAGAGCGAACTCCCAGTCAGCTTGCTTTAACGACACGCGCATGCCCCATTGAGGCGTGCCTGAACATCTCAACAACGAATTGGCTGGTTCTTTTCACCAATCCCATTCGGCAGTGCACGCTAACCAGCGTTTATTCGGCGAGTAAAAGTGACTCGGCCCTCGAACCGTGCATCGACCAGCCACACAGCGCCGAGGAACAATCACGGAGGAGAATCTCTCACAAAACATTGAGCTTTGTTGATTGCCGCATTAGTCAGGACGGAGAGCGCGCGCATGCGGCCGCTCGCCCACACACGTGCCCTACGCGGGGGCGCGCCTGTGTACAATAAGTCAGGAAACGTCAGGTAATGAGCCAGGAATGATTCGGCAATAACTCAGGAAAAGAGGCATTTATTAGAAACGCAATTAGGGCAACGAATACTCTGCCCGAGAGCCACGCACATATACGCGGGATGCGTAGCCCCTCCCCGCGCCGTCTTTCTCTTGTGCGAGCATCGCCGTGCGTCTGTGTATCTTCTGTCCGAGTCGCTATACTGGCGCCGTCCTGCAAACCGTCTTCTACACGAGTAACGCGGTCACGCTTGAGAAGCGAGGCATCCTGATCGCCATTCTTCACGAGCAGACGCAATCACGCGCGGCGCAGAAGCATCCGCTGCTGCCTCAATACGCGGCGCGCCGAGCTGAGCTCAGCTGGAGCGAGCTGTCGGCTGGGCCGTCTTCCTCCCCCGTCCTGGTCTCCGCTTCCTTTGCTTCTTCTCCTGGCAACGATCAAAAGAGCGTCATCCTTCACGGCGAGACGTTCGCGACTCTCCGCGGGATGACGATGTCCCTGACCGCTTCTCATTTCCCAGTTTTTTTGTTCTTTTCTTTCGCGTCTCTCTTCCCGCTCTTAGCTCCCGGTCGCTCGACTTTCTGCCTGCTTTACTGCATGTCCTCGCCGGTGGTGATTGATCTCTGTTCCATTTCTTATTTTTTTAATATATTGTTTCAGTTTGTATCTTGGCCTCCGACGTGTCTCCTGTCGCATCGCGCTGCCGCGCGCGGGGCTGACCGGGAGAAATCATTTCCCGACGGCCTGTGGCAGCGGCCAAGTAATCCTCTTACGCTGCCCTTTTAGCTTGTAATGGCTCGCAGGAACGCTTCGGACAAGTTGGGACGAAATAGTTTAGGCGGGGTTGCTCTTTTTTTCTTTCCGTGTTTAGCTACCTTCCTTGGCTGATGGGGAGTGGTACGCGTATAGTACGCAGGGAACGCGCCACGATGCTCACGGTGCGCAAGCCACGAACCCTTGACATTAAAGCAGAAGCATGCTACCATATGCGAGGGAAAAAGCATGAAGCGTAGCTTTGCACCTGTAAAACTGCTGCATAACGTCTCCAGTCGAGTAGCTTCAGCTCTCCGCTTGGTTTAAGTGCCTGAGATAAGCTTTTCTTTTAAATTTCCGTTAAATGTGAAAGTGCAAGAACGCTTTTTGCGTAATAATGATTTTCCTTCCCTGAAACCTCTGTACATTTTTTTTATTTTTACAGCTACAGTAGAACATGAAAGCTTAACTATCCAGATACGTCAATGCTGGAAATTTTAATTTGAGTGCTGTTACGAACCGAGAAAAGCAAATTATAAAGGCAGTGTGGCTCTATCATCACTACGTGAGTTTATATTTAAGGTTTATAAAGATAAACCACTTATATATGTCTTAGTCTTTTTCTGTCATCTTGTCTTCTATGAAAGCTTCTGAAGCAATCTTATTCTAGAACAGCCTTATTTTCGGCTACACCCTTGTTTGCACGACATTTTGTACGTCTCTCGCGCTCTACCTTATCTTGTTTTTACCATTTGCACGGTCGAGCCGTCAAGGCAGTACGCGTGTAATGCTTACTCACAAAATGCGAATAGGACGTCGTTAATCATTGCCGGTCCGCTCTCACATACACTGCACGAAATGAAAAAGCACGCACTACTCACTGTAAACCGCCTTACGCCCTTAAAGGCGCTTTCTGTCTATAACTCGCACCCTTACAGATGTAAGGGTGTGAGTTATACATTTATTTGCACCATTAAGGACCGTTTTGCTTAAGAACAGGAACCTTTTACTTTCCTTTATTCTTTTACGACTTGTCATCTTCCTTTCACATTTACCTTTACTTTTGTGAATTATTCTTAACACTGGTAATTTAGCTGCTCATTATTGGCTTTTGCGAACAGGCCATACCTAATTTATTTAGCTTGGTTTTGTTTCTTTTTCTTTTCCGACGCGGTCCCTTTCAGAACAAGTCCTGTAGCCCCGCCAGTTTACAGTTGTTTGCAGGTAGAAGCGTTGAACGTATTCACATCTGTCGCTGGCACGGAGAGCTAGCTATTCGTGCTACATTAAGGTGCACCAGCCTGAGTGACCGTTTTCTCCTTTTGTGGATACTCCTGAGTTCTTCTGCTCTTCTTAATGCACATTTCTATTGTGACACTTTTATGGGCTTTTTGGATTTACGCGTCAAGAGAATGTGGGGCGTTGAAGATTAGGGGCGGGGGGGGGGGGGGGTTAGGAAGACGAGGTGCGGCTAGCTAGCTGAAATGTCCGCCATATTTGAGACAACAAACACAATAACAACACCAACAACAATCCCGATAGGCACTCGGCTGATCAAGGCCGTCGCGACTAACTCTACCTGACATCTCAATAAACGCCTTTCGTGGGCGCAACAATATTACAGTTAAGGTACATACGACTCATTCTTAGCCCGTTCCATTTAGGTTTGCAGCAATACTTATGAGTCCTATATATATCGAGATTGGAGCCAGAGAAAGCCTGCCCCAGCCGAACGTTCAAGTGCTCTCATGTGTCAATTGGATGAGCCTCGCGGTCGGTATCCCGTCATGTCTAGGTGTCTCGGTCGCGCTCCCAGATCGAAGGTGAGAGCACCTCCGAGCGCTCTGAATGAAACAGTCGAACGTGTTCCCTCGTGTAGATTTACATTAGTACAATGCAAACCGCACCACGAAAGAGCTCTATATCGCTCGAAAGCGACCAGTCGAATGTGTCATTAATATAAGGTATTAAACCAGATGCTGTTCCGGTTGACCTCCCTACCTTTCCTATTCTTGGATTCTCTCTCTCTCTCTTACTTTTTCTTTGTGGCGGTAATTACTAGCTTTCGCTTGCGAACCGGCACTCATGCGTATAAATGAGGAGTCAGCATTGAACGCGAACGTAAGTTAAGTAAAAAGTGTGTAAAGTGCCTCAATTCACCGTACCTGGGCCACATGGACCTGCAGCATTTTTGAAAGGCGCTTGCTAAAAATGGGGGAAGTGGGTCCTTTTTTGCCGCGCATGCAGTAACTGTCTCGCTGAAGGCGAACATTTGAAATACTCTGCTGCCGAAAGTGACTCATAAGCATTCGGCGTTCTCATGCGGTCACAATCTCAGGGACAGAACTAACCCAGCGCTGCTTAGCTTCAGTATTCTGACAAAAACAGGCGTGAAGTGCAGAAATACCACATCATAAAGTCGAACAGGAGCGCCCAAGTTCTCAGATGTACTTACGCACACTTTACTGCAGCTGTTCGCAAAAATACGTGTTTGCTGCGTAATAAAGCGTCCCTGCAATTTTGCGGACAACGCCGGTGCGTACGCACAGCTTAACGTTTTCTAAGGTTCAAGTTCTCTTTTTATACGTTCATCAACAAACAATCGCAGTATTATATACAAAGCGTGGTCCCACAACACTAAACTTCGGCAACGGTGCAAGAATTCTACATGTTGGTAAAACGAGGCAAAATTTGTATCCTCAGCATCCTTGATAACCTTGCGAATGCTTATTAAGCATAATGGCCTCACCGACTTGATGGGCACGTGGTATACCGGACGCACGCTGCATTTGAGGACACGGCTTTGAATCACCATAGGCATTAACATTCTCGTTCTATCTGTCTAAACGCCTAACATCGTCCATACCAAACCCCACGTCACATATCGAACATAGTCATTCCGGGGCATCAGCTTTCACTATGACACTGGGGATGAAACAGTACATTTCCGTAACCTTGCACGCCCACCACAGCGACTTCGAGATCGCTACTTTATTGAATGTCGTGAAGTGGTTTCTTTTCTGGGAGAGACAAGAGTTTGTGTTCAATTATCATGTGTGCTGAAGATAATCAAGCGCTCCCAGCGGTCAGATGTCATTCAGACGGTTGAATTTCTCCAGCATCTGGAAGCCAGGATGAGCGAGAACGCTGAAAAGCCGGTTACGGCCATTGACTACCAAGTTAAATTGGCAGAGCCGAAAATCAAGATTCTTGTGCATGATTTAATTAGGTAGTGCCACTATTAAGTTACGTGTTTGCGTGCGTTCATAGTGCCTGCGCGACCCAAGAACGTTTGGTTGCGAATTTCAGCGACCCCGTCACCCTCAATATAGCGTCCTGGTTTCGAATATCCAAACCTGTACGCCTGTATGTAAGGCGGCCGCCACTGAACGAAATACTAACAAACAGCCACAGAATGATAAAAGCTTGCTAAAGCCTGCTATTGCGGAAGCACTGCCCAAAATCTACACGACTATCTGATCCTAGTCTATAGATATTATCGAAGCGAATTCAGTCAACATTCGAACATCGTGTCATCGATTCCCACGGTATACGCGGCAGACCTAGTCTGCAGCACATTTGCTGCATGTACCGCTTTTGATCAGTTCAACCGATGGGAAGGACTAAGGAATCCTAGAATGCACTTCGGCAAAGAATGCGTGAAAACAGGGTAACATAAACATGGTTTTGCTTAAGAGCTGCGGAAAAAAACTGTGTTTGTGTATTAAAAATGGTTTGGATACGATCAAAAACATTCTAGTAATCTGCACATGCGCTGTGTGCACCTCTATACAGCATAAAGGCTATACTGCTGAATTCGGTTTTCATAGCAGTGCAATAAATCTGAAAATGGTTCATAAAGTACAGGATGTTTCAGCAAACACTTAAAAAAAATTTAAAGGTTGCCTGTGGCAGATAGCTAAATTCTAGTTTATGAGCCGGTCTACTCGAAGCGGCGGACACTACTTGCAAAAAAAAAAAATGGAAATGCGAAATTGACTAATTAACAAGAACTCACTAATTAAACTTTAAGCTAATTATCTTATGACCAATTGTGCAAATTACAAATTGTAGCAGTGGAATTCGCAAGGCGGTTCCACTTGGAACGAATTCTCACCCAGACACCAATTTCGAGATATAAATTCCCGAATTTTGCGGAGAAATGCATTGGCGTTCCAGTTAATTGTGCGCTTCAGGGCATGAAACGACAATTTGTTGACAAATTAGCTGGAACTCCGATGTATTTCTTCGCAAAGTTCGGGAACTTATATCTCGAAACTAGTGGCATCTTTAAAATTTGTCCCAAGTGGATCCGCCTTGCGAACTCCACGGCCAGAATGTGTAAATTGCAATATGGGCCATAATGTAATTAGTTAACAACTTCATTAGTAAATTCTTGTTAATTAGTCGTTTTTGCATTTCAATTTATTGTGCAAGTATTGTCCGCCGCTTCGAGTAGACCAGCTCATTAACTATAATTGTGATATCTGCCACAGGTAACTCTTAAAGATTTTTGAAAGTGTTCGCTGAAACACCTTGTGCATAAATGCATAGTGGATGTGTTCTTTTTCCCCTCTTAATGGGCTTACGGTGTCTTAGTTTCATTGGGCTTTCGCTTTTCCAGCAGTTGTGGTCCGCGTCTAGAACACCAGCTTGGGCAAGTGGATTGCTTTGGAGTATATATATATATATATATATATATATATATATATATATATATATATATATATATATATATAGCGGTACCGAAGCTGTGGGATAAAGTGAACGCGCTCTGTGACCCCGGAAGGTCCGGATTGACACCCGGAAAATTCTGCAAAAGACACGTCAGTCCTAAAGGCGCCCTTGAGCTCAGGTAAGCCCCGGATCTTTCTGTATACATATCGTGCACGATTTCCAACTGCTACGGCGCGAAAGGTCCTCGCCTCGAAGCCACAGAGCCATATTTTATCAGTACAATATTAACTGTGTACGTGTATATCGAACTATATGCGAAACAATAAGTGTGGATATAGGATGGCAGTATCGTGGACGGATGGCGTGCTCTCCACGGAAGCCGTAATAAAAGAAAAAAAAAGGAAAATTTAGTTTCCTCCCAGCTTCGATTTGAATACATAAAATAGAGATGCGGAGTGTGGTCGTTCGTCGAGTGAGTGCGCGATCAAACGCAAGCAGTTTTGAGATTTCGTGCCGTTTTCTGGTAATAAAAAAGATCGAAAATTTCTGATCTATTTTTATTATTGTTAGCTGCCATGTTCGTTGTCCAAAGTTCTTGTTTCTCTTTTTATAGTTCGCTGAACAAGACTGAACATCCGCCCCTCTTTCTCTTCGTTTCCACCCTTCGCGGTATTATCAGTGGTTGGGGCTTTGCGCTGCTGATCTCTATGTCGCGGGTTCGAATCTCGCAGCGGCATGCAGCCGCATTTCGATGGGGCGATATGGAAGAAAGCTCGCTTACTTAAAGTTAGGAGCACGCTAAAGAAAACCAACTGGTCAGAATTAATCTCGAGCCCTCTACTACGGTTTGTTTGTTAATTAGATCGTGGTTGCGGGACGTAAAACTCCACAATTTATTTTTACTGCGATAGCAATTACATGGGACACTCCAGGCGCACTTTCGCCGTCGCCGTCGCCGTGATGTTTCTTATAAAGTCCAAGGGTGATAACGCCGTCGCCGCACGCCTTATGCTGCATGTGCGAGTGAAAACACGCGAAGGGAGCCGATGATCGTGGCTCAATCTATCGCGCGCTAGGGAGGAAGGCGGAAGAGCAAAAGCGCCTTATTTCGTCACGCGAAAGGCCGTGGGGTGGTGAGAGAGAAAGGAGGACGGGGAGGGGCTGGTTGGGCTCCGGCAGCAACTGTGTATTTCGCCACCGGGCGCAAGGAGAACTGACGATCGCGGCTCGAGCTCGCGCGCGATACGGAGGAGAGTGGGGAGGGAGTGCGGGAGGGCGAAGGGGGGCAGCTTCTACTCCGCCAGCAACTCCGTACTTTCCGCGCTGTCGCGCGCCGTATCTTGAAAGCAACCTGCAGACGGCTCATACCTTTGTGCGCGCTGCGTTCTCGCTGGTCTAGCGTTGAAGCTGTAGAGAGCACGAAGGTCACTTCGCTCGCTGCTGCTGCCGCGTTTGCTCACGCCAGCGTTTCCACAGCGAGCGTCCGCGGTCCTCAAGCGTGATGTGTTCATGTTTGTTTGTGCGCACTGACATCATGCCTGTTAATTCAGTTAGTAAGCGAATGCTTCCAAGCTTATACGGCCGATGAAACAACTTTCCTTACTTCGAGTAACCGCCTATTAATTTGCTATCGCAATGGATGCTTCACCTTTCGGGCGAACCTGCAACTTTTTTGTCTTTCCGCTGCTACTACGTTCCAACTGCTATATTTGCAAGACCTCCTTAATTTTTCGCAAAGAATACAAGTTAAGGCTTATTTTACTATTTTTTAGGTATGTTGTGTCATTTTAGGAAAAATAAATGCTCTTCGAGAAAAGTTTCGCTCATTGGTCTTCAACCCTGCCGATTGATGCCTTATGACGATGCAAACAAACCAAAGGGTTCCTTGCTTCGAGAAAGCTTATACACATAAGTTCCTGGACCAGGCTAAATGGGCAACAGCAAAGTCTATCAGAAAGTTTTTGCGATCTACTAGAGAAGAATGTGCTTCTTGCCAGTCTTCGCAATTCCAAGTTTGCTCCTGTTTGTGTGCTGCGGCCTAAAGTTAAATCACCGTTAAGAAACGTGCGTGTGTATCCCACAAAAGGTATGCGCTTACGGTAAACTTAAGGAATAACTAGCTAGAGATAATAATTAGTGGAACGTGTTATATTAGGTCACTGATTATTGATCTTATGTTCACCTGTAGTTCATTATACACACACACACACACACACACACACACACACACACACATATATATATATATATATATATATATATATATATATATATATATATATATATATATATATATATCCTTCGCAGATATGTGCCAATCTGAACAGGAATGCATCAAAAAGCACATTTGATCCGAGTTCTCCCACCCATCGGAAGTAATGTACTAGGGGTCTGTTTGCTAGCTCACGCCCTCGCGCCGAGACGCAGCAGCAGTTTCTTCGAACGCTGTCGTGACTGGCTGTCCGCACACAGCGTCGGCTGCCAGCTCGGTGCATAGGTACGTG